>NC_140666.1:70235000-70883750 GCF_054131305.1 Coturnix japonica
TCGTCAAGAGCGGCATGTTCTGAGCGGCGGCGGCGGCGGCCCCTCCCGCTCCGCGGTCCCCGCCGCCCCGCCGTAACCATCCGGGCCGCGCCCGGCCCGGTCCGGCCCGGCACCCCGCGCCCCGCGCCCCGCCCGGCCCGACGGCGGGGCCGCCCCGTTGCGCGACCGCGGTCTCCGGCGGGCCGGCGGCAGGCGGGGGGGCCGGGGCCGGGGCCGCCCTCCCGCGGGGCTCGAGCCTCCCCGCGGCCCGCCCGGGCCACCAAGTGTCTTCTCCCCCTGCCCGCCCCTCGGCCCCCGCCGCCCCGCGCCGCCGTCCCCGGGCCGCGGCCGGGGCCCCCCGCTCGGCGGGCGAGTTGTATTTATTATGAAATATTAATTATTATTAATTATTATTATCCCACGGTTCCCGCAGTTTTTAGGCATCTCCGTTAGGGTTTTCTAATTTCGTTTGAAGAGGCACAAAGTATAGCTCTTAGTTGAATGTTGGCAGGTAATGCTTTCTCTTTTTCTGTGTCTTTCTACGACTGTGTTCCGTGACCCAGCTGTATAGTGTTATATCAGTACAGACGTGTCTAGTTGGCCGTATGAATAACGTTTTCCCTTCTCGTAGTCTCTATGGCGTGTCTTTATGGAGAAGTAAGGTTCTCACGGGTTCCGTTCCCTTTGCGTTTAGCGAGGCCCCGTTCAGGCCATGGGATCTTTCTGTTCTCAGTTGCATGTCGTCTCCTTTTTTATTTCTTTTTTCTTTTCTTTTTTATTCTTATCTTTTATTTTTTATTTTATTTTTTTTATTATTATTTTTTTGCCTTCCTGTTGGAATCTGTTTGTGAGCATAATCGTCATAAATTATGTTCAGGATTTTCAGATTTATTTATATGTGGTTCAAATGAATGCTTCTATTTAAAAGGGGAAATATTTCTACATGTGCATATAGTTTTCCAAGAGTGTACCATTAATTGATTGTTGATAATAAAAACCAAAAGCAGATACGGCACCGCAGCTCTCCTGACTCATTGCCCTTCGGGGCGCACTGGGGCAGGGGTTGGTTTGATGGAGAACGTCGGGATCGGGTCAGAACCACAGAAACCAGCGGCGCTCCGCAGCATTTCTTTCCAACTGCTTCCGCACCAGGAAGGCCAGAACCGCGGTGCCATCATTAGGCCCTAATTATGCCGTTATTAATTAGAGGCAGAACGGCTCTTTTGGGGGCGCGGGGCGGAAGATGCGTCAGCTCTGACCTTTTGTAGCTGCCTCGGCCCTCGGAAACGGCCCAAATTAAGTGATATCCGTTAACATTAAAAACTGGGGAGCAAAGCGCAGATCGCCCCGTGTGTCAGTGGTGCAGTTGCCCGCACCGACCTGTGCAAGGCGACGGCTGCTCAGGGCCCGGTGCAGAGCCTGGAGCTGCCGCGGCCCCGACGGGGCGGGCGGAGAGCGGCCCCAGCGCTGCCGGGACAGCCCCGCACCCCCCTCCCTCTCCTCCCTCTCCGCCCCCGGGGGCACCGCGGGGTGAGCAGCGGGGACTGCGGGACACTGAACCCTGTCTGACTCTGTCTGGGGGAGGGGACTGGTGGGGGTTTGGCTGAGGAGCGAATGTGCCGGAGTGCTTGGGGAGAGAGTGCTACAGCCAAACGGAGCCAGGAGAGCGGGACCAGGGCTGCTCCACTAAAGAACATAGAACTGTTTTAAAATACTGCAGTAAAATGTGCAGTCTATTTTCCAGAGGGGAAAACAAAACAAAACAAACGCTCCACCCCGTATGCATTTCTTGAATGTACGACTTGTTATAATGTAGCTCACTTTTGCTATTTTCTGCTTTCTTCCAAAAGCCATTTTGTGATGTAAGCTCAGCTGTGTTTGGAGCACAGGGACTATCCGTGGCTGGCTCCGGGGCTACGGTGCTGCTGGTGGCAGTGGATGGCACCTGCAAGGCTTCCTGCTGGGAGTGCAGCAGCACTTGTCTCTGCCCTGCCACGAGTCTTGTACCTACAGCTGCCATTTCACAGCATGCACTTATGGCTTGGTAACGTGAGATGACATCACACTACATCTCTGGGTACTTCTTGTCATCTGTTCTTTATTTTGTCTCTAAAACGCAGGGTTTGCTCCACACAAAGGCTTCAGCTTCTGCACATTGAGTCTACATTTCAGCTAGGCCAAAGATCGTTCTCACTCCTAGTTTTACTGCGCTGGAAGCTGATTTACATCCTGATCTATGTTGTGTTGATGAATATGATTTAGCTGGGAAGTATTGGTAATGGTTGGACTAGATGATCTTCTAGGTCTTTTCCAACCTTGATAATTCTGTGATTCTGTGATTCTGATCTACCTTCTTCCTGATTGACTAAGTAGGTTGTGAATTCAAAGCCTCCCACGTTCCCTCATTAAGGCTCAAACCCTGAAAATCTTTTCCACAGCCAGAACAACTTACTGCTGTTGGTGAAGGCATTACAAAAGGGATGCGAGGGCAGCCCTAAGTGCTGCAGCTTCTCTCAGTAATGGTTCATGCAGTGCAAAGGTCACCTCTCTGTGGCTGATTACAATTCTGCATTGATACACCTAAGATTCTCCCTTGTCCTTCTGCCTCGCTGGAATGTTCTGTCTGGTCAATTAATCCCTCTGAACCCTAAGGCCTTTCCCCTGCCATTGCTTCTCACGTCCTGGTCACCAGCACTCAGCCACGCAGGGACCACAGGCCACATGGGATGAAGAACCAGCATGCTGATACATTCACAAACCTCAGTGTCTGCTAAGGCAGGTAGAGGTGGATGGCTTGAAAGTACACAAAGCTTGTTGCTCTAGTCTGCTAGGAAAGGAGCCCTGGCCAGAAGATGCCACTTGGTTGCTGAGCAGTGAGAGCCACAGGGGTAAGCTGCCCCCAGCCCTGAAGGACAGCTTCGGGCAGAGTGATGGGGCAAGTCAGAGGATGCTCTGGAGCAGAAGCAGGGCAAGGTTAGTGACTGGTAGTTTGACCCTCCTCATTGTATTCAAATAAAAAGCAATTTGTCTGAGAGTCCAACATCAATCCAGTATGAACACATTGCTTCTTGAAGAGTCCAGAGGCAGATATGCATGGCCAGGATGGTGAGTTCTCAGACATCTTTACAGCAACTGCAGAGTTTTGTTGTCTGCTCTTCTAAATTCCTGGACTGTAGTTCAGGCCTTACATTGCACCCAGCTCTGGGCAGCTCTGCATGTGCTGTCACTTCCTGCTCTCCAATACACAATAACTGTTTGTACGAAGTGGCTCTGAGATGGACGGAGGACACTGCAAAAATGAATTTTGCTAGTATAGAACATACAGAAGTAATTTTCACTGAGAAACAAGGGTATTTAAATGCTTTAATCTTTACATATCTATACCTCCTTAATAAAGTTATCAAATGTTTTTATCAATTTTTCATGTTTTCAGAGTCAAACATTACTCTGCAGACCCCCCTCACGATCCCACAAAGCAGAGCAGCCCTATGAGGGCCACACTGCAATGGGATGAGATGCCTTCTGCTCCTTTCAGAAGTTTTGTTTGGCCTTTTACCAGCTGGCACTTGGCAACTGCTAGGAAATTAACTGGAGCACTACTAAAATCCCTCTGCTCCTTAGAAAACCTGCTTCACTCTTTATAGTTTGCACAAGAGACCACCAGATGGGACAAGGCAGGACCTGAGAGAAGTCTGTCTCACTGTGTGGGCTTTCATCCAGCAACAGCTCAAGGAACTTCAGCTCATGCTCCCATTTCCTTGGGGAAAATTCCCATGGAGGGCTGACCCTCTCTGTGTCTGTTATACTGATGCAGGATCAAGACATTTGCATGTGAAGAGGAATGTCATTTCTCACTGTTGCTGCTGAGGTGAGGGTCCTTCCTGCTCCTTTCTGAAATGGAGTTGGTGCAGATAATTATTGTGGTTTCAAGTGGCTAAGAGGAAGAAGATCAAATGCAAACAGGTTATAAGCAGTGAGAAGTGCAGGTAAAAGGAGCTGTGCCTATGCAGGACTCTGAAATGGAGCACCTGCATAAGGCCCTGGCCACCAGGGTACCACCCCTGGCATCTATCCCACCTCTCTAAGCCCATCACAACTACCACTGCTTTCACAGCAGAACAGAGTCAGCCCGTCTGGGCCAGCAGCCAGCAGGTCCATGTGGGCAGTGTGGGTGTCAGTGTTCTGCCAGGTACAGTGTGTCCCCCTCCATGGGCTTATTGGCAGCAGGGACCCCTGCAGAGTCCTTGTCCATAAGGGTTCTGCTTCAGCCAGGCCTCAGTTCTGTGTACCCACAGCAACATGGGGAGCTGGGAGAGCTGCTACACAGGACAGCTGTGATTCTCGTTGAGGTGTGTCATCATGTTAACAGAGTCAAATGCAGCATGTAGTAACACAGGTACTCCATAGACTGTCACCAGGTGTGGGTTATTCTACCTACATTTTTTTGCCTATAGGGTCTGACAAAGCAATTTAAAATAACCTCCTCAGATCAGGAGAACTCAAAGAAATGATCTCACTGCACCACACTGGAAGCAGCTGCCACTAACGATCCTGCTGTGCTGCTTTAGGAGGGTTTCCAAATGGGTGAGCTGTGACAAGAGGCACTTTGGGGGACTCCAGGGTTAGTGCTGCAGACAAGATGCCCCAAAATCCAGTGCACCAACGCTCTCTCTAATTCCAAACTTACATACTTCCTTTACAAATCTTTATCCAGTGATGTATTAACTTTCCTTCATAAATCAGGTGTCTTTATCCAGTGACATCTTCACACAAGAAAAACCCTGTGCAGAGCATCTCATCCTCCTGGGGATCCCAATACAGCTCCAGGTGCTCCCAGGGACTGCTGACAGCACACAAGTGTGCAGGGAAAGCAAACTCCTGTCTCTTCTATGCAGCTCTTCCTGCAGAGATGTCTGTGTTCAGAACCTTATAACATCAAGAATAATCATGGAATGAATCGTAGAATGGCCTGGGTTGAAAAGGACCACAATGATCATCCAGTTTCAACTCCTCTGCTATGTGCAAGGTCACTGACCACTAGACCAGGCTGCCCAGAGCCACATCCAGCCTGGCCTTGAATGCCTCCAGGGATGGGGCATCCACAACCTCCTTTGGCAACCTGTTAATAAGGTATGTTTGTTCCAAGAACCATGATTTGCTCATATAGAAAATAAATCTATACATATGACAGTGTGATAATTTCTGCCTTGGTGAGCAGCAGGTTTAATACAGGTAAGAGGAGGTGCTTCAGCCCTCAAATAATCAGGCTGAGACCCACAGCCATGAAGATTTGTTTAGGGAAAGATTTCAGCTGGATTCTGCAAACAGCTGAATGTTGAGTAAGAATGTCCAGCCAGCACAGCCAGGGCTAATAAAAGCTTCTGAAGCTGAAATAAACCTGTCCATTTCAGGGTTTAAGCCAATTTCTACTTACTAAAGGTGAGACCTTCAACAAATATTTCTTTCCCAAAACATGTCTGCTTGCTTTTATTTTTCTCTTTTTAAATCATCTTCTGCTGCTCAGTTCCACAAACAAGTTTCCACGCTGCAGATCACAAACATAAGGCTGTGCTACGTTTCTGTATTTAACAGTGTCCACCCAAAGCATGTCCACCCAAGATTTGCTTCATTTACATCTCTCCATTGTCTTGCAGGGCCAGCAGTAGTCCTGGCTGCCTCCACAAGGCCAGTTTCATCTCAGAACTAAGTACAGTGCACAGCTGAAGTCAAATACTCGTGCCTGCAAAGTAATTCATTTCTCCTATTATTACCGATTGCTTCCATTGATCAGCACTTCCACTGCCGCACACCACTAATACATTTAAATGCCAATGTGGGAATTAATTATTCTCATTTATTTCCTTCCGAAGATCATGAAATCAAACCTTTTTTTTGCTGAGATTTTGAGATGTTTACATAAATTCAGGGCCAGATTTGCCTTTAAAATTGCTCAGGATCAGTCATACAAAACCTTGCATGCTTACAATAATGTTGAAGAATTCTTTCTCAGCTGTGAATGAAAAAGAAAAGTAAAAATCACCCAAATACCACAATGAGAAACCCGTAATTTCTAAATCTTTACCTGTGAGTTATGAACGAAAAGGAGTCTCTCTAGGCAATGAAAAATGCCAACAATACAAGAGATGATTCAATTACATAGCTGTGTATTGTAATTCTCGGTGCTTTATAAAAGGCAAAATTCAGATATGCTATACAATAAATTATCATTAAGATGAGACTACGGTTTGGTCTAATAGAATCCCATTATTTAGAAATGGATGAAGAAACCCTATTAGATGACATAGTTAATTTTCTGCCAGCACTGAGGTCACTGCTCTTTCACTCTTGGGCTCGCCTACATGAAAACTGTTGGTACAGCTGAGCTCTCTTCTTTTGCAGTGGGGTTGTGGAAATAAAGGGGAGCTCTGTGCAGATCATCACTTCCATAAAGGAATGAAAATAACTATGCCAGACAAGTCACCTTCATATATTATTTTAAAGAAGAAGAAAATTTACTCCCAGTGCGGGGACAAATACCCCAATGGCAATACCACCCCATCAACAGGGGATTGTATATGAGGATTAGGGACCAACCTGTCCAACAACACTGCTGGGCTCTGCCATTAAGCACTGAGCAGTCACTGTGGCAGGCTGCATCCTCTTGCTCCACAGCCCATGTGTGTGAGCTCCCAGAGCTCAGCTGCGGCTTCACTCCCATTCTGCAGAGCTGTTCCCCTCAAGCAGGCCACCTTTTCTTCCCAGTGATAAATTAGCCTCAAGGGCTGTGTTCTCTGAAGGGGTTCTCACACAGTACTCAGGCTCTCCTAGCACAGCAGTTCCAGGACAAGAAGAGCACAGATTTCAGCCAGCAGTATCTTATCACCCAAAGGGGAGCAGTTCTCCCATCTCATTCTGATACAGTGACAACTTTTTCTGCAGGGATGCAAAAGCTGAGCACATGTCCTTTGAAGTGCACTGAATTCTTATCTGGGAAACATGCACCAGGAATATGATTTATCCCACTTTGTCTTAAGTAATTCTTCTCTCATAGTGACCATGATGCTTCTACTAGAAATGCCTGTGAGGCTCCATGTGATGCCCTGCACAGCTCAGGGAGATGCAAAGAGAGCTCTCCAAGTGCCCAAACAGCCCATGGATGTCAACAAACGTGGGCTGCTGGCAGAGCCCCACCTGTGAGTGTGAAACACGTGTGAGTGAGGTGCTTCTGTCTGTCTGATCAGCACCTCTACAATGGGGTCTGTGGACTTAACAAACTTGTTATTAACCACACTGAGGGCTGGAGATACTGAAATGATCACTTACTGCCAGTGTATCCAGGAGAGCTGAGAAATAAGTTTCATACAGTGCCACATCAGGAGGCACAGATTGCTTTGCTCTCAGTGTTCTGGGGTTAGACAAGCAATAGGTGTAAAAAAGAATCAGATACTGCTAATGGGTGTGACTCCATAAGGATAACATGCTGAGCTGATGTGCTGAAGAAATAGCTGCAAAAGTTGCCTTATTTGGTTGTCACGGTGGGATTTATTTTTGTAACCAAAGTTCTGGCTGGACTGATGTCTCACCAGCACAGAACTCAAACAAAAGAGATGGCACCGCGGTAAAACTGATAGAAAAGATCTGAACAATTATACGAAGCAGATAAGCCATTAACTGCTGCCAGGATCCAAGGATGTGCTCTGCAGGACATTGAGGCTGCAGCTGTCATTAAGGCGGTCCTGAGTCATCATGGTGCAGAGCAGAACACTGACATTGGGAAATGTGCATCTGTAGGAGCTTCTGGGCAGCCTGGGTTTAGGCTGGCATCTGCCACAGGCTGGGGCTGAACTATCTTTGGGATATGGTGCTGTGAGCAAGAATTCACTTTGTTTTATCTATTTTGTTTAGCAGGCCCTCATCTGGAAGCATCATCACATCTGGCTCATGATCTCAACCTGCTTTTGCACACCGTGTCAGCCACAGGAAGGTGGCAGTGGAAAAGCCACACTTGTGGTAAATTAAGTGCATGAAACAATCCATGTGGCCAGTTTGTTCCGCTGATCTGGAGAGCAAGGTAAGAACAGCAGTAGCATGTGCTGCCCCATGAAAACCATAGAGGCTCTTTAGTGTTCCTGGGTCACCCTGAAATTGCACACAGGGCTTTTAAATAAGCACTCGTGCAGCATCAGTCCTGGCTGCAAGCTCGTTCCTCTTCCAGCAGTACTGCAGTGTATTCCTTGGGGGTTTTCTGTTAGCTGTGAGGTGACTGGAGGAACAAATGGTAAATGTCTGGAGCAAATGGGATATCCCCTCCCTGAAGAGAGACATTTTAAGTGCTAACTAATAATTTTAAAATACTTTGGTGAAAATATCCAACGTGTTTAGTTTTATTTTCACTGATCCATTTGAAATAATTCAATCTGTAAGTCTTTTTCAGAAAGAGAATTATTGTCACAGACTCACAGCACCAATTTATTACCCAGAGTAATAACCTTGGCCAAAATGCCTATTTCAGCTCTTGAATAAAAGCTTGGTTCACATGTCCAATGTCCCGTGTAAGAGAATTAGCAGAAACTCATCTCAGTGTGGTTTCAAAAGAGGAAACTAAGCAGACAGCCTTGTTAATTTAGCATATAGACTTGGAATAAAGCACAGCATCCATCATCTCTTGAAATTCAATTAAAAATTGGTCTTGTGTCCAAGGAGAAGGAGCCAATTTTCTGCTGGAAGCAGAGCCTTGGAAGATCACTAAAACCCTTAATGGTTCTTTCATTGTGCGAGCCAACATGAAAGGAAACCAGTTTGGGAGTTCAGATTACCCCTCCCATTAAGAGCCAGAGCCTGTACAGGCGGGCTCCTGGCTGCTGGTGATACTGCCTGCCTGCATAGATACAGAGCTCTGGCTCCTGCTCTTCCTCCACACCCTCCCACTGCCATGGCTGAGGCCACACTGCCCGGCTCCATGCACCGCACTGCAGCCCGTGTCCTCATGCTGCCACGGTGGTAAAAAGATGCTCGCAAACATGTGCTGAGATTTAATATCTTGGGAAAGGGAAGCCTGAAAATATGTTAACAAGATTTTCAGCATTAAACACAATTTTGTTTCAGATTTCAGCTGTTAAACATCTTAATTTGTTTTGCTTTTTACTCCAGTACCATAATTCTAATAAACTCTGACAGCCTGTGACTCCGCAATGAGGAGGTTTCTCAAACCAATCTCTTTACTTGAAATCTGATTTACAAAGCCTCAGTCCTTCAGCTGGATGGCAGCGGTTGCATCAGAGTGCTTGTCATGGCTCGACATAGGAGCACACGTCGAGCGTCTTTGGGGAGGGACAGCTTTTGCTTGCGTGCTTGTTTTCTTCTAGAGGAGCCAGAGGATTTGCTGAGATGAACTAATTTTCTTAACCATACGTTGTCCTCCTGTGCCAATAAAATCTAATGACTGCTGTCATGCTGTGTTTGCCACACTCGGAAATAAATAGAGGATATTCTTCTGGAACAAGCATAGAACTCTTGGTGTGCAATATAGGTAACATCTATGCAGTTTATTTTTAGGTTGTATAATGCTTTTTATTATATTCATCTGTTTTTGGTTAATTCAGAAAGTTTCTGGACCCCCATGTTCTCATCTCAGCCATGCCTTGGTTTGGCTTCTTGCTACAGGTCAGACTGCTTGCTGACCAATGCTGAGACACCAGGACCATCTGCTCCAGCTGTGGGCCAGTCCCAGCCTCATGTGGGTTATCGTCTCCCTGGGAAAGCAAGGGTTTGTCCTGTAAGAAGTGCACGTGAATGGCATCTCACAGGATGGCTGAGGTGGAAGGGGTCTACCTGACCCCACTCCTGCTCCAGCAGGGACACCCAGGGCAGGGTGACTAGGCCCATGTCCAGGTTGCTTTTAGAGATCTCCAAGGAGGGAGATGTTATATCAGAAGACCCTGCAGAGTGAGTATGAGCAATAACAGATAAACACAAACATCTGCTCTCCAAGGTGTTCATCCAGACTGCTGCCTGCTTTTGACTCCATGCTGAAGAGGCTGGGTGCTGAGGAAGTGTGGTGCTCAAAATTGTTCAGAATCTTGTCCAGATTGCGTTGGCTTACTGCAGTGCGAAGGAAACAACTGATACTGTATTCAGGCTGCAGCTCACTGTCAGAATGGGGACATCTGTTAAAACTGAGAACCTGTGGAAAGATGTAGGATTTATTTTCTTTCCATGATGAAAGGTGTGAGGGCAGACAGTGGAGAAATGCATTGTACCACACTGGCCTTGCTAGCCACAGGGATCTAATAAAGATTATCCATATGTTTTGCCATACTGGGGCTGCTTCAGTTATTGATGTGGTCCTGCAGGAGTTCCCACTGAAGGCAGTGGCTGCTTGCAGCTCTCCAAAGCCCATTGGGCAGATGCCATGCTTATTGATGGCCCCTTTTCCTAACTGGGGCTGGACAGCAATAAGCTGACAAATACTGTATTGATAAATTAAGAAGAATTTCTGCCCTAATAGCAGAATGCCTGGCATCTGAGGGGAGGCTGGTGACCAGCCCAGGCCTCTTCCTTCCTTTCACCTCCCACCACCATCAGCACAGCATCCCCAGCACTCTGCCTTTGCCTCACCAAGCATCCATCAGGAGTTTATCATCTGCAGAGACAATGCAAGTCCTGCAAGTGGAACTACAAACATCCTGAAAAGTACTTCCAAGCGTATATTCCATCATGTCTCACGTTCACACAAATATACATCCTTCAGGAAATTAATGATGCTGTGAGACAGCAGTCTACGTGCCATACCCTGCTCAGCAAGGCTTCCCATCCTCAGGTGTTGGGTACACACAAGTAATTGTATTCTGTTGTAAAAGTCTTCTCCCAACAAAAACACTCGTGCTTCTTCAGATAGAGTTAATACAGCAACTTTTATTGTGTGCAGAGAATAATGCTCTTCACAGTTTACACCGCCGAACCATTGGAGGATTGGAAGATGGCTCACTTATGGTGCCACTGAAGCTGCCACATACTTCCCAGAGAGTTGGGTGGCACATCTTTGTCCCCATGCTTGTCACTGGAGTGACATGTTATCCATAATCAGAAGTGACAAAAAAAAAGGGGATCTTTTCAAATCTTATTTTCTGCTTTCTGTTGATAAATCCTATTCTTTAAGGAAGGATTAGCAATTCTATTCTTTTCTCTTTAATTTATACAGACATGCAACCAGCCCCAGCATGTTTTAAGCAGCAGGTGACTGGCCTAGAATACATAGGTCTGCAAACCATGGATGCAGCATTAGGTAGGAGAATGTGCAGTGCCTCATATGCGGCAAAGCAGATGGACTCTATGGATGAGTTAGCAGTGACTCATCACATTGTTTCCAATAATGGATTATTTTCACTCCAAATGGTTAAAAATCCCATATGTTTTTGAGAGGAGAGCACCAGTTTGGGGAGGAGGGCTCCAATGGCTCCTCCAGCAGAGGGCAGGGGCTCTGGAGCAGAGCAGCAGCAGCACCAGGGCAAGCATCCAACCCCTTATTTCATTCATGCTATGTGTTAAGAAACAAATGAGCAAGAAAGAATCCCCAGCATGCAGCCCCACTGTGAGGACAATCTCAGCCTGTGCCTCCTATCTCTGTTTTGGGCTCTTACTGCTCTCAAAATTTGAGCTGTTTCCAGTTTAGTCAATTTCCCCTTATCAGGAAATTCAGATGAAATTACATTCCTACCGGAGGCTTTTAGTGGTGTAGTGGAGCCTTAAAGGAGATGCATTTTTCTGGCACCTGCTTTTAGCTGGGGGGGGTGACATGATTGGTCTCAGTGCCCACAGCCTTTCCGACCATCATTATAGACATGTCCCAGAGTGAAGCTGTTGCCACCTTGCGCTGCTGTCACCCAGACCCCAGGAGGGCAGAGCAGGGTGACTGCCTCCCTGAAGTTCACTGAGCACCATCTGTGACCACTGCCGGCTGTCAGGAAGGGAACCATCTGACCACATATCTCACTTCGCTAAACCAGGTGGCCAGAGCTGCACCTACAGCTGATTGTTACAGAGCTGAAAGCAGGCAGCAACCACTATCCTCCATGAACAGTCACTAAAGCTGTGTCCTGCAGTCCCGGTACCAGCCGCACCCCAACCTCAGGGCACCTGGTGCACCCTGGCAGTCCACAGCCCCCTCCCACCACTTGGCCCCCAGCTATGCAGAAATGGTGCAGCTCTTCAACCCAGTTCCATTAAGGCAGCTGGGATCCAGGCACCAGGATAAAAATCTACTTTTGGAAACAATCAAATTGCCCATACTTCCCTGTGACTCATCTAACAGCCGAGAAGCATTTCTGGCACAAAACCAAACCCACCATCCACAGTGCCCAGATAAAAGGAAGAGAAGGGGGCTCAGAACTTGGTGTGAGCCTTAGAATGATTCTATGATTCTAAGGCTCACACCAAGTTCTGAGCCCCCTTCTTCTCCTGGTTGCTGCTGAAGTAACCACAGACTCATTGGGACCCACGAATTAGCAAGTGCACAGCCAAGCACAAACTCTTAGAAATACCTAGAAACAGAATTACCCAAGCACAAGTTCAGTTCTGCAAACCTAAAGTGTTTTATTGAGCCAATGTCTGAACCACAGCCCACTGCCATCAGTGAAAAGGCTTCAGAGGACTCTGGGTTCAACTCACAGCTGCAATAGCCACAGGAAGCCATCTGTGCTTGCTGTTTCCCATATCAGGTTTACATGCCCTTGTACTTAACCAGCCATAGCTTGCGGCAGCAGCCCTGGAGCTGTGTCCCTTCCCCTTTGTGCCTCCTTTCCTGTTCCGCTCCACTTCTGCAGGGCTCAGCCTACACCAACCACATGGCAGCTTTTTACTGTGGGATGCTCAGACCCCACGGTCCCATTTTACAAATACACCACACGCAGCATGACAAGTTAGTTAGAATAAGTAAAGCAACACCACCAAAGATAATCAACATTTTATTTATAAACATACATTTACTATAAAAGCTGTTGCATTTTAGACATGTTTTCCTAATTTCCAGAGGCATTTTAGAATAAATAAAAAGGAGGAAAGATTAGTGTAAATGGTATTCAACATCAGCACAGTGAGGACAGCAATCCCTGCCCTGACTGGACACACACATGGGGATGGTCTCCTCCGGTGCACTGACCTTTGGGACACTGATTGGAAACTACAGATGTGCGGCATCAGTAACACTACACAGCAAAGTAAGGATAAACACACCACGGGGAGAGGGGCAGCGGGACACAGATGGGCTATGACACCTGGTCAGGTCCTCTGGAGTACTGAGAGGCTAAATAAGTTTTGAACCATTTAAAACCCATTACATACATTGAACGTGCTTAGCAATAATAAACCCATTATGCAACAAATACATTTACATTGTAATTCAAATGTCGGGAAGCGTTTTTTTCTTTCTGTGCTTAAAGTTCCTGATAAGAAATGGATCACAGTCATGTGTTGAAACAGGAAAAAATGGGGGAAAAAAAAACAACCAAAAGAAATTAGCCTGAATGAATTTGCCATGCAAGACTCCAAAGGAAATACAATTGAATGTAAGCTGCTAGTAAGCATGACTTAGGAAACTGTTGAAAACTATTCTGTGCTCGTGAACAGATGTTCAGTAGGGGAAAATCTGAAGCCTGAGGACGTTGCTGCTTCATTTTGCTTTACATACAATCATATCTACCACAGTATGCACATCTGACACTACGGACAGACGTGGGATAAGCTGAGCAGCCCAGTGATGCTGTGCCCAACCCCTGCTCATGCATTTCAGTCCAGGTATGCTCCAGACAGCCGGGGCTCTCCTCACAAGGTTAAGGATAAGAACACCCCATCTGTGACACCAGCCCTCCTGCACAGCTACACTACAGCACGGGGGGAAGCGGTGACTGGGCCCAAGCAGACACACAAGCATGCACTAAAGGTCTTCTTCAGAACTTAGGCCCAGGCACTGTGTTCGCTCACATACCCTTAATGCAGCACATGGAACTGTGCAGATGAATGAAGCAGCTGATAAGATCTGCCTTCTGCATTTCCATGTTACGCATTATCTGCAGGAAAACATGATGCTGACCACATGCAACGTGTAAACATGCTGGTTATCAAAACCTGCTAACAGTAAATCATGCAAAGGCTTAATCAAAATATCAGGCTTCACCGTTCTACTCCCCAAATGCTTGGTGTTTTCTAAGGCACGGTATAAGGAAGTGGCACTTCCCAGTGCATTGCCACGATGTCCCCAGATGACAGCACTACACGTGTTGGCTGCGACATATGCTTCTCAGTCAGTGTGCAGCTCACATGCAAGGGGTTGCCTTTATTTAATCCAGTCGTTGTCAGCTATGTAACAACCCCAAATTATTGCAGCCCTAATAACAACTCAATTTCTGTTTCCCAGCAAATCAAACGACAATGGGTGAGCACATACATAAGACTCTATAACTTAATCACAGTTCTAAGGCAGAATGGGTAGATGTTTCTCCCTCCATTGCAAACAGATAAAACGGGATACTGCAAATAACCATTTCCTTCACATTTTACAGCCATACCGCATCACCTAAACTTGTCTGTGTGTTCTGACAAGCTCACACAGCTCTGGCTGTTGTTTCTACAG
The DNA here is from genome assembly GCF_054131305.1 of Coturnix japonica. Lineage (NCBI taxonomy): Eukaryota > Metazoa > Chordata > Aves > Galliformes > Phasianidae > Coturnix > Coturnix japonica. The sequence goes on from NC_140666.1 coordinate 70,249,606, forward strand.
GCTGCAGGAACGCTTCACAAGGAGCACACACTTCACCAAAAAGCATAAACATTGGAGCAAGCGACTGCCTGTCGCTATCAGCTTCCATGCCCGCCTTCCATGCTCATCGGTATTGCTCATTTTGTCTGGGAGGATGTATGGAAAACAGAGCTTCACAGCTGTGTAATTCAGTGCTGAACTCGTGGGAGGACTCTGGAGAGGGCCAAACACGCCTATTTCTCCCCATGGGATTTCAACCACACACAGTGTTTGCAAGTGGAACAGCAGACCTCAGAACAACTCAGCCCATCAGCGGGGATGCTGCGCAACCAGGAAAGCTTCACCGTTACCATCGCACTGCAGCTCACAGACTCATACGGCATTGCATCCGCCCACTCCGCAGCCTCCCCCCGCATCACCCTGTCCTTAAACCTCATAACAACACTGGCTTCTGAACCTGCTGAGGAGGATTGCTCCTGACGGGAACCTTGCAGTCGTCACGGTATACAGTCTTTAGGTTTAATGAAGAAATCTTTATTTGAGAGAATATCAAGCTATAGTCATGAACATTACTTGAGGTACACAAACAAAAAATCCTATTGCTAAAGGTGCAATAATTTATTTGTATAACTCCTACCCTCCGCTGAAGGTAATATAAACACAAAATGTCTCAGAATTACAGGATGTATTATCAAACTAGTCTCTGTATAAAAAAAGTTATAGCTTCAGTTATAACAGAGCAGTCGTGCTGTGATGCTTAGTTTTTCAAATGCACTGATTAGATGCTATCTTAAAATTACTTCTCATCTCAACTTGGCATATTCTATAAAGGTTCCGTAAACTCAAACTTTTAATTCCTAGAAATGTTAACACAAAACAGCTTTATTGCATGTTTATTTTCTTATTACTTTCAGGAGAACAAAGTAAGAGACTGAAAATCATCAACATACCTGAAAAGGTGGGATTTTGTTGTTGTTGTTACAGTACTTAGGCTTTGCCTTAACAAATATGGTCATACATATTTTGCAGATTTCTTAAGAAAGGAAAAACTGACATATTGCATTTTAAAGGAGCAGGTGCAGCACTTTTATGAGTTTTTTAAAATGAGATGAGAGCCACGATGTCCATGAATTCAAGCTCTTACAAATGATTGTCTGGAGGCAGCCAATACACGTGAGAAGAGAGTTCCTTCTTGAAAGTTACTAGGACTGAAAGTCATGTCACAATGTAGTTGGCTGTCCAGCAGCTGGAAAAACAAAATGGAATAAAGTCATTAGCCTACAAATGTTAACAAACATTCTCATTCACTCACTGGATTGCCAAGGATTTTCATCCTCCCATCTCTATCATTTAAAAAACCAAACACCTGGAAATAGGTATAATTTGTGCCCTGATTCTCCTCCTTCCTGCAAAGTTGCATCACTAACTGCAAAGAAGAATTCCGTGCCATTTGTGCTCCGCACGCACTTTTATTTCATTTGCTCTGGAAGTACTTGGGGGTACATTTACTTTTAGGCTCTGCAGTGGCAAAACAGTGAAGCAAAGGGCCGATGAGTCATCTTCAGCTGTGCCTGGTTTGTGTTATCTGACAATACAGAGCCCTTGTGTCACTTGGCCACACAGAGAATCTCTTCAATTTGCTGCTTGCCTTTGACTTCAACATCCACAAACCTGTAATTGTTTGTGCGTTTATCATTCAATATTGAGCTTTCCTCAACAACTGCCATGGGGAGTTTTTGGGGTAGAAAAATAACCTACCAATATCCCTTATTGACTTTCATTTAGAAAACAGAAAGGTAATCTGGGCTGCTATAAAATCTTTAATGCATTTTTCTCTTAAGGTTTTTCATACTTGATTTTGAAAATAAATAACTAAGTCACCCCCAGTTTCAAATAAGCAACATGCTAGCAGTCAAAATATTTCATCAAGGTGTCTGTAAGCATTTCAGAGCAATACTGATCAGCCATGCGTTTGTCAGAGATCATCAGCTGTGTGCAATGCTCTGTAGGCTTCCAGAGTTCAACAGGGCAGAGAAAGGCAAATCATTTTATATCTAGCAGCAGACTCTGTGGAACCAGAAAGCAGCACATGAGCATTACACATTTGTTCTTCATTTCAGAAGTGGGGTTCATAAAATTTAAGTTAAAAATGAGAGATTAACCGTGTTTGCAGCTTCATGACATCAAAACTGGCCCCTTTGAGCTTGTCAACAAGAACTAGTCTTTGAGATTTTGCATGCAGTTCAAATGCAAAACCTCCCAGCACAAAAGTCTGCACGTAGCCTCTGTGCTGCATCTTCTAGCACTGCTGCAGTAGAAATGATGATGGAATGATTTCTACAGCATACAGGCTGATATATAATTTAACTAATTTTTCAGCCATCCTTATGGGACCTCGATTCTTGTTTAAGTAAAAAGGATTATGAAGAAAAGAAAAATATGAGTTTTTTATCACATTCTTCTCTTTTTGTGTGTGTCCATGCAGATGTCTAAATGTGCATTATTTTTTTCATTCTTGTTTCTAAACGCATTAGGTTTAACCGTTAACACAAAAAGTTGTTAACGTTTCACAGAAGGGTTAAAGAAAACACCAGGGAAATAATTATACAACAGCACCCCCTAGCTCTGCTGACGGGGAAATGTCGCTGACATTAAAACAGAATCACAGAATGACCTGGGTTGGAAGGGACCTCAAGGATCATGAAGTTCAACCCCCCTGCCTGGCATACATAATAAGGCCCAGGGTCCTGGGCCTTGTAGAAATACCTGCGTTGTCTCACATGAGGTGACAGCTCCAAGCCTCCAGGACATACAGTACATGCACACTATAAAGCTTGTGTTTATGCACTAGAGCGGCCTTTAAGCCTAAATACTGCTGGACAGATATCCTCTGGGCAAGATTTATTGGGCTTGGAAGTATTTATGTTACAAGAAGATGTTAGGATGTTCCCTCCCAAAGGCAAAGCTATGCCTGAGCTGCAAAGCCATTTGGGCATAACACACTTCTTCTAGGAGAAGAAAAGCATGGAAACAGTACTGTTAAAATTCACTGTGATATCAGAAAAAAATATGTACACTGACTGTAGGACAGGATTTGGCACTTACTTCTGGATCGGATGTAACAATCATTGCAGTTCAGAAGACCATTTCTAATCCTGACATCTGTCCCACTTGCTGCATCTCCCAGCTGTCCCTTGCAAATGCCGCACTGTCAATTGTGAAGCACAGTAAAGAACAACAGATCATGTCCTAGTCTCTGTCACAGCTCTCCCAACATTTTGACTTTTTTTCCAATAGTTTTGCGAATGGTGGGAAAAAATAACGCCCCCCCCCCCCCCCCGAAACCCAGCCCATACTCCTGTGGAGCAGTGCAAATCAGTGACAAGTTTGGCTTAGAGCAAACAGTATTTTAGGACTGGATTTCAGCAGTCACCACTCATACAGAAGTGAAGTCTAGTGATTCTAAGGGACATTTGATTTTTATATTGCATTTTGGAGCCAATTTGTTTGTGTAGGACAAAGCTTAGAAAGGCCAGAGGTTTATTCTGAGTAGATATCTAAATTTAAGCTTTCACCAACAGTTAATATCAGCTGGGATAGAGATAATTTCAATACACACTTTCTGAGTTCTGTAGCTAACACTATCTTGAGTCACTACCTGAGACATGGTCACAAAGTATTTCTGAGGAAATAACTGGGAAGTTATTAGATGCTTCCCTCTGTAAGCAAAGCTAAGTCTATTTATTGATAGGTTTAATCTAACTACAACAATTGACAACAAACACATTAGCTACAGTTAATGTTACTTTCCCTTGTCCACAAACAAACAAATGTAACAAGCATGCAGACCCTCTATTCTTCTCTTGTCCAGTTCCACATCCATAGATAAACTCTATAGACCCAACATACTCTCTCCTCATACTGAATGATGACTTGAGATTTTGTGTAGGTGAACACAGTAAGAGACGTACCCTGAAACACTGAATGTGGAAATAAAGACCAAGTGTTTCAATAATCATGGCAGCTCCCTTGCCCAGAGGAAGCCCACAGGTGGAACAAAGCTTCTTTCCGCTGACAGACCTAGGAGACAAACATTGCTATAAGAAAACAGAACAGAAACTAAAACACAACCAAGTGCTTAAGGGAGGGACATGATGAGAGGAAGAAGCACTAGGGGGAGGTTCACATCAGAGATGCACACTGGCTCTTCAATCACTTAGAATTTTTCTACTGGAAAAGACTTTGTTTAACATAAGACCCATATGCTTCAAAATATTGTTTGAAATAAGGTCTCTGATTCAGCTTTGGGATTAAGGAAGGCTTTTGCTGAGTTATCCTCCACATCTGCCACACAGCCAACCAAGCAGATTTGCTTGAACGTGCAGGAGCTCAAACCCATTTCCCTACCAGTCTGTTGTGCTACATCAAGGGAAATGCAATACTCCTTGCTTTTATGTTATTTTTTCAGCTTTTTCACACCCAGACAGATAATGTTGGTGTCTTAGCAGGACTCAGTCAACGATGAATCCATCACAGCAGATACTCACAGATATTACCTGAGGCAGTTTTCAAGCCTGGAATTTTCTCCATTTGTTTACAAATGGGTTTTCTTATGCAAGTCAGAAGGCAGGAATGCTGTTCTTATACCCCAACCAGCTGGCTAAGTTAACAGCAGCAGCATAACTGTGGTGGCACCGACCAGGCCTCAGGCACTTAGTAAGTCATTTTAACCTATGGTGCTGCAGGTGCATGCTTGTTATAATCCAAATAGTTACATTAGAGCTGAAGTCAGATTTCCATCTGCCAAGTGAAATACTTCAGCTTTCACCTTAAGATTCAGTCCTGCCTAGACATTTCTAATAAGTAAACTGATTGATGCACTCTTTTTCATAATGTTTTTAATGGTATTGCAGGTGTACGCTTGTTGGTGTTTCACACTCTTCCCTTCTCACCTGTGTGCTAGCCTGCCAGAACTGATGTTCATCTAGTGAGATGAACCTGAGAACAACTGGGATCTCCTGTCACTGTGTCATACAAGTGGCATTTTTTCAGTCAGGGCTGAAACAAAGAGAGGAACTCCAGGATATTTCAAGAACTTTGAGGAGTGTTTCAGCATGTGTTTCATGACAATGACAATGGCTATCAAACCTGAAGAAAAATGTAGTTTAAATGAAGTCTTTCTAAGGTTCCTGTGTTGTGTGATTGTGCTATTTAATAAACCAATCGATTTAATACATGAGAAATTTAATAAACCAATCGATTTAATACATGAGAAATTATCAGTGATTCAGTCAAGCTACAGTTGCCATCTATTTAGAGTTGGTACATCCATTCACTGCGAAATACACAGCTCACTGCCTGACAGAATCAGGGACACAGCTTACTTCTGAGCGTGTGACTATTCACAATAAAGACAATATCCTTTGGCTTAAGTGCTCCGAACTCATGCTTAACTGCCTGCTTTTGACTGGGGCTTATATTATCCCATTTCAATTTCACTGAAATTTCAATGATCAAGCAGTCCTATAGCTGCTTTCTGAACTGTGTTATTCTAAAACACAACGATACTGCTGAAGTAGGTGATAAATAAGGGAGAGGGAGTGACAAGTTTATTATGTAGATGGTTATGAGCTGCAACACTGAGAAGAATTAACAGTGCATCTACATAACACAGACACAATTTACACTGTAGCATTTAACCAGTGACCACAAGATGTATTCAGTCTGCAGAATTCCTTATTGACCTTTTGTACCTGTTGGGTGACTGACTTGGTGCAGCAGGTGAGCAGGGAGATGATGGCCCAGATCGAAAGTTCTCATGATAGCCTGCCCTAAAGTAAAGGAGAGAAAATGCATTGCAACAACTGAAAATGAGTGAAAAATGAGGTTTTGTGCTGAGAAATTCCATTGGATGGATCTCAGGATTCCCAGCTCCAAAGATTTTCTTAAGGAAAACAAGGTATAAATTTGCTGTCCCCTGCTATTTTGATACAAGGAAAAACAACACACATATTTTGGTTCAGCACCTCAATCTACTTCCTGTTGCTCACAAGGTGTTGACCCCTATCCACCTATCAACACAACACACCTCACACCTTGATGAGGGAGGCTCAAGCCAAGAGGACGTGCACAGAGGCACACTGGGAGAAAAAATGTGGGGTCACTGATAGAGGGTCTGTGCCCTTCACTGAGTGAAAGCAAAGCTATCAGCACTGAGAAGTGATTTTCAATCTGCCCTCATTTGACCTTGCAAGAATTTGGTGAGAAAAGTCATGTGTGTTTTCTGTTATCACAAGTCACAGAATTGATTCAATTTCTCACTGCTTAAAGCTGTTCACAGATTAACGAACTAAATATAATTTTCAAATATTAGGCAAATATATCCCTTGTCTAGTGAAAGAACTGGCATTCCTTTTTCAGTAAGGCTTACACAAAAGGACACAAAGTATCAGAGAAGGGAAAAGTCTCACCAACCAAAGTTTGCAGCAGAAAGAAAACAACACTCTCTACATGTCTCCTTTTAAGTGTCATAGTCCTTAAGGAACTGGAATGAAATATTCTTTGTGTGTTTAGAAGCTGGGAAATGAAGCTCTCAGATACTGACTGCAACGAGGGAGATTTTATTGAGCCAGCTTAGCCTACAGTGAATGCTGAGCAAGGATATAGAGGAGAGCCAGCACGACTCCTCACACTCTGCAATAACCTTTGTTTTACATCCTCACCTCCTCCCTTCCCCTGTGGTGTTCGGTGTCTGCCCTGCATTCTGCCCCAGGAGCGGTCTCTGCCGGGCATCCTCTGCGCGGTGCGGGGACTGCTTCATCAACAGCTGCTGGTTCCATGGGACATCTGAAACAGGAGGTGGGGACATCTCAGTGCTATGCACAAAGGGCTTGTGTCAGTGCTGACTAACCAGTACAACTTGTGGGCAGACCATAAAGTGTGCAAGGGGTGAAGTCGGAATTAGGTGAAGACAACCATCCTGACTCTTGTAAGGAGGCACCGGGAGCTTTCAGTTACACACAGTGGTGTGTTTTCACATTCCCAAACCTCGCTTCAGATGACTCCCACACCTCTTTGAAAGCACTGCTGTTTCTATTATTTCACTTATGTTACTTATGTTTCAGATGGGTGCATAAGGCTCAGTGACAACAGCAATACGCAATGAACTGTAGCGCACAGGCATCTGAGCATCCCGCCTGTGAGATGAAGCATGTCATGCAGATCCTTCCTGACCAATTTTGTGGCTCACTGGTCAGGAAGGGCCTTACCCTTCAAAGCACCAACCAACTGGGTTAGAGGAGAAGAAAAGCTGTACTAGGGCCTATGAAAGGCCTGTTACCTATTTTTGATATCAAGGTCAAAAAGTCCTAATCCTGATTGTTTAATATCTCAAGAACAAGATGTGATGTGTCAAGGGGCAAGAAAGGAGCTGTCAGAATACTAACAGCAGAACAAGTTGTGGAAGAGAAACTAGAAAAAGCCTTATTAGGTGTTAAGCTGTCAGATCTTCAGAGTTTGCTTAATCACAACTACAGAACCATGAGGATGGATCACTGGGCAGCATCTTCTATTTCCTTTACTTAAGCAACATTTCCCAAATCACTAAGAACACAATAAAATTGCGACAAGGTGAGTAAACCTGCTAGATTTGATAAACTGAAATTGCATCTGGAACAAATAATACTATGATTTCTACCTACAATCAAAGCATTAATCGCCAACGTAAATAAGATTTTAAATTTCACCTTAACATTCTTATCTTTACTAACAGAAAACAACTCTTGAAACCCAGATACTCACATTTTGAATGAGTGTATCGTAATTTCCAAAGTTCTCCAAGTTAGTTTGCAAACCACTATGAATGCCCACAAGATTCCTATTTGGAAAAGAATACATGCACATGTTTCTCACCCTGAGTCAATGGCAGATTCAACTGGGCAGGCGAGCAGCGCTCCATCACCTTATGCTCCTGGTCACCTCCTTTCAAGATACCCATCTCTGGGTGTCCTGAGAACACTGTATTTCCACTGCTAAGAAAAGGAAATCACGTTGTATGGATGAAGCCACAAAAAAAATCCAACTATGGTACAATGGTAAAATCAGACCTTTGAATTTTACGTGCAACAATTTTGGTCCGTGGGTCTGCACTGACAAACTAACAGGTAACAGTCAGGAGTTAACCAGTCTGACTCTAAACATACCGTCTGTCCTTCCTACACCATATAATGACACTTCCATGCACTAGAAAACACTTTAGATTTGTAAAAAATGGTTTATTTGACACAGAAACAGCTTTTCTCAGTGTTCATTATACACCATTCTGCATCATCAGAAAGCTGTGTATACCAGTTTGATGAAGACCAGGACGTTGAACACCACCTGGCAAGTCTGAATATGGCACCTCCAAGATAACCAGGCAACCTCAGAAAGATTCTGAGTGAAAATATCTACTGCTTCTACATTCATCCAAATGCTTGTGAAATTCACACGCAAAGCACAGTGCAGTGCCATGCACAAATATCTGTGCTATCTAAGCTGTAAGATCTAATTCTGAGTGGGATGATGTGACAGCTGAGAAGGTGAGGTTTCTGATACACCCAACTAGCACTGTGTGTGACCATACATGTTTAAGCCTGACCAGGCTGCATTACATCTGTCACCAAGCCAAGGAGGACAGAGGCTCCATCATCAGTCATGAGCAAATGTGACGTCCCAGAACTCCACAGAACAGAAAGCTCCATGGGGTCCATACCTCCTCTTTTCTTGCCAGTGTTCATTTTCCTTGTTTTTCAGAGATGGCATACTGTCCTCCCAAAGCAGCTTTTTCTGCCTTGTAACTTCTTTTGGTTTGCCTTCTTCTGGAGAGCCATTTGAATCACTTGTGTTCTAGAAAACAGCAGGAGTGGGAACAAGAAGCTTCCATTGAACTCAGCATTAGTACACATATGAGAAAAGCACAGGCTGCACCTAGGTATATTGTGTTGCACAGTAAATAACAAGATGCCCAATCATGGATTTGAATAGAAAATACAGATGACTTCTTGGGTGTAGGTGCCTTAGGGCAGGAGAAAATTAAGTCTGGGAATCCCATGTTTATTCTACTGATATCATCTGAGGTGTCATTCTCTGTTCTCTGGCAAACAATTATATGCTAGATACATGAAGTTAAACGTTCTATATGGCAGAATCCATATGAGAATCAGAGTGTGAACATCCCTCCATTTGTTTTTCTGCTTTCTAGAAGGGATGATCAGAGAGAAAAGGAGGAAAAGTGAGAATTCAATCTCAACTTAGATGTGCTTAAAGCACTGTCTTACAATCATGATTTTGGATGCAGGGAAATAACTTCAGATTTTGTTGGCTTTGAGAAGGTAGGTATAACAAACTGGGACAGGTCACTTTTTTTACAGCACCAGTCGAAGAAGAGAAGCAGCTGCAAAAGAAAGAAAGCTGCACCCTCTGTTTAACAAAAAATGGGACTACGGCTGTTGGCTTGGGAATTTGGCTCTTTGGTTGTAAAAATACACAAGCTACAGTGCTCTGAGGTGTTACCAGCTATGGAAGGGATCCAGAAAATACTCTTACTCTCATTGATCCCAGACTTTGTTTGCCTTTAGCAAAGAGTGAAACTCTGCACTCAAGATGGCTTTGACTTTATTGCCTTATGATTCCACAAGAAACTCACCGCTGTTTTATTTCCTTCAGTGGTAGAGGAAGAAGAGGAGAGGAGTTCTGCAGAGTTTGAAGAAACAATGAATGGAACTACAGTATCCTCAATTATCTTACGTTCCTAAGAAAAAAAGAAAACCAAGAGAGAGCAAGACTTAGAAAAAACAACAAACAAAAAAGACCCAACATCAAACAAGCAGAACGTCACCTTTATGCTGAAAAGTGATGCATTAAGATTATGCATTAAGTTTTGAATACGTTTGTATTTAAATGGCTAGATAAGGGCTCGTGTTACCAAGAATAATGGTAATAACTCAATTTTAAATTTACTTCTATGTTTTGCACTCTTTTTCCTTTCATCTTACTGCCTTTGAAAAGGGATGGCCAAAAGCAGACAGAATACTCCCCTTAGGATGACACCCCTGTTTCTCACATCAGTCAATGAAATTACATTTTAAAAAAATGAAATTACACTTGGTACATAAAGAAACGTATTCCAGAACTTGAAAAAAATTACTTCCTGTTAAGATTACAAGTTTGATCCTCAAGCACGAATGACAAGACATCAATTTGTGTAATGCACAATTAGACAAGCAGACAACATTGATATTTCCCAATTTCCTGAAATAATGACTTACAGATAATGGAATAAAAACATTTTTGTCTATATTGTTGTTACTCTACAGTTGCAAATTTTGAACAATTTCTTCATTTTTAAATTTATTTATTTATTTTAATTTTGAGAAACAAGGCTGGTTAGCAACAAATCTAAACGATGATGCCCAAGGCAGACAGCTTCACCTGAAATTCCACCAAGTGCAGATAGCAAGTGTATACCAAAGCACAAAGGGCTCTTTCGTGCGTGAGCGTGCCCAGGAACAACCCTTATGACTCACCAGACTTACGCAGCAATCACGCACCTCCACCTAAGTAGAGATGCTAAGAATACTAACCTAAATATTCCAACAGTTTTCCTCCGTGCCTATGGCAGTGTTTAAGAGGAATAATTCTCCTAAGAATTCAAACTTGAGACATTTTGTTTATTAACTCGTTATGGGATTTATTTTTTTTTTTAAGTTCATAACTGAGTGAATTTAAATACAATTAAGTCAATAAACAACCTCCTCCTTTCAGCTTTATACCTCCTCATAGTATCTACGCTCCTCCTCTTCAACTTCTCTCTGTGCCTTTTCCCATTCCTCCTTCAGTTTGTCTTGCTCCTTCTGATACTTCTCCTGTAAGTGGAGACAAATAGAGGTGAATTCAGTGCATTCTGTATTAGAATTAAATTCTGTAGGACCTCCATAGTGAAAATAAGCCTGTTATGAATGGCTATCTGGGAAACCGGATGAAACACAGATGTGAAGATTAGATACATCCACTGGTCTTAAAAATTTCCTTTCCTCTTCCCACTAATTTCTAGCTCTTACAGTCAATACAAGGAACCACAAGAAATTTGACTTGTTAGACATTTTTATACACTTTGCCAGAAATGAAATTTATTCTAAACAATGTCAATAATTCCTTGTTTGTTACAGAGTTTTAAGAGTTGCAAAAAGCTACCACACATCCCAAAATACTTAAGCATGCATTTTGCATTAATAATTTCAGCAAAGTAGCTTAGAAACAAACAGGTTTTGCAGATGCTGGTATTGGCACTAATGTAAGAGAGATGCCAGTACAACTTAATGAATGATGAATGTGAGCACAGGCTTAAAAGATAAATAAACTGTGTGTAAAGTTTTGAAGAAGGTAAACTCATAACTGCCAACCAATTCTTTTTCCTCCTTGATGGGATCATTTCTTGAGAATAGTTTTCACATAGTTTTACATGAAGATTTAGCTCAAGATCTTAAAAGAGATCTTTAAAGAACTGATTTGAATATGAGGAAGAATGACAACTTTCATACCTCTTTTACACTAGTTCCAACATCTGTTCAAATTAGAAATTGCAACTGTCTAACCCAAAAGAAAAGCAATTACTCTTGAGAGAGCATTCAGATTTGCCAGAAAAGCCATAATGAGAATTTGACAGCACTCCAAGAGGAAACAAACATGCTGTCTGAAAAGAAACAAACTAAAGAAAAGGAGGCAGTACAGATGGACATGAAGCATTTTTCCAAGATGAAAAGATTGTTTTACTGATCTCCATCTTTGGACATTTGTTTGTTCTCTGTCACACAGAGAAAAGGTAAGATTTGTTTGGGACCAATCAAACCTAATCACTGTATAGAAAAAGATACTACTGACTAATGGGGAAACTCAAGTTCTCAGGTACATTGCACTTCTCCCAGCTAAGAGACACAACCAGAATTTTTGTAGTATACTCTACCCCAGGCAAAAACAGTGGTTGTTGAGAGTGGGTTTCTCCCCGTCACAAAACAAAACCAAAACAAAACAGAACAAAAAAAAAAAAACAACAAAAAAACCTCTACCTCTGTGTACAAATTCTCTTTGATGTTCTCCAAGAAGAGCATGTAAATGAAGCAGAAGTCCACAAGAAGCTAATTAAAGTAACCATTTTAAAGAAGAATCATGTAAGAGCCAAGGTTAACAAAATATTAGTCTCATGAAAGAGGCTCCAAGTAATTAACAGTTTACATTTAAGGCGATTTACATATAGTGGCAGATTGACACTTGGTTGAACTCTGCAGTGGAACCCAGAACTAAGTCCTTCCAGATTCCCTGGGGGTGGGAAAGGGAGAAGTAAGACTGTCCAAACCACAGAGTGCACAGCTCATTTACCTGCCACAGAGCTCACTACACTATCCACACAGGGTGGTGATAAATACAGCTGGCCTTGACACTGCCAGATTCATTAAGGTGTGACCTATGTTTTGATACTGAAATGTTCAGCCAATCTTACCAATGCTTCAAGAGTGGAAGACATGACATGAAATGCTCAACCTTTGTGTAAAGGGACAATGCAGATGGAAACAGCTGAGCTATGGAGTGGAAGAAAGGGAGCGCGTTCCTCACCTGAAGCAGGCGTTCTTGCTCGTGCTGCCACCTCTCCTGCCGCTTCCGCTCTTCTTCTGGGTCCCAGGACCAGAAATTGAAACGCTGGCGTGAAGGAGAAGCAAGCTGTTAGACTTCAACACTTCACAAGGCTACCACTTCACCCAGTCTGCCTCCGACAGTAATGCCAAAATGGTAATCTCTGAACTAAACTAGATAACAGTATTCTTATTGAGCAGACAATATTCTGAGCTTCAAAGACAATTGAGATTGCCCACAGGTATCTAAATGAGAGGATAACCATTTGGTTTGCAAACAAAGGCTTGGGAAACTTCAGTTGAGGGGGGGAAGGAAAGAAAAAGAACTGAAAGAAAGCTCAAAGCAGTGCTGAATAAAGATGCCTGCAGGTACCCAAATTCAAGAAAAACTTCTATTTTTCTTCTCTGCAACATTCTGTTCAACATGCAAAGCAATTTGTGAAGGTAAAATACATTCTCTCACTTCACGTCTGCCAGTGCAACAGCCTAAGGACTTGCTTTACATTTTTAACCAGGAAAGAAGACTTAAATTACAAACTCAGATTCATTCTTGGTTTGATTTGTATTTTTCCTCTCTCATTCTAACCTGGGGATGTTAGAAGACAGTTTGGATGAAAACTTAGATTTTGTTAAATACATATCTCTGAACCAAAACAACAACTTCAAAAATAAAAAGGTACTCACATTTGATTTGTCACTACTGCCAGAATCAACTACGAAAAAAGGAAAAAAAAAAAAAAAAAAAGGAAAAGTTAAAACACCGCAAAAGAACCCAAAGTGCTCAGTCTGCAATTAATGCTACATTGTATCTGTACAAAAAAGCTTCATGTTAGTTTCCTACTTGCTCCCACAACCAAAGGCCAAGATGAACTGCAAGCAAACAAACCAGAAGAATAGATCATGCCCAACACCAGCAAAACTACTTCTGATCAGGATACAGAAGAGCATGATTGTAACTAACATCAGGTTCTACTCTAAAACTAGCTACTGCCATCTACTTCTGGCCAGTTAGCAGGGTCTGAACACTGAGTGCTACCTGCTTTGATCTACTTTTCCCTTCCAGGCTCTGTGCAAGAAAGGAAAAAGCACAGCAAAGCGACAGGGATGGAACTATACTATTCAAGAGCCACAGTTACGAAGAGGACCATTGCCATTTTCTATTGAAACATCTTTGGATCAGGTTGATTTGAAGAAATCGAGGAAAAAATGTTTACAGGTAAGTGATTCCATTTGGGTGCTGAAGTCAGAGCACCACAGCAATGCGTAACCCAACAGCTCTTTGTCAACTGTGCAACAGGAACAGACATCTTCTATGAGGGCGAGAGGTAGGACGAGTCCCCGTCACTGCCGGCTCTCGCCCACCCCACAGCTCAGGGTGCCTTGTACGGGAGGCAGTGGAGGGGTGAAGCTGCTCTGCCCTTCAAGTTGTGTTTACCTGACTGTGAGAAAAACCGGGAGCGCCGCCAGTCGTTCCGCACCCTGAGCGGAACCATGACCCCGCGGGGCAGCTCTGCGGGAATGGCACAGGGTCAGAACAAGGAACAGAGCGGTCAACAGGTGAGGATGGGCCACCAGACCCACCAGCAGGGCTCTTACTGCAATCACATTGTAAAAAGTGGCCCAACACTGCTAGTTCTTGAAGGGCTTATAGATCCCATCGACAGCACAGATTTAAATGCTACTTTTGGTCCCTAACACTATATCATACAATCAATAGAATGGCTTGGGTTGGAAGGCTTAAAGATTGTTTAGTTCCAACCCCCAGTATGAGAGCTCTAGCAATAGTGTTAATTCACTTTTGCATTTGTTTCTACTGGAGATGCATATTTTAAAGGATTATGGAATCTTATTTGTAGTATACATGCTGCGAACACTAGAGAGCAGCCGAGTGTTTCAGCATCACTAAGAACATGCCAGGGAGACCTACAATCTGCTACCCAGTATTTGAACTGATTTGTGCCTGAAATACAGCAGTATTACCTTCAGTTATTCCAATCCTGAAAACACTGATTATCATTACATTACTTACACATACACAAACAAGACAACTTCAGATAATTACTCCATCTCTCTTTCACGATCCCCATACATATGCATCTCTAAAATCAAGGTGAAATAAAACTACTACATACTACCGACCTCAAGCAAAACTTCGTCACAAAGGCAAAAGAAAAAATTATGCTTTGCAAGAACTCGTGATATGCACAGGTCAAACTGAGAGATGTGGCCAGATACAAGTACTGTTTACCTATAAACAGGAGCTACAGCTGAGTGCAGAATTAATCTCCAGGAATTTATATTGTTAGATAAAACCAATCACTACGCCATTTTTGTTGTGAACTGCAGTACTACTAAAATGTAATAATCATGGCCATAACATCGCATCCTAACAATTGCTAAGCTTGCCAAGTTAGTGTCTACCCTGTCCCCTCTCCTCAGTGTCACAATCCTGCTGTTGTATTTAAAGGGAAGCAAGAAGAGTCCTTTCCATCATGGAAATCAGAGAACTTCTGTCAATCAGATGTAACTATAAGTAAAACATTTTAAGATCAGAAACCTCCAGTTCAATAATTAGGCACTTTCCCCTGAACACGCGTCTAGTTATGTTCAGGTGAGTTCTTTGCAGCTTCCAACCTTACAGAATTTTTGCTCACCTTGCAGATCAGAATTATGCAGAGTGACCTGGCTGGTCTCTGGCAGTTTCTTCAAAAAGGGCAATACTACACTCCCTTCTTGCTCTAGGGCTTTTGGTTTCGTTACCTGTTCAGACATTTGGGAACAGAAAACTGCATTAAAAAATCATCAGATACAAACAAAGGTCAATTTAAAACCCTTTCTATTTATTTTCTGAAACAATATTATTAAGATTAATAAGCCTCTGTCTCCAGAATTACAATGTAGACTTGCAATATTAAGTTCTCGAAATAGCCATTAGTTCAGTATTCACACTATCCTGTACACCAAAGTTCATTCTAACCTAGGACCAACAACTACTGTATCAGTATGGTCACTGCCATTCTCTACTGCCAGTGCTTACTCAACACTTTAAGAAGACTACGCAGGCAAGCTCCACTGCTTACACCTCCTGAATGCCTGGCTCTCCCAACACATGGTGGGACTGGGCTTTGCAGGTTAAGTACCCTTTCCCACTCCAACCAGTTTCCAGGTTCCTCCAGAAGGAGGGACTCTTGATGATCACTGGGTATACACTGAATATACACTTCATTGTGAGAACTTTCTTTGTTTCATTTTTCCACTCCCTTTCTTGCCATACATACCTCCTGCATAGCAGGGAGTACTGCCTCCTTCTGCTTCTCCATTTCAGGTTTCTTCACATCTTTCTCACTTTGAGCAGTTTCCTCAGGGGGGACAGGACTAGGAGAAAATTCTAAGCTCTTCACAACAGGGCTGGCACGAACTACAGTTGACTTGAATTGCTTTTGTTCTGAACCTAGTCCACATATACAAAAGAACGCCGTTAGGGTTCAGTATTTTTTCGCATAAAATATTGACTTATTTCTTACAGTCCAGTTACTTACTGAGTATATTTTGAGCCAATAAACTGGTTATGTATATACATACACTTTAAATCTCCTTTCCTCAACACAAGTAAAGTGAATCTCTCAGGGAACACAAAACTTTAAGGATGAAATACACCTGACAGAAAGTAGATGTTGACACTTCACTTGGTCACCACCATGGGACATCAATCTTGGTCAGCAAAGGCCTTCATGACTTTCAGCCTGTTATATCAAGTACTTCTCTGTCTGAAATAAGCTGTAGCCTACAACATGCCTGCTGAGGCATAGATCTCCGTACTGCACATTCCATAGCTGTGTGATGAAGCCTGCTCTAAGGTGCTACCCAGATAAGCAGGTTGCCTACTCTACAAGATCATGCAGCTTGGACAACATCTATCCCTGCAAAGCAGATGCAATGAAAATCCACCCTTTAACTATTTTAGCTTTTGCATCCTCTCAGTTTTCTGTGGCAGTTTATTTTGCTATCAGTGCTCAACATTTACTGTTTCTCACAGGTGCGGAGCCCGACACAATACAACCTTGTGATCTGTAGATAGATGTTCCCAACTCCTCACCACCAACTGTTGAGAAAAGAACTGGCTGGTTCACTGCCAGACTGCAGCTTCAGTCTGACTTGCCAGGTGGAATTCCAGATTGTTAAGCTCTGTGCTGCTATGCAATAATTTTCTTACCTGAAAGACTGGCCTGTTTTCATTTATGAGACCAAGTAATTAAGCCAGCTGATGTTGCTAACAGCCAGTGCACTTCACAGCTGTCAGGAAAAGGCTGGATGTGCTTCTGATCTTGAGGCAATGGTACCAATTGATGCTTGAGAACCAATCTCAATTGGTTAGCTCACATTTATCCTCAGAAAACAGGATCGCTGTATTTACATGCCGATTACAGAAAGAGATTTCCTATAAACACCTATTTCAAATAACACCCTTTGCTACATCAATCTGAATTTTGGCAGACCCACTTTAAAAGATAAACAAAAAAACATCATGAATTTTGTATGATAAAACTCGTATTTTGAGTGATGCTTCAGAAACACCCTCATGCAGCTTCACATTTTACAATTTGCCTCCCTAGATGAGGGAGGAGTCAAGCATTTTCCTGGATGAGGAATCATGCCCTAGGAGGGGCAGGTCTGGGGCAGCAGCCATCTACCCACCTGGGGACAGGTCTGCCGGGCTCCCGTGTCCCACTTCTCCAGGGCTGCCCTCGGCTTGCTGGCTGGTGGCCGAATCCACTTCCCCTGGCAAGGCCTGTAGAGAAGTGAGACAATCAGTACAATGGAAATGGAAAGATGGATGACAGAAAGGCAGGTGCTTGCTGCTGCTCTGTAACCTGACAGGGCTGTTTTAGAGCTCTGCAGGAAGCAGCATGCAGAGCGAGCCCATGAGCAGCACTGCTGCTCTGGCACCGAGTCACTGGGCCTTAATCTCCCCTTTTGAAAGTTCAGCATCAGCCATTATGCAGTTGCTTTGGAACAGCTCATAACAGCATTTAGAACTGCAGCATATCTTGAATTGTGTTAGCTGGAGATAAGCACACATTTCACCCCCCAGTTTTCTCTTCCAGAATAACACCAAACCCTATGCATCTGTGAAAAAACAGCACATAGGAGGGCTTTAAAAGTATCAACGGAATTAAATACTTCCTTTATTTCACGCTTGTCTAAACAATCTGTTATCTGAAGGGAAAAGCCAGAGTTGGCATTGAAGGTAATGAAATACTTGAAAAGTTATTGAAAGAGGGCTGAAAAATACGGTGAGACCATCTCAACCCCATAATCCAAATTGCTGTGAAAAGGCAGCTTCCTGCCCCAGCCCAGCCTGCTGCACAGCTAACCACACCAGCTGCGTTCCAGCTGATTGATTTAGCAGCTTCCACTTCACATCCCATTTCCCAGTAGGCAAATGAAGAATCACTGCAGCAAATTGATCAGCAGCTGCTCAGCACTCTCTAACACAGAGGGAAAATGGCGCATTCAAAGAGGAAGAAAAAAAAGCAGATTACTTTTCAAAATGAAAAGAAACCATATCAGAAGCGGCCTATTGTAGATGTCCTTTCCTGTCCCCATCTCTCATTCTTTTAACAGCTGAGAGAGTGGAATGATGAAATGCCCTCCTTTCTGGGGGCAAGATTCACACCTTCACCTCCTGCATGGATCTGTTCTGCATCCCCGCAGACACCTGTGAGTCTACAGCCTCTCAGCCACCCACAGTCACACTCCATGGGCTGTCCCAGCTGCGTCACCAGGGACATCTGGTCAGCATGCCAGTGCCTGTGGATACCCTCCGGCTGCAGAGAGCTTTGCTGTCAGCAGCAGGAGCAAATCCATATTTCCCTTCTCTTGTGGGGAAGTGTGCAAGGGGCAGGGAATGGTCTGGGAAAACACTCTGTGAACAAGTCTCAGTGCAGGGCTGTGGGTAAGGATGTGAGCAGAGCAAGCCCATGGGCAGTGAGTGGCTGGGTACAGGAGGAGCAGCCAGGGGCCAAACTCTCACCTTGTAGCAGGACAGGTGCCAACAGTAGTGCTGAGCATCCCAAGTGGCAGCACATCCCCACTGGTGCCCGCTGGGAGGGCTGCCCCAAGCACTGCCTGCTGCTTTCCTGTACACCCAAGGCTTACACTCCAGGCAAGGCAGAGGTGGCAAACCCACACAAACACAGCAGGTTTGCCCTGTGCCATTCTGTTGCTCTCTTCTTCAGCATAACACAGCTGGGCCTTCCCCAGCCCATCTGTTCCCTCCAATCTTGCCCAAAGCAGAAATAAGTATTCATTTCTGCTCTAGGACAATCAAGGCAGTGTTACAAATTGCCATTTCCATCCTTGGAGGCTTTTAACACTTCAGTGATTAGTAACTTGGGCTGCTCCCACACCTCCCTCTGCTTTAAGCAGAGGTTTCCATTAGAGACCTACAACCTGAGTGACTCTGTGGTTCTACAACCTGTTAAAACTAAACAAATAGCTGACATTGAAAACTCAGTGTTTGCCCTCAACAAAGCACATTTTAAATGGAAATTCAAAAGACACCCACCCAACAACCGTATCCGCTGCCTTAAAGCATAGATCTTAAAGCAATGGAACTCTTCCTCCCCTCTCAAAATGCAACAGCTCAAACTGCAAAATTAAGAGGCTGAGCAAATGCATGGAGCTGATCTAATCTTATCCCCTCCACTTCTAGGGTTCCCTTGAGAACTTACACATGGTGCTATGTGCTGCCGCTGTCCTGCATAAGTGAAGTTACAAATAATTCCACCTACAATCTTAATATCCGGTATGGAGGTTGAGCCAGGTATAGATGTAGATGGTATTAATAGAAATACAGGAGCAGAAGCTCCTGCTCACGAGACTCGACTCTTCCTCCTCCCTCTGCTGTGCAATCAAATGTTAGCAACATAAAGCTAAAAATATAAAATCGATTAGTAAGTCATTTACCAAAAGTAAAGTAAAATAAGTGAACATCACTGGGGAATGCTCATTCCCAGAATAACTAATTCTATTTATAATTCCAAGTGATGTAATATTTTCTATTACCCACAGGTATGTGACACTTCTAAAAATGTTCTACCACAGATTATCATTTGAGTTTCATAAATGTTTTGTAGTCAAAGTATGATGTTATCACTGAATATGGAAAAAACATTAAACATTTTAATAGCACCTGCAAAGTCTGTGTTTTGACATAGCCACTGAAATCTCACGGATCTCACACTTGGGGATGAAGGATCTACACTGCCTGTTTGCACCACAGGTATTTGTGTGGGAAGAGCCATCACTGCCTCTGCTACATGTACCTCAGAGGGAAGCTCCTATACCGTGTTACCAAACACTTGCTTGGTTTGACAATAGATCAGTTCAGCTAATGGCAGGAAGGATTTCTATCCCATGAACCGGGACATAAATACAGGCATTTCTTTAATTATGACCGTACAGCCACAATGCCTATTGCTGCATCAGAACCTCATCAAACCCTAATAATAGGAACTCCCAAAATACTGAAATTCACAACTTCTACAAGAATTCAAACTCCAAATGAAGTTACAGTACAACTTTATTGAACCTTACTGTAAATTAAACCAAAATGTAGGTGAGTTAACACTACTTGTACACAAAATCTCATAATATATTAATACTGTATTTTCTATGAAAACATGACAAGAACCAGCAAGGATGCAGAGAAATATGGAAGAATCAGGTTGGAACTGTGGTTTGAGTTCAGTAAAACCACTCAGGAATGTATTGGTTGCAGTATCAATAGCCACACGTACAAATTACCTAACACATCTTATAAACTTCTGCAATGGAAATTGTATACACAGCATTATTTTCCATGTTTCGCTGTAAGATTTTAAAATGCCATACCATGGCTTTCTAATCAAAGCCAGAACTTTGTCTTCTGAATGGTAACACCAGCATGACCTTGGGCTGCCACAGCCAAGTGCCATGTATGCCATGCCCATGCGGTACTACCGCCAGAACACTGCTCTGACACACTAAATCATCTGCCCCTTTTATTGGCAGCTTTATAATGCTATAATCAGATCAAGCTCTTACAGTCAAAGACAGGGTGGATCAGTAATTGACAGAGAAGCTTTCAAAGTGTTGAAAGAAACAGTGTTAAGTATTCCTACTAGAGTTATTTGTGCTAGTTATTATCACTCAGTTGGGACATAAAATAATCTCCCATCACTGACAGACACTGAAAATTGGTTGGGGGCCTGGAGGATGGGAGATATGGATATTAAATTCATAACCACATCCCAAGCAGAGCTCTGTTCTACCTACTTCAAAGTTTCACAGCTTCTGTATCTCGCCCTAGCTATCCAGGTAACCCAGCCCTTCATGCATCTTCCTGTATGTGGTTCAAGGAAAAGCTGTCAATCTGGAACATATCTACTTACTCTGCAAGTGTTTCTTGTAATGAATCAAAGAACAAAGACTTGTCTTACCAGATCTGTACAAATCAGGGTTTCAGTCCTGTTCTCTTGTAGTTTGGCCAACAATCCCCAACCACAAGAAAGCTTATACTTTAATCTCAGTTCAACCAGTGGATTTTTGAAGATGAAGGAGAGTGTTACTTGGATATAGAAAAAAGTTTCTTTTTGTGCCAAGTAAGCAGTGAGTAGAACTGGACATGTTTAAGCCGGCTAACTACAAATTAAAAGAAAGCCTCAATCTCCCCCCTCCCCACCCCGATCGTTTTAAAGTTGCTGTCTACATTTATTTTCTTTTCAGTTGATCAGAGCAAAGCTATAATTAGAACTATAGCAAGCCAGTAATTTCTAAATTGTTATTCGAAGTTTGGTTAAAGTAAAGTGATGCAACTCTGACAAATTAATCCCTCTATACTAAAATCTGCATGAATATTGTTTTAAAACAAAACATTTATTTTGCCAACTTCTAATTCAAAGAGTAAGAGAATACAATTTCTCAGTATTTGTAATGTGTGTAACTGCTATGTATATCAGAAAGAAAACAGAACCTAATGGCTGACAGATAGGACCAGGCTCTGGAGATGATTTTCACACTGTTGCTGGCATTGCCAATGCCTGATCAGAGCATTCTGAGCATGTCAATTTTGGGGCCCTTGCACCAGCTTTTGTAACTGTAAAAGGGAACTGTGCTTTTACTACCACCTCTCTCAGCTGCGCATTGCTCCACAAATGCTAGTGGGTTATTTCCATTCTGCTGATAGGCCAAATTTAACCTTCTGTGCAAAGTCACTCTTCAATCAGAGACAAAATATGACCAGTTACTTTGAATCAAGGCAAGTTTGGTGTAAAATTCAAAAGAATCTAAGAACTCTACACATACAATGCAGGCACAAGAAAATGTTCTTCACCATTTGTCCTACCTGCTGCAGCTTTTTGTATCCCATTTCATAGAGAATTCAGACAGAAGTCGCCTCTATTTCCTACTCAGTCTCTGAACATCAGTCATTACAAGGTTCACATACATGTGAAGGTGCTTCTTAGACAGAAGCACAACCTCCACTGGGGTATTACCCATACAAAATGACTCCTATGTCTTTCTAGCTCCCCAGACCCCTAAATCATACTGGCGTTTCAAGTGGTACAACTCAACTGAACTTTTTTTTTCCTAAATTCAGGCCAAGAGAGCTGCTGAAGTACAGCTGTGCAGCATCTTCCTGTATTGCAGACAGTGCCTGAGGCCAGCCGGACAGATTTAGAGCAGAGCTACGGAGCTTCAAAGGGAAGGCTGCCAGGCAGAGAGAAGACAGGAACAGCCACTATGACAAGTGAACTGAAACAGCAGGGGAGCAGCCAGCAGAGGGATGGAGGAGGAAGGGGCACGCAAGGAGCAGGAAGAGGATTAGAGGAGGAGGACAGGAGGGACAAAGGTAACACGTGTACGAAAGAGGATATGTGTTCTCACAACAGAGAAACAGGGAGGAAACTGAGCAAATAAAACACAGTAAGAAAACAAATCCAGAGCAACTGCAGGGAAGAAGAAACATCCTACCCTATAAACAGCATCTCTTAGAGGACAGCCAGCCAGAGTCTTGCTCCAGGCTTGGGAAGGATATAGCTAACAAGTCTCTACAACAATCAAGAAAAGCTTAGAAATGACCACAGTGAAAGCAAGCTTAGAGAAGGCTTTGAAAACATGCATTGAAAACATTGCATCTATTTGTAAAATTTTTCTCAGTGGAAAATACATTAGTTGCTTCCTTCATTTCAGCTACCTCTGCTTCTTCATCTTGGCTGCTTCCTACTCCTGCTCACATCTTCTCCTCTCCTCGAAATTCAGTAGGGTTAAGCATCAGACTAAAATTCTGTGAGTGGGTCAAACTAAGCATATGCTCCATGAGACCCCCAGAGAGAAAAACTTTCCTTTTGAATAATGCCACGCTAGTTACTTTCTCACACAGAGTGGCCAACTGAGCTGCTGTTTCATATGACAGTAGCAACATTACCATTAGCTAGAAGACTCAACTTCAGCCTTGCCCTGGCTTCCCCAGTTGGTAATGATGCACTGGCAGCTTCATAGGTTTTCCTGCTTCCAAGGTGTTTTATGAGGAGTAGGAAAGGCCCAGATGGTTATTTTCTTATTTTATTTTCTTCAGAGCATTTAATGCTCTGAACTCTGCAGATATCGGCTGACATCACTGTACAAAATTACTCAGAAATCAAGGGAAAACAGGGAGGTGGGTGAATGAAGTGACTCCACAGTAGCAGCCCCATTCCAGCAGGTAAGGCCCCAGACTGATTCCATCTATATTGAGCTGACTGGCAGTGCTGGCCTGTGCACCAGCACATGGTGATGAAGCCAAGTGTAAGCACCACACCCCAACTCTGTAACTTGGTACCTAAGCCCTTTGTATCCATGAACCATACCACTCCTGCATAACCAATAGATAAATTACTGCCTGGAAAATTAAAATTAAGCATCTAGGTAAAGAAGAGAATGAAATCCCCCCTTAGAACAGAGAAGCTGCACTATTTGTGTGCATGCTCGTTCTCTCCAGATGACTTTATCATTAAGTGCACTCAATTTTAGAAACCAGGAGGTTATTCTGCAAGTGGCAGAGCTGTGAAGAATCTGGGAATATAAATTGTTCTGCCTGTTTGCCAGTATTACCAGAAGGATTAAGACACTGGAAGCTGCAAACTAGGCATTCAGCAGTCACATTATCCTTAAAGCTGCAGAGCAGAAAGGATGAGAGAACACCACCCAGACACAAACATGCCCGAACCCTAAGAAGGGCTGCTACTGCTGCATTTCCTCTTAACTATGCCACAGCTATGCTGGTCTGGAAATTGTTAAAAAAAAAAAAGAGATAGTAATACTTTTATTCATCTACTTTTCTCATTACCATTGTGCTTTTAATCTAGAGCAAGCTGAGGCCCCTCTCTGTCCTCCAACCATTCTCATTATTTGCTCTCCTATACCGAATGCAATGCCTGCCTGGCTTCTCTGCTGGACTCGATTTATTCTGAAACAAGTAGTCTCAGCTTTGCCAACCCCGCCTGCTTTCTGCAAACTGTTCACTCTTGACTCTACAGCAGTTCCCCCCAACAGCATCAAGTCTGTGCCCAGGGCATATCCCACCATCCATGCGTGCTGGGTGGCCTGTGCCCAAAGAGAGTCACGAAGGTAGGAAGTAAGTTAAGATGTACAAAGTTTGACATGGATGAACCATCACTTCCTGCCCACTCCCTGTTATCCACCTGGACGATATTTGAAAGAAATCTATATAAAAGCAAGAATTATCATACTCCAACTCTCACCACATCCCCGATTCTCTTTGTAGTCACACAAAAAAGGAATGTTGAAATTCCCATTCCTGCCACTTGCTTGCAATCCTTTAACATGCATTATTAACAGTCCAGTCCTTATTTTTTGTTTTGTTTTTAACCATCTACTTTTATTACAATTTTCTGGCCTCTAAGTTCCTGTTGCAATATGCTCCAGTTTGGGTTGGTTTTTTTTTCCTTTTTTTTTTTCTGAATTTCTCTCTGGGGAAGGGGAGAGAAAAATGAAAAGGTAAAATTAATTTGCTTCTCTGGTGAAGCAGTTAAGAAGCACGTTGGTCCTTGGAGTATTTCAATAGCTTCTCCCCTTTCTGAATATTTCAGAGATGAGAATGAAAGCAGAATGTTCAAAACTGCCTGCACATTCACATCCTCATTTGAAAATTGAAAACCGAGACTAATTATAATGGCTCACACAGTCC
The DNA here is from genome assembly GCF_054131305.1 of Coturnix japonica. Taxonomy (NCBI): domain Eukaryota; kingdom Metazoa; phylum Chordata; class Aves; order Galliformes; family Phasianidae; genus Coturnix; species Coturnix japonica. The sequence goes on from NC_140666.1 coordinate 70,274,482, forward strand.
AATTATCTTGCTGATCTAATCAGCCAACATCAGGAGAAGAGCTGAATAAACGTGCACAATGGCTGGGACACAGAGTCAATTTCTCCCTGGCCCAGCACATTTGAAGTATGCTTATCAGTTGCACGCTATCCAAAATAAAGAAACGCTGGCTGCAATAAGATTTTGAACCTTCCCTTCCCATTTCTGTACCCACATCCCAAAGGAAGAAACCTTTAATTTACAAAGGATTTTTCTTCTTTTTTCCTGGTCTGGGCACACCCTCTCAAAATAAAACAAACATAACCATTCGGGTTTCATTAGTTAGTGATTAAATACATCATGAGACAGAAAATTGGCAGAGAAAGTAAGGCTGGTTTGTTCATGTTGCTCTTACTGTTGGCTCTCTGTGCACACTCTGAGTGGCAGGCCTCTGTAAACTGAGCTCAACACTTGTGGGGTCCTTCTTCAACTCTATGGGGGGCCTGTCCCCTCTGGCTACTCCGTCAAATTTCAGAGATCTGCTTGGCGACTGAGTAAATATTACTGTTGTACACTCTTTATCCTTCTCTTCAACTCCGTTGAAATTCTCTCCATTCATGCTGACTTTTCCATCTACCTGCAGAATACAGTTAAATAAATACACCGAGGAAATTAGCACTCAAACAAGTTTAGGAAATCAGGAATTCAATACAACATCACCATCGTTAACACAGTCTACACCATCAGTGCAGAACAGGGCTAAGCACGCATTTCAACAGGACATGACAGCAGAAAATGCCAGTCTAGATGGGGTCCACAAATAAAACACAGAGCAGAAGTTATGGATTTTCCTGGATATCCCAGTTTCCCACATTTCTCCCAGTAACAGAAAAGTAACCTTAATGCACATCACACATACCCTAGATTTTAAAAGAAGAACAATGGTTTCGGTAATACTTAGACCAAAACTCCAGGGTTTCGCATTGTGTCATGCAAGAGGCAAGCATGCTCTCCAGGCTGACCTGCTCTGTAAACTGGCAGCCTTACCATAACACTACTAGACTGTACCTCAGTCTTGTGAATTTTAAAAGGGTATGGAGCAGCAGTGTCCACCTGTTTTTTTATCTATTGTTCATAGCAGGGAAACAAGAAACCAACAAATAAAACTTGGCATCCCACCTTTTCTGCGAGGCCATAAAATAAATAGCCTCTTTCCCAAAAAATGACTTTATGCAGTCACTGTGGAGAGTAGAATCAATTTAATACTTTGTTTTTAAGGTTTAGCAAGCACTTTGATGGCCCTACATTCTCCCTGAGGAACACTTAGGCAAGGAAGAAAACACAGAATAAGCTTTGGTTTCTTCCTTTGCACTGATGCAGCTTTCTCTTAGGATAGAATTACATTTTGAATGATGCTTCAGTGACACTTTGACAGTTCCTTCAATTTGGCAGGCTGTCTGTGGATGTCCAGATATACATAGACACTCACAATAAGAGATCCCAGCTGGAATCTACAGAGGGACCAGAAGAGCACCAGCTGTCATTATCACACCCCATTGCTCCTGTTTACCTGCAGCAAGAAATGCTTACAGGAGCGACAGCAGGGCTCAGTTTTAGGTAGATCTGGAGAAGGACTTTGCTACTCTGCTCAGAGATCCTTCCATGCAAGATGATCACCATAAGAGAGATGAAGGTGGTAGAGTAAATGTAGACAAACTCTTCCCTGCTACTGATTGGACTTTGGGGGAGTAATGGCACAGATCAGTGAGTTCTTTAGGAAGCTATCTAGGATCCATATGGTGATGAGTCGTTTCAAATTTCAAAGTTATGTCTTTCTTTGGGAACTTCCCATTTATTTCGCTGTTATTGAAAACTGACACAAGAAGTGTCAGAATCACCTTATCAAACTGAAATACAGTTTAAGAAAAGTTCTTCTCAGCTCATCCTCTCTGTCCCACTCCTTATCTCCCTTTTCATTTAACTTCAGTACTTCACTTGAGTAAATTCACTATATGCAATCAGTGTTGTGCTAAGGGCAAACTACTCCTGCTGACTTCTTGTATGCTTGTATCCAGAGATCTGTTCTTCCCCTCAGGGTGATTAACCCAGAGGCCATTTCCAAGGCTATGGGCATCCTCAGAAGTGCAGGGAGGTGAAGGCAGCCAGCACCTCACACCACTCACTCCCATACTGGGGAGAAACAGCCCTGCAAGCATTTTACCAGTTCTGACTTCTTTTCAAGTGAAAAGTTCCCTCTCTTTCCTCACTGCCATCACTCCCCTCCGCACGAGTTTGAGGGTTTATTTCCAAATTCAAGTGTGGGCAGACACTGAGCCCCAAGTCTTATGGGACTGCGTGCTGGATTACCCATAGAGAGACAGGTCATGAAAAACCTCAGAAATATAAAAGCCAGAAAAACACTGGCAGGACACACCATCCATTTTAATGTCTCTGTTTAGACTAAGACATTTCTCTATTTATATTAGAGAGGAAAACCAAATGTTTGAATGATCAGGACAGATGCCCTCACTACAGAGTTAAACAAACATACTCCTCTCCTTCTGATCTGGAGCAAGTCAATACATTGTCACTGGAGCCAAGAAGCACTGACAGACCGGTGTTTGAGGGCAAAATAATGCAATAGTTACATAGTCTGGGGAGTCATTCTTACTAAGTCACATTCTTTGACATCAAGCAAACAAGATCTAGACAGATTTTTAGTGGGGGGTGAGGTGAAGAAGCATCCACGTGTTAGTTTCTCCCCTGTATATGTGAACTATATATAGGTTAACATGAGTATGACTCCTCTGTCCAAGTCCTGCGAGAAAAAAATTGTAAGGATCACAGGAAAAAAGAAAAAAGTAAAATAAAACTAACACAAAAATACTTGACTGGGTACTAAAATGTATACTGTAGGAGAAGACCAAGTGAGGCTGAAGAGAAATAGGAATTGCCAGTTTCACATTTCAATGAAAAAACATTGTGTGGGAGGTGGTTTCACAAGAGCTGGGACAGACTTCAAGCACTTACGGACATCATGCTTCTTCACCGCCTGAATGAAGCTTTTTATAAGGGTAAGCAACAAACACAGTAGCAATGCCTCTGGGACATCAGCAGGGTTGCAGGGACCCGTGCATGCCACAATCAAAGTAGCGAATAGCTATTATTATTATTATTTTTAATTAAATTGCATTAAACATTTACAGGTTGTGATTATTTAGTCAGGATCTCCTTGCTTCCTAACTTACTTAGAGGAGTGCGACGTATCCTACCTTAAAGTTCTTTAAAACTTCCTGTGTATTTTTGGGTTGAGAGTAAGGCTTGGGTGTCAGCATAGGCACAGCCTTGGAGACAACACTTTTGCTGGGAGATGTGCGGCCTGTCGAACCACTGGGCTCTAATTCAGTGGTGGGAACGATGGTTGCTTCAATGGTGGCAGTGAATTTTGGAGCAGGCAGAGATTGTTGCCTTAAGTATCTCAGAGGATTCGGGTCTTTCAGTGGGGAATTTGGCTCCACTGAATGGCTTCTTTCCAGGATTTTTGGCATCTGTAAACGCTCAAGGACAGCTTCACTAATGGTGAATCTTTCGATATACTGCTGGAGAATGCTCTCAGCCTCCTCCTGGGTCTTTGCATTCTTGTATGCCTCATGAAGCTCCCGTTCTCTTCTCTCTCTGCATGGGAGATGACACAAGAGAGATCACCACATTAAAATTCACACTAAAAATCATTTCTACTTCCTCTGCTCCATCACTACCCTTCTCCTTCCCCTACTCCAGCCCCACGGGTATGGCTGTCCACAACCACCTACATCCCCTGTCAAGCACACAGCATTTTCAGACACGCCTCTGCACTTCAGTAAGAAAACATACTTCTCTTCCACAATTTCTCGGTATGTTTTGATGCTTTTTCTGCGCTCATTTGTTCCCTCTCCAGACAATAATCTTTCCATTTTCTTTCTCTCAGCTTCTTTTTTAATTAAATCCTGGGAAGCACTCCTTCGACGACTCTTCCACCGAGCCAGGTCCTGGGAGAGAAAGAAGGCAGCTGAATGCAGAATTGCAAATAGCTAAAAACCAGCCTTAAGGAATCAATGAATCCAGACAGCCAAGCTTTGTAATGTTTGCATCTGCCTGTGGACCAGGCTCTGATGTTTGCTTTAAGGAGAAATGGAGATCACATCATAAAATGAAAATGTTAGAATTTCATAGCTTCACCGATGGCTTTTTTTTTGTCTTTTTCTTTTTCTTTCTTTCTTTTATTTATTTATTTATTTATTTTAAATAGGCTTTGTAGCATCACAGAAGCATGACACCCGAACGTGAGGAAAAGAAGGGACCAGTCAGGGCAATGACTATCCCCTGGGACAATTCCAGGGACCAAAAATTGCACTCTGCCCATGATATCAGCCAACTACATGCAAGTATACTTGAACCAGCACTATAGAGACAGAAGAATGCAGTGCAACATCTAAACTCAAACTCTTCCTTACGAGCACCCCCCAGTATTTTGGGCCCAGATCTCAGCAGCACTATGGACTAAAGTGCCTCTCTGGTAGGCTTGTGATAAGACAGAGAAACAGGACTAACATTTGTATGCAGCAACACAGACACATGCTTTTTGAAGCACCAATCTATTTGGAAGCCACCTGTCCAAAACTGTGAGAAGGACCCGGTGACTCTAGGTCTTTAATCTTCCTGCAAAATCAGCCTGACTCTAAAACAAAGGAATACAAAGGAGATACCTCCTATGGGACGCATCTATGTCCTGTATTGTGCTTAGGTTATGAATTCACAAGCTACATACAGAGACAGAATTTGTTTCACAGTAAAACAAGTGAAGAAGTGTTTCTAAGCTGTAAGATTCCTCAGCAATCAAGTAGAAAGGGAACAAAACTTTACAGTAAAAATTAACCTCTACAGAATTTTTGCAAAGAAAAATAACCTCATAGGAAACCATGGGGGCACATTTGTTATTAACTTTTATAACATCAGGAGATTAGTATACAGATTGTATTTCATGTACTCTAACAAATTCTGGTTTTAATAAAAACCAGAGATTCTGTACACATACTCAATTCAAAGGCTATTTCATTAATTACATGGTTTTCCAAATATTTTAATTGCATTTTTATTAGTAAACAGATGAAGGTACTGCAAACGTAACTTATTTTATTAAAACCAGGAACAAACCTTGTCACTTTTAATTTAGCTTAAAACCACAAATTACTGACATTACACTCAAGGGAGTGCTTGTTAAAGTATTTCTTCACATGACCTACATATATCAGTCCATAAACCCCTTCGTGAAACGTGGTCCTTTCCTCTTCCTCAGTTACTAATTATTCTCATTGAAGGCATTTCTTGATTCAGCTACTCCCACTATTGCTTATTGTTTGGAAATTAGTTTTTCATTAGCAAATTTCATAACATAAACCCTCCTCTTTCTGCAATTAAAGATGTTTATATTTTCCAGCTCTGATTCTTCAGAAAAACAACGGTAATAAAAAAAAAGCTATGAAACCGTTAATTGTTGGCAAATTTACAGCATGAGCATATGAAGAATATGAGACCATGAATGTAGTGTCATCTCTACAAAACCCTTGGAATGCCAAGGACATTCCACTAAGGGAATATTTAGTAGCTCTTCAGGACTTTCAGTTTGTTGTATGAGATGCTGAGGGCCTGGAAAAGTTGTGCACTTTAGCTCAGAGGATTTTTCATTCAACAGCGAAGAGTTCTCAAACCTCTTGAATTCCTTTGGGCTCATTCTTATCTCTGCTGGGAAATTATGGCTTCCCACACATACAGACCACTCAGCTGAAATCCTTCATTGTTCTAGTAAAACTTATTTACTAGTTGTAAATACTGTTCTTTTTGGGGCTATTCCTTGAATTTTCTATCAAAACCTATTTCATAGCAGCTGTCTTTATAACTGGAAATTACTGTACTAGCTGTTAGAAGAGATCTAAAAAAACCCCAATAACTCCAATATTCCTCATTTAAAATCAGTCTTCAGGAACTAACAGGATTGATGCTGAAGCTCCTGATACTAACTTGCCTGCAAATTGTGAGCAACGTTTTTTCTACTCTTTCCATTTACTGAAGATAATACAAAATTGCCATGCCAACTTAAAAACGCTTAGAATACGGAGAGTTTGGAAAGGACTTGCAATGCAAGCAAGGTGTATCTAACTTAAAGGGGAATTTGTTTGCTTGAATAAGATGGAAAATATTGACACTTTTTGTTTTCAAATGTATTGAATCCAGGTCCAACCTATGTATTTATCACCCTGATTAGTCTTATACTTTGTCACTTTTTCTAGTTAGAACAATTAGATAAGTGTTTTGCTTTCATTTTTATGCAATCAGTTTTTAATGATATTTTCTTACAACGCAAAAGACCCGGTTCATCTGTGTGTCCTGTAATGTACAACTGAATATGAACTTCTATGCCTTTATCAACAGACATGCCTTTATCAACAGAAAATGAAGAGAGAGTCCTGATTGAGAGAGCAACCACTGATTAGCTATTTTGCCCAGCTGACTGGCCCTAACGCCAGTATCACAGACACTGTGGTACACTCACGTCTTGCCATCTGGTCTCATCCTCTTTCAGCTGGTTGTGTATATTCTGCAGTTTTTCATGGCGAGCTTTGCTGTGAGGCTGAGCCATGGCTTCTTCCTCGCTTCTCATGTCAAACATGCTCACGCTCCTAAACAATGAGGGAAGAATAAGAAGCACAGCGTTATTTATATCCTTATACTTCTTCAGCTTTGTGAGAGCTAAAGCCACATGAGGGTGCTGCAGCAGAATCAGACACCTGCACTGTTACGGAGCTCCCAATAGCAGCAATCCCTGAGAAGGATCAGTTAGCGCCCATATGACTTCCACGCAGTACTTCAGACACTGTACTCCTCAATGTTCTCTTGTTTTTTGTTAGCCAACAGCAACTTTGTCTCTCACTGTGAAGCATTTCTAACAATAAAACTCTGACAGTAGCTTTTGTTAAAATTATCCTACTCAGAGGTGAGTTAAGAGTATTAAAGTTTTTGAAGATGTTTCCTACTGAGTTCTCACTGACCCCTTCAATTATATTGCAGACAGAAGCTTCCATTTTACTGTAAAACAAGAGAGGCTTGAGAAGTACATCAGGGGTAGCGTGGCTGGCTAAATGCTACTGCAACAGGAACCAGGAGAGCCTGCCCAGAGAAGCACATGCAGGGCACACAGCATGTTGCCTCCACTTCCCTCCCTGCCTCAAAGAAACTCAATGCTATCAGCACTGACTTGTTCATATGGTTAACCTAACAAAGGGAAAGCTGACTGTACAACAAACAATTATGTTCGGGACAAAACAGTTTCTTTATACACATGCTATTTTTGCCTCTGACCTTTGGAGAGTTAAAGGAAAAAGGGTCATGGTTTGATATTATACCATCATTCATATCATTTAAAGATCTTCACATGAAGATAATGTACTTTCTACTCCCCCCCACTACCTATTATTAGTGAGACATGACCTCAGCTGGGCCATTAAAAGCAAAAAGGGGGAGGGAAAGCCATGCAGTTCCACAGGAGGTGACTTCACAGCAGTTTCCAAATGATCATCTGCAGCTGTAGGTGAGCCAACTAGCAGGAGAAGCACCAAATGAAGAAGAGTTGTAGGCAACTGTGGACACAGTAATTGAAGTGAATACACACTGAAAGCTGTGTATATACATATTTAGCTGGCATATTCAGGCAAGCAAAGATGTGAACAACTCACTCTTCGGGGGAAATGGAAAGGTCTAGACAGTGGATGGAAAAAGACATGCACAGATCCCATCCTGTTAGTGGGCATATATTCAGAAACACAAGACAGAATACACACCCTATTGCCTTCAAGCAGAAAAAGTATAGTTATCATATTACCATGCTTCATCCCTTAAAAAGAATGCACTTCTTTGGGTTCCTCTGTGGGTAACTTAAGGGTTGCATTGCTCAGGACTGAACTGGAGTACTCTTAAGAAACAGAACCCAAAGAAACTGCAAATTTTGCTGTTTTTAAAACTGAAGTCTACTAAAGAACATTTAACTTTCACTTCTGTTTTGCAGACTAGTGAGGTAGGTTGGGAGATGCATCATTAACACAACCTTCAGTGGATTTATCCCAGTTTAAGTGCATTTGAAACTCATTCTAAGGAAAAACCTGTAGTCTTAAGTATTTGCCACTTTGTGCCTGCCAAGTCTAACTGATTGTATAGACTCCTTTGTGTACCATTCCCCCCCATCAAAGAATATTTCATTTGCAAAGAGTAGATGACAACAGGAGACTCAAATTGCTGATAATTGCTCCTAGCAGAGGGCATGAGGACTAGCACTACGTCATCTGGTATAGGAGAATAAAAATATTCTCTGCCAGGTATACTGAAATTCCAATGAAAAGCTAACGTTGTGTTTTTCTTTTTCCCTGTCTTCACTTGGAGTAAGCAAACACAGCTAAACAGACTTCATGGCTATTAATGGTGCAATAAAAAAGGCACCCTGGAAAAGGCTTTAACCTACCCCAGGTATCAAGCTATGTACACCTTCTGTTTTAGTTATCCCCTCATGCTGCTGGGCCTTCACTGCCATGGATAAGCAGGCAGATGGGTTCAACCAAACAGCAGCTCCAATAATGTTACCGCACAAATCTGCCTCCCCAAGGGAGCAGTCTGAAGGAGTCATCTCAAAGCATTGCTTCCTGCTCTGACCAACACATAACAGCCACTGACAAGATCCAACTCACTTCCTGAACACGTGGAAAAGGCCAACTAGATGGCCTACACAGATTTCTCTGCTAGGCAAGTCTATCTACAGAAGAGAACCAAAGAGGCTGGAACTCAGCTTCCATCAGAAGACACTTTCACTATGAGTCCAACATCATTTCTTCCCTTCTTATATAATTTACAAATGGCTTATAAAAGCCACAAATGTCTCCAGTCTGTCAAAACCTGCATGAATAGAGTTTGAATTACTTCTTCCTTCAGCCACATCCCAGGACAACGGGCACAGCATACAAACAAATGGGGAGATTTAACAATACAGATCTCATGACCACAGATATTCTGCAAAGCTCCTTGGGACTGCAACTATGCTGCCTTTCTGCTGACCAGTATCAGAAATGCTGTTCTGACAAAGACCTGGGGAAAAAAACACTGTGCAAACCAATACTATAATTTGAAGGGCTGGCTCTTTGGGATACTGTGATTGTTTTTAAGTTATACTACTTTGTTCTTCCAAATTGCAGTTGTTCTTGTCAGTGGTGCTATACAGCTTTTGTTTTGTTTTGTTCTGTTGTTGTTTGTTTTTTAACAAGTCCAAGTAAGTATTGAATAAAAACGTCCTCAAGGACTTGAGTGTTCAGACTATTTAATTAAAAAAAAAATGAGAAATATGGTAAGAATTTTTATAAGAATATGTTAAAATACGCAGAGCATTTATTATGTGGCTGCATTACCATTTATAAACACAGTAAGCTTTAAGAAACCCTAACAAAACAAAAAAGAGACAGGATGGCTAAAGGATCAGACTCCAGTAAATAAATACTCAAAATTCTCAGCCCACTATAATTCATATGTTGGTCTTAAAGTATAAAGCAAAAGCCTAAAAGAACGCTGGGCTGTCACACTGCCAGCAAAATTCAGCGGATCTCTTTGAGAGATGGGAAAGGGACTGATCATCAGCAACATGCTAGGTAAGTAGAAGGCAACTGCAAGGAGAAGAGATATAGTCATGCATTTCAGCCACATGAATTTAACCTCCTGGTGCCTCTCCCTTTTTGGAAGAGACTGCACTGCCAGCAGTTGGCCACATAACAGTGTGCTCAGCTATATCACCTGTGGAATTTTCTTAGCAAAATGGTGACATTTTGCTAAGTCTTATCTGGAGAGAAACGAAGATGCCCCATAATTCTGATACAGCCCCTGCCAGACACAAAATGGCTCTAACTCATAGGCTGGGCAGAGTGCAACAGAAAAAACACTGCAAAGCAACAGAAACTGGAAACCTGACAGAAGGCCACAGAAAAGCCTGGGAGCAGAGAAAGAAAAGAAGGAACCACAAGCCACCTCTTGCTGCCCTCCTGCAGTGTTCACACTGTTGTCCTCTGCCTTTAATAACGGCTATGGACTCCAAGCAATCACAACATCACAGCAGCCAGGGCTGTCTCTTTTACTCCAATTTATGCTAAGGATACCCTTTCTGGGAGCTGGAGACAGCCCTGGGGCTGCTGACACAATTTGGTGATGACCAACCAGCAATGGGAACTTGGTCAATCTAACATAGGAATTCTGCTGCCAGAATAGCTTCAAGTTTAGGGCTGAATTCAAGTCACAGTTTTCAAAAGAGACTTGACAAATATTTTGGAAGCATTTGAAATGTCAGTTCAATTTATTTTTCCTATTGAGAGCCACATCTTAGTAGTTTTTTTGCAAATACTTCAGAAGGAAAAATACAGTCTTACATTTATAAGACCTTTACAGGCAGTTTAGGAAAATGGTTGCTCTGTAAACTGTGGCACATCTGGAAAGGGTGACAATAAGGCTTGAACATGTATTGTTTTGCCTTTTTAAACAAAATCCATGTAGAATAAACAATATGATTTATTCATATCTTTGCTACTCTCTAATAATACAGCCAAAGACACTGTGATGCCTCCATGTACTTTCTCTCATGTTTGCATTTAATGCAGACATGCAAAACCATGGGAAACAAATAAGCAAATCAATGAGACAGGTAATGCTCTACAAAAAGGCAGGAGAGGCACCACTGTAAAGCATAACAGTTCTGTGTTGTTACACTATCTAATCTCTCATTTCGATCAATAGGATTTCTGCTTCTTGAAAATAATTACATTTACTCTGTGGCTCTGTGGGCAGTGGACGCAGGCTTTGCACAGCATAAAAGAGATAACGCTGGTGCACTACACATATTGTAAACTGAATAAAGCCCTCTATGCCATTTTATTCTGTGATTTTATATGGGAAACAGAGAAGGCTGCATGGATGTCTGTGAACAACATAAGGATATTAAGGACAAATTACATGCGTAGTCCTAAACTATTTCTTTGCTTCTGAACTCCCGCACATTGTAATTTGGAATAGCTGATACATTTCCACCATGGCTTCTTAAATAACGCTGCACATTATTCTGTACTATGGTTCATATTCATCCACACACAAAAGTTTTAAGTGCAATAAATGCCCCCATCCTGCTCCTTTGGTTAAATGTAAAGCACTGAGATGAGAAGCTTAAAAGAGTAAAGTTTAGTATATTGTTAAAGTTAAACCAACCTAGAAGGAATTCAAAAGAAAGCTATAAGATACAATAATGGAACAGCTGAAGGAGGTTTTTTTCCCTGACAATTATTCCAAAGTTCACAATGCATTTTACTTTACTTTGGGCTTTCTTTTTTGTCTTCCTGGTTTAACTGTACAGGTCACACTTGGGTTGTTGTTTTTTCCCTCCAATACCCAGTCCAGGTTCAACCCAAGTCTCCTAACCTACAGTGGATTTGAGGCAGTGCAAAGTCAGGAGAGGAAAAACAAAAGAAGGAAAAAAAAAAAAGAAGAACCAATGCTTTAAGCAATAGCTGCACATTAGTGTTATGCTCAGTTTTTATGAGTGTCTATGTATAAATTATCTTTAGCTGCAATGTAAGCTATGTTGCGTTCCATTTTTCAGTACAGTTCTGAAAAATTTATTTGCTGAAACACTGCAAAATAATGATGAGGCATCAACCGTATTTTAAATTAGTAGAAAGACTGGAAAGCATGCAGTGTAAGTTGTTTAAAACAGAATCTTGTGAACACAAGACAACTTACTCTGCGTCATCAGACACAGCAGTTCTGGGGCCGAATCTACAAGACCAAATATAAAATTAGAGCGTTGATAAACACATTATGTATTAATTGCAACTGGACCCATTAAACCTGGTTAACATTCCCTTGAACATCCAACCTGTCCTGGTAAAGCAAACCAAAAGAGAACATAGTTTTCAGAGATAATCTGTTCAGCACACAGCACTTACCTTATTAATCATCCATAGGTCAAACTGCCCCAAAACATCATCCATCCCTCCCTGCCTAATGCCCCCATTACAAAAATGTGCTAGAGTATACCTAAAAAGGGTGTAGAAAGTAGTTATTGAAAACAGACAATATATTCACATTTACATTAAAGTGCCACGTATGTGATGAATGGAGACAAAACTTAACGGTTACATTCCACAACAGTGCTCAAATCAACATTACCATAGGATTCCCTGTTTTTGTTTTGGTGCAGCTGAAAAAAGGTACCAGTAATACACAAGTCAGTGTCATTCACTGGAGTGATCGTCTTGTTTAGGGTCATGCAAATGATGTGTCTGTATCTGGGATTTATCATAAAACAACATCAAATACAAAGGTTGACTCTGCAACATTTTCTGATCACAAAGAAGCGAGACATGCATCCCCAGAGATGCCCAGCAGCGTCCAGCTGAACCTCTGCTACTCATAAGCGATTTTTGTATGCACATACATATTTCAATCAGATATTTGCTTTCATTAGTTGTAGAAAAGGTTACACAAATACTCTTTTTGCTTCTTAGAAGTGTGTACAGACATACAGTATTTTAGTCTGGACTGAAAACACACCAAGCAATGCAAAATCTGAATTCTGAAGTGCACACACAGTAGAAGAGCAAAGGGTGACCAAGCTGCGTGATTCACACCATACAGAGCTCACGTTTGCAGATGCTCTTCCTTGGATGACAATGTTTCAGTTCTGTTTTCCTCAGGAACCATCTGAAGCTTAGATGTTCCATCCAGGTGGACTTCATTAAGGCTATGATCACCCACTTGGGCAGGGCACACAGTATCCTCTTGTCCTGCAGGAGGAAGACTGCCACTTTCCTGCCCTTGCTGCTGCTCTTGCTGAGGTAGAATTACAGGTTTTCCAGAGCTAGTAATGCAGACTTGTGGACTTTTTTCAGGCCTGAGTGAGCCAAAGGCAGCAGTGCAAAGAAATGTATTAAACAACATCTGAAAAATCACATGTACGTAATGAAAAGTGTGACTGCAAGTTAACCAAAAAAATTCTACAAACACACAGCTTTTAGGCACACTAAACTATTATAACAGAGTAAAATGCCTGTATTTCCATTCTTCTATGCCAGTAACTTAAAATTCCCAAAGACTCAAGTTTTGACAACATATTTTAACCAAGCTATTCAACTGAAGGTCTTTTCAACACCAAGCCACTCCTGGCTGAGCTGTACATTATTTTTCCCATTTATGTATGCACAGGTGTGTGTGTATCCTTCCTCTCTCAAGTACTTTGAAGAGGCAGATGAGTTATAACGTTCACGTGGCTCAAACAGCCAACACATGGCTCTGTTCAAAGGCTTAACACTCCATCTTCCCCACACTGCACTGCTCATCTGAACAAAGACACCAAATCTTACCAGGAGGAAACTAGTTCAAGTGCTTTCTTATCCTGTTTGGGAGTCACTGGCACCAGCTAAACTATAGACAAACACCTCATCTACCACATCCACCACCTCTGTTTCTATCTGGAAATATTTTTAGTGATCAGCTCCTATATAAGTAGAAACCTCTACAGAAGTAGTACAATCATGCTATATAAACACCTATTTTCACATGCTGTTAGAATTTTGCATCTGCTACATCTTTGGTCTAAGACTTTACAAGGCTCTACCAAAAAGGCCAGAAAACCTACATTGCTTATTAGAGCAGAACGAGTTAGCATAGATTGAAGAATGAGTATGGAAGAAACGTCTGCTGGGCCAGCAGCAACTCCTCCAGATCTTGACAAACAGTCTGCAGGACCAACTGCAAAGGAAAGAGAGGAACAGACTTTCTTACCTCGCAGTTTTCTTTTCAAGTTCTCTAGCTGTGCCCTGTTTATTCTGCTGCTTTGAAAATGGCATGGGAAGGAACTGCTTAACACTTGGCCCCGGCTGTTTTAGAAAAGCTCCAGTTCTTCTGGCCAACATGTCATCTCTTTGCGGGTCTGGAAACTTCACTTTGTTTTCTGTTCCACCACTCTGCTGCTGAGGGATTTCAAGCTGTTCTTGGCTCTCTTCTTGTGTTACAGTACTGCTCAGAGAGACAAGTGACACTGTTCCATGATAACATTCACTTGCACAGCCCAAAGGCAAGCGGCTGTTGAGGCAACATGGGGTACTGCTACTCAAAACACAGCTGCAGGGTGATGGACAACTAGGCATCTTTCACTACAGTGCAAGGAGTGAAAGCAAGAGGAAACTACAACGAATGCCACACTTACGTAGGTGTTATGTTAGATGCTGGAGATTGCATAAAAATATATGCAAGGAATTATTCCCTTAGAAATTGGCATAGGACTCTGGAGAAAGCACCATGGATTGCAAAAGAAATCCCCCCAAAAGATGAAAGACTGTTTTCATGCTGCACAGCAATTAACAATTGAAGTATTTAAATATTATGAAAGAAAGCAGACTGTTTTATGTTCATAAGATACATTCTTGTAAGTAATTTCATAAAACAGAACACATGCCATGATGAATGAGTAAAACACATCTTTAAAGGCTGAATGGAGAATGGAATAACATTGCTGACCGATCCAAGCTCACACCACACACAAACCAGGCATGAAGCTCAGAGGGATTTGCTTCTGTTCTCTGACCTCTCTGCTTGTGGAGTCTTCAAATCCTTCTCCTGTGCTACTGACAGGGGAGGACAATGTATTGGAACAGCACTAGCTGTGCGCCTCTGAAAGGTCCCCATCCTTCTAACCAACATATCATCTCTCTCAATGTCAGGTAAAAGTGCATTGCTTTCTTCTTCGGTGCTTTCTTGCTGTTTGTTCAAGCTGCACAGGGCTTGTTTCTCAGAGATGACATCAATAGTAGCAACAGGTGACGGCGTGCTCCTGCAACATTCATCTGTACCTGGCTGTGCTATCTCCCTAGTGAGGTCATGAGAAGCATGACGTAGACAAAAGGTTCTTAGGTCAAATGAAACATAAGGGGAGGAGTCCTTCAACTCAGCTCGCAAATGCTTTATAAGCACACAAACTTTACTGAAAGAATTACTTGCTAAATGCATTCATTAAAAAACTTGCTACAACTGCAGACTAAGCAATTAAAGAAAAGCCAAATAAATTTAAGCTCTGTTAATATGTTAACTTCCCTGAGCTGTCATTCTCTCCAGATAAATGCCAGAAACACAGAGCACCAGTCTACCTTGGTTTCACAGCACTTCATCTTCAGAAAGAAAGTAAATCCATTTTGAAGAAAGCGTTTTCTGAACAGCAGTGAGGCCTGAAAGCTGAGCAACAAATTCCTAATGCACTGAAAGCAGGCAGAGAAAAGCAGCTGGAGATCAAGAGGCAGAAAGCTTTAAAGATAGCTCAGCTTCTGAGATACCAGCAATTTCACCACTAGCCAAAGCTGTTGAGGGAAACGCTCGGAAGGCATACACACAGCACTGTTTTGCGTAACTCCAAACATGTAATGATGCCAGGAAAGCATCAGATGCCTTCTGAACAGGGCTGTGCGTGCAAGCAGCTCCTAGGCATGTGCCACCCCCATGCAGCTCAGCCTCCTGCAGGAACAGGTCCAAATTCCAGCTCAGCAGCGCATCCTAAGCCACACCAAATACCTGGACTCATTCTGTGGCTTAGATACTGCATCACTGTGCTCAGCAAGCTGGAGACTGCCAGCAGTGGTTGGAAGAGAGCTTTCAACATCCGAGTGAACCTTCACTCTGTCTTTCCTGCTTTCTTCTCCTGCTTCACACCTGCGCGAAGCTCTGCCGATGCTGAGCTTGTCCCATTTCTGCTGATCAATCTCAGTTACTGGCCCAAAGTGCACAAACTTCTGCTTGAGGCTACCAGCCTTTCTGTTTGCTCTGGCTTTGCGGACAGCAAAATCATCCTGGACTGCTGCTTCCACTGTGACTTCAGCTGCTGGTGGAGTGTCACTGGGACAATTACAATCTTCTTCACTAGTCAGAATGAGGAATAAGACAATTCATCCTAAATGAGACCCCAGAGTAAAGCAAATTAAATGCCCCTAAGCTTTTAAAGGGGTCCTTTTTAAAAATTCAAGGACACGGATAAGAAGAGGTGTGGCACACTGTGATCTGACAGATAAAGTCTATGGACCTGCTGGGAAAACTCTGGAGTTACATTCATGAAAGCCCTTCCTTAGGGGAAGGCACATAGTCATGGCCCACTCAAAAACTGGGACTTCGTCCTGATACAGCTTTAGTTCCCTTATAAGCCCACACAGACCTGGGACCACAGCACCAGTGCACCCTACCTGTCACACAGGGTTGCCAGTGGCATGAGAGCACCACCAAGGGCAATTCACCCATCCTGAGAAGTGGGCACTGAATCGTGATTTGAAGAACAACTTAATAATTCACCACAAATTTAATGGAGAGATTACTAATATCTTTGAGATGAGAGAATGATTGATTTTTGGGTGGCTTGCATTAGAGCTAGAATTACACACAGTACTCACATTGTTAGCAGAATGCATGAACAGATGGCTAACTTTAATTGGAAAATAGCATGTGCCTAAACAGGAAGCCCAGGAGCTGTTACCCTTTCCTACTGGAGTCACAAATCACCTGCATACATTATGATCCATCTCCGCAGGGAAAAATTTTAGAATAACCACTTTATACCAGCTCCCTTTGTGAAGCTTTAGCTTGCGATATAAGCACGTTGATGCCATATGACAAGGCTCCTACAGCTCCTGTTGTAGTAACAATTAGTACTGACATATTTACTCAGCACAGTAAGATGCCATGCAGATACGTTAGCTCAGGCCTCAAATGCAGTACGGACATATTAATAGAAAGAGATGCTCATTGAAGACATTGAAGCCCTGAAGCATGTCCAGAGAAGGGCAACAAAGCTGGTGAAGGGTCTGGAGAAGCAGCTGAGAGAACTGGGATTGTTCAGTCTGGAGAAGAGGAGGCTCTCTACAACTGCCTGAAAGGAGGTTGTGATGTGGGGGTGAGTCTTTTCTCCTTGGTAACAGCAATAGGATGAGAGGGAATGTCATCAAGTTTTATCAGGGGAAGTTCTGTTTGGATATCAGAAATCATTTCTCCTCAGAAAAAGTGGTGAGGCACTGGAACAGAGAGCCCAGGGAGGTGATGGAGTCCCCATCCTTGGAGTCATTTAAAGAAAGGCTAGGCATGGCATCTAGGAAAATGGTTCAGTGGGCAATATTGATGGTAGGTAGATGGTTGGACTAGATGCTCCAAGAGGTCTTTTCCAACCTTAATGATTCTGTGATTCTCAGTTAGTGCTCCCAAGGTACAATGCCCCAAGTTCTGCAGACAGCTCTATTAGCAGAACAATCAGGCTACTGAGTTAGCAGTGCCATGCAAACCTTTGTACTGTTCAGCTTACAGCAGCTTCAGACCAGACTGATCCACAAGACAAAATGAAAACTTTGCTGAGATGACGTTAAGAGTGTCCAATGGGGAACTACTGTATTTTTTCTTAAAAAAAGGACACATTTCTGTTTCATGATAGATAGCACTCCTACACAAATTTTTGGATAACTCATGACAATTTTAATAGGTGAAGATTGATTGTCATCAAGGCATTCTTCTTGGTTAAAAACACAAACACACACAAATAGACTGTGACAAAAACGAACATGCTTCCAACAGTGCCAGCCCTGTCCACAGGAATAAACTATACCTGGGCTCTCCTGACAGTTTCAATCTTTTCCATGTTTCCAGATCTGCTTTTGTTATAGAGGTGTTCACGAAAATCGTATCTTCTTGTAGCTGAGGAAGGACACACTGAGATTTCCGCTTAGCCAAATCATCTCTTTCAGCATCAACTACTTTCACCTGCTCTTCCTCCTCTGATTTATTCTTCTCAGTCTGCAGAAGTGGGTTCTCTTTGCACGTCACTGTCTGTCTTGCTGATGCCATTTGCACCTGGCTTCCTCTAATTTAACACGTTCCATTTCAGCAAGAAAAGATATTTTGAGGGAGCAATGACAAGTCAGAATCAATAGAAGAGGTTCAGAGCACAAGAAAAAACTGAATTTATAAGCAGATTGTTTTTACATTTAGCTTAGGAAGTAAACATAAGAAGTTCCAACATCCAATGACTTCATCTACACCGCTCTGCTCATGTACCACTGAGATTGCTTCATTGCACGACTTCTCTTTCTAGTTCAAGCAACAGAAATCTTGGAGTTATTACTGTATTACGCATTTCTGTAATAAGCCTTTTCTTAAATTGTTACAGATATGCCATTTGCATATTATTAGCAAAGTGAATTCAAGCTTTTTTTTTTTTGCCTGCAAACATACTAGAGAATATTTCTTTGATCTTAGAGTCATGTCAATAACATTAGAATATTAAAACGTGGTTATGGGTTCTTCAGATGCCCTGCCAAACCACTCGTTGAAAAATACTATTATAATCAAACCAGCAACCAAAAGACAGGTTTTGCACAACTGAAAAGAGCTACTAGATATTAAAAGAATTTTTGAATGTATCAGTTATTACAATCAAGATCCCATGCAATGTGTATGTAGTGTTTTTATCTAGGATCGTTTCTCTTTGCACAAATAAATCAAAATACTTGCTTCCTGAAAATGACAGGTGCCTCACAGATACCTGTATACAGCAATTTAATAAAGGTTTGTATGACTGATCTGAAGAAAGAAAAGATTTTGTAGGCTGAAACCTTTAAGCCATCCTCCATTTACAAAAGTATTACCGTAAAAGAAACACCAGGTTTATATGTGACAGTTCAGTGCAGTATAGCAGGCACAGGCACAGGTATTCAGTGCATTAACTTAAGACTTATCTGAGCCCGTGATTTATGCAGAGTAGTAAAAAAAAAAAAAAAAAAAAAAAAAAAAAGCCAGTATCAGATAAGAAAATTTAATTCAAAAGTATGATTCTAAAACGTTCAGCAAAAGTTGGAACTGGCATACAAAGCATATCTTCTGTTTTACACTACTCGCCCTCATGAACTGCCTCGAGTTAGGCAATGAAAATGTTGTTATTTTACACTCTGCCAGTTTAAGCTCCTGGTCTTGATTCTCTGATAGAAAGTTACAGTAGGTAAGCTATATCTATTTTCTGATCATCTTTTGATAAAGCATTTGTGTCACTTTGCCCCGAAGTCTTTTGTAGACAAGACAGCTCTAAGCCCTACCCAGCGACATGCATTATGAAATAAAGTGTTATAATAGAAAGACCATGAATGCACACCTTGCACGTTCCTGCTTTTCCACCTTCAATGGCTTTTTATTGCCTTCCAGTTTACTTTTATCTTTCTGTGTATAGGGTCCAATTATAAAGGAGTTAAATGGAACTACATGTTTGGGCTGATTCATCCTGGCTCTCCGGGTGGCAAAGTCATCCTTTTCTAAATCAGGAACTTTACTTGCTGCTTCATCTTCTGAACCAGAATCCTTCCCTTGATAACGTGTCATGAAGGGGTTTTCCTTGCGAAGGATGATGTCTGGGGTGCTTCCGTTGTCTTCCAGTGTTTGCTTTTTACTGACACAGACCAAAATTAAAGAAAGCTCCTGGCGCACCAGGGAAGGAGAGGGGAGTGGCAACAGGCATCTCCAGGTCATAACACAAGCACAGTTAATCAAATGCGCTTCAGGCTGCTGTTAGATTTGGCAAAGACTTGTTATAAATAAAGTAAATCATTTGCAGGTTACAAATCTACAAGGACTTCACACAGAAAATCAGTCATGTTGGACCTTTACTTATTTTAGCCATGGTTATAAGAAACACTAGGAACTAGCTTATCATACAAGATGCACTGAATGCAGTACTGTGAATGGCATCATTAAACTCCTCTAACACCTCAAAGAAAAAAAGATTTGATGCAAATACCTGATCCCCAGCCAACACTGCTGAATCCTGAAATACCAGGTTTTGGCACTTAGGCAATGCTTATTTATTTGTTTGTTTGTTTTAAAAATCTTAGTAGTATCTGAGGCCACATGCCCTAATATTCCTAACTGCTTTTTCTTCTCATACATATTATTCTTTCTCTAACCACTCCCCCTCTCCCACAAATAAGGCCTTGGCTCCAGTGCTGGTATACAATAGGGTGTTGGAGACACCATTATTCTGGAGCAGAGGGCCATCTGTCTTGCTCAGAAATTACACCACTACCTTGTTGCTACTGAAGATTACAACAACAAATACCCTTGACAGCTGGTGCCCAGAAAGACTAAGCTTACTATAACTTGTAGCAGTCAATATTCTTAAGCAAACTGAAGAGACAGATGGCAAGAGCTAGGTGACTCTCCTGTCTGAAACTCAAACTGTAATCACTGATATTGTGGACGTTCAAGTATCAAGAATTAGAACATTCAACACAGAAATTTTGTAGACTGCAAATATCTCAGTTCTTCCTCTTTCTTATAGTACATCTTGTTATACCAAAGCACAAAAACGTATTGAATAAGATTAAACAAACTGACATTACAAAAGCTAATCTAAACAGCTTAAGATTGCTTCAAGTTTCTCTTCATTTTAGGACAACAGTAGTGTTATAACAAACTATCTTTCTAAACATTTTAAAGCCCTGCAAACCCACTGTACACACCACTTAGTTTCATGATTTCAGCTGTCCTTTCAAAACACTGCTGAACAGAGTTGCAGAGAAAGGTACTGAAAAGCTATAAAGCAATTCCAACAGGGCAGCCTGGCTCCAGCCTCAGAAATGGAGCAACACAGAACTGCCTCTTAATCTAGACAAACTTAACTTTTTCCATAGACCACTGTGAAGGATCATGATTTCATGTCAGGCAAGACACACCACCAGCAGATGGTGTAGCAAAGGGAACAGTGTCCTTTCCTCTCTGAGAGCATCTCTGTTCAGAACAGCTTCAAACAGCTGGAACAGATGGGTCTGAACTGCCTCATATTTCATGATGCTCCAAATTTCCAACCTTCCATCAGTAAGTACTGTCCAATCCCTTGGTATATTTACATCTTAAGTGAAGATCTGAAAGATGAATGATTATTTGTGTAGGTAGGTCGAAGGTATTTCTCTATGCTTTTAGTTTCTAAGAGTTATGTGTAACCAAGTGATTCCTTAGGAAAAACAAATGGATTTTTCCAGTCTCATGTCCATCAACCATGCAATTTCTGAGTGTATTTAGCAACAAACAAAATGGGACTTAAAATTTTCATAGAATAACAACTGTGTGTCACTGTAATGAGTAACTAAGCACCTTACAGCTTTTCCTACGTAACCAGACTTCCACAATAGTTTCTAGGTTAAGAATATTTTCCATTCATTTACATTTTGTTTTTACTGGAATCAGAGATAAGCTGTGACATTTTTGGGTCTGCTGAATCAGTGTGTGACAGTTCCAGAAGTAACTTTAAGGGTCAGTCTGCCATAAAGATAGCAAAGAGTGTAGTTGTGAAGCCTGCAATGGGTCAGAATTCACTACAGACTGGCCAATTACACTTGCACACCCAGCCCCAGCCCTTACATGGTCCACTCCAATACAGCAGCTGCTACCTTCCAGAGTGTCAGACCCTGGCTGTTTGTGCTCCATGGAACAGGGTCCCATACAGGCTTGTGGATACTTCTACAGCATGTTAGAACAAGAGGCTTTTGCAAGCTTATGCACCATCAAAATTAAAGTCCACATCCCTTCTGCAAAAAACGTGTCAACTCTTGATTTGCTCACGTTTCTCTCTTTCTCCCCACCACCTTCTCCATCATCTATAAATTCTTCTCCCCTTTTTAGGGAGTCTCTTTATCTGATCCGTATCTTTCATATACACTAGTGTAAATAAGAGACATACACATGCAACAGCCAAGCATGGAGGATCATATGGCAACAAAACATTGTGCCATGAAGAGATGATACACTGCTTTGGGAAGGGTGAATGCTTTTTGGCATGCATTTGTCAGGTGAGTCCTTTCCTACACACATACTTTGATTCTAATCAGTGTATTTGCATACCAGTTAAAGTTCTTCCTGTGCTAAACCCAGACACATCCCCACTGAGTTTCAGCTTAGGGAACAATTAGATGGCTCGTAGAACACAAAGTCACAGCCGATGTCATGTAGAGGTCAAAAAGTTGAGAGGAAAATGCCTGTAAACAACTCACAGCAAGTGGAAAACAACTGAAAACCTCAAGTGAAAAAAAGAGAAGCTGACATTGTAGAAACATGTCGGAAGAGCAAAAGGAAAAGATCACAGTACAGAATTAGATGCCAAGACAGAAATTGAGAGGTTCAAAGAACAGGGATTAAGAATGAAACATTAAGAAGGGTGATCAAACCCGTTGCTGTATCCTCAAGTATCAGCAGTCAATTCTTCCCTTTCCCTCACTTGTTAGTCTTCCATTTTCACAAACATACCCTTGTTCCTTCCAGACCTCCGTCCCTCTCCAGTATGCTTTCTACAGTCCCTGGGAACAGGCTGCTACTTTATTAAAGTGAAGCCTGGGCTGCCAAGCTCTGCTCTTGACTCTCAGCTTGGGCAGAAAACCAGTGGCTCCTCCTTCCCTGAGCTGCCAAATTCCAGGATTTGCTTTTTCTGAGAACACGGAGAGAGAATGGCTTGTTATACCTGCTTTCCTCCTTAAACCCAGTCAGAACAGTGGACTGTCCAAGGAAAGAGAAGATCCAATTCTATGCCAAAGAGACCCAAGCATTTGCACACACGCTTTTCTTACTTGGAGAAGAAGAAAGCAGATCAAATGCATGGTTAGAAAAGGGGCTCTCAGATAATATGGTGCACATCCTCCTGATGCAAATGCAAATAATAGTGCTATTTGCTGTGTGCAGCACTGCTAAACACGAGCTAATGCTACAGATTACCTTGAATACCACAGACTTAGACTTAGAAGATGATAATGCCTACTGGTTTATGGATTCCTGATCAACTGGCACAGTAACTGAGCCTTTGGGACCAATTTAAAATTGACACTTATTCCTTATTAGTGTTTGGCTTTGTAAGTAGTAGCCCACAACCACATGCAAATACTGTCTCTTGACAGCTTCTGAGTGACCTAAGGAAAGGCCATGTGACTGTGTGACATTTGCATATGGCTGCAGACAAGCTTAATCATATCTACAAACAAACCGTATAATTTACGAGCTGTACTTTCAACTACAGCTATACTCCAAAGCCCAGATTGTAGACCAGCATGTGCTAAACTACTCACTGTCAGGGTTTCACCCCATGCTTCACCAAATTTGCATCTCAGGAAATTGCCTCAATCAGCATAGAAATCTGATGAAGATTTTCCTCAACAATTTAAAAGAAAATGTTTTAGATGCGAAGACACTTGGATACTCATCCTTTAGCTAAATCATTCTCATTTGTAAGAGTATGGTCTTAGGACATGTTAAAACTCTGTTTATGCAGGCCATCCCCATGAGGATTTGACATCAGATCATGAAAAGCCATGGGCAGTGAGCCTAGCCATCATTCAGCTACTCAGTTAAAGAACAGGAAACAACCAAATTGAACTACATCCAAAAATAAATAATGCAGGTAATAAGTGAAAACTACTGATACTCAATGCCAAAGCCAGTCAAATCATGATTGCTGAACTATGCCTCCGTGCTTTAACTGGTGCATGTATTAACAAGCACTGTACTTTTACAGTTCCTGCCTTTAAAAATAAATGCATCATTTATTAACACAGCTAAAAACATTAACCACATTAGAAGTGTGAGTCAGTAAACTGAAACACTGCATTGACAGCAAGTATGTCTCTGAAACTTCTGCCCGAGGAGAGCGTTTTCAATATGCATATACATGTTTGTTTGTTTTTTTAATTAAATGCAAGAAAGCATCTAGTGGAAAGTGACAATCAGTTTGTGTAGCAGTTTCCTTGGAGTTTGTTTACATTATGCTATAACATAATTCAACCACTCAACACAAACACAGTTAGCATCACACAACTCTCCAATGCACAACTGCCACATCACAAGCTTTTCCATACCAAGCCCTTCACTACAAGGCTAGCCATTGTGAGTGCTTAGAACGCTGGATTTTTGTTAGGAGAAGTGAAACCGCAATGGATTGAGGAAGCCCACACTACAGCCAATCCTAACAATGTGAAGCGTGCACAAATTCCCACATTGTTGGGCTAACCTGCCATAGCGCTGGGCAGCTGACATGACCTTAATGCCAGCTTGTTCAAGTCTTCTTAACTTTCTGATCTCTGCTTCATCTTTTCCCTTGAGTGATGATGTTTCTTTTACACTACATGAAGGAGACTGGTCTATGGAATTTCCTTCATTTTGATTCAAATCTGCTTGTATTTTAACAGGGCTTTCCTCAGGAGCCACGGAACCCATTTTCTCCTTTTCACACAGTCCTGACGTTTCACTTTGTTCTTCTTCTATGGTTTCAGGTTTGCTAATGAATTATACATACAAGGTAGTTTAATGCATGTTGTGCCTGGTACATAGATACTTATGTATTACAAACAAATTTGGTTTTTATCAAGATGTCAAACAATACTCAGATGAATGAGGCAGGAAGATGATAATGCTCTTTACTGGAAGTTGCTCTGAGGCCTAATCGGAAGTGAAATATCAGTTGATAAAAACAGCATGCAGAAGCATACAGTCACAGTTACATAAACCATATCAGTGTCTAAGATACAACAAACAAATCAAATAAATAATTAAAAAAGAAACACAGCATGAACATTACCTATTTTGATCAATACATCAACATCAAATATTACTGATCAGTATCATTTAGTAGTGAGCAACTGTCTTGAGAACTGAATAGGTTATCCACAATATTTTAATCCAGCCTTGGTTCTGAGACCACAGTCATGGTATTCACAGTAACCAATATCTTGTCAAATGCAAGCTATACCATGCATTGTGTAGTAAAATAATGACATTGATACAATGATTTTTCACTCTTTGCTTTTCTACCATCTTCACCAAGTGCTACAATTATCAATACCATCTCAGCAAGATATTTATTACAGCGGAAGGCACTTCACATATTGTGAAAAGGCAGCAAATTGGCTAAAGGTTAAAACGTCATCACCAAGGAAGGGAGAAGTTGAACAGGCCAGTCTTACCTGAAAGGTCTGTCTCCCAGTGGTGAAGTCGCAGTGCTCCAGCTCTTTCGATACTCTTCTCTTTCAGCTTTCTTTTTCCGAAGCGGAGCAGGTACATAGAAAGTCTGATTGCTCTTGTTTGGGAGGTACTGGTTAAAAGGCACAGCTGATTTAGGTTCACCGTGTGAGGTCCGCCTCGCCAACATATCATCTTTTTTCACATCTGGCATCTTTCTGTGTGGCAGGTCAGTTTCTGAGTCACTTCCTCTCCCTAGTGAGGAAGGAGAAAATAATCCTTCTTCTCTTCTTTTCCATCCAGATTTTTAAAAATTATAAATCAGAGATGTCAACAAAAAAATGACAGCATGTGAGCACCAAGAAATGGAACCATTTTTACCTCTATTCGTATTTTAAAATCAGCTAGTGAAGGTAGAAGCTGCAATACCTACGCAGATGGTAGCTTTTCAACAACCCTAACTTTTACCCCTGAAAAACTCATCTTCAGCCACAGGTCACCATGCAGGATATTCCAACTAACTCTGGGTCAGAATAATTCAAATTTGTTACTCACACAGGACAGTTAGAGCAGCTTACCTGACTTATGTCCAACTGACTCGTGGCAGCACATATAGGTACATTTGACCTGGTTCACTTTCTTGAAACTAGACTTACAATTCCATATCCTAAACTCCAACAAAAAAAGGGATGCACACCCTGCATGACCAGAACGGCAGGGATCTGTGGACGTTTCTGCAGACACATGTTAACTACACTTTAAATGCAGACAGCATCATTCTAGATCAACATTTTACAATAAGCATTAGCTGCTGTAGATCAGAAGACTCAGGTATCTGTCTCCAGTCTCACCTGGTTAGTCAGTTCATTGCAAAACAAAGAGACTTCATCCTCAGATGTAAGAGGAAAACCTGTAGAGTTTGTGGGTTAGAGCAGTACTGCAAAGACTGAATAATACTTGTGGACAAGAAAAACAGGTGAGAAAAAGAAAAAGAGTTGCAAAGAATAAGATGGGAGATGAACAGAGCTGAGAGATTATTTTGTACAAATATGAACTAAGCTTCCTGATATTCACAACTCACTTAAAAACTGTATTCACAAAGGTTAGGAAAATGCTTTTCCAGCTTGAAAATACAGTTGCAAATAAAACTCCCCAGCGGTAGGGCAAGTATATTAAAGAACATTTCCAGTGGAACCACCCCATTTTGGCAGTCACTTGGTAGACATTCACTAGATTCCCTGCACCATCGTGAGCCTTTTAAAGTAATTCACAAAGAAGCCATACAAATTGTTCTCTCCCAGAAGTGTAACATCATCACAGGCCCTCATTTGATGACTGAAGTGAGTGAAACACTTAGCCAATTCTCCCACCAGCATTCAAACGCTCTCCCAGCTTTGGAGTGCTGGCTCTCTGGCACTTGGCCCCTTGGCAACACTAGCATATGCAATAGCTGTTCTCCCTGCCTGGGGAGAGGGGGAAGCCACCCAGACTGTGTCCTCTTGCTAATTCACTATGCTAATAAATTACTAGCCAGTTCACTGAGCTATCTTATGAAAAACTGAAAACAATGAAGTAATAAAAATCACAAGTAGCTTGTATATAATTCAAAGCAGGGTGAAGGAACATTGGTCTAAATATGGTAGGAATGTTATCTGCAAAGGGCTTCTGCAGCAGATTGCATGATTCAGTGTTTGCATGGAGGGAGATGAAGAAGGAAAGGGAACAGTAAAATAAGACAAGTCAGTGGAAATCAACTAGAGAGACAAAAATCACAATGTACTTTTTGTCAGAAGGGTTTTGCTTGGACAGTTTTGATTAAGAGCGTATGACAGCCAGCACTGTGATTGGCAACCTCTGCCACTGTCTAAACAGAAACTGGAGACCGCCACAAAATCACAAATATCTGAAGCAAAGATTTGAAGACCTCTAATACCATTAGACAAAGCAGGGCCATAGAGGAGCTCAAAGCAGGTGAGAAGATCCCTTCACATTATTTGCTATTCTGTTTACTCTTTCTTTTTGTGTTTATTTTTGTATTGCATGAAAACTAGTCTTGAAGAGGTGGACAGAAATGCTGGAACAGTAGAAGACAAATAAGAAAGATTCCTCTTCCTCATTAGCTGTGTGCCTACAAGCATATCCAAGCTTGGTACTTCAAAGGAAAACAGCTTATTTAATTATTCATCTTTTACTCATAAAATTATTTTCAGCTGAGATTTGAAAAAAAGAAAAAAAATCACTTTAAGCCAGAGCACTCAATAGAAGATGCAGCTGTGCTTTACATTTATAACATTAATTTTGTTCTTCTGCATTTCCAAGCAGAAGAAGCAGCCAGTTTCCACAACCCATAACAAGCAGTTATATGCTACAGATTTGCACACAGCAGTGTGTCGAGGGACCTACATGAGTTCATAAAAGGCGTTGTGCACAACTGCCAACAACGCAAAGGATTTATATGCTTCTGAATTCATCAGTGACTCTGGAGCAGGTCAGACTGCAGTTCTACTGACTTTAACACACGATGCTGCTCTGTCACTAGTCTTGTTTGCTTGCTGCCAAATGACAGGGGCCATGTAGGACACCAGAGCAGCACCTGAAGAGATGCTGATCACTAGTGGCAACAGGGAAGGTGGTACTACTTAATGCTTTTAGCTCAACTCATCATTGTTTTACAATCACTTACATGATCTCCAGCCTTTTTTTTTTTTTTTTCCCTAGGAGTACAAGGAATCATAATTTCATTTTACTTCATGTTCCTAGGTTTATAAAGATCCTATCTGCGAAAAGAAAAGTGAGGAGTATCTTTTCCGCCCTCCAGCTTTGCATAGATAGTACTTCTACCAACAAACATGTGCAGCTGAGTGAAACACTGGCCTGTTGGGGTTGCAGGGAGAGGTTAGACAGAAAAGAGGTCAGCCAAGCTACACCTCAGCTGCAACTCTTGGAAGAGACAGCTGTGAAGTCATGGCAGCAGCAGCAAGTAGGGAAAATGGGATGCATTAGAAAGGATCTTCACAATAAGTCACACACGTGCACGCTACATCTGCATGCACCCCCAGTCTGGAGATGGTTAAAGATGAATTTTTAAGAACAAGCATTGTATGCTTGCATCTTATTTTGTGATTGTTATGGACTCAAGAATGTGACAAGGCAGTATGTCTTAGCTATGGCAGCAAGCAATCAAAAAACCTTACAAAAATCTGCTAGCACTGCAGAACTTCATTGGAAGCAGCTTCAGGAGGAGAGTGAAAGGCTGCCCAGCAGCTCCCAACAGGCAGGGAGAAGCCAGGAAGAAGCAACACTTCTCAATTAGGACAAGTGAGGAGCTCCTGTTTACCAACAACACATTTTGTCCCATTAAGGAAGGCAGAAAAATGGTTTCTAACATGGAGACTCTATTCAGTTCTGTGT
This sequence comes from Coturnix japonica, assembly GCF_054131305.1. Classification (NCBI taxonomy): domain Eukaryota; kingdom Metazoa; phylum Chordata; class Aves; order Galliformes; family Phasianidae; genus Coturnix; species Coturnix japonica. The sequence continues at coordinate 70,302,958 of NC_140666.1, forward strand.
CTGAGGGGTCACAGGACTTTTTCAAGCCATCAGTCCCAATGGCTGGTTTTTGATGGCTGTCCAGAATCAGTCATGTAACACATGCCACTCCTAACAGCTGAGCAGCAGAACGTAACCCTACTTTCCCCATAGCTCCTTTACAATCCATCTGTGATATTGGCTCTCCCTGCCAACTTTTCAGTTTTAAGGAGTTCCCCATCACCTCAGGAAATCTCTCAGGCATCCGGTTATGATTAGCACCAGTTTCCTTCGCACTGCCAAAAGCGGTATGAACATCTGGTTCCTACCAAAATATCTTTCTGACCTTCCTTTTTTATTAAATTAATAACATTACTAAAGAGAAGTGATTCGTGCATTGAATATAACTTCGTCTGATGATGAAGTTCGACTTACTCATTTGTTCGTCATGAATGCAACCAAGCAGATGGAGTCTGAATCAAGCGTCCTTTGTTACTGACCTAGAATCCTGCTCAAAGTAGGCAACCTCAGTGCATGCTCTTCACCTGCCCCTAGAAAACCCTTCCCCACATCACATGCTGTATTTGCAAGCCTCAGAAAGCCTCTGGGAATCAAACAAGAAAGATGGAGAAGCAGCACGACACCTGTAAGGCAAGAGCTGGACTCAAAGGCATACAGATATGGCCAGAGCTCTGATGGTGGGAGCTGTTCAGTTGCCCAATTTTCTAAATATCACAAAAGCTCACATGGCACTTGGTGGCATGTTTTATATCAGACTTCAAAGCTCAGACAAGTATCAGACATTTCCAAGATATTTCTAGGTCATTTATCTGTCTAGGGTTTATTTAGGCAACATTTTATTTGCTTCAATATTTCCCCCGTTCCTGCACTTTTATTTCTTGCTCCAGCCTAGCTTGAAAGTTAAAATGAGTCTGCATAACATCCTCTTACACCATAACCCAGAAAAGTACTATCCCAATAATAAAATTACACTGCAATGATGTAACTCATTTTCCAAAACTATGCTATCCAAACTGAGACAGACTTCAAGTTAGCTGTTGGCAAAGTCATCTGAACCTCAGGGAGCACAAATCAGCATTCACAGTGAAGCTCTCCTGCAGGATTAGCACGATTCAGACTCCGTGCCCAGCTTCTGAAAGGCACATTTACTTCAGAGACAACGCATGCCCGGTGGCAACAAGTACTCACCATCACTGCTTCCCCTGAGCACTACATCTGGGGATGGTGTCTGCTGCGAGCGGGAGCCAAAGGAGTCCAGACTGTCAAAGGAATCATCTCTGCCGTGGCGCGGGGGGGAGAGGGAATCACTGCGCTCCGAGTCCCAGCAGTCTATGTAGCCGCTGTCACGAATGCTGCGCTTTGGGCTCTCGATATCCTCTGTTTCCTACATGAAGTACAGTAGGTACCTCTTCATAAAGAAGCCACTGACATACCAAGGAGATTCATTACACAGCAGATAACGCAGCATCTTCCAAAGTACTAAAAACCTCTTCCCCTGAAAAAGATTTCCTTGCTTTCTACCCCTTTTCCCCCTCATAACAAAAGTGCAAGCTTGCAATAAACCCAATTTTATGCTGATTAAGAGCAAAGTATGCATATTAGATTAGATTTGTAAGCTGTGAAAAAGTTGCAACAACCGAGTTAATAAAGTGATCAAAACCAAGAGAAACCTGAAATGTGACTTGTCGTTCATAGTCCATAGCAGCAACAAAAGCACTACAATTCTAACATCACGCCTGCATCAGGTTTAAGTCTGCTGCTTTGCAAAGGATTCCCCCTCCCCTTGCCTATCTATTGTATCTGGCTGGGACACCAGCAGACAGCATTTGTTGTTGCTGCTTCAGCTCAGCAAAATAATGAAGCAGTGTGCCCCAGCCTCCCTCTACCTTGAAGAGAAATTCCTGTTATGAAAGAGGGATGTCTTTCTGAAGCAATCAGCAATGAAAAATATGCAAAATGCTTTTCCTGATGCCTCAGAAGAATTCAGTTGTGCTCTTTACTCTTTGCCAGCTCCTGGCTCTGGGGGATATGAAAGCGCTTGTAGCTGACCCACATGTTCAGAGCAGTGAGAACAATGGTTGTCTTTGACAGCCCTGTGATTATAAATTCTTTCCAGTGCAAGCAGCACATACTAAAACACTGAAACTCCAGCAGAGGGAAAAGGTCAATAGAAGCCATCCTCACCCCTGTATTATAATAAATCCCTTGTTTTAGAGAGTGTCTTAACATTAATTACAATAGCACAGGCGGAGAAAAGCAAAAATAACTTTTATTCAAAGATAAACCTGTGTGGTGCTTTTTTCCCTCAGCAGTAAGTCTAAAATATGGGTGCCATTATCGGACTGACATCTTGTGACCCAAAGACGAAGGAATGTGCTTGTTTTGTTTCTCTTTTTCCTTCCAGAAGCACTTGAATATTAATTCCTAATTAAGAAGCACCCCCTGGTCACCACTCGCTGGAGCACAAAAGCTACGTTCAGTTCGGCTCCCACCAGCCCTGATTGCACAGGCATTGCCCATCATTGGCATAACCAGTGACGAGATCAGCCTCAAACGTCCCCATGTGCTCTGGCACCTCTGTGACAAAGCACATTTGCTGCTGAAGTGACTACAGGAGGAGAGCACTGCATGAACACACAGACAGGAGGCTTGAGGTGAGCTGGAGACAGCAAACTCACTGTCCTGCAGACTTCTAAGGAAGAAGGCTCAATTAATGCCACTTGCTGCCAAAATACCATGTACAGCAGCAGAGATTCTCTAAGACCAAGCTAAACTGTGATAGCATCAGTGAGTAACTTCACTGCAAACAAAATTAAAATATGCTCTAAAAACAAAACATATCTAACAAAGCAGTAATTGAACCCTATGTAATTTCCTTCCCTATTCCTGCCTAGCGCATGAGTTAAAATACTGCCAGAAATGCCAGACAACAAAGATTTGTCTCCTAGAAATCTGCATGGGTTACACAGACCCAAGAACAAAACTAGAAATCCTATCAAACCCTGTTTGTGACACGATCCAAAATCCTTTTAAAATCCAAATTCCCTAAATCCCCTCTCTCTTCATACCAATCAGCTATTCTCAGTCCTCAGACACACTTCCATTTTCCTGACCCACTGTGTCTGAGTGACACAGAAACGCTCAGCAGCTACATGACTTAAACTCAGGCAAAAAAGCCCCGTCCTGTGCTTGCTATCTTCCAGAGTTTGAAAACAGTCCAATTGTGAACTAATGAGTTCTGCAGGCCTTTCTTTCAAAAGCCTGTTTATGTTAATTCCGCATGCAGCTCACCAGGAATTAGGAGGCAGGCACCACAACGGTATCCTAGACTTCTGCAAACACATCCTTTATGCCTTCCCCTTGGCAAACATCCCTCCCAGACAAATGCTGTCTCACAAATGGGTACTTGTCCATCCCTGAACGAACGTCATCTCCCGAATATTATCAATGGGAAAAAGAAAGTGGCTATCTGCAGGACCGATAGCTCACAACAGCTCACTGCCTTTCACCCTATCAAATTAAAAACAAAATATGTCACCACACTAGGGCACACTGGTATACTATGCCATTTTGTGGTAGCAAAAGGGTGGCTGTCCAATGGAAGATGCATTTCTGTAGGAAATTCCACCCCCTGAATATAATCAGAAGCTATGAATGTTTTGTCATTGGGAATTTCCAGTTTAAAAGTAACGAAGAACACATATCCAAATAGTTAATGAAATTAGAAACACAGGGGTATGAATAAAATTAGAAATGAATAGTCTTTTCAGGATGGGAAGCAGAAAGAAATGAATCCAAGACAACTTACATCTAAGCTGTCCTTTGATTTCCTTATTCAAAAAGGAGAGCAGAGGGGATTTATAGTGGAAGAACCAAACCAGACTGAATTTATGGTAGACTTAATTATTAAATTCTGTGCAAAAAAAATTGCCTGTAGAGAATGTGATAAAGTGTCTTTTCAGCACTCGAGCTCAGCTATAAAGAACATCAGAGCGTTACACAGCATGATTAACATGTTCAATTTTACAACCAAATCCTCTTTAAATTTAGAAAGAGAAAAGGCCACGACAGCTGATATGTCGTACTGCCGGGGAACAGGAGCAGAACTCAATACGAGTTGCCAGTGACCCTCATTACCAGCACAACCTGAACAGACTTTTCAGGACGGTGAAGTGCTCCGTTTTTACATTAAAGGAGTATATAGCTTTCAGCTTTTATGAGATCTCTGCTCTGCTCCCAGTTCCAACATCTGCAACAAATCAAGTCCCAGTCTCTTGCTTTGTCTTCAACCTGCAGGCTCTGCCCTGCCTGCCAGGCACTCTGCTGCGAGCTTTGCTGAGATCCCCACCTCTGGAGCCTGTGCCTTTGTCACACCAAATGTCCCTACAGATGATTCATTAGATGAGTAAATATGACATGGAGAAAAAGGAGCCTTATGTTGCCGATTAAATATTAAAAGATAAACTGTAGCACCATGCTGCACTAACACTCAATCAACTTACACTTTTTTCTGCCTTAGCTTCGATGGTTACCTTTGTTTTGCCTTTCAGATTACAAACTCTGGTGTGGGGACTCCTTCCAGCACTGAGTTGAAAACAACTCAAGTATTATCTCATTTTCTTTTGTGCTTAGTCTCAGTCCTATCGCTCTGTATTGTGAAGTTCTGAGTGATTAGCGAAGGCCTTTTTAAATGAAGACCAAAATAAACCTCTACAGAGAAGGAGAAATGTCACATTTCCACTTGCTTTGTGCTCACAAATGGGGATGTTATCAATCTAACTGAGGGCCTCCTGTGACACTGGGATGTAGAAACTGATACCTATCAGCCAAATATCACTTCCTGTCTAGGGGCAGCCCAGCACTGGCCCTCTGAAATCCAAGAGCAAGGAGCTACATCTGGTGCAGACGCAAGAGTTCAGAGTTTGGGTATGACAATGTGAAAACAGTCTCCCATGGTCCCTAAATCTGTGGGATGGGAAGGAAGCTGCAGGCAGGAAGCCGTTTAAGGGCTGGAGAAGGTATCTACATGTTACCTCATGGGCTGTATGTTCAATGTATGTAGCATCAGAACCAGTTGTTTCTGTCTTCTTCCATGTCTGCTGCTTCCAATCCCAGAAAATGCATGAATGGATACCAGTGCTAACCACTGCGGAGGCTGTATCCCACTGCAAGGCTGCAGGCATGCTTTAGGGCTCAGCCATAAGTCCCCAGACCACTCTACAGCAACAGCAACTTTTCCTTTCCATCAGAGCTCAGCTTATCATACACCACCAAATCTGTTTTCAGTCAGAATTTAGAGCCTGCCAAAACACAGGTTCATCATAACTATGCCCTCTGTAAAGCATAATCTCTTCCTTCTACCCTTCAGTTTTATTTAGTTACTTTGGTTTAATGCTTTATGTTACAACGTAAAAAAGAAAGAACTGCCCACGAGAATGAATGTTTTAAAGAAAATAAATCTCTTCTCTCCCAAGTCCCACCAGCCCACTTTTGAGTCTCAGCTCTTCAACTTAAAGCTCTGTGTCATAAATGAAAATAATTCAAACCAAAAACTGTGGAAATGAAGATGACAGAGCCAGATGACAATTCTCAAGCCCTGTTTCACATCAACTGCTGCATCATTAATATCACCACAAAGCTGGCTGCCAAAGAAAGTCATGTTTATGGCTTGGTAAAGTCAGAAACATTTTCAAAGGAGACAGGGGTTTATGAAGTAATTTGTACTCTAACCCATCGCTTCTCTTACATTTAGCAACAAACATGTTATTTATGGGAGTAATCATTTGAACTAAATTTTTATTCCTGAAAGACAACAAAAAGATAGATACCTTTCTCATTTGTGCCAGCAAACCTTCAAACTCCTTCAGGTTCAAGGTTGATCCACTATATGACGTGCAGCTGTTTGCTGCTTTTCCTAGCCAATAAATGGTGACTAATACCTGCAGAAGTTAATAAGAATTAATTGAAGCCATCCTCACAGTTACTTAGCTTAATTTACTTCCCTTAAACATTTCTCATTTATTCTAAACTGTCCAGTAGCACAAGACTTTGCCATAAATCTCAGTAGAAAGGGAAGAACCTGACAGTGGTTAGGCATAAACACATCAGGCAACTATGAAAATTTAATCAGGCCAACAGAAGATGTAACTTAATACATTACATTCCTGGTATTATAAAAAATGGTCCTGTCGTGTCTGCTTGGAAAGTAAACAGCAAAAATAAATCTGAATAGAAAAACTAGGCAAGAAATTTGAAACTGTCCAGAAAAGACATTTGCAAATATGCCTATTTGTACATACAATAGAAAAAAATCAAACACCTAAAGAGAACTTGTACTGGTGGTTGCTAATTGAAACAGTTGTGGTTAATGGAATAAGCAGAACATCTGAAATGTATTTCTGCCCATTTCAAGGAAACAAAAGGTAGTTCAATTTTTAATCATCGTAATGTACTTTACTAGATGATACAGGAACATTTACTTCCAGTATTCTGCTAGCTTAAGAAATGCTCGGTGAGTGATTAATCAAAGGCCATGAGCATCTGATTGTTTCTAATATACTAAATGGGAAAGAGTTCATGGTTTCATTCAAGTTCTGACTTTATGTCTATCCATAAAACAAGAGTCACTTCAAAACCAGCAGAGAAGAAATGCCAAGAATTGCACTTTCAAATGTTTAGGCAGCAAAGGAAACCTGATCTGACATAGCTGGTGCTGCAGTTGTTTTAGGAAAGGAGAAATTAAGATGCTCAGGATGGTCAAATCCAGCACCTCCAAAAGCAGTGACATTTCTTTCATGCAAGGAAAGCAAACAGTTCCATGAACCCACATGTGTCCTCAGCTATCGGGCAGCAATATCTTGAACGGATATAGCAATTTGAACTGGAAACTGCTCACCAAAATTAATCTAGATTGGTGTTTTGCATTGGTTAAACACCACAGAACTTAAGGCATTTTCTCATGTAATGCTTATTATTTCTGTCTCTTCCATGGCATGGCAAAGCATTTAACTGCAGAATAAACAGGAAGTATTTTGGTGTGGAAAGCCGGTGCAACCAAAACCGAATTATAATTGCCTGTAACAATTGCTATTAACGATCTTCCAAGAGTTGAATAAACTGAAATACAGTATCTTAAGTACTGACAGGTCCATATAATGCACACTACAAAACAATGTATGAAAGAGAAAGACAACCTGAGGGGATGCAGAGTCAGCTACCTCTGCTTGACTGTTTTTTCCTATTCATATCCTAGCAATCAGGAAGGTGTCCAGTTCATTTTGTTGCTCAGTGCTCTGCTGAAAGTTGCAGTATTTCTATTTATTTCTTCTAGAATTTGACCACTCTCTCCCGCTTTTATCTCCTGCTTTTTTTTTTCCACCCCAAATAATGTCACATTTGCAAGCAATTCTGATTGGCTGCCAGCCGAGACTGCACTTATATGCACCTGGAAAATATACACTGAAGGTATATATAGCCTACAAACACATTGTAGAGGACGCTTTTGGAACTTTACCTTTAAAACAATACACCTATATAAATACATATAGCCTTGGCATTCTCTAGCAGTCTATAGGGATATGAGCTAAATATAAAATTGAATTTAAAGCAGTTGATGATGCCTGTAAAGAAGAGACAGCTTGTTAGGCTTTGGAAGAATTATTATCTCTGACTCCAACAAAGTTTATCCACTTTTTTTTTTCTACTTAACAATTATAGAATCTATTATTAATCACCATTAGTTCAAATCAACAATAATTTAAAGTTCAGTGGAATTAATCTTTCTGGGAAAATACTTATTTGGAAGAATGGGAAAGCTAGCAAATATGACTGTAAAGATTGGTGTGCAGATATAAAGATGGTTTTGCTTCATTTTAAATACTTTGTGCAAATTCACTTTATGCCAGTATATTCATATAAGGCTGCAAGGATGTAGCCTAATAAGTGAATCAAACCATTCTGGTGGAAGCCACAATTGACAGCACAAAGCTCAGATTGTTTGCTTCCTTATCTAATCAAAGATGGCTGCTCTGCCATAGCAGCTCTACCTAAGTTTCCAGTACAACACAGTTAAGATCTGCATACAGGAGAACATCTCACAAATATACCCGATAAAAAATACTCTGAGTCACATACTTACATTTTTCAGCTTCCTGCTATAGTCAGTGTTCCTGGTTGCACATGCACACACACACAAAAACAAAAGGGAAAAAAATCAGAATGCAGACCCACTTTTCAAAAGCACGTATGAAGCAGATCGCGTTTTCCCCAATAAAAGTCTGCAGAATGCTTCTGCTAGCTAGAAAGACATGAAAGCTAAGAAGATGAAGTTCACACATTCATGTATTCGTAACGTGGGAGTGTTTTGTCACCATTATTTCAATCATTAAATGATACTTTTGGAAGTACAAGAAGAAAACATGTTTGTAACAGTCCCACAGTAAAGTAGGGCAGTGCCAAAAATATCTCCTTTAAACCGAGCTGCTGATTCGTTCAAAAAAGACCAAAGTCCTTATTGCTAAAATCAACTTTGCGGTTTATCCAGAAGTCAGATTTTGACCAGTGATAAATCACACAACTCATATAGATTCTGAAAGCAACTGAACATGCATATGACTCCGAGGAAATCAATGAGATATAGCAGGCTTTTTGTTTCAGAGGATACAAAGAGCAAAGCAGATAGATGAAGCAATGAAGATCCTGCCACAGGCAGAACCATTACAACAGTAAAGCACACTCTACTTTTTGATTGTATACTCTAGAACCCAGACTGGGCAGCAACGTTCATCAAAAAGGATGGAAGTTTGCAGAAACAATAAAGCAGAAAATGTGCATAAACATAAACAACAGTTCAAAATCCAGCAGAGATATTATTAGAAACAAAGGAACAAAGAAAATGTGTATCACATTTTGGTGCTGAAAAAGGAATATTTCAGATTTAGCACAGATTGTTTCCTTATTATTATGTAATAGAATTGTCAATTGCCTTCTACAATAACATGATCCACTCCAGCACTAAATGTTACCTGACAAAAAACAAAAACAAATGAACTTAAATCTGTGAGAATAACAAAAGCCTAAATACAGTCAAAAGCTAAAACCAGGAGTTTTTGATAACTTATTTTAAGCCAAAATTTTATCAATCAATACCTAAGTGCTAAGAAATATAAAACAGCCCTAAAAAAAGTCTTATTTAATAAATTGGGATGAAATTCTTTGCAGCGTTAACTCATAACCTTTGTAAGTTGAATGATAAAAGAAAAATAAAACAGATCTAAAACATACTCCAACTACCACCTATATGAAAAAAGTTAAGAACTGTCATTACATTGCACATGTGCAATAATACAGCTTTTGCTGTGTTCAACAAAAATAAGCCAAACATCTTCAAAGAGGGAAACAAATCACCTTCCCACTTTGAGATCTAGCTAGATGAAGACAGTCTCAAACATATTTCTCTGCAACAGTCATGGAATTGGCTTGTACACATCACACAGCTACTCAGCATGAACTTGGACAGTCCTGGGAAAACATTTGGCCCACTTCCACAGCTGCTTTCTCTGAAGAGTTGACAGGGGAAGGATATCCATGCCAGTCAGCCACTTCACATCTCTTGAGCATCACAGTCAGCTGTGGGCTGAGGCTACTCGACAGTTTCTTATTCCTGGTGGAAAAGGCTCACGTGCTGGATTGCTCTCACTGGAGCTGCTACCAGCTGCTCTGCTGTCCTCAACTCCTGAAGATGCAGCTTCTCATATGGACCATTTATCTCTGGTTCTATCTGGAGATTAAGGACTATTTTGCAACTCTTTGAGGCCATTCATTGTCACTATTTCACAGGATGTCATGGAGAACACAGCAGTGTTAGAACAAGGCTGGGAAAAGCTCACTGCAGACTCATTACATGGTCCTCTCTCAATGGCACGTACCAGAGCCAGAAACTTGGAAGGGAACAAAAAGTAGGAGACTGTTCCTCAAAGTAAAGAAGGCGGCCAATGTGATTTTCAGAACCTTTGAATTTTCCCAGACAGTACTTGAACACCATGAAAACTTGCCCAGCTTTCAATGCCAGAAGGGAAAAAATTAGAATGCTGCTAAGATTTAGTGAATTGTTTCCATATACTTTTCTAAAACGCGTATGTCTGACCAGGATTTCATTAGTGATCACTTTGGCCAAATGAAGCAAGGCCATTCAATCAACTCAGCAATATTTGCCTATCTGTAGAGCAATAACTTTTAAATATTGCATGATAGACCAAAAAATGTTGTGAAAACTCCTAGAAAACAAGTAAGTTTCTTGTTAATTTTATGAAGCAATGTTGGGAGCTTTTGTTTTTGGGGGGTGAGGAGTCTGACTGCAATTAGAATGAACTAGTAAAAAATACAATTTGACTGCTTCTGTTCCAGCATGACAACAAAATCTTCCCTGAAAGGAATATTTTCTGTTTAAGACCTCAATCCACAGCCATGCAGACTATGACTGAAGACTGTTTTGTGCTACCTTAGGCAAGACAAGTAATTCCTTCCATGCCAGTTTCACATCTAACTTTTACATCACTTCATAAATCCAGTGCTGAAAATACAAGCATCTCACAAACAGTGTACAAACCATTGTTGAACTGAACTAACTGAATTAGTTATTAAGGAGAACCACTTAACATGCGTGTGGTATCTCATGTGGTAGAAGGTGTGTGGTTTTGGCAAGAATTATCTAAACTGGGCCATTTCCATACAGATTAGACAGAAGTTCTCAGCCCAAATACTGTGTCACAACATACTGTTCTTGATAGACAAGCTCACTGTCTGTATCCTGTAGAGTCTGAGAGGCCCGTCAATGTCCTGTAAGGCATCTTCAAAACAGTTATGTAACAACAGAGCAGTGATTTTTTTTTTTTTTCCCCAGATTACATAGTTTGTTAGTTGGATAGACAAAAAAATGTCATCAATTTAGACTCAGGAAACCTCTTAAGTCCCATAGAATATCATTGTTTAAACTAAACCAGTAGTTTAAAAGAGCTGTGGCTATTTTCTCTTGGGAAAAAAACATAACCTTTAAAGAAAGGCTGCTAAAGAGAACAATGTATTACTCCCAGCGCCAAAGATTTCAAAACCTCAGCTTTACATAAATGACAGTTCTATATCCTTTTTGCCCACCCTCAAATATTTACCATCTAACTGCGTGCATGCGAGGTTGTAACATGCTAACCACAAACTGCTGTTGTACTTACTTGACAGTTACTCTGTTTGAGGTGTCCTGCAGGTCACCAGGATCAAACAGCTGAGATTCCTTAAGTCCCAGCTCTTTGCAGCCTCTTAAGAATAAGGTGATATTATCCTGAAATGAGGTACACACACACAAAAAAAAAAGTTTTAACTTTTCCTCAGTTGCAAAGGTCATCTTATTAAACCAACATCTCCCTAATTCAGTAATAGCTCTCTAAGAGTCACATTGTTAGCTAGGTTAGCTCACTAAGAGTCATATCATTAGCTAGATGAAGAACCAAAGCCACTGCCAGTCCTATAACTTAGGAAGTCAGTATAGGTTATGTTTGAAAACCAGGTAAGTATTAAATGAAATTCTTTTTTTTTTTTTTTTCTTTTTTCTTTTTTTGTTTCCAAATACAACTGCAACAAATTTGTTTTCTCTTTCCAAACCCAGATATTGGCAATTTTTGTAAATAAAAAGGCCTCTTAATTTCCTCACCTACTGCTATGGGCTGCCAGCAGAATGTCAGTGTGTTACAAGCCAGAAAAGAAACAACTGGGTTTCTAAAACAAGTGATTAAGGTAGATGTGGAACTTCCACCATTTAAAGCAAACAGTTCATAAAATGTGCTGCATGTCAATACAAACTCAAACCAGTGACTCCTATTACACACAACTGCCCACTTGCCCCTCTGAGCTTAATTCAGCCACTGGGAACAGAGGTAGGTGCTCTCTCCACAAGTAGATGCATGAAGCAACACTTCAGATGGTCACTGCCTATTAGCAGAAGTAACGCTCCCTCTGCAGTACTTTTCATAGAGAAGTTACACTTTGAGAGTTCCTTACTGTCACTTTAATCAATATCTAAGAGTAAGCCCAACACAATACATACCACTTTGAAACCAAAGAAGGGTGATGACAGGTTTGTGTGGAGGCGATCAAATCTGCTTGTGCGCACATATGTCTAGTATATATTTATATGCATGTACACCACCACCCGTTCATAGAACCTGTGAAGCTTTTATATGCAGATAAGTGCTGAAGGTCAGGAGAACAAGTTATTAGATATACGTGCAGCTCAATCAGCAGATGCAATGATAGATGAGCAGACAAGTGAAGCTACAACATACAGGTTGGTACCCTTTAAGGCCTCTCATGTAGAAACTCCAACTGGAGGCATCCTGCCCTACGAACTGAGATGAGGAGCACCAAAATGTGTGGTGACACCTGAACAACAGAGAACTCCTCTTCCATAGAACTGAGGAAAGAAAGACCAGAAGACACCAGGCAGCTCTCAGTGTATACAGCAGGAAACCGAAGCCCTCCCTACGCTGGGTGGAAGGCTTTGTCTGTGTGCTTCTGGCACAGCCTGGCAAGCGCGGCCCGGTCAGCTCTGCAGGGAGCAACCATCAGCATGCTAATCGTGGAGGCTCAGCATGCCAGCACTCTCGCACACAAAGATTGCTGTCACCAGCCACCCCACACAGAAATACGGACTCAGAAATTTAGAGGAGTCCAAGTCTCCCTTTTTTCCCTGTCTGAAACTTAACAGCTCTGGAACAGAGCCAGAGGGAAAGAAATAGCAGTTAAGAGAGCAGAAAGCCCATAACCTTGAGAGACAGCATCATTCATGACATGAAAAGATGCTTGTAAAATTCTCCATCTGGCTTACTGTTTGCATTATGATTTTTCCACTGTATTTCCAACTGCAACATGAATAACTCTTGTGTTCAGCCTTTGAAGGCGGACAGTTCTGGTCAGTTCCAAGTGGTGGGTGGAGCAATGTGTAAAACTAATAAAATGCAAAAGCCTTTAAAACAAAAGTTGCCAAAGACATTTCCTAACAAAAATATACAGGACACACACAACACAGTAACTCAATAGGTTTAGAAAACAATCAAGGGAGGGGAAACTCCAGGGATAACTAATTGTTCCCATCTTTATGCCAGAAGTTCATATCCAAGTTATGATAAGCAGTAGCAAAAGTATCAGTCATTTGGCAGCCCTTTAGTTTGGGCACTCAGTCCTGTTGCTGATGATCAAATGTCCACTTCTCAAAAAAAAAAACAACCCAAACCACATCAAAACAGTGTCATAACCCTACTCCTGTTTTTGCACATGCTTACATTCTGATGGTCATCGTAAAAACAGCATTTATCAACAGTCACTAACACCATTACACAAGCAGTTCCTTACACAGTTGGTGTCTTATCCTGGCATGAATAACCATGGATGTCAACAAGACGGGATCAGTGAGCACTGAAAGAAGTTTTTGCTTCTGTTAACAGTTTCAGAGTTTTTGTTATTCAGTGGCTCTAAAATTGGCAATTTATTTCCAAGGATTGAACAATGACAACAAAAATTGCTTTCAAGTGACAGATATTCAGGTCAACCTGTCCAAGCCACCTGCCCCCAAGTCAAAACGTACCTCACAACACTGCAAAACTAAACATTTCCTGGGTTGCTTCAGTACAGTTGAAACCTGTATTTTGTACTTACATTAAGATGCTAGAGAACAGCACTCCTAAACCACTGAACAGTGAAAGGAGTCTTACCGCTAACACTTAGCTCCTAGGAAAGCTTTTCTCTTTGGATTACCATACCATTCACTGGCCAAGTCCCGGTTTCTTCAGTTCTCAGAAAATTCTGCTTAAATTTTGAGAGAAATTACAGCTCCTTATCTGTGAGCTCTAACAACACATTTTTTGTAGTCCCTTATAAAGTAGGACTTCTCCATTGCTGATAAAGGTGTGCCATATGAAAGTAGCAGCGCACCTAAAACGCTCTTACATTAAATAAAGGACTGAAAACACACATCTAGTGTGTATGTCCAGCTCCCTACAACTTGGCAAACAAACAAAGCATGCAAATAGGTGGCAGAGCGGTGGCAAGGACTGCAGTGCAGCCAACTGGCATGCCTCAATTAGCAGGGCTCTGTCCTTTACAGTGGGCTCAGGAGACAACACTCGCTGCCCCAGGCACAACGTGATCAAAATGGATTCCCTCCTACAAAGCAGTACCTCAAGATTATCTCAGTACACTAAAGGGAGGTGTCAGCACCTTCCTCTCAGTAATTACTGGCTGCATTGACAGAGCTGGAGTACATGGAGCATGTTACTTGGTCTTCACATTGTACACTACATGTTCTGGGGATCTGCAGCTGCCTCCTGCTGGCTTTTGTGTCATTTGGGTTCATAATACTGGTCACAGACTCCTTTCAATCAGCTTCTTCTGGTTTTGTCCTTATACACCCAGTGGAAAAGTGAGCTTAAAGCCTAAGTTTCTTTCATAAATTGCACAAGATTTTAAGGTAGAAACGTAGCTTTTATCTATGAAATTACCTCAAGCACAAACAGGCTGATTTCAGAAAAGAAATGCTTTAGTGTGGTGACAGATAAAGGACACGAGCAGAGGATACACTGACAAATTAAAAACCAAATGCTTTGCGCTTGCCTATGCAGAGTCCTGACAGTCATGATGAGGTCAGCACTTCATGCAATGTCATTTACTTGTAAGTACTGGAAATGCCAGAGTTATCAATTTTTTGCTGCCCTCGGTGTCAGAACAGAGAACAACCAATCGCAGATAACACATGCAGGACTGAAGGCAGAGGGACTTCACCTCCATGAAGGTGGAAGGAGGGAGAATATAACACCTGTCACTTTGTTTGGGCCGCTCTTTAAAAGATGGAAAACCTACGTGCTATTGGTGTGAAGGGACACAATCATTATATTGTGTTAGGTCATCTTCCTCACACACAAAGCAGAGCACGAATCCTAAACACTATAAAAAAACAGCAGAAATTGGCAGCTGTGTAGGACAGACACCCTGGAAGGCCACCACAAATTCACACAGTAGCACTGCCAGCACACAAGATAGTTTGAGCTAGTGAGAATCAAATATTCACAGCAGGCAGATTCCCTCCATAGGATCTGCTGATCAGATGCAATGGAAAACTGCTTGAATTTGGCCCACTTCCATCGCTTTCATCTGTCACAATAGTATACTAAGTATTCTCGCTGTATCCACACTGCAAACCAGAACTGCAGCTTACTGCTGTGGAACGATCATTTGTCAGATGCACCACAACACGGCCCAGATGAGATGCACAGATAAAGGCAGGGCAAACAAAAGAAAACCGAGCTGTATGTCTGCACAGAGGCACCGGCTGAAATGCCACATGCACACCACATCTGAGCACTGGAGATATGACCAGCTGCCAGCCAGCACTGCCTGGCCTGGTGGGACAGCTGCTGCCAAACAGGTGGCCTTCTTCATCCCTGGAATGTTGAAATTTTCTCTGCTCCAAAATAAATTACAGATTTCTAAAAATATCCATCTCCAAACTGCTTTTCTGAGCAATTTCAAATTCAGGCTCCTAAAAGCCTCGTGTTTACTCTCAGCGTTTCTTCCTTATTCCCTTGTGTCTCTGTTTGATATAAATAATTAATGGTGATAATTTATTTATATAAAAGCAACAGATCTTGATGGATTCACGGGCTGAAACAAAACACACAAATACTCGACCCATGTCCACCCGGCAGGAACTTTTACAAGAAAAACAAAGAACTTTTCATATATAGAATCATAGAATTTGAGTTGGAAGGGACCCTTAAAGACTGTCTAGTCCAACTCCCCTGAATAATATATTTTATGGTATACAGAGTACGGATGTACCCCGTGCATACTGTAAAACAACACTTTCACCAGTAGAATCAGTAGATTCAGAAGCAACTTGATCCCATCCAGGACACGTCCATTTAGGAACCTTAGGATGGTTTTGTCTCCAGAAGATAAAACACTGAAGCACAACAGACCTGAAGGCAAAACGTACTGGGGTATTAAAGGAAGGGGTGTTGAAAAGCTACATAGCCCTCCAACCCCACAAAGGATCCCAGCCTCACCTAGCCAAGATCAAACACAACATGGGGATAAAAGGAGAGAGGTGAGTCTGGGAGCAGAGAGGGAAAGCAGAACTCACCAGCCCCACTCCATGCCTCCTGACCTGCAGCAGCAACAGCCATGGGACCGGGCTGAACAGCTGCCGTTTGTGAGCACTACAAAACCTCCACCCACCCTCTATTCATATACCAATGCTCCAACAGAAACACTAAGAAATGCAGGCAGGACAAGAAGGAGCTGGCTCCTCTCCTTCCTCAGAGCAGCACTCTCCAGCACCCAGACAGAGAGAAAACAGCAGAAGGGCAAAGGAGAAAATGACTGCCGGGCGTGGAACCATGTGAGCCTCTAAGGAGAAAAAATAGGTCCTGTGATGATTAGATTAAAATGACAAGAATAACACAGTGGCCAAAGATGAAGTTGCACTGTTATGAAGGTGGGGCTGGAGGAGTAGCAGGGAAAAGGGCCAAGCGTGCCTGGAGGAGCAGCAGCAAGGAAGCCTGACCAGCAGCAGCTCCAATGGCTCGGCCAACAGGCAGCGAGGACTGTCCTGGCAGTGAACACTAGGCCTTCTCCTTTTGGGGAGGGGGGTCATAGGAGGTCCAGTGCAGGCAGTGAACACCTCATGCTGGGTACAAGGTGACTGAAACACGTGGTATATCTTCTTCCTGCAGACTTGAAACACGAGCAGCATGGTATGATGTATATGGGGGGAAGAAACTATGGATAGGAAAGGGGACAGGGAAGAAAAGAGGGCGAGGGAAGGGGGTCCACTTGAAAGAATAGGAGCAAGAACTCAAGCCTTCAACTCAAGAGGCAAGAGCAAACCACATGGGAGTCAGAGGGGAGCATGCAGTATAAGCACAGGGCAGACCCTATGACTTCACCGATTGAGCAGGTCCTCACATATCTCACTGCATCAGGTCATTATCCCTGAGGGTACAAATAAAGCATGTAAACAAATGGGGGCTCAGTCAGCATCTTAGTCTTTGGGGGGAGCAAGCAATCAGATGATGCATAGTTCTTCAGATTTGCCAGACCCAAGATACACCCAGAATACGAGGGATTTGTTTACAGCTATGAAGACTAGAGCTCAGGCAGGCAAAAAAAAAAAAAAAAGAAGAAATAAAAAAGCCCAAATCATTTTCAGACTATTCACTGGCTCTGATGCTGATGGAATCATAGTCACATGTCAGCATCCTCCCTATCTTGGAGAAGAGGTGCCTATCTGATGCCATACTCTACAGTAACAGCCATATTAAGGCCAAGAAAGCAGACAAAATTTCCTTTCCCTCCCCCTCCACAGCTGTTTAAGTACCAGATCATAGTGCTCAGCCTGTAAATTTACCAGGCTCTGTTCTGGTTGTTGGGCTATGGAGTATATCAGTACAAAATTTACTGCAGAGAGGGTTGGCCAAAGAAATACAAAAAAGAAGAGAATGAAAGAAACATCACAACAGCAACATGCAAACTGGAGCTCAGCACCTGTAGTGTGTACCCCTTTTTACCCAGCCTCCTGGCAATATTTGTGCTACCTGAACAAGGGGGAAAAAAGTCACAAACAAATTCAACCTTCATTTTCACTCATGTATTTAGGTACCACATAATTGTGTTGGGAACATGGCTAATCTAAACACAGGTTTCATGGGCTTAGTGCCACACTGCTTTCCTCTGAACATCTTGGGGAAACTGAATATTCACTGTTCTCAGCACATCTGTGGGGCAGCTCTTTCACAACTGAGTTCTACAAGAAAATGGGCAAGAAATTCACTGCTATAAAGAAAACGTTTGATTTATTTGTGTGATTTACTGTCAGGGCACGACAAAGTGTTAAGAAGAGTACTCAGAATGTCAGCCTGCTTCAAAGATCTCAAAGGCAGTCATCCCAAACAAACTACTTCAAATACAGTAAAATACATAGACTTTAAAACTAGAGCTACAAATCATAACAACTATTAAATCACAGTAAGAAAGCTTATCAATCTGCATTTGAAAAGAAGGAATTCATAGATGAATAAAGTTGAATTACCTCCTGAGTTACATACCCCAAAAGTTCACCCCTGGGAGTAATCTCAAGGAACACTGCTAACAGCTTGTCCTCCAACACAAACACATCTTTTTACAGACTGCAATCAACTACAGTCAAACACTGCTGAACAAACCTTTACCTCTCCTGACTGCCAATCGTGTGCTAAGCCACAGCACAACAGATGTTTCTCAAAAGCTATTTATACATGCGTTCCTGCTAAGATGTACTGTGGTAATAATGAAGATTAGTTTTGTGAAACAAGCTCACACACTGCATTTTTCTCCATGTTTGCCATAAATATATTTGTAGACATATTAAAAAAATATTGTATTTGCTCCCATAGTCAACCTCCTTTTCTCTGCCTCTAAATTCCAAGTTACAGGGGATTATTTTATCACACCTGACATTTCAGGGCACTGTTACCCAATGCCTGCTCTCTATATTTTGACTGTGGAGAAAATAACCTTATTTTCCAGGAAGAGGACTGTTGGCTACTTCAGTGAACCATGACATCCAGCTTGTCACAGGTCATTTGAGATGCAGTAAGGCTAGTGGAAAAAGAAGACTAGGAAAAATCTGTGCATCATGAGCCTCTCCATTTGACAAGGTGTGTCTGATTAATTACCCGACTAGCATGATCTATCATCATTGAGTAATGAATCAGTGTAAGTAACTTAAAGCACATCTGAAAAAATACTTCTCAACTTGTCATCGCTACAAAGGCTGTTTTTAATTTTTCTCACTCTTCGTAATCAAAGCAGATAGCAGGGATAAAAAGAGTAACTGGAAAGAAGCAACAGGAAGATTTAAACCTGACAGTATTCTGAAACCTAATCAATCATACCAACTCAGGATATTCTACGATTCTATGATACTTTAGTTACAGCATTAGTTCATACTCTACTCTTTTCATTTGTGCACTGTCTTCCTATTCAGGCACAGAAGCAGATTCAAGTTGTACAGTCTTGGAAAATACAGGATTATCATAAAAATACACACATGATGAATCTTGGTTGAGAAGGTTTTGCTGCATCTGTCTGTATTCAACTAGCTGAGCATATAACATTGAAAATTTGGGGCCAGAAAACAGCAGAAGTTTCATACAGCATATTTTTAAGCTTTGAAACTACAAATGTACATAAGAAACAGGGACCTAAAATTGAACAATTTGACATGAAACTTCTGAAGGTGAATGAATGTAGGATCACCATTCAACCTTCTAGCAGCAACAACTATTAGCATGATTTCACATTCTTGTTCTTTTCCTCTATAAGGAAAATTGCTTGGTATATTAAACAAAGCTATCTTCTCTTTAACGCCAGGAAGCAGGAGGAGTTGGCCAGTGCTCTGACTCCCCTCAGCAAAGACAGCAATCAGCTATGCAAGGTTCAAGATACTCCACAGCCAGAGCAGTTGGGGGGCCTCTGCATCCCAAAATCCAACTACAGCTGCTGTAGGTGGGCCTCAAAAGACACAGGAAAGCTGCCTGTGGGAGCTGAAGGCCTGGCAGTAGTTGTTAAGATCAGACCAAATCTCTATTCCCGAAGGCAAACAGCAAAATAGTGAAACCGCCAAGGAGGACTCATTCCTGCTCAGTTCATGACCTCTGCAAAAAAAGCAACAAATTCCTCTTCTCCTTTCAAATTAAACATCTACGCTTTATTGCCAGGGAATATGTTTTAATAATCTGGGGTGTTCAAGGTTTGATAAACATCAGAAATCTCTTTGCTGCTGTTACATGATACCTGACACACATTTCCCCCCACTCACAGCTTTGCATTTTCATGCCAACATTACATAAAACACACTGAACTTCTTTAATGTACAGGTTGGGGTTTCCTTGCAATTACTAATAAAACAACAACAAAAAACCTGTTCAAGTCCAAAGAACACTTCTTTTTCTTAATTGACTTTTTGTACTGAATGAAGTTCCAGCACCTTCCAGTTGGAAAACCCACACTACTTTCACTTTCAGTTAGAAAAAAGAGAAAAAAAACAGTAAAAAAAAAAATCACTTTTAGATGGCTAGAATGGTTTCAGTGAGGAAAGGAAGAGGAAGAATATAATTTAGTTTCCTTCAAGTACATTTTACAGAGAACCAAACTATCTGTGCAAACAGATGTTAAGTGAATTAGTGCCTACTCTTAACTTTCATATGTATTTTAATTGCCTAAATAACTGAATACCACAATCTATATATCTGCTGTTTCCTTCTCAGATTTGAAAAAATCCATTTCATGTTCAGGTGGCACGTCCACAAATGACAGTCATCTTGATTATCTCCAGTTTGGGATTTTATTTATTTATTATTTATTTACAGTAAACATTCAAGGCAAGATGAGCTACCCAAGAGTTTGGCAACAATTTACTTCCCATCCCTTTTCAGCCTCTGGTAAAGCCTTCCCCAGACAGAATTTGAGAAACAACACAGCTGCTCATGAAGCTGGGGTAGCTGCAAATTGAGGTGGACTTTGCAGAACAGTCAGCCTAAATTACTACTTTTATTAAGTCTACAGAGACCATGCAAATGTACTTTTGAAGGCCTATTTGGAAAACAGGAATCATGGATTGCATTTCGATGGCAGAATAGTTTGCAGGCTAAGCTTTCGATACAATAGTATACAGTATTTAAGAATTTCCAGAAGTTTATGGGGTATAAAATCAGAAGGGAAAGAAAGGAACTCTTTTTTAATACAGTGTCTTCCAATTGCAAGGGTCTCTTCCAGCGCTTTGAGAATAGTTCTGGTTCTTCTGGGCAGTGGAATGTAAAGCAGATAAAGATATTTCCTCATACAGAACAGATATTCCTGTCCTTCCATTTCCTGTAAGCACCATGGAGGTACATTTTAGGTGCACTGCTACATTCAGTTCTCCTCCAAGAATGCAAAAAGTAAGAAGAGTAGGATAAGGAATACATATCACACCAAGTCTTATGAACAAGAACTGTGGGGTGAGAACATCAGAAATAGCTTATCATGTTTGTTGGTGGTGAGAAAAGAATGGGGAAAAAAGTCAGCCATCATTGATAAATCATACCTGCAATTTCAGATTATATCCTAGCTTCCACAGTAACTAGACTTAAGATGACCTTTTGTTTGTAGAGGAAAACAATCAAACCTTCTTATACTTGTTGTGAGTAAGGCTAGCAGTGATGTTCATGAATCTTGCAAAGAACAAACTTCCCACTCCTGAGCTGGTAAGAGCATAAAAAGGAAAAGAGTAAACTTGAAGTAACATTTTTTCCTTTACTCAACAGAGGGACTCAGACTAGAGCTGGTTGATCAGAGAGGTGTATCTAGGCAGCAGAAGCAGCGGAGTCCTGCATGATTATCCAAAGCTTTGTGGACCATGAAAGCAGCTGCAATGGCTCCAGAGCCAACACAAATCGATAGCAGTTTTGCTGATTTAAAGCACTGCAGAGCCCCAGCCCCAAGCCAGCTCACGTCTTCAAACTTCCCCTGCAGATGCAGATTTCTGGGGGATAACATTATACATGACTACCCAAAATCAGTTCAAGGCCAGCAGGACTTATTGCCTTTGGCAAGAATCTCTACACTGGCCTTCCTAATGGCTAGGGAATATACACAAGACGTGGTACTGCTGTAACTTAACGCCAGCAGTTCAGGCTCAGCACTGTGCTCAAGCTCATCAGCCCTTCCACCTGAGGACCCTACTACAGAGCCACATAAAGCTTCCAATGTCAACAGAAGGCAATTTTTTCCCTCTAATATGTACTATATAGTTATAAAGGACAAGTTTATATGCAGCATATGAACAATACTTGTATCCAACTATACAACAGAATAAATCATACTAGAAGCTTTGAAGGATAATACTGACAGCAATCTGCAAAGTTTTTTGATCCTCAATTTGCTTACATAATACTTTGTATGCACGCCGGAGTGCTGGATTACTAACATTTCTCATTAAATTTCAGACAAAAGAATGTAATAAGCAATGTGAATGACTCTTCAGAAGATAAAACTAACCAAAAAAATTTTTATGGAAGTACTGTGAAAACACCAAGCATGACTGCAATGACTCACAGTTCTTAAAAAATATACATAAAAAAATATGTGAAAGTCTGGAATCTGAACAGTTTCAGTTCTCTAAGATCGTATTTTAGAAAGTAAATTTTAATCAGGATTGAGTGGCTCAAAAGATTGGGTAATAGTATTTAAAAAAGCAAGTGATTAATCTGTGATCAACCAGAGAGTAAGGACTAAAGAGCATTTAAGGTCTCAAACACTCCTGGAAACTAGCCAACTTAGTCTAATACTAAGGGTGCTGACTCTAGGCAGATTTGGGAACTTACACCTTCTCACTCAGTCCTCATGGTAATGAGTAGCTTCCTCTAAATTTAAGTAGAAGCACTCTAACACCCTGGGCAATGTAATAAAATAGAAAGCATTACTTTCAGAACAGCCCTCGTAGCTCCTAAACTCCTTCAAACTACTCATAGCATTGGGTTTACTTCTGCTCTTTTGGCTGTTTATAGACAGAACGAAAGAGCAAGCAACAACCAGTGGGATACTTATGAAGGTGGTATTTGTTGACACTTGCTGAATGGTTATGAAAACCAAACAGTGGATGAGAGCACAGTGAGGTGTGTAATGGGTGGTGTGTTTCAAGAGTGGTGACAATGGGTCAACTCTGGTGCTGCAGATTTTTGCAAGCTAAGCATTTAGGTTCTTGTTCATCACTGGCAAAAATGCACAGCTAACGGTGGTCACTGCATTGAAAAACAGTGTTTTGTAGCTGAAAATTTGCACTGTCAAATAACGTTACTGTGTTCTTCATATCTGTTGCAGTTTCCATGAAAATACATAGGAGACACTGCTTTCTCAGAGCTCTATGTATGTTGCGTATAATATATATTATCAAGTCAACAGTGACTTTTATTTTATCAAAATTTGCTTATATTTTCTTTGAAAACAAACAGTAGAGCAAAAGAGCATGTCTGGATCACTGTGTGGTGTTCTTAGGGCATTTCAAGTTATGTTTTTCATGAAACTGTTATCGTTTAAAGAAGCAACTACTTTCTGACCTCTTCAGAGATAACAAAAGAAACTTAATGAAAGAAAACATCCGAGAATTGTACAAAGAGAAAGGATTTTTCTACTTCTGCACATGTCAGGTAAAAGCTGTATGAACTGTTTTTCTACATCAACAGTTGAGAGTTTTATTAGGTTGTGCAACTGACCTATGCAGACAGTTTTCTGGCACTATTTTCACAACTTGTACTCTATCACCTCAGTTATCCAGATCTTCTTGTTATCCCAGCAAGGGTCACATTCCTGGCATGTATTAATTACGCTGAAAATTACCCTGGATTACTTGAAACTTCAAATAGCTGATCCTATTCACCATCCTCCCTTTTAAATAACAGAAGATATATTGTATAGTGGCGCTAATACTTTGTATAGCTGTAACTCCAGAAAGTAATACATGACCACCTCTTAACCAGCAGACCTGCTGGCTTTGCTCTGGGAACTCGGGGACAGAGTTTATGGAACGGTGCTACCCGCTGACATGGCTGCGGGCAGGAGGGGACAGGAGGCAGGAAGGACAGCCAGGTCAACAACAAAAACCACAAAGCAGCATTCCTGATCCACGCATTACTGACCAAGGAGATGGAGCCGCTTCACAGTTCTGCAGCTGACAAAATGACCTTGAGTCCCTCCTACAGTCATCCAAGCTGCTGCCTGCACAGTACACGTCCATCCCACAGACACCTAAGCTCTCACCTATGTGACTCATGGTCTCTGTCTCCTCACATGTGTCACGTACCTGGCAGGCAGGCCTCCATCAGGCAGCTTCTAAGACCCTCTACAACTGCATTACTGGAGTTTGAATGTGAAGATGAGGACATAAATGCCACCAGCATGGAGCATGGTCAGCCACTACCCAAAGGCCTTAAAGCTGTTGCTAGGTAAGAGTTGGAAGTTGGGACTGGTTTTGGAAAAAGAACAGCAACCCTCCTTCCAACTGAACTAAAAACAGTACCCGAACAACAACAGCAATGAGGCATCATTTGCTCAGAGAAGGCATTAGAAACATCCAGGGACAGCTGGAAACACCAGTGGGATTTGCTGGCTGCACAACCAGCCACACAACACGCACCCAGTTCCAGTCATATAAGGAAAGGAGTGGGCAGAGTACCCTCAGTTCCATTAGTTTATGGCCTGAAGTTTGTTGCCCCTGACAGGTGCTAGAGCAAGGTTCACATCTGGCACTCAGGCCAGCAAGGAGCTGATACCACATATCAAGTCTGGTAACATCTCTCTAGCAGCCACAGTAAAAGGAGAGCTAGTAATGCCCACATTATAGCTGAAAAAAAGAAAAGGAAAGGCAGCATGTTTAGAATTGGTTGTATAGGGAAACATGAGTTTAGTTCTAAATTCTGCATGAGAACTAGCGCAATTCAAAGAGAAATGCCAAGGTGACGAAGCATTGTACAAAATGGACTGAAAGAAGTTAAGCTGAACTCAGCAGACACTTGCATGCATGCACACATTGAGCAAGTTCAATTCCATCCCTTATTTAAAGTCTGAAAAGAGACCTCCCTTTCACACATTTCACAGTAATAAATCAGGGCACAGCATTGCCCCCAAACAGAAACAGACATTCACATCTCAGTAACAGTATTTCCTGCATGAAGATTAGGAGACAGCAGCAAACAAAAGTGGTAACAGAGCCAGGACTTTAGCAGAACACCGCTCCAAACAGAGGATTGCCTCTGTATTGCAGTATTAATTACCTAGACCATTACTTATATTACTTGTCCAAAAATGAATGCGTAACTCTCCCAGATAAAGCATGGGGCAGATTTCCACACAGTAGCACAAGTCTGTGCAGCTTTCAAATGGTTAACAGCTAATGGCTTTGATGTGCCTCAGTGAGATAGCTCAGCCTACCACTGCACTTTTTTTTTGCACAAGCAATTAACTAAGCTGCTTCCTTTGCAGCATTAATTTTAACGGCTTTACAATTGTATCATTATACCTCTGGACATTAAAAGGAAGTGCATTACAATTGGAGAGTACTGTGCCAAGCAGGAAGCAAGTGGCTTCAATCCAAGGGCACTGAGGAATGCAAAAGGCAAGGAGACTTCAGTGTCAGCCTCTATGAACTCTTGACCACAGCACCAGGCTTCAGAATTTCACTGGGACCTTTAAGGCACCTGGGCCATATTCCACTAGCTGATCTTTCTGCTTGTTTGCTTGAAGCCAGGAAAACAACTGCAGTGTGATCTTTGGAGGGAGACACATCCCATCATCTGCCTTCAGCACGTATGCTCCTGCTGGCAACACGCACAGCATCTGACAGCAATCTGCTCACACCACCAGAAAAGGTTTTCTGCATAGAAACAGCAAAGAGAGTTGCTAGTGGATGGAAAGTGCAACAGAATTCATGTTGGCAAGTTGATCCACAGCCAAAAAGGAGATTAGAGGCAGCATTCTTTCTCCTCCATCCTCCATGCAAGGGCTGGGGTCCCAACAGACCGTTGCTAATTTACCCTGGCTCTCTTGTCCCAGGAGGATCCAAATCCTCCTAGAATAGAGAGCCTGAGCCCCACTGGCCCACCAGCAGTTTGTAGACCTGCCAGCAGCTAGGAAACCTTTGTCCCCGCTCACCTGGAGGGGCTGATCTGGTTGGAACTATCTGGAAAGCACCCTCCTTTACCTATCCCAAGTGCCACTGCCATCAGCAATCAAAGTTCCCTGGGACATGCATCTGATCAAACGGATTTTACAGGCAGCAGGATCTGTATCACAGATGCAGTAAGAATGAGGGGTAGAAGTAAATACAGCAAAGATTTTCATTTTGATCAACTCTATTTGCACTGCAGTTAGCTCTTACTCTGACAAATAAATACCAGGACCTAGCTGTTCCCCAGTGCTGAGGCTGCATGTCACTGAAAAAGACAGTTGAGGATAAGACTGTATTTATAGCACAGACCTACAGGCTCCAACCTGTGAGAGGCTTTCCAGAATTAGGGGGCAAGAATACTAACTACAGTTTTAACCACAAACAACCTTTAAACTGAAGATTTCAGACTGAGACTTCTCCAGGTCCCTGTGTCCTCTGATTCTGACCAGTAACTTTTGGATTGCATCAAAGTTTAAACTCATTGCAACTGCTTTAAGCTCATGGAAATTCAACTGGTTGCAAGAAGGGACGGCATCTCCTGGCATTAGGTGAAACCACCACTCTTCTGGTACTTAAAGATACAAGAAATTTGTTCTTTAAGAGCTTTTAGTTTCTGTAACAGTCACTTGACTAGCAAACCAGTGCAGTACAATGGCTGAACTTGCGCAAGGAGCCGAATCTAAAGATTAATGCAGTAGTCAATATGCACTTTCCACAGGTGCAAATGAGCTACTGCTGGAAACCAGCTGCCCCCACAATGCAAAGACTCTGTCATTTATAGCCAAGGTTAATGCCACGACAAGGGCAAGTTCACATTTCAGCTACCTAGCATTAGGTTTTCAGCAGCCACATTGTTTTTGTTTTTACTATTTTCAAATGTTATGCTTGGAATCCTTCACTTTGTTAAACCCACTGTGTCAAAAAACAAAACAACCCCCCCCAAAAAAAAAACCAGTGTAAACAATCATTAGTCAAAGCTTTCATTAGTGTAGCTTATAGACAACATCTCCGTGAAGTCACCTGATAGCCCCAAACAGGTAGATCCTTTGGCTTCAACTGAACACTCTTTTCTGAACTGTGGGTGTTGGGTAACCCCTCACAGAGCAAGAAAACCATCAATGCAAAACATTAAACAAATTCAGAAAGGAACTGCTCCCACTGCAGCCATCCTCCCAGGTCTGCATACAGAAAAAGCTCTCCTCCTTCCATCTGAATTGCATGCTGACATTTCACACTATTTAATGTGAATAAAGTTAATCATTGATATATTTATATCAAATATCAATTAAAGCCACACTTGAAAACAGAAGGCGGGAGAGCAGTCTAAAAACAGGCTGTGAATGACACAGGAATGCCTGTGGTATTTTTGTAAGTGTTATTTATTATTTGTATTAACATACTGTCTAGGAGTCCTGGCTGCAGAGCAGGACTCATGGGGTGAGGTGTTAGACAAAAACAGACTAGCAGATGATCCTTCCCACAAAGAGCTTAAACATATTATTAGCACTTGGCCAAAGCAAGTCATGACATTCCCAGTGGCAGTGTTCAGCAGTCTCAGGACACAGGTTAAGCTGTCTGCTAAGCTGCACCTCTGAATTCCAACCCATCTAGTTTAGGAACAGGTCTTGATCACACAGCTATGTTTGTACCTGCCCATGGCTGTGGTGCACAGCATGTGCCCTACAAACCTCCACACACACCGGCTTGTGCCATCCTAACCAACAAGGAAACCATGTGAGGTGCTTGGGGTGCTGTGTTACAGACTTCAGCTTTTAACTGGGGACAGTGGTGGAAAGCATGGCATAAAGAGACGATCTTGTTAGAGTTGCAGATAGGGATCACAGCCAATGAACAGCTTAGCTTACCCAGTGCACTACAAGCATGGCTGCTAAAGAAGCATCTACAGGAGGGGACTTCAGGACAGCAGAGAGGATGGTCTGTGAGTGCTGCCTAGGATCTACAGTACACAGAGCACAGAAAAACTTGAACAAACTTGAACAATGCTGGTTTTCAGAACCAGCAAAGCAAGGTGTCTCTCACTCCTGGTTCTGAAAACCAGCCATCCAGTCTAGCTGGTAGTTAGGGCCAGAAGGGACCCTCATGTCAGCTTATCATTCAGAATGGCACAGCAGACACAGGCTACTAGGAGCTGGGGTTTACAGCTACGTTCAGCCTAATGACAAGTAATTAAATATGGTGGGGTAATTTACCTCCCTTTCTTTGCTTAGTCGGTTTTTTTATGGCTCACCTCTTACTAACTGCCTGTTATTTCAGCCTCTGTTACATCTGTACGTTTAGAAGTCATTAAAGTCCAAACTTGGAAGTCATCAACAAAACCTCAGCCCAAGCGCAGCAGTGGATCAAATGGATGATTAGTTTTCAGCATCAAAAGTAAGCAAGTTTCTGAGCCGAATACAACAGCACAGCAAATAAAATCGTTTCAACTCATAAAATGTCAAGCAAGATGCCAGCATTGTGCTCTGCATTCAACTCACAACTTTTTCTTGACATAGGAAGAAAACAATGTTTTCTGGACAGCATTTGCATGGTTAATTGGGAGGAATAACAACTTTCAATTCAGACTAAAAACAGCAGTTGAATTTCAGTTTAAAGTTTTAGTTTTTATTGGTTTGTGTCCCTCTTTTTTCCCCCATCAATGCTGCTTCCACTGTGCTTCCTACCGAGTTTGAATTGATGGATGTTTTAATCTTTTTCTATGAATTAACTGCATCGTCACTATAGATTGATTGTTCTACATAGACCCAGTATCCACAGTTTGGTTAAGAAACACCTGTTTGTTTACTTTGTATTCTTCATAAAACTTAGAAATCACTGTACATACACTGAAATACAGCTACATTCATTAAACAGGGATTTCATAAGGTAAAATCTGCCCAGCTCAGATGACACCAAATCAAATAGGTGGAAAAACAAATGAAAAGTTGATTCAAAGGAGAAGCATAGAAAACTTGGGGGAGCAGAGGCCTACAAAGACTACAAAGACTTTGCAAACATCTTTTTTCTCCCTTTCCCAAGGACATTTTTGATGTGGTGTCACTTTATGTTATGTTATGTGATGAGCCAAAGCACACAGTGCTGTTCTGAACCACTGGCCAGGCCCTAAGTATGGCTCTAGCCTAACACTCAGACACCAGAACTGATGGCAGGCAAGTGAACAGAAACTAACTACTACAAAGAGATCCACAGAACCCATAGCAGGATGGTTTGCATAGAGTTTTGTTGTGATGCTTGATGTTTTGCTCTCCATCAATGTTCACAAGTGTGTTTTGGGATACGAGTGCCAAGTACTTACTGTTTTTAGACAGATGGGAAATTGTGCTTCTGTTTACTTCTCATGTACCACAACTAACACAGCAGGACTTTTGTATGATACGACTGTACTAGCAAATGAATTTGTCCAGCAGATAACGAAAGTACAAAATACAGAAACAGAAGTTATCATGCATTACAAATTTAGATATTACAATGGAATTTGTCTCTTCCCAGAAAGTATTGTAAGGAGAGTGAGAAAGTAAGAAAATTGTCTTCTTATTCTTCCTTTAATTGAAAAAAACAACCCAACACTACTGAAGTACAAGTTGGAAAGATTAATAAAAAATAATAGACATCATCTAGAAGTCCATGTATTTCCTTATCTCCTCCTATCATTTTTGACAGTGCTATGGTGTATTTGTCTCTTGTAATTGTATTTTCAGGTTCTTATCTGCATGAAGAGAAATAACCTAATTTTCTGAACTTAATTCAAAGTACAAATTCCTGAAAGGTAATACAATTCTCAAGTATTGTTGAGACATCATATGACATTGATTAATGCAACAGGACAGCATAAAAGCAGCATATAAGCACCATCAGACGGACAGCTATTCTTAATAAGGTTCATAGCAAGTTCCCAGAGAATATTTTGCCAAAAGAAACTTCCTAGGAAAACAATCACTGGGAAAAAAAAAAATGTTGTTTTCAAAGGAAGCTTTTTTTAAACAGTAAGTTACAATTCCGTTCACTTTGGTGCAATAACTAAACAGGTGATTTGCACAGAGCTGGTTTTTGTTTGTTTGTTTTTTGGTGGTGGTTTTTTTCATTGTTAAATCATACAAATATTGCAAGGATGAGGCCCATACACATGCTAAAAACCGGATACCACAGTAAACAGATTTTTATTCAGTAGTGATGGAACATGAGCCAAGATACAAGCTGAAGTTCAGCCCTTTAACTTTGTCTTGGCTACTTCCTTCTATTATATGTGAGACTCTTTCACACAGCCTCTGAAGTAAGTATCTAAGCTCCTGTGGGGATTGTTCAAGGAACTGAAGTAATGCTATAAACTCTCCTAAACCCCGTCAAGCAAAAGATAAGGCAGAAACATTTTCTTTTTTCACAGAGTGATATTATTGAGGGACAGGAAGCAAAAACTAGGATTTTTATTTTGAGCAAAAGGATAGCTAGCTAACATATAGTTAGCATTAGAGAGCAGTGCTTACCTAATGACCTAAAATGCCACAAATGCATTATTTTTACAGAGTATATAATTCCACAGTTGTACAACATTGCCATCAGTAGGATCCTTAAAAATAATTTGCGTCCGCTAAGAACGTCCTACCAAATGAATGAAACCAACAGCAACTGGCTTTGTAAAAATCACTTACAATGTAATCACATTCGCTGTACTCTAATAAACTGTCACTGTGACCAAAATACATCTCCAGCAATTAAAGATATGAAATGATACTTCTGGAAAGCTGACAGCCTTAAAAACAGATGTTCAGTATCACTTTCTAGCATTATAAAACTTATTCTGGTAATGTGGCTCTTTCAGCAAAGCCTGTTATTCCTACCTATGTTTAATATGTGCTTTGGATGTTGGGTGAAATTCCTTTTTGGTGGGAGCATTAGCATTCTGGATTAATAGATAATGAGCATGAATAAGAAAGCATTTCATCAAATTCATTGGCCACTGTAAGTCCAAACACTAAGCCATTGGTTCTATGTTTTATTTCATTAAAGCAATGCATCATTTCTACTGTGATAACAGAACCAGTCGGCACTACTGGAGATCAAAGCAAATTGCAAACAGGCCTGCCAAGCTGAGCATATGTAATTTTATATGTCATGTTGCATTCAATCCACATCCTGACCGAGACTTGCAACCAGACAAAGATCATCTTTGTCTATTTATATGGCTTGCACTTACTACAGAGGTGTGCAAATTCATGAGACCTCCAACACTATGACACTATGAACCAATAAATTTTACTAACATGATTGCTGTTCTGGCATAGAAACACATTAAACCACACAGGGAAATCACAGGTAATATTTACAGAGCAGCTTTAGATTCATCTAGCTTTAAACACCAGGAGAAGTTTGTACAATTTAAGCTGTCAACAGCAGACCAGTTGCACATAAGACTTCATAGTAGCCTTATGAGAAATCACTCAAACACCAAATACGGGTAATTTCTTTTTTCAGCTGACAGTATTCCCAGATGAATGTTTCAGCACATCACATCTACAATACATGCCTAGAGTTTACTCTCTTTTCCTTCAATACAGTGTACTTCTTCATTTGTCCTTACAATAACAAAGGAGAAAAATAGTCTAGGGCTTGGAGAACTGAACTAGACTTAAGTAGACATTTTGCAGAGTGACATTATATATGACTGCTTATGCCTCCAGAGCTTAATAATGAAATAAAAATAACAGTGTGTAATTTACAATGATTCTTAAACTTCAACAGTTCTCTAAAAACAAAAATCTTCCTACTGTCTCTACTACTATATGCTTACTCTATACTGCTAAATAGCTATAGGGATGAAATTAAAATAGAATGATTAAGTTAGACTTTTAAGGCAGAAGAAGTATCTAGAAATTTAAAAGCACACACTTTACACAAAGCAAATAAGTTAGCTGTGCTCCAAAACTACTTCTGTGAGTACTGGAGTAAACCACACATACTGAGGTGAAATAACTGGAACAGTTAATGTATACTATGTCAAGCCAACCAAAGCTAAGATAATAAAGGAAAATCAGCAATAAATAATGTTCCTCGTATGCAGCCAACTAAGAGGTATAACTGTTTCTAGAAAGTAATGTCAATATTTTTATTATTTTTTTTTCCAAGCACACGGACATGGTACAGGTGAGAGAAAAGAATACACAATATGCTCAAACACAGTAGTGATATCTATACTTTAAAATATTACGCCATAAATTCATTTCAACAGAGTAGAACACTCAGTCAGTTTAAATTTGCACAATATCATTTAAGCAGCCACTTACCCCCCACTAAGTAAAAACAGCAAAAAATGTCAGTAGATACAGGGCTATACATGTTTAAAAAAGCACACCCCATTTGGAAGGCTGACTGTGTTTGGATCATAGCAGGTAAAAACATGCATTAGTAAAATAAGTACCATTCAAAAAGCCAGAAGCACAAGCAAACTTCTCTAATAGCCTGTTTTTATTAGGAAAAAAACTACTAGGGAAATTATTTAGAATTCAGAATTACTTTATTAGGAAAAACATCTAGAAAAATAATTACTGAAGATAGAGGATGAGGGTACAAAGGTCAAAAAGAAATGTCACCTTCCAACATGAAATTAATCTGCTGTATCATTAACAGCCTGAAACCCACTACTTTCTTGTTCCTTTGAAGACATTCATCTTATAACAGAAAGACTTATCTCAAGAAATGAGAAGAATGCAACACAACCACTTTTTCCATGACCTTCCTCTTACAACCAACTTACCTTGGGGATTTTAATCATGAGTAAGGAAAAAAAAACACAACACCCAATGTAATTCAATATCATCCTCTTAGAACAGTTGTAACAAAAATGGAGTCTTGTATAAAAGGGAGCAAAGGAAAAGAGAACTGCTCTACCAGTATCTTTTACAGCAGCTTATTTCAAACACACCTTTCAGTAGGAACATAAATATGAAAAAGAACTGGATGGATTTTAGAGACAAAAGAAAAGCACACAAGGAAACATCACAGAAAGGCTATGCAGTATTCATGCAGAAACATGCTTGTCAAACTACAGGTTGAGGGACCCAGCCTTAAAGGTCTTAACATACTCAAATATCAACAAATAATAAGTTCTGAATCCTAGACAACTAAGTTAAAACACCAGTAGTGTTAAAACAAAGGATCTATGTATGCAAGGGTATCATTAGTTTAAAATGAGGATGGTCACCCTCCACATGTCCAAGAGGATCTTTCATTCCCAGCCACATCTCCAGGCAAAAATACAAATAAAAAATAAAACAAAAAAATAAATACAGCCATATTTCTGACACTAATCCTACTTGACCCAGTATTTGTTCATACCCCCAATTCTTTCCCAGCAATGGGCATAGGACCTTGCCACTCTGAGACGACCTCCTGAGCACCAGAACCAGCTGGAGTGAAGTGCCTTAAGGTGCAAATCAGCCCACAGGTTGTAAGCACCTTCTTTGTGGCCTTCCTTGCTCTTACAGATTATGGGCAACTTTATTTCACCCTTCAAGTCAATGAGAGAGACATGAAATGGTTCTCCAGGCAGCCCTGCAATGAATGCTACCTGCAGACCATGGCATTCTGAGGAAAAGGCAGATGAGACAAAATACACAAACACATTTGCCTTTCTTTCCAAAAAGGTATCTTCTTGCGGTCACCATTTGAAAAACATGCAAGTGAGACAGCACGTAACCAAGATAATTTTCTTCTAAAAATACAACCTCCCTCTTGAGAACTTTCCACTTCTGGAAGAAAAAGACAGGAAAGTCTACAGTATACTGCACTGTTCAGGTTTCAGTAAGTCAGGGAGTCTGAATTACAGAAATAATTGCTATCTAAATCACACAGTCACGAAACCAAAGTGCAAAAGCAGCAGGGAAAGATTTTTTTCTCCATTTGATATACTCACCAAACCTGCAATGGGGGTTGGTAGTCTATTGATCTTCTTGACCAGTCCTGGCTTTATTGCGTTCAGCAACCTGTTATGAGAAAGGTGTATTTATGAGTTCTAAGTCACAAAACCCAAATTATCAAATACTTGTTCCCAGCATATAAATATTTCAGTACATCTGTAAGAGATTCTTCCCATTGTCTTCTCCTGCAAATGCACATATGTACCTCAAGTTCCATCACTGAAAAGAAGGAAAGCTAGAAAGAAAAATGCCCTCAGTATCTCATGCTTTTTATCCAAGGGCTGAAAATTCCATCCCAATCATTGAGAAAAAAAATTATCCAATCAAGACAATCACTTCAAATTTAAGATCTTGAAAGAGATCAACAAAAGGGACTGTGTTTAAAACTGTCCAAGTGTGAGTACCCACAATGAAAAGGAAGGAATCTCCCACTCTGCTGACACTCCATCCATTCAGAAACCGCCCTTTCCAGCAGCCTACTGTAACCACGAGTGGCAAAGAATACAATGTAAATGGCATTCGGGAAAGCTGAGGTATAAATAATATATATATATATATATATATATATATTTTTTTTAAAATCTTTTTGCAGGTAAAAACGGTAGCTCAACCTCATAAAAATTGCTGTACTGTTCCCCACTGCTGCTTATGATAAAATCTGGAGCTCTCACATGCTAGGAAACAAACAGTGAAAGAATATACTTCATATTCCAAAACCTAACCTTTTCTTTTTCTTTAACCTCTTGATACATAGAATAGCACAGAAAGAATAATACATCTCTTTTCCTATGATCATAATTTTTTATTCGAGAGAGGACAAACAAAAATTACTTCATTTTCCCCAAATGCACAAACTTGTTTTTCAGACTTGCAAAGCAGCAGTCCTATAAAGTAGTAATTTTTCATTCAGCTGCTGCAACAGGCAATGCAAGATTTCTTTTCCTTCATGGCACTACTTGAATACTCTAGTTCTGTTGTGACTTATGTTGTACCTATTCTGTCTGAAGGAAAAAAAATATTTAATACAAAAGCATCCAATTTTCTTTATTACTAATATGTGAATATACCAGGCACAATAACACATACTGCAAGAGCCTATTAAATGCCATAAACAACAATAAAAAGTAAAATAACGAGGCCTTAATGGAAACCCCAAAGTCAAAGCCCATTCCCAGTAAACTTTCTGACTGGTGTGTACAGGATTCCCTGTGAGATATGGGGGAGGGGTAAGACGAGAGGAAGGAAAAGAGTAGGGAATAAACAACACTTTAGATCACCGTTTGGAGTCTGAAGTGGGAGGAAATGGGCCAGGGCAGGATGGAAAAGCCTGAGGAAGAAAGGTCTCTATTATTAAAATGTTTACCTCCTGTTGGAAACATCTCTAAATGGTCTGGCACTAAAACCTCC
Organism: Coturnix japonica; assembly: GCF_054131305.1. NCBI lineage: Eukaryota > Metazoa > Chordata > Aves > Galliformes > Phasianidae > Coturnix > Coturnix japonica. The sequence continues at coordinate 70,338,055 of NC_140666.1, forward strand.
AGGACTGGCCCACAGCAGAACGTGCCAAAGGCAGATTTCTTCCAGACCAGTCTGGCTGCTTCTAAATTATTGCCTCATCTAGAGCAACAGTCCTGATGCCAAAACACTGAGTGTCGCCAGCTCGCCCAGCCACCAGCCTGGCTGAGAAGCTGCGCTGTTTACACAGTGTCACGGTGTCAGCCCTCAGTCCTACAGTCACTATCTGCTCGTTTCTCCAAGAGAGCTCCCAAATACACCTCTTCCTACACAGACCAACACACGCAAACTCATTTTTTCTGTGCTCTCTGGACTCATATACAGCCTCTGTCTTGATACGTGAAATTCTACCAACTCCAGCAAGTTTCTGTGGAAACACAGAGCCAACAAAATACCCATCCACGCTGCACTGCAGATTTGGCCTAAGGCCCTCAGCAATGACCCAGGGGTAAATCTTGCTGTTGGGAAAACACTTTCTGATGCACACCTTCCTATGGCAGCCCCTTTCCAGCCCTGCCACAGCAGCAGCTCCAGGCATTGTCATGCTCCCAGCCCTCACCCTAGGTGCATTCATAGGTGAAGACATGACCCCCAGGGAACAAATTCACAGAAGAGATAATTTTTGCTGCCTAACCCTTCCTACAGCCCCACTACATTGGCTCCATTTGCAGGCCCTCTACAGCTACAGTTCTTGGCCATGCCACTCTCCCAGCCATAGCCCTGACCATATCCGTGTGAGCTGATTTGTTTATACATATTTGCTGCTTGCAGTACTTTCCCTTCCACTCAAATAAGATGTTGTAAAAAAGCCACTAGAACCCCTCAGAAACCATGGCAAATGGTACCTGGCAAAGCACTGTTCTAGCTAATGGACTACAGGCATCCAGAATGAGACAACATGACTTTTACCAGAAGTAAGTATTTCTTCTGCACTTAACTGCACAGCAAAGCTAGATGACTGCACTACAGGCATCTACAGACAGGGGAAGAATTCCGTCATCTGTTGTCCAGCCATATGGGTCGTCTCTGAAAATGTTATGAGATAATATCCTTCCCCTCCCCCAGAAGAGACAAAACAACTTCACAGTCTTCTGTCAGAATAAATGTTGTAGGAACAAGGTAGAATACATCAGCTTCCACATCAGTTGTAACACGTACACAGTATTCTATGCTTTCTTTTCACAACATTTATGTTTATTATAAAAGTTAACCATATCACTTTCATACCACAGGGGAGGAAATCAACATAACCCATAGACACATCAAGCAGCTAAGGCCCTATACCCCCAATCAGGTTAGACAAGTTAGATCCATCACTTTTGCAAGCACGTGACAAAAACAGGGACTAAAAGTGTGTAACTGACATAACCAAAAGGAACAAATGACAAGGAAATCTCAAGAAACATTTTAACAGTAAAAGAAGCAAAAACATAGCAAAATGAAAATACATGAGGCAGAACAGTTCTTGGAAGAATTCAAGTATAATATGATGGGAAAAAAAATCCCACCAACCCCCCCCCCCCAAAACAGCAATCCAACACAGGGTTACACCAAAGCTCTTCATGTTCTATATGTAAAACAGAGTCCCTGCATGCACACACCTGACCCATTACCAAGGTCCTTCAAACTCTCAGCTAGGATTTCTGTCCTGCTTTTCTGGCATTTATGCCCTTGTCCTGAGTTAAGTCAGTCCTGCTTTTCACTTCTCTCCTTAAAGCTCTCTTCCCACTTTCAACACAACATTTACACGTCCATCCCATCTACCCCTTCTCTCGACTAGGCATTGACTTAGATCTTTTGGTGATAAGCTGTTAGGCACAGCTTGGTAAAACTCTGCACAGGAACAGCCTTACCTTATGAAAATAACAGGACACACAGCAATGGAAAGTTGATCCAGTCCCACTCTTATAGGGAGAAGCTAAGTCACTTCCTTCCCCTTGTGAAAAACAGCTCTGGTACATATGGGGAGAATCAATTACTCTATTTGGTACAGTCCCCAAGGCTTGAAATTCCAGGAGATAAGGTATCTCTGCAGTAGGACAGACAGGCTGAAATCAGTACTAGCCACTGTGTGACTAACCTACTAGACCTTCCTGGGGTTGTTTATCACCGGTTAAGAATTTGAAAGGCTTCTGCCAGGAAAAGAAGGCGTTTCAGGCAACAGCTGATAAAAGATCTAATGAAAAGCACCAAGACAACTGCACATGAAATTCTTGCAAGAAAGCGTCAGTTAAGAAAATATTCAAAGGATGGCTGCCAAATCCAGCCTCCAAGAAGACTTTGCTTCTAAGAGGAAAAATTTCAGAGAATAAGCTTCAGAAATGGAAAAATGAAAGGCTGAAATGATGTGTGGCTCACAGATGAATCCAGGCTGGACGGGTATGCATCCAACAAGAGTTCTTAGCTCAAACAGCAGATCATATTCCTAAAAAGAAAAGCTGACTAATGACCTACACTTAAAGCAAAAAGGTATTTCATATTTGAGAGTTTAGGAAATCATATCCACAAAATCCTACCCACAGTAAGGAGACAATTCTCATTTTAAAATCAAGTTTTACAGACTTAGATTTTAACAATCAGCTTTTCAGATCTAGACAATTACTGGTCCAGACACTTTTAGTATTTCCGTATTATGAACTTGTGCTGTATAATGGCACCTCCAACATGCCCCAAATAGTTGAAAAGATGAAGAAAACACACCATTAATCTTAAATATGAACAAACACATTGATACAGTGCAGACAACAAAAAGTCAAAAGACTTTGTTGCAAAGGAAGTGGCAAAGAAGTTTCAAAATATGGAGTCGTTCTCAAGGTCACAAAAATATTTTTGGGAAAACATTCTTGAGTGATTGCTAATGATGTCCCTGTTATTATTTATTTAGTGTCAGATGAACAAGGTGCTTTTTTAACATGCAAGACAGAACTGCCTTTGTCATATAAAGGCCTCACAGTCCAGTCTGATAAGTGAAAGGAGAATAAATAACTATACAAACCAGTAGGACTAAGAAAAGTCAAGCCAAATACAGCATAACATGGTCTATACTCTGCCAACTAGAAATAGGAATAAGAGTTGTTGCAAAGCGGCTCAAGAAAGGCAACAGGGAAGATTGTGCCTTCACAAGGATTATTTATACAGAACCTACCGCCACAATGAATGACATGTAGAACATCTCATGTACCTACAGAATTTACAACTCCCACTGTTATAAGGTGGCAGTAAGAACGGTTAATTACCCGAAGTATTCATTCAAAACAAGCTCTTAAACATGTGCTCTTGGAAAGCTGAAACCTCTCACAGGATCACCTTGTTTTGCACTTCAGCAAAACTCAGTTTGAATGGATCAGTGTTCCAGAGCCTCCTGCTCTGTCAATCACAAAATTGCTCTGGAAAAACCCCACTATTTAGTCTGCTGAGATGCATATATTTTCTTAACATAGTTTCAAAGACAGGCCATTTTAATCATACTCGAGCATGCCCCTCAATGGCCATTCTCTCCTTCTCATGCTAAACATTATGGTCCACATCACCCTTGACCCCTCAACCTAAGCTATACTAATTAGTAGATCATCATCTTAACGTCGTAGTAAAACTTAAAGATGAAAAACTCTGGGTCCATATAAAACTGTTTCAGATGTCCTCACATGAACCTAAATCTCAATGCTTAATGAGCCTTGGGGCCCATCTCTCTAAATTGGAGCCATGCCAAATCCACGATGCTGATTATGTTTTGGCTTTACAATACGCTGCCTGAAAACTGCAGGAGAACACCAATCCCTTCTTACCTTGAGGCATGGGTCACATTCAAGATTTCAAGTACGCCTGTGAAACTCAAATACCTTCTTGGCTTCCAGGAATAGCAAATTCAAACAAAACTTAATTAAGCACGAGTACCTGCATTTTACACTGTACAGCTGAGTGCTGTATTGATACCAGGCTCTTACCACTGACAGATAAGTAAAATGACATACCAAAATCCTACAATCTACAAAGGTAACTGCATACTTATTTTCCCCAGGTCTCCATAAGAAGTAGAACAATTTTAAATAAAAGACATTAGCTTGCAAGAAGAATCTGATTCTTAAAGCACCAAAATGAAATACTACACATTCAACTAAAGCTGCTCTGAAGTAAGGTTCCACACCTAACACTACCATTGACTCAAAACCACAGTTTTTCTATTCCATAGCATTATACTTGCACTGATTTGGCATATATCCAGCTCTTACTGAAAACAGCATTCATGCCAGCCCAAAGCTTGGTCAGATGCATGATAGCCATGATGCAAGCCTTAAGAAAGCCTGCTCTCTGAGAATAAGCAGCTCATTCATCACCAGAGACATAAAGAACACAAGCCAAGGAGATTTCTTATTTATGGAAGAAAATTATTCTCATGACAGAGTAAATGATAAATTCCATTAAGTAGTTCTTAATCGCAATCACTTTCAGCTCATGCACGTTTCTAATCACACTTCATTTTTGCCTTAATTACTATTCAAATAATCTATTTTATTTATTTATTTATTCATTTCAAATTTAAAAGTACAAGAAAGATTGCAGGCTTTTTTAAGGGCATGCATGATTGAAGGGAAGGGCCCTTCCTGGACATTTTCTTGCATAAGGATAAAATTTTTCCTTCCACTCACTATATATAAGCAACTTCATCCAGACTAAGAGCAATAAACCACCATTATATTTGCTCTTTCACAAAACAGAGAAAATTTTATAGCATCAGAGTGCTAACTAAAACCAATAAACACTGTTTCTGCCCATTTTACTAAGCTACATAACGTTTTGTAGAGTAGTACATAGTGAATGCCTTAGGGGGGAAAAAAAAATGCTCATAAAAGGGTATCCAGAATTTCACATGTAAGTGGCACCTATGTTTGATCATATATGTTTATTACTCCTTCACTTTTATGCATTAACACCATGGCTTTCCAAGGTATGAAGTTAAATTTTTGTTAGCACTTATTATGGCTGCATTTACTGCTATTAACTGATTCACTCACAGACATAAAGTGGACACGCAGATAATCTGTTCTACATACAGAATCTGTGTTATCACCTCCTAGCAGGACACTGCTTAACTTCAATGCCAAGTCAAATCACTGGTGCAGATATATGAACATGGATTTGCTTTGAGTTGAAGGCCCTTTGTCTACAGTCCACATCCCAACTGTTGCTACTCATTTAGAGCTTTACCTCTTGGTCCGACTCCTTCAGTAGAGTCTTGTTATCACTGGTACAAACTTACAGTGTGGCTGGACTTCTCATACCACTTGATTCTGGAGAAAGCTTTAGAGAAAGTATGATGCCAATTGCTCATCAATAAATGCTTCCTGTTATATTTCTCAATTTACTAGGGACTTTCACCCTTTGTGTGTCGTATCATCAAGGCAAGTAAATAACTTGGATTTTGCAAATCTTGCATCCTCTCTAACTGCTGAATGCTGAATGTGAAAGGAGAAAACTTGCAGGAGGACAGGGCAATAAGAGGTACTAAAGTATCAATCAGTACAGCAGGTGAAAGGAGAACACATACTTTTCCTGTTGCAGTTAACCTTCGTTCAGATGCCTGAATCTACAGCATAGCAACACCTGCAATATCAGGCTAATTTATTCTTCAGTAATTCTAGCTTCTTACGATACCTGGGTGAAACCTTAACATCAAATCTACATGACAGCAACAAAATAGAACAAACCACGTAACCAAAAGAAAAAGAACGTGCCAGAGCAGAAATCGGGATTTCTTGAGGTATTTGTTGCTGTTGGTTTTGTATTCTTCCATCAAATAGTTTCCTGTCATGTCCCCAGCAGGGCACATTTACCCACGCATGCAGAGTGCAGCCAGGAAGCTCCTCAGTCTTCACATATAACAGTTTAATACATAAGGCAAGAACAGAGTTTGAATTGCATCTCCTAGCTATGTTGACAGCCCTTGCTGAAGTCACCATCTGTACCAATGTCAGACAGATATGCTACAGAGCCTTGAAATAAATCATTCCAGAGAAACAGAAGTGGCAGTCATTGGCTTCTAAGCACAGCTGGGTGAACAATCAGAGCTGGTACTGTCAGGGAAACTGCACAAGTGGGCTTTCAAATCCAGAAAGAAGGAAGGACTTGTGTTATTCCCATCTGTCAGCATGTAACTTCATGGCATCCTGCGTTGTTTAAATATGCTCCTGAGCTGAGCGCGATGAGCTTTAAAAGTATCATAACGAGGCTAGATCTAGATGCCAACAACCATGCAGACACTACTAGGGAATCAGGCACAAGGGCCTGCAGGTGCCTGTGGCTAACTTGAGTGTGAGGCTTCCCATTAGTTAGACTGCCAGAGCACAATGTCCCTGCCGAGAGCCCATGCTGCCAGCACAGCACAGTTACGTTAGTTTTAATGTACTGAAATATGTACATGGTTGCTAGATGTGAATGAGTGATTTATAACTAGCATAATGATGTCTGCCAGAGTTTGCTACAGTAGTACCTCAAGCATTCACATCTTGGTAGTCTGCTAATAGCCAGAACCACAGCTGGAAGAGATTTATTAGTCTAGGGTTTGTCAGCACAGAAGGGAAATGCCACAAACAGCTCATGAATGACACTACAGGTTTTGAAATATCCCTTTAAGAAGTGCACAAAAGAAGGAAAGATTTCTGTTACTGCTCTGCTGAAAACAGGAACCTGCACTAAACAAGTGTAGGCTATAGACACTGCAACCAACTGGAGCAAGGCCTGGCATTACTGCATGTAAGGCTCCAGCAACCTGCTGCAGACAGACAAAGATGTCCCCTGGGTCATTTTGCACATGTCTTGTCCAACTGTTAGCAGATTGGATTCTGCCATGGTGCCAGCCTCTCCTCCCCTCCCTTTTTATGTACAAAAAGCCTGCAGGGTCCAGGGTTTCAGAGTCCTGGCACAGTGGCAGATTCCACCTGCTGACATTAGTTCCCAGCCTTCTAACTGCTGGGTTCCCTCAGGACTCAGGCTCACTTTCAGGCTTCATCTCAAAACACAATAATAAGCAAGAGCACTGAAAAAAGCCACCTGAAAGTCAGCACCACTCTGAGCTCAAACAAGCATCACCCACAAATGTCCAGCCATGAGTTGTCAGCTAATGACATTACCGATCATTGCTATTCCAAGGGGTTAGCTGAGACAAGTTTTGCTTCTTCCTAAAACGTCTGAGTAACAAATCAGATATTCCAGGCTAAAGGTAATGACTTCTTACTTCTTCAGAAGCCTGCAACACCTAGAATTCCTTTCTTGCCTTCAGCAGCTTCTCAGAGACGCTGAGATGCAACTTTCATTTACTTGTTGAGGTCAGCTGAGACAAAGGAGGTTGAGAGATATTGTCTGTGGTAACTTGTCTGTGTTCATCATTAGCAAGGCCAAAGTGGAAGTTATCTTGGTAATGCTCTGCAGCCTAGTAGAATTTTATCTACCGAGCATTCAAAGAGCACTACGAGGTGACTTCCATTGAACACAGGGAGAGACCTTGAGTAAGAGGCAACCCTTCCATACAGAGAGATGGACACCATGATGCTCCTGAGTTTACACATCTGATCAACAAAAACAACTACTTCCCTCCTCTCAAAGCTACTCCTCAGCAAAGACATGCAACTACAATTAAACAAGATCAGTTCCTTTATGCTTTTTCACACTTTAGCAGCTGAAGTTGAGGCAGATTACTTATACCTGTGAGATAGACAACAGTACTTGCACAAGTTTCAAAGCTCTTGTAAGCTACCTGCAGTTGACTTAAAGAATATTAGCTCAACCATACTACTGAAAACAATGTTCTAGTGCCTTTTGTAGTATAGAAAAACCAGTAGCTGCAGTGCTCTGGCTAAATGTCCCAGGAGATCTCACTCATAAATTCCAATATGCAGTCAGTTCTTCTGCACAAGCTTCATCTTTCTGTTGTGCAAAGGCAGTTTTTACCTACTTCACTGACAACTCTGCCTTCCCAGGGAAAGAAAATAGTACCTACATATGGTTCAGGTCAGTTCATTCTCCGAAACTCCTGACATCCTGCATGGGATTTTCAAAGGACTAGGGGCATAGAGCACACTTCCAAACATCTCTTTAAAGTCACTAGCTTTGGCATTCAAAGTCACGTGCTTTTGGAAGACTGCCAAAACACCTGCCGTTATAACCACAAAGAAAAACGTGGAGTAGTTAACTTGCATCGTCTGTCCAAAACTTACAAAACACATCATTTCCAATACACCTCCAGGTAAAATCCAGAGGACGTATAAACTTTCCAGAAACTATAAAAGTTGCTGAGTGTGTTCAGATGGTTAATTCCTGACAGTGCTTGAACCTGGCGCTGGCCCAAAACACTTCACTGGAGCGGAGACATCTGTAGACAGGTGTGGAACACCATTTGCCAATCTGTGGTTAACATCTTCAAATAAAAGGAAACCAGAAAAGCAAACACCATTTTCACTTTACATAACTCAACTAAGAAGCTGGGGTGGAGTGAGGGAAGCACTCTCTAAAACTTGCTTTCTTTAAGCCACATTTCGATTCTCACTGTAACAAAAGACCGTTGGCGCTGAAAGGATGCTACAGTGAAATAACGAGCATGCACAACATCAAAACCTGCAAAAGGAAACCAGCAATCAGACGTACCAGCTAAAGTTCATTTCATCTATAGTCAAGAATGTGTTCAAGACTAAAAACTCTGTTACTTACTCACACAGAAGAATGCCGTTTTCTAACCCGGAACGAAAGTCCTTCTCACCAAAACTTCTGCCAGTCACTTGCTGCAAAAACACAGAGGGAAACAAGGGTGGCATACATTAAAAGGTGTTCTTTCCAAGAGCAATTCATAGCATACAGATAAAGCATCTGCTGCAAAGGAAGCAGCGGAACCTGATAGGCATTGCTAGAGGGCTCATTGTGTGTATCAACCAGGTTCCTCATTCCCAGTTGACTGATCTGCTTAACACGTTGAGCAAAGTATCTGCTCTGGCCAATGCAATTACAGATTATAACAGAGCCGTTGCTTTGATATATATATACATATACAAAAGCCCAGAGATGACACTGAAGCCTTTGGAACATTTAAAAAGTTTTATTCTAAAGCACTCTGAATTTCAGAAATACTCTATTTAGACAAACTATGCATTTGTGCAATTTTGCATTGGTCTTGAACTTCAGGTCTTTAATCAGTCACCTCTGTAGAATAAGCAAATCCAACCAGAAGCACTTTTGTAGCCCTCCAGACACTCCCCACAGTACTCCTTGTCATATGAAATATTGCATATCACAAAGTCAACTGTGAGAGTGAATATAAACTCAGTGGAAGCTGAAGTTTAGGCACCTACTCATCCCTGTCAAGGATGCTTATACCAGGGGGCATGTTCTGCATAATGAACTCTTAAGCTAGCCTCTGCTGCTTAGAGGCAGGCCATCAAGGAAACACCCAGTAACCCTCATGTTGCCTGAAGGTGCCAGATGCTACAGACATGATCAAACACCTGTGTATGACTCACCGCCATGTTGACAATGGCTTGACACTCAGCCTCAAACCATTCGCCACATACGATGTGTTCAGGCAAAGGTAGAGAATACACATTATTACTACTAACAATTACGTAAAAATTGTTGCTATGTTTAGAGAAAGCTGAACAGGAACAAAAGAAATGAAAAGGTCTGCCTTGTTTCCAATTGTCCTCCAAGAGGTTTTTCTCCTCATCCAGCCAAAACATCTACCGGATGCTTACAGAGTTCTCATGGACTCCATCCAATCTTTCAACAAGACCCATGCTCCTGGCATTGCTTTCACCACAGAGAACAGTGGCTTGGGGATACATCTGCCTGACATACCAGCTTTCTCCTTGCTGTTCCATTCAGATACAAGACCTTCCCCTCCCAGTTTCCTGTCATAAAGACAGCAATTTATAAAAGCTGACAAGTTTGGCACTTTCCCACGGGATTAGTGCTGCACTGGCTTCACAAATGGTTGTGACTATACACAGTCTTGGACAGAGGACAACACTTTTTTTCTTTCTTTTTTAAATTGAAGTGCAAATATGAATCCTAAAGCTTAATCGTCTGCTTACTTATAAAAATACTCTTTTTCAGTATGGTATGATATAATTCCTCCCCCAAACTGGTATGATACTTTACAAACTCTAACTCCCTCTTAAGTCAGCAGTCATGTTTTATTCAAATACATATAGTAGAACAAGGCACTGGGTTGTCCTCAGATTTCAGCAGAAACCAGACAATTTGCCAGAAGGAAATGATTCCTAATCACCCAAACTATTTCTAGTCATAGAGATTCATCTCTAATCTTGATCTGCTGAGACAGAGGGAAATTGTAACAACACAACCATTTGCGTTCAGGATGAACTAGAGACTGAACCAACATTTATTTCATGAATAGAATAAAGTACAGAATAGAAGAGAATAGGAAGAGCTCTTTCAACAAAACTCATCTCACGGAGAAAGACCTCTGTGCAAGGAAATAAAAAACAGATAGTAGGCGTTTTATTTCACTCCTTAACATAAAGCAACATCAGAAATCCCAGCTGCGGAGTTCAATCTTTGCATGTGTGTTTGTTGAACATCCACCTCCACCAGGGAGCAGTACCAAAACTGTTAACACGGTTAAGTAAGAATCAACCTGCCAACAGCTATCCCATGAGTATTGCTGTCATTACTGCTGATGTAGGAGGGTTTCGTATTATGTTATCTGGTTGCATGAATAAAATCACGGAATGCAAATGCACAGCTGGAACAACAACTCTAGTGAGAGGCACAACAAGAACTGACGGCAGGTGAAGAAAGATGGGAAGGTCTAGAAACAGTGCAGGCCTGTTTAGAAAGGAACTGGATGTAAATGAGGCATCATGAGGCTTATGCCTATTCTACATGCTCCAGCTGCAGAGGAAAAACATTCATCAGCTACAAGTCTCCTGATTTAGGCAATTAACATGCATAAAATCTCAACAGATAAAGGCTAGAAACTCAAGGTAAGTGTGATGATGACATCATAAGCATCAAAGATAAACCCAAAAGGAGACTGAGAGGAGCAAGACAGCTGTGTTCATTTTTTCCAGAGGAACTTAGAGCTCCGTTTCCTGGCACGTGCACACACACATATATGCATGCATATGCATGGAAAACATGTGCTTCCACGATATTACAAAACTGCTGCACGCTTCACAGGCCTACATTAATATTGTGAATATGATCTCAGCACAGTTCTGTTCCCACCAGATTACCTTTTTACAGTGACTGCTGTAAGCAGCACTGATATATGTGCCACTGCTGCTGAGCTTTTTTGCCAAGCTCTACTGGAAAGAAGAAAGCTACACATCTGCAACCATGTCCACAAAAACCAATAATGGAGGATCACACTTCTAGCCCACCAGCTTTCACACTACAGAGAACTGATGTTCAGAACTGAAACATATCACAGGTATGAACAAACACACTTTGGCAGCCCCAGGGAAAGCAAGATCCAGTGATGAGTTTCTTACTCACTGCTGCAATGTCAGCAGATTGTAATTCTCTGCAGTGCAGGAGCCCAAAAGTTCTAAGCATCTTAAAAGGACAAAACACAGCTGTACCTTGCGAACAAGTCCTAAAGAAAAGCCTGGCACTTTAAATTAAAGTTTTATAAGGCTGATAGGAAGAGTAGTCTTTCTGTATCATACTGTAATGCAAAAACAGAGAACAGAAGTGAAACAATATGCTTATTACTGTGTTTCATTTATGTGAGGATGGATTCTTTTCTTTTTTTTTTTTTTTTTTCATCATCTGGATAATATTTTCCTCTCTAAAAAGCTGCAAGCATCTGCAAACAGAGCCATTATTCCACTGCCGGATGTGTTTCTCAGATTCACCACCACTTAGCAACCCAGAAAAGTAAACCTAAAATCAATAAAATAAGTTATTACAAAAGGAGTATTAGGAGACTAAACCACAGCAGGCTGACTATCACAAGCTTAGGCAACAATTTCAGTATGTATTTATACACAGTAACACTTCTTATATACATCACTGTTGCTGATTAACTCCTTTGTTCTTTGCAGCTATGCTTGCCACTAAATCTATGTCATCTTGTGCGGCTGTCATCCAGCCACTAACCAGTGCCATATTAAACAACTCTATTTTCACCAAGCTTCAGTTCATATTGTTTTCCTTCCTTGCACTTGGTATTGCTGCTAGTGCTCCGTAAGACTGAGCCTGCAAAGCCTCTAGTGTCAAAACAGCTTAAGGGCACTAAAAAGAAAGGTGTCAAATTAGCAGATGATGTCCTCAGGTGAAATGTATGTCAGCCAACAAGATACCAGTAGATGAATAACACTAGGTCAACCATGGACAACACTCTGAAAATAGCTAGCTTGATTTTCTATGTGTGTATCTGAAAACAGCACATAAAGCAGTGAACAAACATACAGACACAGCAATGAGAGGTCTTTGTTACTCGTTACACTTTTGGGAGTTTACAAAACATAACAGCAAAGAAGGTTTTCAAGACATTTGGTGGGCTCTTCAATTCTTTCTATATAAGTGCACTGCATTTTTATTTTGTACAATCTTTTTCTTCCTCCCATATCAATTATAAGTAAAAAGTCCACCCTGCCACACAGCTAGGATACATACTACCTTTATTTCAGGGAGGTGTGAAAATAAGGCTTGAACTGTAACAATCACAAGTGTGTAAATAGGATGCACTGGATCACATAAGCAACACGAGTCACCAACAGATAATGTACAGCTGTTTTTCAGATATCAGTCAGGATAAGGCACTTCCAGAGTAATAAATTCCTACCTGCTCATTTCCAGAATTACATCTGAGCTAGAAAGACAAGTATGCAAATTAAATTCCTCTTTTATATAGCATAGACAAGAGATTTCTGAACTAAACAACACTGATGAAGTTAAAGTCTGCTTTGTATTTGTGCACAAGAACTGTATGGAAGGACAGCTTTCATTAGCTCCTGGTTCTGACAAGTTTTACTCTGCTGGTAGAACTAAACACAGTGCAACATCATGGTATGAGCTCTCTCTCTCCCTACTCAAAAGCACAGGGATTTAAATTGCTACAACATAAGCCAATTCTAAGCAGCTATATAAAAAACACGAGGAAACCAGACGTCAGCAAAGAAACGTGGAGACTGCATGACCAGAGAGAAACACATCCTGGTCCAGGTGTATTTATCTTCCAGCATCACAACAAGCTTCACAGGGCTGTACAGTGTAGAGGTAGTTTACTATCAAATCAATAAAAGGGTGAACCACTTAAGTATCTTTGGTGTAGATTTCTGGACAAAACCAGCATGAGATCAGAGTGGTGAACGCAACCGTAAGTGAACCACCTGAAATGTTGTGCTACAGAGATCTGAAATTTAAAGAATGCAGGGGAATAAGAACTCACACCTGAGTAGTAAGATTAACCTGTAAAGAAAGCACTTCATATCATTTATCTTCAGATCTCCCACTTCTTGGTTACAGAAGTTTAACTGCAAGTTGCAAAGTTAACTGGCCATTCTGAAGTCTCCTTTGTTCTCCCTTGCTATTACACCCTCGATCCATTCTTTGAAGTGACAAAGAGCTGACTTGCTCTTTATCACACTTTATAGGGATTCTGTTTCTCATAGTAACAATAGGGTAAAATATAGGAAATCATATTTTCCTCTAATTGCTTTAAAATGCCCTCTGTCACCACAGTGCTATCAGCTGGGTTAGATGACAGACTGGTGTCAACATTCAGCATGAAAGAACAATAGCCACTGACACAAACAAACTCCCAGCCTCTTCGGTGGAAGCAGTTCTAAATCCTCATAAACAGACACATATTTATATTTAAGGTGCACACAAAAAAGAATAGGTTCACTTAGCACTTCATTTAGGGAACCTGTCAAAAGAAATACAGGGGAAAAAAAAAGTAAAACAAGCTCCCACTCCATCCCTACTCCTCCTATTAAACCTTTAGAGAAAGATAACAGATCTCCGCTTATGCTCAAGACAAATCACAGGCTGACTCTGATGACCACAGGCCAGCCCTGTTTTGGTGACTCAGGCCTTGAGTTTATTGAATCTCTGACAACACCTCCTTGTTGTTTTGGAGTACACCAGGAGAGATCTGCCTCTGACCATCTGCCCTATAGCTCTGCACACTGAATGGCCAAGGCAAAATGAGAGAAGACAACTGCAGGTGAATGAGGTTTACTACTGACAGTAATGCACAGGCATCCTCCTACTCCCATTAGCATATAGCACTGCATCAGCAACTATTACCTACCTGAGGCTTTAAAGTTAAGGCCAAGAAGGTTTTGATCTCACTAATTCCACTCGTCACCAAGGCTTCCTGTACTAAAGTTCTTCATTTGTAATACAAGCATTATACATACGGAGTTGCCATACATTGTTTGGATTTATGATCACACTGATCTGTGCACATCTCTGCCAGGACATCTGGTAGTACAATCCTAGTTGGCTGGCAAACTGCTACGCAGGGCTAAAATTTCATGGTAGAGTAAATTGGGCAGGCTCCCTTTTTCATCTCCCTAAATCTGTTTGTATATATGCTCAGGTGATTTCCAAATGTGTCGGCCTTCCCTTAGGGGCAGGGTGAGACAGAAAACGTTCATTAAGCATTGAATATTTTGTGGAGAAAAAGAGCAAAGAGCAGCAGGAGAGAACTTAAAAGCAATTTCATTTCAATCAGTGGTTAAATTTAGGGCTCTTTTTATAGGTTAAAACAATAAAAATAAGGCATCTGTGAAAAAAAGAGAAACATTATTTCCTGCACTGTAGGATCCATCATCTGTTTCTAAGTTGTAATACTTTTTAAAGAAGGAGGAGTTGCAGGCTTTTGCATGGATTTACCAGGCAGGTGTTTATCCTCCTCCTTTCTTTGGGAGAATAAGGAAGAATTAAGTGTTACTTCAGGAGAATGACTTTTATTTGATAGTAGCAGCATCGTACCATAACGATACATCCTGTAGCTCTGCACTGCTTTCTTTAAGAACAAAAAGCCCACATGCATGTGAGAGGAGCAGAGACCAGGATTAGCACACCATGTAGACCAAACAAGCGCAACAACACCAAACAACAATGTAGGATGAACACTGGTGCAAAGCCCTCATTAAAGCTCATCCCAACCATTCCCACAGAGCCAGGGCCTCACTCCTGCGCCTACAGGAGGGCTCCCTCTTGGCTGCCGACTAGGTAAATAGAGACACCATTTCTTATGGCCCACTGTACTTCAGGGCAAACCAGTCCTTCTTGGAGGCTGCACCTTTGAAGGAAAGAGGAGCAGATGACGAATAATTAGTAGCTCTCACAAACACCTCACAGGTTTACCTTTCTCCAGGGTCTTGTTATTTTCTTACTGAACCAGGCTAAACAGTCTGCTCATTGGAAAATGAAAGGCTGATAAAAGTTACGACAAATTTTCCTACTTCTTTATATTATGATTCCCTGAGACTTGCCAGTACAAACACCTGCACTGCCGCGCTATTGTTTCTCTTTTGATGAATGCAGACAAAATAAGTCCATATAGGCAACTACGCCCCAAATCAATAGCCATTGATTTCAACTTCATTGTTTCCTTAGTATGATATTTGTTGAAGCTGGAATCAGTGCTGATAGAAAGAGAACTCAAGCTCTGGCTACTCGGTGTAGCTCTTAGTCTAAATGACTGTTTGTTTGGTTGTTTTTTTTTTTATCAAATCAGACAAAGTCTTTTTTAGCAAAGGCCTGGAGACATTTTTTTCCTTTGCCTAAGGTTGATTACAGCAGCAGCTAACCAACAAAACAGGAAATCAGGCGTCTGGGCATCACTGAAGAAGCAAGGAACTAGAAACCCAAACCTGCACCCATTCAGCTCCCCCTTTCCAGCTACGGAATCTCACAGCAGCAAATCCACAGATGCTTGAAAAAAACACTTGTACAGGATTATCTATGCTGCATCATCTACATGCTGAAATCAAAAAATCTGCTGATAAAATCCTCTATTTTGTCTCCTCCAGCTTGAAGAGAACTTAGAACTTTAAACACCTCTGATTCAGGGCTGTCTGACAACTTATTACAGCTGGAGAGACAGAGCAAGAACTCAAGCAGCAGATTCCAAACTGAACTCAATGTCTCTGCCTCAAAGCAATGAAGAGAGGCATTCACTGCAATATCTAGATTTGTTAATCACCCCTTCACACTGCTATTTTATACTACCAATGCATTTATGTTTTACTGGTCTGCTGCCTCTTGGACAAACAACTATTAGACACCAATGTGTTGCCTTGTGCCAGGAATGTGTAGTTTCAAGATTGCACGCATTAGAAGCCAGACGGACAGGAACACAAGAAGCCACAAGTACAGCTTTTCATTAGACACTGTCAACTGACAGACTGCAAAATTCAGTAATTACTGTGTATTCACAATGAAAAATGCCTGTCAAGAGACACTAGCTTCCTTTTTTTTTTTTTTTTTTGGAGAAATTAGGTGCTCACTTGAGCCAATCATTACAGAATTTAACCAACCATTTAAAGATGACACTATGCCTTTAAGTCACAGTGGAGACTCTGGAATGCCACTGATGAGCCTCACTAGGCACCAGTCTACCTTGAAGCTTTTAAAAGTCATATCAAGACAAGTCCATATGTAAACTGCCCCATTTACAGTCTGTACAATTTAAATATATATGTATATATATATAAAAGTATAGCTCGGCAAGACATTTAAAGATCTGGTTCTGCAGACAAGCCTAGAGCAGGCAAAGCAAGAAACTGCCTATGGGAAATAAGTCATTTCACACAGACAGTGCTGAAAAGCATGATTTTATCTACTGTCAAGAGTAACTGCAAAACTCTGCTTCTTCCAAACAAAAAAGAGAGAGGAAAACCGTCAGGCTTCTGAGCGCGCTATCTCAGCTCCTTGGATGTTCCCTCCAGACTCTGGATCATCACCCAGCACATTTTCCAGCAGGAATGGAACTGCATGCCATAACTTTACAGTCATGTGCAAACAAAAATGCAGAGCTACCAGCTTCTGAACAGGAAAAATAAAGAAATTTCAAACCACAGAATGCAGAAAAATGATCCACTTTCCTACAGAAAGAAGAATAACCTTAATTTGGTCGTATGCATTTGAGGTCTTCTTTAATAACCTTTTGGAAGTAGATTTATTATGAAATTAAGTGAGCTTCTGTTCCTGCCTCCACAGAGACAAGTTAAGGAAAAGCATTTACCCTCTGAATGATATTCCAGCTTTAAGCACCATTTGGCCACCAGGCCCGGGTGGAGTCAGGCTCACAGTGCTGACAGAGCAGAGAGGACCTATGGCAGACGGCACCCCAGCCTCACAAATGGACACAGTCACACAGGGACTGAGCACGTCAGGCAAAGCTGGGTGATGCTAACAAAGTCCACCTGCAGCCTCAGGAGTGGCAAAGTGATAACAGAACAGAACAGCTAGAATCAACCAAACCATTTGGGCAAGACTTTCCCAAAGCTATTATGATTCAACACTAAACTTTATTGACTCATGTAGAAATAAAGTACTTTAGGATTTCAAATGCCAGAGTGCTCTTTGTAATCACACTTCCAAGATCAGAAGTTGGCTTGAACAAAACTAAGAAGCAGAATCTCCTTTTCTCCCATCCTGCAACAATTATTTATCTCCCCTCTGCTCTCCCTGTAGTTCCATACTCCTTTCCCAAGCGAAGAATGTTAGACCTATCTTTCAGCACATCACTCCCCCAGGAGCGGACCCTCTTGTAGAGTGTAATGTGCACTAGGCCTGAAAGCCATTTTTCATTCATCCTGTTTAGCTGGAAGAGGACAGTTATTTGTAGACATTTATAGAGCTTTCCTCTAAGTGTAATTCGTAAATCTGTATCATTGTCCCTCTGCAATGATAAACACACCACTGATAGACCCAGAGCATCAAATCAAGATACATTTAAAGGCTGCCCGTGAGATACAAAACAGCAACACTACACACTACACACAGGGTAGATTGCTGCTATTTTCTCTCCTGCTGCTCCAGATACAGGGAGTCTTTGTTTGGAGGACACCGAGAACAGAGCGAGAAAGGGAGCAGGATTGATGGTGCTTACAACAATAACAAACACTGCTCTTTTCCATTACAGGAACACCTGCTGCCTCCATCAGTTCAACTCATCCATTATGCAGCACGCTTGTAGTTACGGCTCCAGAAGCAGCAGCTTCGAAGCCATGACAAACCCAGACAGAAGAGCAAGAAACAAACAAGCAACACTGCACTATCAAATAAATGAGTAACATGATTTTTTTTGTTGTGTGAAACAAATGCTAGGAACAATCAGATTAAGCATCTGGTTCAAATACAGACAGGAGCAAAAGAAACTGCCTTCAACAAAGTTCATTTATTTAGCCTTGTAGCAAGTCAATTCCTGAAAAGAGAAGAAAACCCAACAGCTATTTTAATTGCTGTTACTTTTATTTTTACTGTTAGTGGAAGCCATGTAAGGTCTTAAATGGATTGAAAGGAATGCAATTATTTCACTGTAATGCCTTAATAGTGGAAAAGGCGCCTATTAGAACATGCTTAACATTTCCAACTTAAACAGTAAGAACTGAAAGTCTCAAAACATTTGCCACATTTCTACAATTCAAAAAATCTCTGGAATCAGCCACAGTCCTGTCAGAAATCAGACTTGTCTCATGAACGTCCTCATGCTTCTTCTACACCACCAATCCATCGGACCTCACTTGAGCCAACAGGGCAAATCCACAACTACACTGAACATTCAGCACTGGAAGAATCCAATCTTGAAAGGTACCTTTAAATTATAAGGGCTGGAAAGCAAAGCAGTTTTCAGAATTAATTCACAATTTCCATCTGTCAAAATCGAAGGAAAAAGCATGACTGATTAAAGTTCCTTGTCACCAAATGCCTTTTCCACATACTTCCTAACATTCATGTGCAAATGGCAACCATCCCCAAACCTGAATTAAATATATATATATATATATATATATATATATATATATATATATATATAAAAGGATCTTGAAAATATCTATCAATTCATTCCTCATACAACTACATAAAAAGGAAACTTAATTCAAGTTTCTTCACTAAATAATTTAATTAAATTTCATTTCAGCTCTCACATGTTATTCAAATAGCTGATGGAATCAAAGGCAAATGAATATTGTCGGCAACTTTATTCCCACTAAAAAGCACAAGGGGCGTGGAGAACAGTATGTGGCACTCTTGTGCTCTTGTAGTCTGTTCAATCCCTTTTGCTTCTAAGTACACCAAGCTTACATTAAAATCCAAAATGATAACCCCTGTGATGTTTTAAATGCCAAAACTCAGGAAGAACTCAAAGGTTCTTTCTCCCTAGCTAAAATTAAAAGCTTATTGTGTAACCAGCTAACTCTGAAGGGTGCAAATTCTAAAAGCCCCATTCTAGATATTGTCCCCCTAGTCAGGAGGAAGCAGACATCTGTGGCAAGGTAATGGGAACAGCTGCCTGATACCAAACTGTTACATGGAACTAAGTGCACGTGAGAAGGGGGAAAAAAACATGAAAAAGACAGTATTTCCAATTTCATCAAAATCTCCTCTTCCAGAGGAACACAAGGCTATGAAAATACAGCCAACACAGGTTTATTTGCTACAAAAGAATCAGTTCACACCTCGCTGAAAAAGACAGTTCCATCCAAATGGCCAATCCAGGTTCTGAATACGTTCCCTAATTTTTCACTGCAAGTCAATGGGCTGAAAACTTACGTGTTTCATGGAGCTGCAGAAGCCACCACAAAACCAGTGTTATTTTGCCAAGACTGACGTCGTGGTACACCGGCAATACCACCTGACTTAGCTACACCAGTTAATCCATCTTAAAAGCTATTTTGTTGTCTGGTATCAATCCTACCATTACTGTTTTTGTACATGACGAAAGGCACCAGGTATCTGAGCATAAGCTTGCTCTTTTTTAGCCAAAATAGGAATACCAGCACACTCCGCAACCATCTGTTTTTATCATCAGCTGCAAAGGGTGGCCAAATAAGTCCAGCACATTTGTAGCCTTTTGCATACTCTGCACTCTGACTCCATGCTTTAAAGATCTGCTAGAGATTTTCTTCCCATTAGCTTGTCACCTCTCATTAATAAAAGGAGGTATCGTTCCCTCAAGCGAACAACAGCAGCAGGTAGAAATGTTTAATACTGCAAACACAGACATGGAAGCTAAGGAATTTAATGAAAGCACGATAAAAGAGAGGAGAATAACCTTTCTGCTACCTTGCCCACTGGATAGCAGAGGCAATGCTGGAAAGGTGTGAAATGGGATGGAAAAGGCAGCACAGGTGCATTTTATCACATGGTCTTACACCACATCAGCTTTCTGTCCATCAGTTCAGATGCAGTCAGGGCAGAAACTTTCTCTGCTTCTTCAAAGTTCAACTTGGATTAAAAGAAGAGAAAACACACGAGGAGCTATACAGAAATCCTTTTGGTGCAAGTTAACTCCTGACAGAAAAGTACAGCTGCCGGGTCCAAAAACTACAATACCCTAATGTTTGTCCAAACATTAGAACACAAGAATAAGCCTTACAACATTCATTCTAGTTATTCTTTTTGTGTTTTCATGAGCAAACACTGCGTAACTACACAGGGCATTTCCATCAATATCCAGTTATCAAGTTAATTAAACTATGCCTCAAAAGTTAATTCTATCTTCTTACAGCTTATCTAAAGAATTATTATATAATGGAACAAAATTGGATGTCTATTACTGTGAAAAAAAAAAAAGATTCACCATCAGAAAAAATCATAATATTTTGCATGTTTCACATCCAAACCACAAGCCAGCAAACACCAGGAGTTTTCTCCAAGACTAATAAAAGTAGGTCACTTTGTGGTCTTTGGTTACTGGCCTAAAACCAGACAGAACACTTTAGAATTTGGTTTTACGTAGCATGGTTTGCAATTTGAACCAGGCAGTAAATGCAAATGAAATATTGGGCAACTGGAGCCTGGTTTTGAATAATGCTTAGCACACCCTCCACCCAGGCTGGAATTGCTGGGTTTACCTGGCAGTGTTTTAGTAGCATGGTGCTCTCTGTGAGAGGAGCCCAACAGCTGTCCCATGTCAGATCAAAGACAGTCCCAGCTGCTCCAAAAGGAACCCACTGCTGAGCAGTGCTGAGCCATGAGTGATGTGGGCAGAGACTGACTATGCAGGGATGGCATAGATGAAGCACTGACTACAGCCAGCCTTCTCATGTACCTCTTGGGGAGAGGAGGTAGAAGATGGTGGACCGGGGGGGAAGGTGTTTTTAGTCTTTTGTTCTCACTACACTGGTCTGTTAGCAAGAGCCAATAAATTACATTAAGCTCCCTACACTTAATCTGTTTTGCCCATGATGGTAATTGGTGTGGGATCTCCCTGTCCTTATCTCAGCCCCAGAACCCTTCTCTATGTATTTTCTCCCCCTCTTCTCCTAAGGAGAGGGAGTGAGAGCAGCATGGTGGAGTTCAGCTTCCCTTCAGGGTGAAACCATCACAACTGGTTCTTGAACTGCTCCACAAAACCACATCCTGTTGTGATTCAGTTGTGCCATTTTCTCCCTTGTCCTCTCCAGCTTAACTCTGTGCAAGAAAACAGACTAAGGACATTTTTTGAGAGAACCAGAGTGGCATTCTATAGAGACAAACTGCAGATTAATTGCCTTAATACCAGAGATTCTCAGATTCTAATAGCATTCTTTTTGGCTCTAAAGGAAATTATGTTCATTCCTGCTTTGTGCAGGAGGACAAGATAAAATGGCCCTGTCTAAAGCCAAAATTAAGAAATGATATTGAACAGGCAATGGAATAATAATAATAAAAGCTTGTCCCTTGCTACATCACCAAGATGGTGATGTCTTTTGCAGAGCTCTTGAGCAGAAGCAGGCTGTTACCTCTAGATGCCCAGATCTGCTATTTGTCTTTCTTTTATTTTTTTTTCCCCTTCTACAATTTCTGAATATAACTTTTGCAAAGTTGAGCAAGCTGGGCAGAAGTGGTTACTAATATGAAAAGCAAGGCATTGGAGGTGCTGGAACAGGTTGCCCACAGACACTGTGGATGTCCTGTTCCTGTCCCAACCTGAAGACCAGGTTGGATGGGGCCCTGATGAAGTACGGGATCTAGCAGTTGGCAACTCTGCCTATGGCAGGGGGGTTGGAACTTGAAGATCCTTGAGGCCCCTTCCAACCCAAGCCCTTCTATGATTCTATGAAAGTTAATGGCCCACATGATGATGCAGCACCCAGAACTGTTCTACTTGATTTACTCTGAAGAAATAAATCACATGTGGAAAACAAGGAGCAAAAACACACGTAAACAACAGCAATCCAAGGTGATGCATCTAGGCGACCTGTCACAATACTGTGTGAAGGAGATGAACTTGTAGTGTTCATTTCTGTCTATGATTCATGTCTGCTCACAGAATCCTTCATCTTCACTGATTCTTTCAGCACAGATCTGGCTTGCTATTGCCACTCACATACCAGCTCACCTCTCAGTTTTGACACTGTTCCTTTTGCTATTATAACCACAATAACACCCTGTTTTACTCAGTATTGTACTAAGAGTAACAAAAAGCATTTCCACTCAGAAGTAGAAACTAGTATCTAGCTAAATATCCCCTTGATTCCAAGGCAATAAAAACCATCCCAACATCTATTCAGATCAGTGCAAACGAAGCCACTCAGCTCTTGATAGGGACCACCTCTGCTTGAAGCAGTTCAGCTCTGTGCAGGCTGTTTCTATACTGGAGTTAGAGAAGGTGTTACTGTCTGCAGCTAGCAGCTTTCCTGCAGTGCAAGAAGGTTGAGATTTGCTGCTTCTTTAAGTGCCCTAGAATAAACAAAACCCTTTGCTCCTTCCTCTTGTAGTAAGAGGAGAGATCAGATGGGGAAAAAGAAATCAAACAATGGTTTTCCTGATTATATTGATTTTATTATGAATAATATTTTTTTCCTCTCCAACTCATCACTCTGTCTTAACTTCCTAATGGCTTTACCCACAGAAATCACTTCTGTATTTGTTTATAGTCTATTATATCTCTCTCTGTAAAAGGCTTTAAAATCTTATTATAGATTTGCAGCTAAGAACATCCAGCAATTCACCAGATTTGAGAAACTTTCAAGCCAACACATCTTACAGGTTCTATCAGTTTGCAAATTCACTGAGCAGCCTCACAGGGACTCACACTTGCATGTCTCAGAATCAAAACAAACAAAATCATCCCTCATTAGGAGATATTTAGTAAACAAAATAAGGTGTGTGCTGACTGCAGGATTAGCATAAACAAATGCCACTAGAATTATTTTTCTCATGCTTAAGAAGTCAGAATTCTCTCTGAATCCTCTGAAATAAGGCAGAGAGAAAGTGGAATGGGAAAGGACAGTGGTTTCACAGTCCATTCCACTACTATCATCTCCATGTGCATTAGTGAAACAATTAGGCAAACTATTGGAAGCTTGTGTCCCCTGTTTGTGATGTATGTGTGCAACTAAACAGGATGCACATCATTGCGCAGCTGACTTGAGCCCAACTTAAACCTCATTAGTATCAAAGGCTGCCACTTCTCAACTGTGCTAAATAATAACTACAAA
Organism: Coturnix japonica; assembly: GCF_054131305.1. Classification (NCBI taxonomy): domain Eukaryota; kingdom Metazoa; phylum Chordata; class Aves; order Galliformes; family Phasianidae; genus Coturnix; species Coturnix japonica. Next base: position 70,361,655 of record NC_140666.1, read on the forward strand.
CATTAAATGCTGTTTTTATATTCAATCTATTAACAAAATAAATCAGGTGGCAAATAAAGCAGAAAATAGAGATGATATCGACTGGTTCCAACACCAAGCACAACCCACACAGAATATTGTTGAAGGAAGCTACAAAATAAAAACAAATTTAAACTTTAAAAATGTGTTTGGAAACATTTCAGCTGCTTTTCTTTTTAGTATTTCCCATGTAGCTGTTTGTGGTTTGCCTGGAATTTTTTAATATTCATTTGATTCAACAAACAGATACCAAAGCTTCATCTCAAGATTCTGCTTAAGAGTTTAATTTGGTTTTGAAAAGGAACTAAATAGGCTTTAAATACCTGAATTTTCTTCAGCAGAAAGCCCGGAGACAAAAACCAGCCAAAAGTCAGACTTGATAAACACACAACCTATGACATTCAGATTAAAACAAGGCTTCTTGCAACTAAAACCTTTTCTGCATTCTCCTCAAAATTCTCTTTTTCCTACTGGAACAGAGGGCAGAAATTCTGTCCTGTAAGTAAAGTTTAGGAATATCCATCTTTGCAACTTGTAATCTATACAGAGCCACACAAAATGCGTGAGTGCTTGGGATAGGCTGTTCTCCCCTCCCATTCTGTAATTACTCCTACGGCCAAGGCATGAGATAAAAGCAGCTATCTGATCCAACAGTTGGGAAATAGGGAATTCCCGGTCAGACTCCCAGCCCCAGCCAGATGTTTTTGCCTGCACCCAGCAGCTCTGCCAGCTGTTGTTTGACACTGGCCTACTGGAGATCTGTGCCTCACTGCCTCCCTGCACTCATTGGCTCTTCACAAGGGCAGCACAGCTGCAGTGAACACCTGGCAGCCACTGCCAGGCTGACCCTGAGCATCTGTAACGAGCTCCTGCAACATCCTAAACCCAACAGGAGGAAAAGGACAGGCACTGCTACTGAAACAGTGTCTCATGGAGCTGTGAGACTTACAGGCATCTGGGTTTATCTACCAGCTATTTAGCTTGGGCAAAAAAAAAAAAAAACAACAAACCAAAAACAACTTCAACATATCAAATGCATTATACAACCTTATCCCATCTTCCTCTTGGAGCACAACCGTTATGAGGAGCAGCTGAGGGAACTGAGATTGTTCAGTCTGGAGAAGAGGAGGCTCAGGGTAGACTTTATTGCTCTCTATAACTACCTGAAGGAAGGTTATGAGGAGGCAGGGGTGGGCCTCTTCTCCCAACTAACAGAGATAGTAATGGCCTTAAGTTCCACAAGCGGAGGTTCAGGTTAGATATTAGGAAACATTTCTTCTCAGAAAGAGTGGTGAGGCATCAGAACAGGCTGCCTGGGGAGGTGGTGGAGTCACCATCCATGGATGTGTTAGAAACATGTAGATGTGGCACTGAGGGACGTGGTAAGTGGGCTGGGTTGGGCTGGGTTGATGGCTGGGGTTGGTGACCTTAGTGGTCTCTTCCAACCTTACTAACTCTACATTACTATACATACAAATTGTTAAATGTTATCTTTGAATTTACTCATTTAATCAGCATATTGTTTTATAAAACAATGCACCTCTCACCAGCCTTTAAAATATAATTATTTTCCTGGACCAGCCTCTCACATAATACAGCTCCTTTGCACAAATCAGGCCACTCAATTTGCAGACATGCGTACTTCCCTATTAGAAATGGAGGCACTTTCTTATAAGGAAAAAAAAACCCAAACAACAGCTCACAACTGTCAGATTAAGTAGGACAGACACAAAGGAATGCAAGAATCAGACTAACTGTTCTGAAAAAAACAGATGCCAAACTTCCTCCAGTGTTCTCTTCATTAAAAATAAGCAACTCCTTGAAACTGGGTTTCTTTTAAGAATACAAACAAATAGGAAGCCTTCTCTACATTTAGTGCTAAGATGTATTTCTCTACATAGAAGACAATGGTCATTTTGTTGTAAAAAAATCAACTACAGCCCCAAACAAACTGCTTTCTGTTCCTGAGGCTCCCACTGGCCATGCAGGAAAAATAAGTAAATAAAAAGCATGTAAACAGCATGAAGCACATTTTGGTCACTAATGTTCATCTGCTATCTGAGTTGCTCTCTCTGAAGATGAAGTCCAGAACTCAAACTAAAAATCAAAGAGACACCAACCACCAGCTTCATGTTCTCACATTTTCTTCGCATTCTCACTTTCCGTATCAGTTCCTGCATTTTCAGACTCTCACAAAGCTGTGAAGAATTCGGTTCAGTAGATGTTTAGGTCAAAGTAGAGCTGACATAAGCATCATACTTACCTTGTGTGCCTGAAGTCAGAAAACATTTGGGTTAATCAGCTAGACAAAATTCAGAAAGCTGAAAACAAGAGAAACACTGGTTGCTTGAGCAAAGTAAAAGCCCTCTCAAGGACTTAATTAAGTACATGAGTATAAGCATCTCCTTCTCCACTGAGATAAAAATACTGTTTTATCTTGCATTAATCCAATGTGGCCATTTGCCTCATTTAGATGTTCTGCTGAAAAAACTGATAGTCTGGAAAGCCCTCAGAGGCCAAGGCACTTCTTAGTGCCCTTCTTCAAAGCTGAACGAGACATTTCATGCTCAAAATATCTGATGTTTAGGTTAAATAAAACCATATAGTAATATTTCAACAGCAGCTACGACCAGGCAGCAGTCGTTCTTCCCACAGTAAATCCAATGGAAAGCACTCCAATTTCTTTGTTTTTTAGACGATTTTTTTTATTTGATTACTGCAAATTTTTCTGTAATTCTGCTCAGCACTCTCAGGGATCCAGCTCTGATATATTCTTATGCTTCAATTTTTCATCTAAGAAAAGCAAGTAAGCAGATGCATACTGATGCCCAGTATGCTGAAATTGATTTTTATACTCAGTATTGCTCTGTCTACAATACAACCCACAAGAGCCCCTTCTCTGAAGTAGATCATGAGGACATACATCTAGCACAGACCACTGAAGACCATGATTCCTTCTGTGCCTAGCGGCAAAGAAGTCAGTGAACAGCCTCCTCCTGAAACAACAGACATGGATTTATCATCCATTCTCATTATTAAGAATTGACTGCTACTCCAGTGGAAGATCTCACGCTGAAAATATGCTTTTCTTCCACAAGAATGTCATATTAGTGCAGTATTTAGTTTGCTAAATGAGTGAATGCAATGCTAACAGCAAGCCTCCATTCTCCAATTCATATTTCATTAAAACCATTATTTAAAAATGTCATATACAAGGCAGTACCAGCAGAACACTAACGCTAAGCCACAGGATGGAGAACCAGGCATTTTAACTGTTATGTTAAATATATAAATATTTCCTGAGCTTTGACACAGCAAAATTAATAGATCGCGTGGTGGAATCCATCACCTACAGCTGTCCACTCACATAACACCATCACACAGTGTAAAAGGTTTCAGAATGTCACATCTCATGTACAAGGGGCTCAGTCTGGCAGGAAGCACCGCCCTCTCCAAAATGTTTTATTTAGAAGGCAGCACTGTAAGATGCATTCTGTCACCACCAAATGGCTTTTCACTCTGCAAAACAAAGCTAAAAGGATTAAATGATTTTACCAGGATGCTGAGATGCTTTCCTAGGAACCATCAAATGCAATTATTTGTTTACTCAACAGCAGTATAAAATGAATAAAACTATGCTAAAAGGGAGCATTTTCATCCTCCTGAGCCTCCTTTATTAATGAAATTAATCATCCCTAATAGCAGCTTACAATGCCAGCTGCTCTTTTCAGTGTGGTACAAGCTAGGGATATATGTGGTTTTAGAAGCCCGAGACCCTTCCTCTATCAAGTACTTTGTCATTATGCAAAAGGCATCCAGCTCTTCCCATCAACATGCAGACTGGGGGTGGGGGAAATGCGTTGCTCTTTTCTTCTGCCTTAGTGACCTTTCGCTGGAGGAATGCTAGTACTAAAGAAAATCCATTGTTCTCCCATCACTCAGTCACATCATTCTCTTAGACAAAGTCATCTGCTGCCTTAGCATCCAAAATAAGCACTATTGCATCTCAGGTAAGGGTGCCTTCTAATGCAAGTCCCTGCAAAATGTCAGAATTGACTCTGAGTTAGGTGAGTTCATACTAGAACTCTGCTGATGTATGTAAAGGATAAGATATATTTCTTGTAACAGATTTGTCATTTGACATGTAGCACCAACCGCTTTATTCAGTTTTCTCCAATTAGCAGAGTTATTTTCTTTCCAATTAAAAGAACAGAGTACGTTTACTCTGCAGACCATTCTAACACACCAAACAAAAGTCTTTTGTGTCCAGTGAGAAAATTCAGAGAGAATGCACACAGCACAATCATTTTGCATTATGTGTGAAATTCCACATCATTAACCCCTTAAGAAGCAAATCTTCCACACAGTTCCTCCAATAGTATCTTCAGACAGGCCCTTCTAATCCATGCTAGGAGCAAATTGGCTTGTGACTAACACAGCCGCCTGCCTGCTGGGGGAACAAGCAGCAGCAGAAAAGTTCTGTGTGTGATAGGCAGCAAGCATCACACTCTGGGAGACAAAAGCACAGTTGCAAGGCAGTAAACAACGGGGTTTTGTTTGTTTGTTTTGCAATTTACAGTGGTTACAAGTACATGTGAAACATAAAGACAAAGATAACTTTACCCCTCAACAATCAAAAGCCAGCTGGCCAACCACTGAAAAGTGTTGCCCTGTAAGGAGTCAGGGAATGAAGGCTTTGTGACCCTGTTGCCCATATTATTGCTTCAGAAGAAAGTACATATATGTGTATGTAATCTAAATAGAAATGAGTCTGGGGCTGAGATGTCACCTCCTCCTGCATGGAAAAGACTGCATGATAATAGCCTATATAGTGTGTACACCTATGAGTTCTGTTTTGCAAACTCATTTTCATTCATTATCAGAAGAATCCCATGACAACACTAGACACGTCCTTCACCTTCCCCTTCTCCCTCCTGAAACAGGAGCCCCTAACAAAACCAAGCTGTGCAAAGCAGCTGTGAAGCTAAACAAGCTCAGCTGATGATGATACTCAGAGCATCAAGTTAATGACCTAAGCAACACAGGATGCAGTTCCCTTCAGCACTGCACAGTTTATTGGATACATTATGCGCATCTACCCCTGCATCAATAATAAAATACACCACCACACAACAATACGAGGCTTAACAAAACACACCATGCACTGTCAATGGATGTCAGAACCTGCTAGGCAATGGGCTGTGGACACCAGTACGATGCACAGTTGAGTGGAAAGCAAAAGGTAAAGCTCTAGATATCTGATGAAGCTGGATGAGCACCAACAGTTGTAAGGAAAGAAGCACAGACACGGGATCTCAGAAGACGCAGCGTAAGCATGTTTGTATGTAACAGGGTGGACTAGGATGAGTCAGCCTGAAAGCCCGCAATCTTCCTGACAGAAATATTACAGAACCAGAATCTTCTCATCAGATGCCTATAGTAAGGTGCAAAGAACAAGCCTTAGTCCCAGAACAGGCTTATATAAAAGGAACACAAATAGTAAGTAACTTGAAACTACTAGATCTGTTTCTGCCGTAATCTTCCTGGTGAGGCTGGCCTCCCCAGGTCTCAGGTTTGCCCTTCATGATGACTAGTCCAATATTTGCCAATTCCAACCAGGGTGAACCTTTTCCAGTCACCATGACCTCTCAGTGTCAGAAAACAGTCTTCCTTTCACTGCCAGTGCCCTGCAGAAGACTTTTTGTTGCTATTCATCCCCCATGCATCTCAACTCCCACTCACTTTTGGCCTTCCCAGTTTGTTTCATGCCTGCCCAGGTAAAGTTGCCACATTCCTCCCAAACAGCATACTCAATCTTTGTTTCACCTTCCATACTCTTTGCCTGTGTTCCCTACTCACTGACAGCAGCCAGCCTTTCTGCACTCACAAGAGAACAAGAAACGAAGCCAGGAAGATTGCCTCTGAAGAACAGCCAGCTCTCTAGCATCCCTATCCTTCAGAGTAACCTCCCACAGGATACCCCCCCACCAGTTTCCTGAGCAAGCAGATGTCTGTTCTCCTGTAGCCCAAGGGAGTTGTTCTACTATGAGCCTTCTCATCATTACTACTTTAAATATCATCATTTTGTCATTGTTGCTGCCAAAGCTGTCATCAGCCGCTATATTCAAAAACCTTATTCCTCCCTGTTCACAAGCAGCGGCCCTGGAAGATCCACTATGGGAGTCAGTTTGTTGAACATCTGTATCTAAAATTCAGAAGCAAGAAGAAGCAGTGTGGGGTGAAGCATCTAGGAAACATTCTGTTTCATCAAATGGGAAACTGCATGCATCATTACTGTTGAAAAGACCACATGAGCTAACAGCATTGCTCTTCTTACATAATGCAAAGAACAACCAGTTATTTAGAATGAAGACGATCAAACCCACTGTGTTGCCAGGGCACAGCTTCAGGCATGACTTCCACAGAGGTCCAAGGTACCTTTAGCAACCATCTGCATTCTGAGGAAACTGAAGAGCTTAGGCTAAGTGCATCAGGAGTAAGAACTGGTGTTAGCCTAGCTTTTCAATACTCTTAAGAAAATGGAAAAGAAGAAATGAAAGAAGCAGTCATGGAATTTGACAACAAAGTCTTTGTTTATCATTTTGAGGATCCTGATCTCTGGCATACACGGAATTTTTAGAAGGATTTGACTGTCACGAATGGAAACAGAGTCCAGATGTCCAATACTCAAATAGCAGAGCCTGTATGCTGTTGCTGGGGAGTCAGAATGGAAGAAGTCTGGTATATTTATGTTCTGTATGAATTCTGAAATACAGTTGTCTGGTGAGAAAACTATATGAATATTTGGATTTGGATCTCCGTAAAACTGGAGAATACAAATAGACTGCAGTAGGGCTAAACTATTGGTCAAGCGTAGATTTGTTTGATTATTTTTAAGGCCAAGCATGGATTAAGGAAGGGTTAAATACGAAGGTCATCTTCTCTGAGAAGACTTTTTTATTTTATTTTTTTAAAAACAGGAATGTTTTCCCCTCAGAGCTTTCAAATGACAGACTCCTCTGCTTGGACACTCATACTGATGTGGTTCATATGGCTACGGTTCAAAGAGCTGCAAGCATTTTACACAGTTAGCTTTGGCCTTCATGGACAATGCTTTCTAGTTTCTTAGGTTTTCACTCCCTGCAAAGCAATCTTATCCTTAGCTTGGAGCAGACTGTTAGAAGACATACTCATTTTGGCATTTTTCAATGAGGCTTCACATCTGCACCTCTGCTAGTCTAGAATAAAAACCCTTCAACTCAGGAGATATTATTTTGCAATCAAGCAGCCCTAGTTATGCTCCAAGAGAGCTCTACTAGGTCAAAATAATGGTGAGAACTGAAACTTCATACCATACTAAGTATCATAGAATCACAGAATTACTCAGGTTGGAAAAGACCTCAAAGATCATCAAGTACAACCACAGCCTAACCATACTACCCTAACTCTAACAACCCTCTGCTAAATCATGTATCTGAGCACCACATCCAAACAGCTCTTAAAACACCTCCCTGGGGAGCCTATTCCAGTGTTTAACTACCCTTTCTGTAAAGAAGTGTTTCCTAACATACAACCTAAACTTACCTGAGCGCAACTTGAGACCATGTCCTCTCATCCTGTCACCTGATACCAGTGAGAAAAGACCAAACCCACCCTCACTGTAAGCACCTTTCAGATACTGGAAAAGAGCAATAAGGTCTCCCCTCAGCCTCCTTTTCCCCAGGCTAAACAGCCCCAGCTCCCTCAGCCTCTCCTCATAGGGTTGATTCTCCAAGCCCCTCATGAGCCTTGTTGCCCTTCCCTGGACCTGCTCCAGTACCTCCATGTCCTTTTTGTACTGAGGTGCCCAAAACTGAACACAGTACTCGAGGTGAGGTCTCACCAATACTGAGTACAGGGGCAGGATGACTTCCCTATTCCTGCTCACCACACCATTCCTGATACAAGCCAGGATGCCATTGGCCTTCTTGTCCACCTGGGCACACTGCTGGCTCATATTCAGCTGACTGTCCATCAGCACACCAAGGTCCCTTTCCATCAGGCAGCTTTCCAGTCACACCTCCACAAGCCTGTACGGTTGCCTGGGGTTGTTGTGACCAAAATGCAGGATCTGACACTTAGCCCTATTGAAACTCATGCCGTTAGCCTTGGCCCATCTATCCAGTCTATCCAGGTCCCTCTGTAGTGCCCTTCTTCCCTCTGGCAGATCAACACTCCCTCCCAACTTGGTATCATCTGAGAACTTACTGAGAGTGTCCTCAATCCCCTCATCAAGATCATCAATGAAGTTGTTAAACAGAAGTGGTCCCAGCACTGAGCCCTAGGGGATGCTGCTCATGACCAACCGCTAACTGGATTCAGCTTCATTAACCACAACTCTTTGGGTCTGGCCATCCAGCCAGTGCTTCACCCAGCAGAGCATACGTCCATCCAGACCATGGGAATCCAGCTCCTCCACGAGAATGTTATGGGGGACAGTGTCAAAGGCCTTACTGAAAACCAGGTAGACCACTTGGACAGCCTTACCCTCACCCACTAAGCAGGTCACCTTGTCATAGAATGAAATCAGGTTTGTCAGACAAGATCTACCATTCACAAACCCATGCTGACTAGGCCTGATCCCCTGGCTGACCTTTAATTGGTCCATGATGGTTCCCAAGATTATTCATTCCATAACCTTCCAAGGTGAGACTGATGGGCCTGTAGCTACCAGGATCATCTATCCGGCCCATGCTGAAGATGGGCATCCCATTCTCCAGCCTCCAATCCACTGAGACATCTCTGGTCAGCCAGGACTGCTGAAAAATGATAGAGAGTGGTTTGGCAACCACATCCACCAACTCCCTCAGCACTCAGGGTCCAGTCTATCCGGCACCACAGATTTGCAAGCATCCAGCTTTCAGAGCAGGTCCAAAACTATCTCATCACGGATCATGCAGGACTTATTCTGTTCCCCCTCCCCATCTACCAGCACAGGAAGCTGTGTTCCCAGGGAGCAGTAAGTTTTGTATGGAATAGTGTGGAGTAAGTATAGAATAGTATGACAGTAAGTAGACTCAACACACACATGCACCCCTCTAAGACGCCTTCTGGAGCAGCACAGGAACAACCTCTTGTAGCATGCAGTCTTTCACTATTTCCTGTCCTGCTAGTGAAAGTGACTCCACACATAATATCCAACTGGAAGTTCAAAGCAGATTGCACAGATAGCAGTGAAATATACAGAGAATTTCAAGAATGCATAATCTTTACTGACACCTGGCAAAATAGCTGTTAATGCTAAGACCTATAAATCCTTGCCAAAGAGGCTTAAAAATAAATAAATAAGGAACTTTAGTCATCTGATCTGCATTTGCAAAATTGCTGTGGGAATAATGATTGTCCCTGTTTTCTACTCTCACAAAGCATACCATAGCGTTTTTACAGTTCTATCACAGAAAAGCTATCCTTGGCGTGCAACTCAGGAAAAGTGTAACAAAAGAAAACAGCACTGAAAGAAAAAAGAAACGATGGGAAAGCTGTTCCACCCTCAGTATGATGCTTAATAACTCCAGCACAGCTCTGTATCAATGTAATTGTCAGGCAGAGCTGGCAAGACCTTCAACAAAACCTTCTTAAACATTTCAGCATATGATAGCAATTCTACATACTCACACTCTTTGTTTTGTGAAAAAAATAATATATTTCTCTAGGAGAGGGCAAGACTGCAACTTACATTCCCCCTCCCCCATTCAATATTGCCTATGTGGGAGTAGTTATCATTAAGGTCATAGATTACAAGAAGTAAAGCTCTGGACATCTCTGAAGGTTCATCTTCTATATATCGTTTTTTTCAGAGGGGATGTAACATGCCACTCTCACACAACGTTCTTCCTCAATCGCATCTCTGCACAATGATGGATAGAAAGAAATGGATTTACTCTTCCCTGGTGACTGTTCTTCACCCCTAATCTCGCACAAATATTTCTATAGCATGTAGTGTTAGCAAATAGTTCACAAAATTCTCTTAGACCCATGTACAAGCATAATTAGTCTAACAAATTAATGTGCAATCATAAAGGTCCCATGGAATATAGTATGAAAGGGTTGAAGGCTACCCAGGAAGAAACAACTTCAGAATAAGTTTCCTCTCATTAACACATCTGCAACCACAGGGAGGATTTCTTCAAGTGACAGCCAACAGCTGTTACTACCGACTGCTGATATATGGATAAATAGGTAGATTGGCTTTTCATCTTAGGAATCATGTTTTAACCTCCCAACTCCACCTGCATTCACTATGCAGTGTTAAACCACTGAATACCTTTGGATCAAAGTAAACATTTGCAATCAAAAGAAACTACTTAAGCTATGCAGTTTTGAGAATTCATTTTGTTATTATTTAGGTCTACCAGGACCCTAAATAATGTAATAATAACAAAAAAGCAGCCGTGTTGCAGTTTCCTTTCAGAGGTAGAAGGATTGTTTCTTCCATCAGAACAGAATTGTTTAAGAGCATCTTTTCAAGTTAGTTATGAGTGTAACATTTTCCTGGCTTATGTGAACTTAGTGATGTCATTACATAGCCAACTGACTGTTTATTTTCATTTAGTTGAAAACAACCAAAAAGAGAAAGTCTTGAATTCGCTACATTATGAAAAGGTACTTGTGCAAATGGTACAACAGTAGGCTTAAAGTTCACGCATTAGGACTACAAGAAAACTAATTAAATTCACATTATACCACTCAAATAATGAATCAAAATCAGTTACAGAAGAAAACAGTGAGTGAGATAGGTTTGTTCAGTCTGGAGAAGAGAAAGCCCTTGGGAGACCTTATTGCAGCCTTCCAATAGATGAAGGAGACCTACAATAAGGATGGAGAAAGACTCTTCACTGGGGCTCATAATGACAGAACAAGGGGTAAGTGTTTTAAGCTCAAAAAGGATAGATTTAAATATGATAGAAGGAAGAAGTTCTTCACTCAGAGGGTGGAGTGACACTGCAAAAAGTTACATAGAAAAGCTGAGGATGCCCCAACTCTGGAAATGTTCAAGACCAGGCTACATGGGAGTTTGAACCTAGTGGTCAACACTAGGGCACAGGGTTTATCTGCAGACAAAGTTTTGCCTCCATCACAGTGCAAAAGGTCTGGAAAATGTTTCAGATAAAATAGAATTGCTTCAGTTACACCGTAAACTCATACAAAATTATCTTGGGTAACAACATGAATATATTTCAATGTGACGAGGACTTCCTGACACCCATATAACAGTCTCAGTTCATATAACTCAAAGCTAAAAGACATGTTACAAACTGAGACTTCCATAAAGTTTTTTATTGTTTATACAGTTGGTAACCATTTACTGCTAAAGGCAATATGCAGTAAAGGAGTTTTGGGGGGTTTTTTTGTTTTGTTTTTTTCCTCCCTTTTTTGGAGTTGATACCACATGCTTCCATAGACAAAAGAAGAAAAATCTGTAAAAACCAAAGCAGCCAGATTCATTTTGGAAAGAAGCTTGCAAAATCCCAATGAATCACATCTGCACAATAACTGCAATACCAAAATAAACTAATTCCCACTAGTTCCTAGTTCTTGAGTACTAATGTAAAAACTTATTCCTTTGCTTTAATGTAACACTGTCTCTAGGAAAGGCTTTTTCTGTCTTGTCTACGATCAAACCCCCACTGTATTAAAACTGGTTAAGCATTCCCACTCCATCTGTCAATCTGATGTCCTCATCTCATGAGATTCTCTGCAGACACCCCTGCAGAACTTAGTAAATAAGATGTGACTGGGGCAGCCAAATGAAGCCATGACCTGCAACTCCTGCAGTAAATTTCACTGACTTGGGAAGATAAATATCTTGGACTAAAATAGTCCTGCGATGACTTCAAGGACTTGCACGAAAGTAGCAACTCCAAATATCTGTGCTCTGAGCAGCTAAGCTGTCTCATCTCAAAGCAATTCCACAAGCTGGCTTTAGCTACAACGCAGATTTCACATTTTAAGAAGTGCTGTGTTTGGGGTGTTTGTTTTTTTGGTTTTTTTTTATTGCAGGTCTGCAATAGGAAGCCACATGTATGCAGAAAATGAACTCAAAAAGCAAGTCAGACTAGACTTGGCCACAGACTACTGTGAATTCAGACATGGAAGTTTGACAAAAGCCCAGTGTACCTCTACAAAAGCAATGAAAACCCTTGGGAAATCCAGGAAGCCTGTCTTGTCTCTCACTTCATCTGTTCATTGGAGGAGTGGGGGGAGAACTCCATCTGTACATAGAAAGCTCCCAAATCCAGTACTACAGACTGCATGCTGTTAAATTAGTACATTCATTAGTACAGTGTTTTGGAAATATGCCTTTATATTGTGTGGGAAGGAAAAGAAAAAGAAATAAAGAGAGAAATTGCCCCAAGCTGGCTTATTCTAACATCTCAGTACCAGTAAAAATAATCCTAGATCTTCCCCTTACGAACTTCTACAGAAAGCTGATGATCTCAAGCACCAGAGTAACTAGTAGTACAATTACAAATCCATCATATTCAATCCACTGAACAAACAATATATAAGATACACCTTCAGAATACAGTTAACTTGGCTTCTTGTTGTTAAAGATCTGTATTCAGTCCAACAAATACTGTCAGCTCTTCCTGAAAGCAGTTATGCACACACAGTGAATAAGCCCACCCTTTCCAATTTCAGACCCCTGTCTCAGTACCAGCACTGATGCCTCGTCTTTACGTTTCACAGAATGTAATGTACATTTCACAGAATGAATTCGTCTTTACATTTCCCACTTCTACTTCTTACCCTTGAATAGTATCAGCTATAGAAAGAAGTCACTTCCTCACTTTCACTCATTCTGATGGACAATTACCACTCACTTTGTAGTGTGGCCACGTAAAATAATGGCTGAACCTGGCTTTTGAGATCCCTAGGAGCTGCCTTCTCTCATTGTTGACTATGCTGGCTAAATTCAGACAAGGACAAGGCAAGGAACAGGATTCTTACCAACCAACCTTGTCACCTCATTTAAAGTATTCTTCCATCAGCAGCTCTACCTAAATGGGACAACCCCGTTTATAGGCACCTAAAAAAAACTTAACCATTTCCATTCCTTGATGTTCTATAACTTACAATATCTAATATTACTGTTTTCTTTTCCCAAATTTGAGACCTGAACATTATTGATGCCAGTATTTCTATACACAAATACCTTCAAGATCCAGCTTTACAATCCATTTGTATTTCTGTCCCTGATATTCCCATGACTTGAAAATTCCTGCCTACATGTCTTCAATCTGTGGACTGAACTTTCAAGAATGTTATAATCATCAACAAAGACCTAATCAAGTCAGAACCTGCAAGCACTCAAGTGCAGCAGTTTTCTGCACAGAGATGGAAGTCCTCTGAGTGCAGTAGAATCACTAGGGTGTGTAAAGTTTCTTATGCACTTAAGCACTTTAGGTTCTGTCCTTAATTTTTTAAGCAAGTTTTCTGCCAAAATGGCAAGAAGTTTCACAATAATCAGCAGTTCTTGGGAGATTTCCTCTTCTTGTTCTAAATCTTACAAGAACAGCTGTTCTGGAGAAAATTTGGCTGTATCTGAATGTCCACACAGGCTCCAAAACCACAGGTGTAGGCTCAAAGCCAGGGATGCATATACAAGACTCCCCTTCAATAGCATTCAGGTTTTCTCCTTTCCCTGATGACAAAACCACCATGGAAAGCACAGGGATCAATAACTAAGCTTCAGAGCTGGGCATACATACTGGTCACTTTATAGCCAACACTATTAATGAGATTTCTGGTTGAGGCAGTTCAGCGAGACTTTCTGCACTGTTCCCACGGCTGACTAGGCCTGTTGTATTAAGCTTAGAGTGTCTTTGTTTTAGCATTTCAGGTCAGTAGGGAAATGGCCAACAAAGAACCAGATCATGCGGTGTGTGGGCAAGGTTCTCAGGGGGCAGAGGGCCACCTCACTGTACTACTAGAAAAGACATTTGCTCAAGGCATTATTACAGTATTACACGTGCTGTGATCAGTAAACACTGTCTGCCACAGCTGTGAGAGTAATTCCTACTGAAGCTTGTTCTTCGTAAGCTTTAGCAATCATCACTAGAGATGAAGCAGGCACTGCTGTTTTCCAGTTACTGACCAACTTTAAGAGAATTCACAAGGCTTACCCTCAGCTAAATACTTGTGTTAAAGAAAAAAAGATATTCTCACCTACAGTCTTAGCAATTCCTGTACCACTTCACAGCATACCTGCCTTCTATCTTCTCCAACAGAAAATATGCCATTAGTCAACCTTTCAACAAGCCAGACATTTTTTCCTGTCATACATCACTGAAAACAAATCTGGATGGAGTTCTGGAAATTTTTTTTACTTACATTAATTTCTCAGAAAGAATGTTATTTTGCTCACATAAGTTTCCCAATGTGTCAAGAGAATTGAAACCACATACTCAGCTACTTGTCTGAATCTTGTGCCATGGGCACTTTCTCCGGAAGTCATCACAAATCCATGTTGACAGTCAGTATCCAGAAAACAAGAAAGGTGAGACAATTTTAAATAGTAATGTTATGAAATTATTGGATTTGTGGCTAAATTATTCACTTAGAATGTTTTTGACCAATCAGTTTAAGGCTAAACTTGCATTGGGGATCATCTCTATCTGCTTATCACATTGTTAAAGTTTCCAACCATGTTTGTTACAGCACACATTTCTAGCTATACTTTATTAGATGCTAAAGAGACAGTCTGTTTCATGACTTGTTTGGATGATCAGGGATATGATTTAGCAGAGGATTGTTAGAGTTAGGGTACTATGGTTAGGCTGTGGTTGGACTTGATGATCTTCGAGGTCTCTTCCAACCTGGTTAATTCTATGATTCTATGACACGTGACTCAAATGCAACTGACTGCAAATAATAGTCCTAGCTTGAAATACTGTTTAAAAAAAAAAATCAACTCTGAAAAACTATTTATTCAAAACTCAACATAGGCACTGGATTCAGCAAGCAGGAGAAAATACAGCAGCTGATCAGAAAAATGCATTCAAAATACCCCCTACACATATTCCTACAGCTATAGGTCATTCATATATACAAGCCACTATAAAGTTTCAGATAGGTGCAGAGTCCAGTAGAACATCAGGTCTGCCTTCACTGAGATTTCAGTGATGCAGCATTTCCTAGAATTTTACAGCATGCAAGGTACAGAATTTAAAGTGCTCCCTGATGCTCAAAAAAAAAAAAAAACCCAAACAAAACAACAACAACAAGAAAAAACAACCCAACACCTTTTAAATTCCTCATCTACTCTGCTACCTAAAGGGCTTCTATATCCTCTAAGGAGACACTTTGGTAAGACAACAGAAACTCAAGTATGCCTTATGGCAGGTTTTCATGCTCATTATTGTCCTCTGTTTCCCTTAAGGCCTAAGTTGCATTGCAGTTCAAATTCTCCACAAAATGATTAAATGTCAAGAGAAACCAAGCCCCAAACAAGCCCTGAACTCTCTCATACTATTAGGTTAAAATAAAACATTAGAGTTCATGGACTGCTGCAGCAGTACTGTCAGTAAATGCATTTACTGGTATCCACCCCTTGCAATCCCCAGTCAGTGCTCACTGGCAATGGACAGCAGCTTTGCAACAAGTACGCCCAGACTCATCACACATAATTACAGTGTGTTTCTCCTGTCAGCCTGTGGGTGGGAGTGAGACAGGGGACCCTACGTGGCATGACTCATTAATTATCTGAAAGATTTCCAGATAGCCAAACTGTTCATCACGGTCCTCACCCACAATGAAGTCCCAAGTCAATTCTCCATCAGTATTTTCTTGGCTCGCAGCTTCCTTCCTCTGCTTTGCAACAGCAGCATTAACAGAGAAGGAGAGTGCAACCTGAACAGCACAGATGTTGTGCTGCTTGAACAGGGCAAGATCTGGGATGAGAATGCAGGGTAAACACAGCTGACTTTCTAAAGGATAAGCACACCTGAGGATGTGTGGGTGTGTGTTCACTACAAAGCCTTCGCTGTAAAACTGACATGGAATTGAGAGCTCAAGAAGACCAGAAAACGCCTAAACTGGAGGAAGCAAGTTAGAAAGCAAATGCCATGAAAGTTATGTAAGAAGTTTGTTTCTCCTCTCCATGCTCAAAAGTGATTTTGTCCATAGCAAAAGTATTACATAAAGGATGAGCTTAACAGAAATGAGTGACACAGAAGATTATGTCATTTTAAGCTTTGCTGCCAGGGATGTTGATTTTTTTTCAATACAGAACTCTACTTCATCAAGTTCTTTAGAGCGCTGCTTCCACACATTTCTCTTCTGAAATCCTCCATCCACACAGAAAAGAAAAACAATGCCAGCTTACACACTGGTCTCATTCTGTACCATAAGAAAGAGTTATGGTAAGGTAGTGTAATGGTAACATGGATACAATCAGCCCACTTCTTTCACAACTGGAAAAAAAAAATTAAAATAATTCCTCTAAACTTTTTATTTTAAAGTCACAAAATGAACAAGAACTTACTGACACGACCAGCTGTCATTCTGATATGCTTTTTGTTTAAACACCAGGAAGAGGGAGAACAGAATGAAAGGTGGACATAACATACACATAGATCTAGAAGTGGCAACACTCCCAAACCTGCCATATAGACTTCCTGTATCATCTGTGGCATAGTCGAAATTCATTAGCGCTGTATGCCTATATGTGAGTAGGAGAGAGCAAGTGTGTGTATTCACACACCTGCTTCCAATCCTTACACTGAGGAAATCCTACACAGTAGACACATTAAATGTCTTTAACAACAATCTGAACCAAGACATGAAAGAGAATATAAGAAGAAATGTTCCTACCTTCCACAAAAGGAGCTGCAAAAATGAGTCTATCAAGACTATTTTTCACTTCAGTTGAAGTGTCAGAAGCGTCGTAAATGTTTGGTTCAGAAACCAAAACCAGCAAATTAACATGAAAAATACAACAGACAGGTATTTTTCCTAGGAATTACCAAGTGGTATCACACCAGCTTGTTGAGAAACAACTTAAAGCTGAGACATACTACACCCACCTCCTGTGAAGATAAGCAGGATCCTCTCTTAAATCTGATTAACTAGCTGTAGATATACAATAAGCAAGAAGACCTGATTTTCTATATGCAGCTGTGTGACTATAATATGCAAACAGAAGGTGCGGGGACTAAGGGAGGCCAACTACATTCCTTGTAATGTTAAGGACTAGAAAAAAAGTTGCAAAGCCCTCTCTGCTCTCCCCATTCACTGAACTCTATGTCACATAAGGAGCCAATTCAAGTTTAAGTGGCAGAATATCCCAGGAGCCAAACGATAAGAGTTCCCAGCTCTAATCCTCCTGGCAGGACTCTGCTCTACACAAAGCATTACCAGAGGCTGTAAGTCATGCTACAAAGCTGATTCAAGCCGTGGTTAAACTAACCAAGACAAAAACAATACCTACAAATGTCTCTTAACACCAGACTGCAAAAGAAGAAATTACTTTGATCACAAGCAACTGCATGTTAGAGACCATCTACAACTTCACTCGCATAAGGATCTCAGTGGTGACGGCATCCTATTTATGGTTTTATAGAAGAGTTTGGGTAGACGATCTGAAAGTCACAACCAACTTCTTTTTATGTCTTATAAAAGGGAGGCCTCCTTCTAAACTTTCTGGCTCTATAAAACATAAGTTTGTAATAAGAAGAAAGCCAGACAACTCTCCAGCTCTATTGACACTTTGACTTCTGCATTACTGCTCCACTTCTGGTTTTGAAGCAGTACCCAAGGGTCTGAAGGAGAGTTTAAACAATCAGTGGGAGTGGTGTTTGAAATCATTCTGTTAGCCAAAAAGAAAGGGAAGTTTTTGAAGACAAATAACATACCCCACATCTATTGACACCCTGTGCCTTCGGCTACTGCTCAGATACATTTGTAGTGTATTTAACAGTAAAATCTTCCTACATTTTCAGTTCTTCTTCATGGAGAACTTCTATGCCAAGTCAAAGTCAAGATTAATTTTAATGAATGCCATAAACTACTTGGGAGGGAATAAGCAAGGAATAGCAAAAATTTCAAAGCTACTGGAATTCTACAGACACACACACACATCTTCAAGCAAATATTTTCTCAGTTCCTTGCTCTTGTGAAATAGCCTTAATTATTAAAACTTTCCTGGCAGGACAACATTCCTCCTCCAGATCTTTTCATGCCTCATACAAGTCTCTGGAGACAACAACAACAGCAAGTCATCAGTATACATGAAATTCAAAGAGTCCAGCGACTATTCAAGTTATTTGCCACTGAGGTTGTTTTCTGAGTTTTCCCCAAATATTCTGCAACACCACAAAAATGCAATTTCATATAGAATGCTTAAAATATCTAATGTTCAGCACAGTTCAGATGCTAAAGGTTGAATAATTCCTGATAATGACTCATCACACAGTATCAGGTAGCTTATAAGGCAGAGATGATAACATTATCTGCACCAAAAGTGTTATCTCAATAATGATAATGTTATTTTCTTCCATATCGTGGTTTACTTTAGTACAGAAAAAAACACTTCTTCAAACTTCCTTTCCATTTGTTACTTGGATGTGCTAATTGATATTACAAACATGGAACAGAAGCAAAGCAGCTGTATATTTGTATGTACTCACAGTACTATAAATAAGTCTCTATTATTATTTATGTAAGATGACAGGGGAGATTCAAGCTGGACATTAGGAAGTATTACTTCTCAGAAAGGGTGGTCAGGCACTGGAATGGACTCCTTAGGGAGGTGGTGGAGTCACCGACCCTTGGGGTGTTCAAGGAAAGACTGATGTTGTGTTGAGGGACATGGTTTAGTGGGAGCTATTAGTAATAGGTGAACGGTTGGAAAAGACCTAAAAGATCATCCAGTCCAACCTTGGTGATTCTGTGATTCTAAGTGCATAAATATGGGTGATTTTATAATACAGGAAAAAAAGAAGCAGGCAACTTTAGCCTTTCTCCTGAGAAGGTCTCACATGTATATGCACTCAAATCAACTCAGCAGAGAATTCATTTTGCTTGATTAGCCTAAATAGGATATTCTTGTCTGGCTCCTTTATCTTAACGTCATTTAATACAAACCAAAAGCCACCTTTCCAATCCCAATTCTTAACAATCAAGACCAATACTGAAATGACGTTTTTATCAGCACTGCCATTTTTCCTGTCCGGTGCAATTTCCTGCCCCCTGTCCCAGGGAATCTTCCTGCCGATGTGTGTTCTGACCTGTACAGCTGAAAAAAAGCCTAATGCAGAAGTTTGATGATGACATTTCATAGCAGCCAGCAATAAGTGAAGTATCCAAGTACATAGGCCTCCAAATTCTGTTCCAGAGGACATAAGCCATTGTACTGCATCTGGCCAGAAATGCTGGCAAGTACTGGTGAGATATGACTTATGGAAAGTTAAACCTCAGCAATAGTCCAGCTTAAAAGAATTGTTTTCATTTACAGTCATAGACCAAACATAAATCCATTGTTTATTGCTTGGCTGCCCTTTCCTCAGCTGTCCAGCTTTGAGCATCAGAAACCTTCATGACCACAGGATCCCCCACAAGTCTGATCTTTATTCAAGTCTCAAACTCCCAGAAGCCATTACTGTGAGAGATTGCACAGTACGCTGCAAGAAATCATTCATGATAGGAACAAACTGAAACATGAAGAGCAGCTAAGAAAAAAAAAAAAAAATTATCTGAAGGATTGACAGGAACCATATGGAGAATATTCTCCAACGTCCTCCATTCTCAGTGGAGCATTCAGCATTTTATAGATCAGATGTCTCTAAAGAAGAACAATTAATTTTCCATTTCCTATGGCCTCCTACCCTTAGAAACTAGTGAGTAGCCTGAATCAAGCCCTCCATTGAGTTAGTACACATCTAGCTACCTGTCCAATGCAACCATGTTACCTCACCCCTGACATACTTCTCCCCAGCAAACCCTTTTGTCCACCACTTTACTGGTAAGCCATGTAAGGCTGAGTGTGAAAACCGTAATTTGGATATCAGTCTACTAATAATTTCTAAACTATTGAGTGACAATGCATGCGATACACCTGGCACTCATATTTCCTAAGGCCATAAGTTAGAAATACTTGCTTTTAACACATTGCTGTTACTGAACAGATAGGAAAGGAGAGGGAAAAAGAAAAAAGAAAAAACAAGAGGTAGAAGCCCTTCCTAAAATGAATTATTTGGGACAGTAAAGTTGTGAACAAGTTTCTCTATCCCCACTGCTTAAATTATAAGAGCTGGAAACCATACGAGGCACAGTATCAGCCACTGAGGGAGAAGCCATGAAAGCTTCCAGTATCCTGTAGGAAAGCAAGACATCACGGACTAAGGTTTAAGTAACTACAGTTTCACTGTGTTTTTTCACACCACAGATTTAACACACGTGCCCACTAAAAACTCCAGTTTGCTGCAAAAGCCAGATTTATAACCTGAATATTTTGAATTTCTGAAGGACTTAACTTTTTGTAATAAAAGTTTTGCTGTCATGTTCTGAAAATAGAACATTTTCTCCATCTTTTGGAAAAACATGTGGACTTCGTCACCCTTAAGAGCTGTCAGAATTTTAAACCATTAGGCAGTTCTGTAAGACCAAGGGGGGTGGGAAATGGAGAAATAAACTGGGGCTGAGGGTGGAGTATGGCATTCCATAGATCAAATGGTATCAAATATATCACTGCACAGACATTTGTTCCCACATCTACCAGTTACCACATGCCAGGAACTACAAGCAACATGATAGCAGTTCCTAAATTTGTCCATAAGAAAGGAGCCATTTGGGCCTGTTGCAAAGGCTTACTGTTAGAGGACAGAAAAAGTGATAGAGTCAGAAGTCCCAGACCTGAATTATTTTGAATATGTCCACAGCAAAAGAAATGGACCTTTCCTAGCAGATTAATTCCACAGCTAATTGAGACAGTTCAGCCCAACAGCTGTAAGCAACATCACAAGAGGAGCACAGTGCTGGGCTTGGCACCAGGCAGGACTACCTCAGCTGCCCTCCGAGGGACTGCTTAGCATAGCTTAATGAATACATACACACACACACAAATATATACATACACACACACGCAAATATATACATACACACACATCTGCAAGTAAGAACACTTGGATACTCAAGAGTTCAAGAGTTTCACAACTGCTCCTTAAAGGAGAAAAGAAAATGAAAGAGAAAAGAAAAGAAAAAATAGGAAGAAGCCACACAGACAAAAAAGCCCAAACTCAAGAACTCCCAAGAGCTCCGACCAAGCAGAGCATCTGTCTGGCATCTGCTGACTCCATGTCAGGAATTCACTTTGATTTGACTGATGTTCAGGAGAAAAGGATGGAGCTGTCTTTAGTTTCCCTGAAACAATGTGTATTTCAATCATACTCCTGCAGTCCTTCCATTTGCTGTTGTTTGTTTGTTTCCCTATCCAGATAATTTGTTCAAATCTTTGAACTAAATAGAAAAAGTGTGGGTTTTTTTTTTTTGCTGGCTACATGAACAAAGGCAAGCTGCAGAGGCACAGAGGGGCACAGGCCAGGGCAGAAGGATGGCATATTGTCAGCCCCTCACCTACACACAGTGATGTGAAGGACTGGCCAGAACTGTACTAATACTCCCTAAACGCAGCACAAAATGTCTGTAAACATTCACAGGAAAGCTTGACTCCAGTACCACTGGAAATCCAGGCATCAAGCTGCAACCACAAGAAGACAAAGAATCGGACTATTTGGGATGTAGATTTGATGCTACTTTTCTTCACTGCATTCCTGGCCTCTACACAGTTCCCATCAGATGTCAGTCTCCCCTGACCAAAAACCACTAGGATTTTTGCCATACTTTTTCGCCGAGTACTACATAATTTTCACATCCTAGTGTTTGTTCCCATAGAGGATGCTACTAGTGCTGACTGGAGAACGTAAATTAGTGACAAGAGCTGCATGCTGATCAGCTGTTAAGATTGTCTGTGTATTCAGATATCATCAAGTATCAAGTACTTAAGGACTCAAATACTTTGTTGCACAATATCTTGCTGTGTTTTTTTTTCCCTAACATAGGCTAGCATCTACAAAGCAAGAGATAATGAAAAAGAGAGAAAGTGAGGCGATTTTCACACTGGTAGGAATTAGCTCCCATGGGAACGTGCCTCATAACAGTATCAGTTGCAAGGCCAAAAACCACATGCATGAAAATAACAGCAGGAGAAAAAAACAAGGGGGAAATATTTTCACATTGGCTCAATGGTGTGGCTGAAAGAGTTGCAAATACTAGGCCCTGAGCTTTACTGAGGTATCCAGGCACTCTGAAAGGCACCACGCAACAACAGCACTTGGGAAGCTTTTGAACAGTAAAGAGTCAGGCCAGAGGCCTGCCAGTTGCCCACATCAATAGCTGAGCCCGTTCTGGGGTCCAGCAACAATGAGATATGTGCCAGTTAAGACCTCATAATTCTGAGGGGCTCATTTTGATCAGTAGGTGATCAAAGATGTAGAAGAAAAAGATTAAACCAAGAGTGGAAGCAGCAAATAGTAAAAGGTGTCTCATACCTACATAGTCAATGCTGTTGATATGACTGGAGTAAAAGCCATCAAAATCCTCCTTCATGCTCTGTGTGTCATACTGCTTTGACTCATAAATAATGAGAACATTTCTAAAATGAACTTCAACTGAATATGTCATAACACTGTTATGCCCAAACTGATTTTCCTGTGAGATGAAGATGGTAATGCTCCTCATTCCGATAGTCACAAAAATCTTCTCAGTCTCTGAATTCATAGAACAAGTTTAGGCTTTGACACCCTATTTTCTGAGTCAAAACAATAAAATCAATACGCCAACAAAACTACTTCACATAAAGCTCAAATATTTAGTGGAACTGAGCTGAAAATCTATTTATGAGAAAGGCAAGTAAGAAAAATGATAGATTTGGATTCTTTTATTCACAACATTTACATGCTGGAAAAAATAACCTCTAAGTGCCAAGATGTGACAAAGGCTTGAATCAATTTATTCAAATTTGGGTCTATTATAAGAGTTATTTTTGCAGATCTTTATTTGCCTGCTTGCTTATTTGCTCCTCATTTATATTTGTACTTAGAAACCGGATCCTCAATAACAGTGAATGAGTGAACTGAATATCACATGTCAATAAAGCCCCGCTTATATTTATTTTTAACAGCAAATGCTTTATGTTCTTCTAATGTAAATCTAAATAAAAACTTCAATAGGACTTAGAAGAGTCATAATGTTTTCAAGTAAATTCTATGAGATCCCCTGGTCAGAGAAATCACTGTTAAAACGCTATTAATGAGTCCATAAAAACATATTCTACTGTCCAAACTTCCAAACTTGAGGGCTGAGGTTAACTATATACACACCAGTAAATTGTGCCTGTCTTCTCCAAGGCTTTCTGCAGTAGCACTCAAGAAAGCACAGAGAGAAATAGGCAGCAGCCTTCTTCGACAAGATAGGGATCAAGAAGCCTGATGGTGTTCACATATATGAAGGAATGGGAAAGAAATAAGACCCGGTTGTGATGTTCACACTCCTGTCAGCAGAATACAGCTAACCTCTCTACTGTATTTGAGGCTTTTTCTAAAGTTAGCATAAAATGAAGCCTGGATCAAGTTAGTGCAGTGGGCACACTGTAGCTTCAAAAAATCTGCTTAATCCTCTTCTGGTTAGCTTCATTTTGCCAGCTCCAGCCCTAACTTCAAGGTCAGCTGCTCCAGGGAAGAAGGGGATATTTCTCAGTTTTTCAGAAAACACACAGGCCTACAGGATTTAATATGAAAAGGAACTTTTCTTGGTGCCTGGTTATCAAGTGTCTGCCATGCAACTTTCCACATTCTCCTTGCCATCAACAGAAACCTGCACAAAGCTACCTTGTGCTAAAATCTCAAGTTTCTCCTCATTTCCACAAGAGACACAAGCTGCAAGCATTTTCCCAGGGTTCCAGCCAAAACTTTCATTCTGCTCCCTTGTGCCCTCATTTGGGAGCCTGTCCTCTCTTTCTGCCCACTGTCATAGTACAACTATTGTTCTGAGAGATGATTTCACGCCAACACACCAAAAGATACTAGTATGATGTAGACCCTGTGCTTCAAAGCCAGACAGATAAGATTTCCTTTATCAACACGTCTTATGAAAATGGTAGTAGAATTCTTACAATGACATCCTAAAACTTAAATATACAGTTTTCCCAATTCCCTGAAGCTTATATTGAGATAAGTTCATGTTACCAGCACAGCGCAAAAGCAGATTTAAAAAACAAGTTTTTGTTGTAACATTAAGTGTGCCACCATGTACTTCCACATAGACAAAATGTTTTAAAACCTGAAGAGCCACCAAGGCAAGACTTGAAGAAAGCTTGGACCTGAATTTCATACTACAGCTTCACTGCCTCCAGTGTATTCCAAGAATTAGCTGGAGGGAAAGGTGACATAATTTAAGTGTATGGTTGGTGTATGGTGTGGATGTGTGTACACAGACACTGTTGGTGCACACCTTCTCCTCTCTAGATCTCCCAGTATCACAATGGAACAGAATCACCAGCCAGTAGAAGAGCATGATCTTATCAACAGTTTGCAACAATTATACCCTATACATTTTCTAACTGAAAGATTTTATGTTGAAACAGTGCTGTCCTTTCAACTGCACTGAACAGTCTGTGTTACGACAAGACTGGTACATGCTCAAAGAAGTACTATGGAGTCCAAAGGAAAAGAAGAAGAAAACCCAAGCGTGCTGGTTCAGGTTGAATATTCTTTAAGGAACCCTTTTGTTTTGTCAAATTCCTAATAACTATGAACTTCAGTGAGTTTTACATTCAAAATAGTGTTGTATTTTGGATCACACCAGACATACTACTTGGACTCTAGGTCATACTCCTTCTGTTGATACTGAATTGATTTGTTGATCATGTATAGATGTGGAATCCTCAGTACAGGAGAGACATAGACATGTTGGAGTGCATACAGAGAAGGGCCACAAAAATGGTTCACAGAATAGCACAACTCTCCCATGAGGACAGGCTGAGAGCTGAGCAACTCTAAGGATTCTATGATTCTGTCACTAGCATGAGGTTTTGTACAGTTCCATTGTCAAATTTACTATGGAACCTGTATTATGGAGAAAATCTCTGATTTCTCTTTCCACCTGTAAAGGTGGTAACAGAGGATGGTGATAAATAGTCAAAGGTTATGGGTAAAGAAAACTCACCAATGTCAATGCCTGGACCGGATAGCTGAGGCAGTCTTCACTGGAGAGCGATCTCCAAGAGATGCTGCCTCAGTGGTGGTCAGCCCTTAAATGAGGTCTCAGAGGGGGGTGGAGTCGAAGTCCACCCCTTCCAGGAGCACAGCTAGATCACTCTCACCTGTGCTCCCACAGCTGACCCAACACTTGCCTCAGCTAATTAATCAGTGGTTCAAGCTGTGATTTCCCATACACCACCATTTAAGGATAGGTGGCAGCAGACATAATTGCCCCAAGCCAGCTTTGGATCACCCAAGAAAGGCAGTGGTCATAATATATTAATAAAGAAGGAACAGCTTAACACTTTCTAAGGATCAGGGCTCACAGAACACTTGGAGGCAGTCTCCTAAGTACAAATCATTTGCCTGCGGCTGCCAGCCCCTATAGGAGGTTAGGGAGGGGGGGGATCCCTTTCAGTCCAACAGGTAACTTGCTTCCACCTGTGCTCCTGAGGCTGAATATGCCCCTTCACCTCAATCACTGGTTCAGGCTGTGATCTAACAGATCCCATACACTCCACTACAAAAATTATATGCATCAGTTCTTGTTCAAAGTGCCCAATAGCTTTATGCAGTTTTTACACCTCATAGTAGAGTCATAGAATGGCCTGGGTTGAAAAGGACCATAATGATCATCTAGTTTCAACCCCTCTGCTATGGGGAGAGTTACCAGCCACCAGACCAGGCTGCCCAGAGCCATATCCAGCCTGGCCTTGAAAGCCTCCAGGGATGGGGCATCCACAGCCTCGGGCAACCTGTTCCAGTGCATCACCACCCTCTGAATGAAGAACTTCCTCCTAATAGCAAACCTAAACCACCCCATTACAGTTTAAGACCATTTCCCCTTGAGTCAAAACCATTCCCCTAGTGTCAAAAGAAGCAAGTGCTATTTGTAGATTTTTAAACAAAAAAAAAAAATAGATCTCTGCTTCAAATTTGCCAGAAGACGTGTTAGATTTCAAAGAAAAAAAAAACAAAAAACCTTGTCCCTGAAAATGCTGGGTATAAAATGACTCGTTACAGATTGACTTTTTATTATTTAAACTAGAGAATTTAGTGAAGATGTGATTGAGATAAAGCAGATTTAGAATAGCATAGTGATATCAAACAGATCCACCACCGAGACAAATTAACAGTATATTTTCACAGCCTCTATGACAGACAAGTTTTGATCTATTAACCTTCACATCCTGAATTTCAGCCAGAGGATTCCAACAACCTGCATACCAAGGAACTGACGATTCCACACAAGAGCACAGATGTTACTGACTAGTCTGTCCCAGACCACTCCATTACTAAAGGTCATTCCAAAATTCCTAATGTACAGACTCCTAACTCATCATGACTTCTTATTTCCAGAAAGCGATCATAAAGATGACAAATGTTATATTCCAGATGAAATGCATACAATAAGTCACACTGAAAAACGTCTTTGATGGGCTTTATCCAGAAAGGTGAAGACAGAAGATCTACAATGCTTATCAAAATGATACTCATAATCACAGCAGCTATTAGCAAGGGAAGCAGAGCAGAAGGATTCTACCTCGGTAGAATAAAAATATATAATTCTAGATGAAAGCATTTCAGCTCTGCTTCCCTCCACTTAGAACCAGTAAGGATTCACTTATTGGCACACATTTGCAAATCCTGTGATGCCACAGCACCCACACTGCTCTCTCAGTCAGGTCAGTGCCAGCTTCAAAGCACAGTCCACTGAGGTATGGGAAGAATGTGACCAAGAAAACAGGAGACAAGGAAACTGCCTGGGAATGATAAAGCGCTGATATCAAAGCAAGAAAAATTCATTAGGTCACTTAGTATCACATCAAAGGAGACAGACTGAGAGCCTTACACAGAAACAGTTCAGACACGGACAGTGACATTTCCTTCCTCGTATAATTTGCGTGTAGGTAGCACAAGCAGGAAAGAATTGCAGGGAGCCAAAGAGATGATTTTATATGTCAAATAATCACATATCTTGCTCTGAGATTTGGCTATACTTGCTTTTGCTACAATACTTAGTAGTGTCTTTTATCAGGTCAATTATAACAAGGTTTTAATAGCTGATCACTAGTTACACACCCCTCACTTACCAGGAGTGTCCGGCATCCAAGCACATGGAATAGAGAGCTGTAGTTTTACCTCCACAATGCTGCAGAATGCTAAGTACGCTGCAAAGAATGCAAGCTCTAAGGAGCTCCAAACTAGAATACAGTCTCAAATCAATGTTCTCCACATCACAGTGCCAATGATGACGTGAAAAAGACTCATGTTTGCAAAGTACGTTTTTTGCAAAGATACTGTAGAGATGAGCACTAAAAGAGTCTGAGAAAGTTGGTATTTCTGTCCTTGGGATTTGGTTTGAATAGCACACAGTAAACATGGCACAGGACTGCATGTTGAACAGTAAGGAGAAAGTGAAACACTGAATAGCTGTTCATTAAGAGCAGCACCATTCATTCTGTGCACTAAAGAGATACTAAGAAGAAAGACAGCAGTGACCACGTATTTAATATGCATGCCCATGAAGGAGAATTGAGCTTGCGGAGACAACAATATTCTATTCTTTTAGCAGGCCTGACCCTGCAAATTTCATCATGTTCTCCAAGGCTGAAGACAGAAACTTGCAAATGTAATTATTCAAATAACCCTCACTTCACGAATATTTAACAGCCTTCAGTGAAAGCAGATTCCAAGACTCAGGGTATTGCAAGAGTGAAATAGAAACCCATCTATTTCCACAGCAGGAATACAGAACAGCTCTCGGCAATTTTCTGTTTTTAAGTTTGTATGTGCGGTTCAGTCTAACAAATGCTGTGAGCAGAGGCAGGAGATGATCTGCCAAAGTACTAAACAGTCAAAGAAAGCATATGTTCAACATAAAAAAAGTAAGGAGAAAACGAAAAAAAATGAAGAAGTCTGAGAGAAGCTTTCTTGGGCTGTTCTGAAGTCAAATAGCTTGACTGGGCTTTAGCAGAAGCTAAAACTCCAGCACCAGTCTGTATATTGCTGAGATATTTACATACACGGGAAACAATTATTAGTATTCATCCATTTTCTTACATTCTCTGCTATTCAAGAGGGCACCAAGCTGGGTTTTCTGCACTGTAAATGTGAAAGGTGAATTGCTGTAGAAAACTGAACCTTCTTTAATTATGCGTGGTAATAAAAGCCACTATACCTGATTAAAAATACAATAATAATTTAAAATAAATTGATGTATCTAAGAAATGCAAGTCATTTATCTTCCCATAGCAAGCAATTGTTTAACCTTTGGGTTATGGGATTTTCTTCTCTTAACCTAACTTGAAGACCCAATAAAAGATAGCAAGGTTACCCTTACGAAGCATGCTGAATTTCTAAATTAGACATCTCCTGCAAAAGATTAAAGGTGTAACTTTAATCAACAAAAACCACCACCAACAAACCAGGAGTCATTCTATCATGCTACAAACATGACACTAAAATCTGAGCGTGGGAGGACAAAGTCAGAGACTGTCTGGACTCAAGAAGAAAACGAGATACCACCATTAACGATAGAAACGAGTAAACACAGCCTACAAAAACACACACTAATGAAATATCTCAGTCTGGGATTAAAAAATTAAAGAGGTCATATGCAGATAGAGTCTTGTCTCCAGCCTGAGCCACTGTAGAAGGCCGTCAAACCCCAGGTGATATCAGTAACAGAAGAATTACACAGGAATCTCCGTAGGCTTTAGCACACAAATTCAGCAAAGGAAAATGCCAGGCAAAGGCCCAGGAAGCCATAATCTATCCATTTCTCAATATTTACATACTATGTCTTTTTGCTTATGAAATTCAAGCAAGCAATTCAGTTTGTTTTTTATAGAGCTCAGTTTCATGATGTACTTTTGTATTACAGACATACAGGCAGGAAATATTATTACTTAAATATGATTTGACACTATTCTTTCTTTTTGCAGAATGTATCCTTTTGCGTCAGATCATATTCATGAGCACACACACATACACACACACCTACTTACCCCAATATTTTCCAAATGTATATTAGCTTAAAAACCAGATTTGAAGTCTAAAAATACAACATACATCAGCTGAAAAGAGTACTGGAAACTTATCTCTTGTTGAAAGTGCCATTGGTTCTTTCCTGTTCAAGGCTTTGTTCTTTCTAATAATGAAAACCACCTTTGTTCTTCTCCTTTCACACCTATGATTAAATCCACAAGAGAATTGTCCACCAGAAGCATACGAAATTCATTCAGGGCACTCGGGAGCAGAATAAGCCGGAACAAATTGATGAGGCCAGGGGAAGGGTGTCGGCTTGAGAAAAATTAAAGGCGTTATCACAATTCTCTCGAGAATTTTACTGAACATTACATAGACACAGTGTGTGAATAGGTGCCACTAGAGCTAAGGTCAGATACAGATCATGGGAGACCAATACATTCTCTTCACATTCTCCTCATCATGTAAGAGATCCAAGGCCAGTGAAAAATGTATTAAAAAGAAACTGATGTTTTAAGGGCATAGACTGAATCAGAGATCTCCCTTCTCTCTGCTCATGAGCAGCAAAATAACACGTGTAAGGAAATAAAGCCTCTCTATCCAGCACCCATCAGTGCCAGCTCCAACTAAACTACCGATTCTTGATTTTAAATACAGGAGGAACACTTGTACATCAGCTTAAAACTGGAGCTGCCAAACCATGGCACACAGGTTAACTTCCAGGTGACTGCAGAGAAGAGAGGAATGATCATTTGAGTACCAATGGTCCAAAACCCAAGAAGTACTTTAGCTACAATTGGCCCAACTATGCTGACAAGAACAGATGGAGCCACCTCCATGAGAGATGAGGAGGAGGACTATGACCAGCACCATCCACACAAACAAGAAGTCACAAAGAAGGCACTGGCAGTATCATCAGTGCTATTAAAAATACCTTTTTCCCAGTACTGTGCTACCTATGTGACTAATTATGGAAGCTACAACAGTCTTCAGCACAGAACGTGCTGAGAGAGACTTGCTTGTTGCTGAAAGACTTCACTAAGTGTTTGTGGAACAGCTGTACACAGAGCCTCAAGCACACAGACAGTATCTGTATTGCCCCAGAACAAGCAAAGCTGAACAAAAGTCTGGCTTTTAAGTTTTTGGCTTGAAAATATCATGGGGAAGAGAAGAGGTGGGGAGAAAAGGGGTATTTATGGTAACTGTACTCTTTGTCCAAAGGGCAGAGAGGTTATAACTCCTAATATGAAGGATGCAAAACAGGTCAAAAAATTTAAAGCATTGCAGAATTAGTGGTTTGATGGGCCTGCTAAGTGGCGGCACACTCCCAGTAAAGAGTTCTGGCAGCAGAAAGCCTTTAATCCAAGTGAATAACTAACTGGGAATAATGTCAGCAAAACAGCTGTCTGGATGCTACGCTGCTCAACTTGAATAGAGGAACAATTGCCTACAATAGGAAAGCAATACATATCAACCCAACCTGAAAGTAAAGAGCAAGAACTAACACCACAGTTTAACTATCTGCCATGATCTTCTGCCTCAAAAATCAGAGTATGAAAGACGATGGTAGAACCAAAGAAGGAAACAACTGTTCTCTTCACAAACACAGCTACATAACTCCAGGATTAATTCCAGAGGTATACAAGTCTCTTCCAAAGAGAAGATGTAGAAACTACTACGTATTCATTCTCAATGCTTCACCCTTTCCACTTGAGTGGAAAGGCATACTAAATGCTGGCACAGAAGAATGTTAAGATAAGAAACATCTTCAGAGAATCTGTCTATCAAAGAAGCTCTTTAAGAATCTTTTGAACACCTTACTGAAAGTAGCATGGCCATCTCATACTTCCAGCAGAACAACCTGCAGCTCCACTGCATCATGATTAAGCCTGCAGCCCAGATGCCAACCAGAGCTCCCCAGAGGGGGAGAAAATAAATAACAACTACAATTTTACAGTAAATTAGAAGTGCCTGGTTTAGGTTATACTCTCTGAAGTGCCCATCCATTATATGTTGCCTCCTCTTGATGCTATTCCAAACTCTACTCCTCTTAATCTTTTCCCTTCACAAGGCTTTTCTTTTTTTTCCTCTGTGTCAGATTTGGACTGGCTTGCCCCAGTGTTGAAACAGGATAAAGATATTTCAAATGCATTCATCAGAAGCTCCAGGAATAGCAGCCGCTCGAAGCCAAGACCTTACCCACCTGAGTAAGTGCCAACATACAATACAGGTAATAAGAGATAACAGAAGTTCTATATATAAGAATTCTACTCAGGTTCCTATAGTAGTTCTTCAATTCGTGAAGCAGCTTTAACAGTTGTTCAAGTAACATAAAAAAGAAGCAGCTATATCAAAACACAGGAACAGTAAGTAAAATGATGGTACATGCACCAGAAGATAATCGTCCACCCTCCTTGTAAATACAAGTTACTCTGATGAGTTTGCAATAGCCATTTTTCCACATAATGACATATAAAACACTTTGGGCACATAGCATGCAGCCAGCTGGCAGCATCCACGTGACAAAGCTGCATAAAGCAAGCACCTTTTGTCACCTCATCTGCTCTGTATTAACTGACTGATTCATTGGCAGCCATTTACAGAAGGCGAAATCACCCCAACCTGGCCCATGCAAACAGTGAGTAAAATGGCCTAAAGTGCCGAGCCATCCAAAAGTCAGATTTGAAGTCAGATGGGCTTTGATGAGCAAGAACAGCATTCTGCTTTATTAGCAAGAACAAAGTCATGATTCTCTCAATTGTATTAGTCCAAATCCTCCATCACTGCACCAGGAACAAATGCTATACTTAACACTTTCCAGAAATCCCCACATGCGCTCTTCCCCACAAGCAGGACAGAGCTTACCACCATATACTAAGGTTAGAAATAGTGGTACAATCACTGTGCTGGCTTCTAAGAAGCTGCTGGACCTTGAAACTGCTCCCCCAGGAGCCCATAAATAGCTGCAGATGCTATTACCCTGAAGCTTCACTTCTGTCTGAAACAGTCCTATCATAAGCACGTACTGGAAAACACTCTCTACCCATAGTCAGCACCTTGATCTTCAGCAGCACCTATTCCTTTGAAGCACGAGCCATGGAAAACTGTCATACTGAGGTCCCTATCCTGTGGCAAGGCTGCCAGCAGTGCTACTGCTTGTAGCCCACTTCTAGTTATACATAGCGTGTACTCAGGGCATACAGGAGCATGATTCTCCCCTTCCCCTGTGCATCAAACCCCTTACACTCCTCCTTCTCCTTGGGAGATGCCAAGATACAGGAAAAAGGCAGAAAACAAAATCTTTCAGCGCAGTCTGAGATCTCACCACTTCGAAGAAGCCTGCTCTGGCTCTGAGCTATTGACTTCCTCAAGGCCCTTCATGTGGGAAGTTAAAAAGCAAGTTTCCTCCGCACAGCTTTGACATGAAGAAGAAAAGCCTGTATAGCATTGTAGGCTTAAGTACTGTGCTGAGAAACTAACAAATATTGAAGGGAGAGTGGGGAACCACAACACCAGAAGTGCCTGCAACTAGAACGTGCTCTCAAGTGTCCTGGTTGAAATCCAAAAAGACTTAAAACTATTGCACTGCATTACTACTTCAGAGAGACTTGCAAACTACAATGGAGAAAAATTAATGGTTAGGCTCCCAAGCTCTGGAAGACTCAAACTGCCAGGAATGTTGCCTTAGAACTACCCTTGTGAATTTCCATGGTTATCCCACATCCAACTACAGCAGCTTTGCTTACTTTCTCCCCTGAAGCTACACAAGGGAAGCAAAATAACAGGAAGGAACAAAGTAACAATGTATTTATTACAGAGACACACTTCTAAATGACAAATCGTTTTGTTTGGGGTACTCTGAGAGAACTCCAGCACCAACTGAAGCACATCCTTCAGAAGAGCAGCTGCAATTAATTCCGTATGATGCTCTTTGCAGAGCATGGCACCGAGTGAGCCTCTGCAAATGGAAGTGGCTGCTGCTCCCCAGGAGAAATAATCACTGAGAGATACGTGAGGGAGGTGAAATTACTCTGCAGCTCCACCACTATTTTTAACACCCGTCTCCCTTTACACTCGCCTTCGCACAGGGAATGTCTGACCCTTCAGCTGTGCTACGCCAATCTAGGAAGCTCAGGATGACAGGAGGTGCAGTGCTGCAGCCACCACCTCCATGCCAGAGGTGGCTGTGTGCCACACTGTCCCACAGAGACGTGCAGTTCCCTGTGCCCACGCACAGAGTGCTCACCCAGCAGCAGTGACCATCAGTCCAGCACTTGGCAGCAGAGCAGTGCAGGAAAAGTAGCACTGATCTGAGAGGAGAAAATACAGCCCCAGCAAGCCTGGAGATCTGCATGTTCATAATTAAAATGTTTTGAGGGTATTTCTGCTTCTCCGTAGAAAGGCAAGCTGTTTCTAATAAAAGATCATTTGAGTCGCTTGAACTTTGTTGATTTATGTCTTTTTTTCATGTTACTCCAAAGCTGAAGGCCCCTTGTCAAAATAAGAATTGGTTTGGGGAGGGGTGAGATGTTAAGCTAAGGGTCTCTATCATTTCTTTCAGCTTTGAGAGTCACCTTTACAACCCATTGACTCCAAGACTTCCTCTTCCGCGTTGGTACCATTTCTCTGGAAAACAGTTCATCCCCTTGGCTGCCTTCAGTCAATGCAAACCCTGGCAGAAGACGCACCCTGCACATGTGTGATCCCAAATAAGGGCTTCCCTTTTCTCCAAACCACCACTTTAAAAACCAACACATCAGACTCAGGGAAAAAGAGAAACAGAAAAACTTTTATACATTTGCTGTCTTTTTTATTTTCCTGTTTAGGTTACGTGTTTATAGTTATGCTTCTGGACTTAAAGAAAGCTTTGACTTGTCTGTTGCTACAGTAAATGCCAGTTACCCACTGAAATGAATCCAAGCAACAGTTACTCACAAGGTGTTCAGCTGAATGTTCAGGACACTGCCATCTTTGCCTATGATTGTCCTGACAGAGACGAGTCAGCCACTTATGTCTCTCCTCATTCCTCCCAGTTAGAAGATGCTCACAGCCAAGCAGCAAATTAGGAGGAGGGGAAAAACAAATGGGAAATGTAATCCCCAAATCTATACCTATTCTATTTGATCTGAGATGTTTTTAGGAAGACCTGCACATTCTGTGAGAACCATGACCTTCCGCTGGAACTATAAGGGCATAACGCAGCCCTGTGAGCTCATTGAATGCACTGCTTGCAAAACAAAGCACCATACAGAGATTTTAATCTCAGCCCTGTGTCCTCTGTAGCCATGCAACCATTCTGCTCCCACTTGCAAACAGTTATTTATGGGCATCAGCCTACTCTTACGCAAAAGAAAGGCTTCTTCAAGTCAGAGTAAAGGTTACCACTACTTGTGCCAATCTGCAGCCTGTTCCTGACATACAAATTCAGCTGAATTTCTTGGCTCTCTAGTTTTAGTTGCTTGAGGGTGTTTTTTTTTTTCCTCTTCAACTCTGCCACCTTTGGAGATGGCAAGTTCCAATACAAGAGGATTCACTTGTTTTCATCTTCAGATCACAGCATCTCCTTTCAACAGTCCCATTCTGTGTAAGCGACTTCATGTGATGCAGTGCTACCAAGCACTGTCAGTTCCTAAAGCCAAAGGCATCGATTGGCACCTTTGTTTGGATGTAACAGAACTAACATGTTAATCTTTTTACAGATTTCAAATCCTCATGTTGGGGAGAAAAGTCTGAACCACAGCAAAGCACAACGAGGAACAGAAAGCAGGTAACAGCCTAATTTAAAAACTAAATGATATGTTAATCTGTCCAGAGACTGCATTGCTCATGACTGCAATACTGAACTAAAAATTGACCAGTGCCTCAAGGAAAGGAAAGACTAGTAAGGTATTCTCAGGAAGAAGATTACTTAAATTTTGCAGCCTGTGAAGGAGAGATTAATGGACATAATTTCCCTCTTACCCTACTCACTCAACTGTAGAAAGCAGAGTTAAAGAACTGCTTTTCCATCATGCAGCTCCTTAGCCTGTGAAGTGCCCGACAAATCAGTGCCAGTGATGCCAGAGCCAACAAGGCACAGCAATATTATCTTTCAAAATCTTAGTTTGTCAAAGCTGATTTTAAAATCAAACTGTCTTTGATGCCAGGCATGATACCTAAAGGAACAGAACATAGCACAACAGGGCTTCTCTTCAAATAACAAATTAAAGAGAATTCTCTCCTTTCTCTACCATCCAAGTCACTAGACTAATTAATTTTAACATGACAAGCAAACATTGTTAATAACTCCATACTAAGCTAGCCCATCTGCTAAGGTAAGGATTATTACCAATAATCACTGAATCATTCATATGAATCATAGAACGGTTTGTGTTGGAAGGGACCTTTAAGATCATGTAGTTCCAACCCTTGCTATAGGCAGGAACACCTCTCACTACACAAGGCTGCTCAAAGCCCCATCCAGCCTGGCACTGAATGCTTCCAGGGAGGGGCATTCACAACTTTATCCACAACATTTTGTGTACATATATAACATAAAACAGCTTTGAGCAAGTTATAGTAGACCTGATCAGAGTATCTGTGAAAGCAGAGGATTATTATAACCAACTAATAGCACAAACAAAGAACCACTTAAGGATTTAACAACCAAACTCTCAAGCTTGCCCATCATCTCCTCAAGACCCAAAAAGCAAGTGGAACTCATTCCTTATTGGTCAATAATAGTGATGCAAAATGAAATAAATAACAAAAAGAATCTCATCAAGCAAAGGCAGACGCTCATATTTAGTTTTCTAAGATAAAAGAGGTTTAGTAGAATAGTTGGATTGGAAGCCAAACACGTTTTATGCTGCCTTGAGGAGTTCCCACAAAGGAAAGTCAGTAGCGTACCTGGAAAACACTCATCAAAAGCCACAGGAATCTTGCCTCTGTAAAGAGAAGATCTTGTTTATGTAAATAGATGCTTAAATGTGATGATACTTTAAGTATCCAGTAAAGCAGGATTAAAAAACGTAGCAACATTCACTCACCTACTTCCAATAAGCTGCAGACCCACAGAATAATTCAGGTTGGTGGGGTTCCTGGGGGCCTCTCAGCCCAAGCTCCTGCCCCACACCAGGGAAACTGACAGCCAGATCTGCTTGTTTGGAGCCCTGTTCAGCTGGGCATCAAGCCACCCTGGGGACGGGCAGCCTGTACCAATGCTCAGCTGTCCTCACAAAGCAAGGAGAAGCATCTTCGCTAAGTTAGAACCTTTCCTCTTTTAGTGCATGACAGGTGTCTCATTCTCCTGCCCAATGCCTCTGCCCTCTCCACAACCTGCCTTAAGCTGTTAGGCCCCCTGCCATCTACTTCTTTCCCAGCCTAACTCTCAGGAAAGGTGCTCCAGTCCCAGCCAGCCCTAGGACTCTGCCAATCTCTCTGTTCCAATGTCCTTTCTGTGCCGTGGGCCCCAAAACTGGATGCAGTATCGCAGGTGTGGCCTAGCAAGCAAATAATCACTTCCATCAACCTACAAAGAGCCAACCCTTCCTGCTGCCAGGACACAGCTGCCTCACATTTAGCTTGCTGCCCCACCAGTCCTCCCCCAGGCCCTCCCCACCCTGCACCACAGCAAAGGGTCATTCAGCCTGTCCCAGGTACACTAAGTACATTTCTGTTTAATAAATAAGAGGCAGTAATGGAGAGGTTTTTCAGTTTAAGTCAGGGTGTGTTCTGGTTCATCACATTCTTACAAACCTGCCTCTAGGGCACATGGTGCAGCCCTTTCACCTGATACTGTACTCACCACAGCTTGAAGAGGTTTCAGCTATTAACTTTGATACTACAGTACCATAGTAGCTGTAATCATCATAGCCAAGGGGACTGAGTGAAGCAGGGGAGCACAGTAGTTTCATTCTTAAATGACACACCAAAGGAGGGAAAGCTGAGATCTTCAGAGCCTGTATGCCAAAATGCTCACACCTGCCCCCATGCAGCTTCATCAACCACTCTTTCCAATGATGCTTTCACCCCCAGTAAATCTTACTTTTACTGTACCAGTCTTACACAGTTGTTCTTGTTGGGATATTTACAATATTAATACGCAGTAGTGTTCATCTGTGGATGAAGAGCTCATGGACTGGCAGCTTCTGCAAACCAAAGATAATATAGCTTTAATAACTTGCCATACTGATCATCTGCTTCTTCCCCAAGCTAAGAAAGATTCCAGCTTTCTAGATGATATTTTCCTTTAAAACAAAAAATGTGGTTAACATCAGCGGAACAAGTGGAAAGAGGTTGAATAGTCACATCCAACAGATCTTTGCAGCCAATTAGGTAATGGCATTCCAGCCTCTGCTTTTAAGGGCAGATCTTTTACCTATTTTAGAATTTTAGTAATGAAAGGAGAAATTAATTCAGTTTTAAGCAAATCAGCAGCTCAACCGTGCATTTCCTGACATTGTCCCTTCATCAATAGTATTGTTGTTCTCATTATTCTCACCCTTGTGTTAAGCAATACTTGTAACGTGGCTTACACAGACCTCATGACAAGAGCATTGGGTCCATGTACACAGGACACATAGTCAGCTGCCAAAAACATTTCTAGAAGGTGAAGGCTTAGTAGGTCATAGAGTTTGGACAGGTTCTTCCAACCCTTTAAAACAATTTAGTTTTCATACCACTGAATGATTGACCCAGCTAGAATGAAGAGCACCCCAACAACCTCATCTGCCATCACTAAATGCTGCCCTGGAGATGTAGAGAAAGAATTCCATTCCAAGTCATAATAACCACAGTAAAGTTACTCTGAGCTCACATTCATCCAGGAGCAGAAGCCAGCCACCTTTTGACTCTTTATGATTGACTTACAATAATCTAACCTTAGCTGTCCACAGATTAGCCAGCTGGTCCAAGCCATTTGTATAGGCCTCTTCTAGTCTGAGGAACATCTTTGTAGAATCATAGAATGGCTTGAGTTGAAAGGGACCCCAAGGATCACCAAGCTCCAACCCCTCACCACAGGCAGGCCCACCAAACTCCATGTTTAATACTAGACTTCCTATCTCAAACTATGAAAACAATGTAGTCCTAAGTCTTACTGCACCTTTCTACATCTGAGTGGTTGTATTCAGATACTTTCGCAGGTAGTCAGACTGGCTTCTCCAGAACTGCCTGCTGCAGAAAACGTCTGCTAGATTTAATCTACTCCTATCTGAGTACCTGCAAGACTGATGGTCCAGTCTTGCTAGGGGCACCGTGGTTGTGGGACTAGAGTCCCTAATCAAGGATCTTAAAATCCCCGTGAAAGCAAAGGAAGAGTTGATGTCTAGATACAAAGATACAATCCTGCAAGAGAGAAGATGCTCATACATGCAGTCAATCAGTAGGTTTAACCAGTATGTTCAATAGAAGGAGCTTTATTTCTGATATTCCTCCAAGTCAGGGCACTGTAATCAGTGTCATACTGTATTTTGAAGGCCATACGAACCCATGTGTGTATTCCTCAGGTTGCAGACTCCTTCAATAGATTACCCCAGCCCACTTCCTTCACCATATAGGAATGATTTTGTCCATGAGCGACTCCCACTGCCTTTTAAGCAATGGGGGACAAAAGCATCAGCTTTCTAGAATGGCATCCACAGGAGGGAGAGACATCCTAATAAAATCTCATTTCCAGACTCCTGATGCAAGACAGTAACATGAAATTTACTTGCCCAGATCACTATTTTTATAACCCTCGTGCTGTCTCACAGATGTGGTGGTGCAGATGGTGGCATGGCTGTTCTTCTGCGCAACAGGACGCATCTAGAAACACCAAGTAATACATCTAGCCCCAATTCTAGAAGCAACCAGCTTAAAGCTGCTGTCTTCAACAGAAAAATCTAGTGGAGGTAAAGAAAAAAACAATAAAAAACACACAACCAACAAACCCCTCTGGCTGGCAAGCTGCTTCTTAACAACACAGCTCTGCAGGGAAATACGTATAAAAGTGGCAGAGTTAGAAATTACTGCACTTTAGCCTATGCACATCTACAGGGAATGGCAAAGTCAAGCACTGACCATAAGGGACAGAAAGCATGCCTTGTTTATTATTACCAGACAACAATAGAGGAAGCATTCTTATCAGCTGGCAAAGTTTCTAAGGAATACAAGCCTATGGAAAAGCCATCCCTAATTGAACCAAGTCTCAACAATGAGGACAGAGCATATTAATGAGGCGATGAGGAGATAACAATACCCCGAGGAGCTGCACCAGTATTAAATGCGGCTTTATTACTGTATTGCTGTTACGAATCTTTGCAGCAAGAATGACTGTTTATACAGATGTTCTTCCAACCATCAGTTATTGTAGTTTAAGCAAACACACTGGGAACCTTGACATGTTAAAATTACAGGCCATTAGATTAAATTAGATCTGTTATTTTGCTTTAGTAAGACACTACGCTTTACAAGGCTGATACATTCTTTCAGTGAAACTGAGCTGTGTTAATTGAAACGAGATACTGCACCTTTAATAATGCAGGCCCATGGAGCTGCCTCACAGGGTTTTTCATCTGGTGCCTTTATTTTAAGTCTTCTGAATGCCACTAATATGGTTCACTTTATCATTAAGAGGGCATTCTTTGCATAAGTAGCACATGCCAAGCAAAACTAAAATAACAGAATTGCATTACTGTTACACAGGGGGAAGCGTGGCTGATGGTTGTGCAGAACTAAACCTATGAACAAGGTTGAACTTGTATTTCCTACCAACAGTGACTTGCAATCAGAGCAGAAAGTCCACAGAGTCCCCACATCCCAGCTCCTGCCACACTCAGACCACATCAAACCTGTCACCACCACATCCAGATCTCGGGCCCTTCTGCACGCTCAGGTGGACCTCAGTGCTTCTGTCCCATAGCTCAAGGAAGGCACAGAAGGGATGGGATTTTTATGAGGAGCCACCCACTTCATTGCACACACGACTCTCCCATTCTGCAAAGAGCAGGATAACTCTGATAGAGCAAGAAGACTTCTGGCACTCATCAGACATGCTCTGGTGAAACATCACACACCAAGGAGCAAAGGAAGGCCTCTCAAGACACTTAACCCTGAGCCTCAGCACCTGCCTGTGTAGTGCCCAGCCTGATACTGGGTCAAGCATAGTGCTGCTACAGCAGAGACAGCACTTGGAAGGTATTTAAACTGGGTGAGGATCCAGCCCCAAGCCACGCAGCTGGTCCCTTACCAATAACAATGCGCAGCTTCAGATCTGTGTGTTTCTGCCTCAGCTTCCTTGTGCTCTACTGTCTGACAGGTTCTGAGCTCTGCTAGCACCCTCACGGCCAGTCCTCCCCATCCCATACCAGGGAGGTCAGGAGCCAGCTTACAGCAGTTGCTGCTTGTTTTATTCTCATCCTTGTAAATGCTCAGCATTGAGTTGGAGGCCACCACATGCCTGAGGATTGCTAACACCGCTGGGCCAGCACATAGACTGCTGTGGGACGACCACAGAGCTGAAGGAGGTGGACCTAGCAGCCAAGCATGGCACAGCCCTATTTCTGGTTCTCACCCAAATCAACAGGGCTTAGTGCCTACAATAAACAGATAACATCTTAGGGATGTTACAATTGATGTCGCTTTTCAATATCCTTGGGCTAACGTATCAAGTTCCACACCATTAGCTAAGTCCAACTCCTCCAGATTTAGGATGTGAACGCTGACCACACTTTTCTAGGTGGTATTAAGCCTCATACCCTGAACTTAACCCAAAAGGAAATACCACACACAAGGTACATGGGACCATGCCTGATCACAGGCAGCTGGCATCCTCACCACACACATCACACCTTTGCCATCCATGCAACAACAAGATGCAAAAAGTGAATAAGGAAGTGTGAGAGGTTTCATCCAGCTTCCTCTATCCACATGGCTCTCCTGGGCTGGCACTAAATGCAGAAGGAGTTAAGCCTCCTCCTGCTCAGCTTATCAGCCCCATCATACCAGCACAGGCATGAGAGCTTGGGAAGGCAGGGAACTGCCCAGGAGGGAGGTTTCCGCCTGACCCACACTCGCTGCTCCTGAACAGGAAGGCTCACACTCCCTTCATTATCATCATGCCCGGAGTGATTGCTGGCAGCCTCATTACCCACCGACCTGCTTTGCTGCTGAGTTCCTGGCATTGTCAGCAGCCAAAACCAGAAGCCATAAGGCACTGCGCACCGTATGGGGTCACATGTCTCTCTCCTGCTCCTCCTGTAAGGAAGGATACATGGGGACCACCTCATTCATCTACCCTACGCAGCTGGCTGCATGCGCTGCACTTCTCCCACAGGCTGTACCTTGGCACAGCAGTCCTTCTTTTCCCATTCCTCTCCGTCCCCATCTCTGGTCCTACAGCAACCGGCCAGCTACATCAGTGCCTGACACAGCACTGCCCTTCCAGATGACGTTGGGGTCAACCGTTA
The DNA here is from genome assembly GCF_054131305.1 of Coturnix japonica. NCBI lineage: Eukaryota > Metazoa > Chordata > Aves > Galliformes > Phasianidae > Coturnix > Coturnix japonica. The sequence goes on from NC_140666.1 coordinate 70,403,386, forward strand.
TTCCCGATAATACACTTGAGAATGCAGGAATCCCACCGTCGCGATGACTTTACCGACCATTCTCTCAACCACCGCAGGAGAGCAGAACCTAAAGCCGCAGATTAAACTCAAAGCCTGACGAGCAGCTGACGAGAGCTGTTACCCGGCTATCTTGGTTTATATCGCGGCTGTTCTGCACCAGCGATACGGCGCGGAACTACTCAAAGCGTCGCTATTGTTACACGCCAAAATATTGAACTACGGCGTCTCACCCCCACCTGCTCGTCAGGGACCCGCGGGGCAGCACCGCATCACCCTCACCTTTCAGCAGTGACACAGGAGGGGATGCGGGTACTCCCCCCATACACACACACACACTACGCGCCGTTCCGCGTTACCTGCGCGGCTCCTCTGCGGCCGGGGGTGCCCTGGGAGGGTCGGGTCCCCAGGAGGGCCGGGGAGCCCTGGTTCCCCCCCGCCCGGGAGGAAGCGCCGGCTCCAACACCTGCGCTGCTGTTTACGGCCGCCCCGCTCAGCCCGAGCCAGGGGGCGGGCGAGGGAAATACGATTAAGGGCTTAAATCCGGCGCGGGGGCTGCGGCTCGGATGCCGCAGCGCGCAAATCGCGCACCCCCGAGAGCGGCCGGAGCCCCGCGGCCGGGCGGCAGCTCGGGACTGCGGCACGGCGCCCACACCGCGCTGCCATCAACCTTTACCTCGATCCACTTCTGCGCCTCGCCGAAGGCCGGTTCGGGCTGCGGGGAGTCGGGCGGAGGCTGCGCTTCTCCCAGCTCCAGCGCGGGGCTGGCCATCGGGGAGCTGCGACGAGCAACGAGCCGCCGGCCGGGTTGCGCCGCAGCCTGTGCCGCTGCCTGCCGCGGCGGGGCCGGGCGGCTGAGCTGTACAGCCCGGCGGCTGCGGCTCGCCTGCGGTAACCCCGCGCCTGGTGCCGCCTCGGTCCTTCCTCCCTCCCTGCTCCGCCCCGCCCGCCGCGCTGCCGGCTAAAAATAAAACAGACGGGCCAAGCGGCTTTGCCTGCAGCCCGGGCACACGGCCCGTCCCCCCGGGGGCGGCCGATCCCTCCCTGGCTGCAGCCGGCGTCGTGCCCGCAGCCCCGTCCCGCGGCTCTCGGCAGCGCTGCGGAGGGAGAGCGACAGGGCGATGCCGAAGCGAAGCACGAGAGCTCTGCTCTCCCAGGTGTACTGAGAAACAACGCACGTGAGCGTGCGTTTGGGGCAAGGGAAGACAGCAGGACGCATCGTGCAGAGCTGCGCGGCTGATAGGCGGTGCGAGCAGCCCCGGCTCGTGCAGAAATGCTCTTAAGCCTGAAGCGAGGCATAGAAGTTTCTAGAAATGGGCAGGAAAACTCTTTCAAAAGGCCTTTTTAAAACCAAACTCTAAAAAAAAAACCAAAAAAAAAAACCCCACAAACAAATAACCCATCCATTCATCTAGTCGTGTTGGAAAGATGAGCTAATATCGGTCGTTTGTATTTATTCCAGCTTAAAAAGATCCCCACTTGCTGGACACCTGTGTGCTGGACACGGGGGTGGCTTCACATTCGCCCCCATCAGTTCAGTATCTGATCAGAGCACCTGGCTGTGCTCAGCTGGAGGCAGTGCCAGCAAACTGCAGGACTTCAGAGCAACCTTCGTCCAGGTGTGAGTTTGTTTCAATTCTAAGGGTCCGAATCTCACTCATCATTATATAGCAGTCATGGAAGCAATGCTTGCTCTTCAGATTGCCTCAATCTGCATATTTAACTCTGTTCTCATTCTGAGTTTGCTTTCCTTGCATTTAGCTTTGGACTCTGTGGTTTGGAATTGGATGAAGCAGCAAAGTACCTGAAATCAGCTCACTCTGAGAACAGCAACGAGATGAAGACACTGTTTTTGGTACACTACCCTCAAACATCTAAAGGGAACTAACAAGTATATTTAAAGTACTTCTGCCAACACAAACCATTTTCTGATTCTTCTAATATTTAAATAACACTGATGTGTATCAGACACAATTAACTTTGTTTTCCCGAGGCAGGGGGAAATCATTATCCTCTCTCTTATTGCTCTGCAGTCCCAACTGTGTGGCTGTATTGTCCAATGCTCCCAATGCCCAGCTCATGGGGAGCTGCTCGTGGCTGACCACTGCAGTATTCTATGTCTTGCTGTGGAAGGTGGGCATCCTTCTGCCATGTATGTACTCAGTTTGCATGGCTCACTAAAGCTGATGTGCCTCAGTGCTCGTGCACCCTCTTGCATTCGTGTGTATACTTTTTAAATGGCTAAAATCTGTGCCAAGATGTGTGACACAGCCCTTCAGAGAGCCCTGCCCTGTGTTTAGGGTAATAGGAAAACCATGCACGGCAGCAGGAATCTGGCCACTTCTTCGCTAATCCTAATCCTGAACCTGCTTCCATCCGGTCAGATCTGAGCAGCATCCTTACCTCCCTGTTCCTATGGCAACGTGGCTCTAGCATCAGCCCAGCTTGCTTTATGTTTTTTAAGCCACCATCTGCCTGGGGAGCAGCAGGCCTTTCTGTAAGCCCCTTGACACCAGTTATAGATTTTTGCTAAGGTTTTTCTTTCCCTTTTGCAGCCACCCTGGTGACTGGCATAAGAGGCAAAATATAAGAACAAGGGCTTGGAAACTCCAGGAGGGTTTTCCTGGTGTCATGTTGCCACTCCAACCAAAACAGCAATAAAATAGAACAATTTTCCTTGTAGCCGTTGTTTTAAAATGAATGCTTCAGTTCAGCTCTTTCCAGTAAAACTCCAGCTCCCATCTCAGCAGACCTTATCACCTCACCATCATTGGCACCTGTGCTGGTTAGACAGGGGAAAGCCTTTGCAGGAGCAGCAGTGGTGCCAAGCTGTGTGCTTTGTACAGCTTTGTACAGCTTTGTACAGCTTTGTACAGCTTTGTACAGCTTGGTACAGGTGCACTCGCCCTGCCTGGAGGCAGCGTGCCCATGGGTGAGTGAAGGAATTGCACCAGGGAGCTGTGGGGCAGTGTGTGTGGGGTGGTCATGGGAGGGTGAAAGCAGAGGAAAGGGGGCATCCTGAGTCTGTCAGGGCTTTGCTGCCTTAAACAGAAGGGAAAGGAGCAGGCTTTTGTGAAGCTGTTTTCAAGTGGAGTGGGGGTTCAGCTGGTTTGGTTCTAGCTGGTGTGCTCTGCCACATTTTGTTTTCTCTGTTGGAAAGAGGAACTGTTTTATTCCTGTCAGCATGCAATATAATGTCTTTAAACCTCTCAAATGCCAGGAGCAAGGGGTTCGTAAGGCCTTTTGTTTCTGTTTCACCTGGGTTATTAGTCTTTTCTCTGTAAGCTTTTATAGGTATGTCCGAAACACACCAAGCCTCTTTGTTGGTGAAGTCACTCTGTGAGCCCTGAGCTTTGCTGTGTCCTTATTGGATCGGGAATCTGCTGCTCCTGCCTGATACTCTGAGTAGAACTGCTGTTTCACCCATTGTGGGCACAGCAGGGCACATGACACAACCTCAGGCCAAATTTAGGAGACATCTGAGCTCAGCCATATGTGGGCTGCACCAAATGAGCATCTCTTTGGTTGTTTCCTCAAGCACTTCCATCCATTTCATTGGTTTGCTTGTCTCTTTTCTCCCTTTCTCAAACCACTGAATGTCCTGTGGACAACTTGAGCATGTAAAATACTCATTTTAGAAATACTGCTTGGGATTCCTTCGTTCTCTGGGGTGCAGAACAGGGGTAGGCACATACAGCAGCCAGTTAGTTGAGGGCCATCACTGGAGTCATATGACTGCAAAGAGCAATGCAGCCACCTGGTGAAGGCGTGCTGACCTGGGAAGGGTGGGCTGAGAGAGCATCTGACAGGAACATTCACAGCAGCGTTGGCCAGAGCACTGGGAGAAAACTTCACCAAAAGTTCAATATTTTCTTCACTGGTAAAACTAGATTCAAAGACAGTTCTACTCTGCAGGCTGTCTCTGAGAGCAGGTTAGTAAGGGTGTCTAATTAGGAGCAAGAGAAAACCTCATTCTGAAATATGACTCAGAGGGCTGTTCGTGTTTGAGAGGGTTTGTGATTTTTGGTTCTTTTTAACATACAAGCTACAATAAAAGTAACGCCGGAGCTTTAGTGATTTTTGTTTCCCATGCCAGTCAGTCATTCTGAGATCACGAGAGCATGTTGGTTTTCTCAATCACTCAAGCAAATGTTGTGACTCTGCATTTTATTTAATTGGGGCATCTGCTGTGGCACATTTGCAGCATTCAGCATTTGGCTGACAGCACCTGTCTGTGTGTTCCTGCCGTGCTGCCTTCCATCATAGTCACTTTCTCTGCACTGCCGCTCACTCAGCAGCATATTGGCAGACTTGGCATCCACGTTCTGAGCCATTTAGAGGGGAGCGTGGCTGGCTGGGTCTCCTGTGCTTGCTCTTCCCTTGGAGAAAAGCAGCATTGCCCCTTCTCACCCTGTCCTGGGAGAGAGCACGAAGTCCGTCTGCAAAGCAGGTTCCCTTTACTTTGTAATTCTAGTTTGATTTTTGAAAAGTAAAGCACCTTATTTGACTAATTTAATAGTGGCTGAGCACTATCTGACACTTCTCTGTTCTGTCTTTGCTTTTAATTATTTCTCTAGATTTGAAAAGCTGTTGGTTATTCAGGATCTGATTCACTTCAAAACATGGTGCTCTTCAGCTGTGAGCCCCACAAACCAGGCTGCAGGCTGTTCAGAATGAGAGACTGTGCTCATAAATGCCTGCAAGTATTCAAGCTGAACGCTCCTTCCAAAGCACAATTCCGGCCTCTCCTCATCTTCGCTGTTCCCTGTGTACCAAATCCCTGATCTGTATCTCTGTTCTGAGTGCTGATACTCCTTAGGTGTGGGATTTTCCCTGCCTGGCCCCCTCCCTGGCTGTGCACTTGGTTCTCCTTCCCAAGGCCCCAGATCCCACGCTGATGGCTCTGCTGATTGCACGGGGCTGGCTGGGCTTCGCCTTTCATCCACAGCCACACTCAGTTCTCCTGTTCACCCAAACAAGCGTTTCCTTCCTTCTTTATATTGTTCTCATCAAGACCTGCCTTTCCTCTGGGGTAGGAAGTTCCTATATCCTCTTTAAAAAGCATCATTTTTTTTCACCCCCCGGCCCAGCTGACTTCCTCCCCACCTACCGCAGCCCCCACCTTGGCTCTGAACTTTGTCCATCCCCATTCTGCCTCTCCTCTCCTCGTACTCCCAAGCAGTAGGTGGAAGGAAAATGTGCCAAAGAGAAGCTGTGAAAACCCCCAACAAAGAAGGGCAGAAGGAACCCAGTGAAGGAAGAAGTATCACAAGCAACTGATGAGTGCCTTCCACCAGTGTTATCAGTGATCTTGTTGGACTGCTAAGACAAAAGCTCTGTGTCTGTAGGGCTGTGTATCTGCCAGCATGGTTTCTCTAAGACAAAAACAGCAAACATATTATTTCTATGCTGAGCTGGAAGTGGTGTAGAAGGGCAAAGAAATGTTTCCCTGCCAGCTTTCTTCTCAGCTTGACTAATTTTCAGCTACTTCCCCACAATCTACTTCATTAAGAACTGCAGGTGGACCAAGGGTGTTCTTCCAACAAGAATCTCCACTTCAAGGTGTACCTGCAATCACCCTACAGCTGATTTTGCACTAAGTAGATGGAGCAGGTTGTTTAGATGTCTACAAACCATTGTAGTGAGCTGCAGCTTCAAATTAGGGCTATAGGGTTCCATTATAGGGATGGGAAGGGTTATCATGTATGAGACAGCATGCAGTGAATGCAGTTAAAAACTTCTGCTGAACAGGTGTCAAATAAGAAGAAAATCACATTTCTAGAACTGCAAAGATGTGTGATTTGGAAATCAAGTCTTTGCTTCCAAAGTAAATTCCTCTGTTCTGCTTCTCATTTCCTTGATATAGAACAAAGTTTGTATAATGGTGGCATAATCAAATAGATTTATGAATAGAACCAAATGGTGCTGTTGTATTAAACGAGCAAAAAGGACAAGAAATAGTCTCTTACTGATCAGTGTAGCTATTTGCTAGGTAGCAGTGTTTGGAAGTTTGACCAAACTGGGAGAAGCCACATCACATTCAGCATTTAATTTTAGCAGTCACTTGCATCATCAAGAAAGTCTTCCTTTTTATTCTCCTAGTAGGTTTAAAGAAGAAAACCTATGCCTGGAATTAGTTCTGGGCTTCATACAGACCTGTCTGGGATATTTGCAGTGAGTTATAATATTTATTTATACAAGGTAAGGGAATAGGCAGCTAAAAGTGGAAAATTGAAAGGAAGAAGAGAAACAGACTATAAAAAGAAGTAAAAAGAAAAAGGTGAGAAAGGTAAAGAGTGACTTTATGCAGGACAACAATTTATTTTACTTAGAAACATCACAATTTTGTGATATGGGAATATATATACGTATATTTACCTATCTGCTGAGTTTTTAAAGGACAACATTTAGCCAAGGAGTGTGTTCTTCTGGAGGCATGAGAAAGCTGTGCAGGGTGAGATCTGGGTGAGCTCGCTCCCTGAAGGCAGGCTGTCTTGCTCAGTGATCTGCAGCCTGGCAGTCCTTGCAGAACGAGACACACATCAAAGCTGTGGAGGTGCTTTGGTGTAGCACGTACCATCTGGGAGAGACAGCATCCATCATGTCATCACAGGCATGAAGTCACATAATCACAGTCAGGATGTCAAAATCAGACACCAGCCCAAGCTCAAAATGAAGACTCTTTTTGTTGTCTTTACTTTGCTCCACCCCTGTTTTAAAAGGTAGAGTATTACTTGGAACCCCGTCTGAATTATGGCCGTGAGATGGGGACGTCTCCCAGACAGCAGAATTTCTCATACGTCCATCCCTAAACTGCAAGTACCAACAGGCTGATAAATCAGATTAACATTACTTCACCATTTACACACATCAGGTAAAAACTCATTCACTGGAGCTTCTGATGGAAACAGAATACTTCTTGATATACATGAGACATTTAGGAATTAAAGAAACACAGAGTAGCATGGCTATTTGTTGGGCCTTTGATAGGAAATGTTATAAACCTTTTAGTGTTTCACAAGAATTGCTGTTTTCTGATCCTCTCGGGGACCAAACTTCACTTTACTAAAAACTCCGGGACTTCTTCTGAGTCCTGTCCTACAAGAGTGTGAGTCCAGGAGGTCCTGGCACGTCTCTTGGGGTTTTAACTTGTATGTAAAGGTGCAGCATGATCCTAAAACATAGGTTCACTCTGCCCTTGCTGCCATCTGCTCAGATGTGAGCCATCTCCAACCCAGGAACAACATCACTGTACTGCTGTCCATGCCTCAGATGCCTATATATGTTCCCTGGAGTAAGTTTTGGATCCAAGCTGACTCTCTTGGCTGCTTTTAGGAGTGGATGTGATGAAGCCATCTACTGCATTATGAAGGTTTATCTCCTATTCAAGTCCTTGTTGACAAAGTATCAGGGAGGAGGAGGATATTACACTTTGTTGAATTGCTGTCTGAACTGCTATGATTTACTACTTAAGAGCCACCCACCCATGTGAAAAGCAAAGCTGATAAGATTGCCAAGAAATCACTGCTATTGTGTGTACAGCCAAAAAAGTTCATGAGGTCTCCTCTTAAAGAAAAAGAAAAGCAAAATAGGAAAAAAAAATCCTTTTAAGTTATTTTCATAAGTTTCTCTTATTATTACTCTTTTTTAGAATTATTTTATATTTAATTATGTCTTTCTTTCCAGCCAGCAAAAATATCTGGACTTTTTCCCAGTTTAGAGGCCCAAATGCTTCTTTCTGGGCCTCTAAAAGAAACACAGAGGTTAAGAAAACTTCATCTGATCATGTAAGAGAATGGAAAGAACTTTCTTAAAGTCGATAATCCATGTTACTGAACTGATTTCCAAAATCAATTGACTCTTATTCTCAGGCTCTTTTTGGCTGCTGATGGGGCTGTCTATCACACAAGCTCCTGACCAAGCTGGAGGGAAGGACAGGCAAACCATGGGTTGCAGGTTTGTTATACCTGCAGCTGATCCAAGCCAGCACTTGGGAGGATATCTACATTTTTTTTCTTTAATCAGTGCTTTTCAAAAGAACCTTAATTACTAAGCTTTTTTCTTAAAATATCATATTTCTGGATTATATCTTCCACGTATTGATGATCCATGCTCAGAAATCTGGATAGGGATTTTCATAAGACTTTAAAGGAATTAGATGCTCAGATCCCATCAAAATTAATGGGCTCAGGCACTTAAGTCCTATCCATGCCTTAAAAAATTCCAGTCCTAAGACACCAGTGACACCATGTTTGCTTTGTGTGCTGGCAGGCCAGGAAAAGATCAGAACGATGGCAAGTCTTCAAGAAATTGGAGTGCTACCTTCAAAAAAGCCTTGTAGAAATTGTATCTTCAAGTCTAGGCCAAACAGTGCAGGGAACATTGGCATCACTTTGCAAATTTGGCCAAGGAGTCTCATTAGTTTCTTCAAGGCACGTGCTGAGACAATCCGTAGGCATATCCCAGCATCAATAGGTTGCTATAGTCTTCTCTTTCCCTTTCTGCAGTAATTATTTCACTGAAATGCTGAAGCACTGTGGAAGACTTGAATACAGACGCTGAAAGCAACAGAAGGCGCTCATGGCATAGAAGAACCCAGCTGGAAACTTGTGGTGTGCACATGCTGGAGGTGCTGTGCTGGGGAAAAGGGTAAGAGCTGTACATATGCTCCATTAAGCCTGCCAATTCTTAGGGCTGCTTCTCTCAAAAAACTGCATGACTTTCACTTTCTGAGGCCTTGAGAGTGCTGGAGACTCCAGGAGAAAGGCAGGGGGAAGATTGAGATGCCAAGAAAACTCTTCATCTCTTATGTCAGTGAGAAGGAGGAGAAAGGAGAGTCATCTTGCTGTATAGAAAGTCGTATTTATATACATTTACATTTGTATCTTTACATACTCAAGATTGTAGAACCCCCAGAGGAGAGAAAGAGAGATGAGGTTTATGAAGCCTGTCTGCTTCCACAGGAATGCTGGAGTCCCAGAAAGGAGGCTATAATGTCTGGAGAACACATAATAACATCCAGGATTCACTTCTTATCTTCCTCTTAAACTTCTGGCCCTTGATACAAGAATTGTAATGACTTTATTGGAACTCTCTGTGTTTCAAAGCTTGTGATAATACAAAAGCCATCCCATGGCTGATTTCTTCTTACAGAAACACTGTTGAGAAGGATGGAGAGAGATGTTTACACCAACAGATATCCTTGGTTTATAACATGTTGAGTGATTGCAAAACTTACAGCTGAATTCCCAAATCCGTTTAAGTTCTCAAGTGATCATAATATAGTTAACATATCCTTTACAGAAAACATGCACAAAAATAAGGAAATGAATGCTTAAACACATAATAAATCTTTCACTCTCCACAGAATAAGTGCACTATTCTTATCAGGTATAAGCCGTGGCCTATTTCTTCATAATCACAGTCATAAATCTGTCTCAGTTATTGTATATATCTTACTATCTGTGTATTTACCCTTGAAGAATACTGCAGTAAATTTCCTAAAGATAAAGGGATTCACTTTTTTTCTTCATAGGTATTTACAAGTTACCAGTTCTGGTCAATAACAGTGGGTGTTCTGTTGAAAAGGAAGGTATTTGATGGCAGTTTCACTTAAAATTATTTATGCAACTCTGGTTTGCATTTAGTAAGTGGGATTAGAAATGCAATGTTGGTATTGCTTCTAAAGCCCCTACGTAGTGAAGAAAGAACATGAAGTATTCTGGGTGTACTGCTGAAACCGTATGTGTTATATAAGAGTGTTGTGTTACATAGAAATACACCTTTTGTTATCAGTTTAAGGGGTACTTTCAATCAGTGATTTTGTGTTCACTCTGAAATAAGAGACAGAAACCATGTTCCCAACATCTGCTTTACTGTGGATGTTTAAAGTCTACATGGATGCAAAAGCAAATGAAGACATTCCCTGCAGAAAAATCTGTCCAGGGACATTAAATACAAAGATACCACATCTGCCTGTGTGGTGTCCCTGCAGCTCCTGTAAGATGGTGCAGCAGATAAGGGCACACCACTGTGTGTTTGCTCTCCTCTCACATCACACCCCAGGGAGTGTCACTGTGATGCCATTGAGACCAGGTGCTTTTTATCATATCCAGTGCACCTTTTTCTTTGATTTTATTATTTGTTTGTTTGTTTGTTTGAGATAACTTAGCACCGATAACGTCAGAAAAATTATGGGCAGGAAAGGAATGCATTTGGAAAGTTACAGTGCCATCTATAGAAGGAGAACCAGCCTGCAATCTCAAGCCTCATTGCCTTCAACAACCTTATTTTGCACCTTCATCAGCTGTTTTAACCATCATCTGATCAGCTGGAACTAAATAGCACATCCAACAGAAAACTGGGCACTGTACTGCACTCTTAGGCTTGACTCCAGTCCTCACCTACATGTTTGTTTTCCTTCCTCATTCTCTCTCACCTTATTTTTTCTGCCAGCGTTGTCCTGGTTTGTGTTTGGTTTTGGCAGCATCTCCTGGTAACCTAAAGCTGCCTGGTGGTCTCGCTCACCCTGCCAAGAGACAGATCATTGAGGGTGCTTGGATGGGGCTTTGTGCAATGGGAAAATTGGCTGTACATCAAGCCAAGGAGAAAAGTTGAGGTGCTGACTTCACAATGAATAGTAAGGAACCAGGTGGAAGAGTCAGATTCAAGTCTATATTCCAGCAGATATTTCATGGCTTACGTACATTATTGCTTAGATATATTTATTTACAGAGAACATTTGCAGGAAGAGGAAGAGCCATTCACCACCAAGAGCTAAATGGTGCAGTAGTTAAACCACATGCCTAATGCGATGCATGGCCACAAAGACCTTTGCCATTCACACTGGCTCAGGGCAGCTCAGTAGGCCTCACACTGCCCACATGCTTTCTGAGCTCTCCCTGCCTGGCACAACAGGCATGAGGGGGTTTGTCAGTCTCATCAGTCCCTGAGGGATCAGCCTTGTGTGCTTGCAGAAGCTGGAGGCAGATCCTGGACTTTGGACATTAGGTCCCACTGACCCAGCTCATGTGCTCTCTTCATCCGTTGGCCACAGCACTGTGGCTTGTCACTGTACATTCTTACAGCTTTGGCTGGTAAATGCTCTCTCAGTGTATTTTAAATCATTAGATTTTGGTGAGATGGGCAAAAGAAGAGCATGGGTCTAATATGGTACCATTTAACATCACTGAACATTTCGCCACTGACTTTGGCTGGTTTAGAGATGGTTTTATGACCCTGAACACACTGGATAAACTGTCTTAAACCAAATATTCTTCCCCAGCCTTGCTTCATTCAGACCCTGATTCTGGAGGACATAACCTCAAAAAAAACTCATGCACAGCCTAGTGTTTTACAAGTAAGACGTGGGGTGGGAAAAGAGGAGCTGTCTTAAGAAGGATCCTCTTCTGGAGAATGATCCCCCATGTGACTGCATCCAGCCACACTGCAGCAGACATAATGCTGTATGGCTGCTGCAAAGGAATGCAGAGCTGGACTGCCTCTGTCTGCCTGCTGTGTCTCATCCCAAAGGCTTCTGCACCAGCAGGCTTAAAGATGCACTACAAGGAGTACATTGCACCCATCAGGCAGCAGTGAAACTCATCACTGATTCAAGTACAAAATCTGCATGTTGGAGTGTTGTATGGTTCTGAATACAAAGGCCAGTCCAGATTGTGAACAATTTTCAGATTAGACAGAGTTCTTAATGAACCACAAATGAGAGCTCCATCCACCTGTACTGTGGGCAGTGGTTGCATAGCTGAATGCCATAAGTACAGATATGTAAGGGCATTGCTGCATGTACTTTTGCTTTGTGGTGGATTTCACTATTCATACCTCACTTGCAAATAAAATACGCACAAGCATTTATTTTGCTCTAGATTAGAATGAATATAAAGAAATGAACACGTGGGTATTGGAAGCCCTTTCTAGCTGCTGCATCGTGTTTCCCTTCTGAAACAGAAGTCAGCCTGAAAGCTTCAGCAAAAGCTTGCTTTGGGAATAAGCATTTTTGCAGACTGCTGACTGTGGAACTGCATTTATTAACGAGTTACAGTCACACAATGGTTTGCCTCCATACTATCTGGGTCATAGGCCAGAATTCTCCTGAATGCTAACGCTTTCATTCAAGCTGCATTTGCCAGTGCACAGTGGAGATATTTGCCTTCCTAAAGCTGGTCCTAAATGGGAATGCTGTGTGTCACATCTGCTGTAACTGCTTATGGTTCACTGCAGAGTCAGGGGTGAGGCCCTCTCCCTGTGAACTCCAGTATGGTGGAACAGCAGGCCATAGTGTCACTTCCCACTCTGTAAGGTCACAGTTGTTGGTGCCATTAAGTGGCTCCGACAGACAACTTGCAAGGTACCACAAGAGGTCAATTGCAAGAAGCCATAAAGAAGAGCTCAGCCAAATTAAGCTGAGTCCAGGCACTGAAGTGCCTAATTTAAGTAAGGGTACAGTAAGCTTTGCCTAAATTTAACACAGTCAGTGACCAGCTGACTTTTGCTCCTAACAAACATATTCTTCTGCCAGGAAGAATATTGGGATCTTGCCACAAACACAAAGAAGAACATGGGATTAGATAAACCATACCCAACCTGTTATTACTTCTTAAGGAGCTCTATAGAGCTTATTTTTTAAGAAGCTTTCCAGCAGCATTCTTATGAGAAAAAAATACACCCCAAAAACAACCCAAAGAGAGGGAAGTTACTCTGTTGGTGGTCACTGCAGATGAAAAGTCTGAAAACCTCCTGTCTGAGAACAACAGCAGAGACAGCCCACACAGGTCTGAGCTCCCCTAATGCACACAAACGTTATCTATTATATTGCAGTCTGCAAATATGTTAAAAATGTACACTTTATTTATACAAACTCATGTTTCTCCTGTAGCAAAAAATACTTTGGAAAGCAGTTGAACTTGTGAACGCTTATGCTTCAGACTGTTGTTACACTGTCAGGATTCACATTTTCTGCCTGGATATAATTTATAAACACTGGATTTAGTCAGGGAAAGTCTTCATGGAGGTTAACTGTAATTTCCTGTTGTAAATGGAGTCTGATGAGTGAGGATATGAAATCTTGGAAAAGTTTAATCATTCTAAGGAAGGCTTTAGTCCCACTTGATGGAGTAGAATTTGTACAGCTCTGCAAAGAATTGGCAGTTTGCTAATTCTCTGTCCGCTCCAGAATGAAAAATCACAAGTGAAGGGCTTCTGCTTGAAAGCAAATGGATTTCTGCCCTCCTAATAGGATGAGATCAGGCTCCGAATCTAAACAGATGTGGAAATACCATCACATTCTTGACCAAGGAATTTACCTCTATTTGTACACAGCCTCAGCTGTGTGCCTAGAGCCCGAATACTGCATTACACTTCAGAAGCTGAATTCAGCTTCTTCCTATCTGAGCAGAGAACACCTTCCTGGCTCTAGCTGTCCCTGCGAGTGTCATGGAGCAAACTACCAAAGTGATAACAACATTTCCTGACATGCATATACATCAAGTGAATGGCAGTAAAAAAATAACGTAGTGGAGCTGACATTTCCATTTTGGGTGAAGGATTATTCACCTCTATGTGACCACATCTCACAAAGGCACTGTGTGACTATGGACTCACCTTTGAAATCTCCCAGCTAAGCCTATGGGACAGTAAAAAACACCAACACTCCTCATACTGTTTGCTGCTGGTGGGAGGAATATCTCAAGCTTTGAAAACTCTGGCTGCAGACCTCAGGGGTGGCAGACACAAGCTACAGACATCCAACCTGGAGCTGAGCAAAGGATTATGCCAACCACCTGAGTGTAAGGATGTAAGGAAGAGTCATCCTTCCATTATCTAGCACCTTCCCTAGCTTTGTTCAATAAGGATTGGTCCTGTTATTTATTGGCATCACTTGACCTTCAGTTCCATTGTTCAGTCAAAGGAGAAAGAATGGAGGTGAAGCTGGAGAAAGCATCAAAGTAGCCCAATACTGTTACTTTCTGATTTAATCCTGTTCCTTCATCAACACTTCTCTGTTGTGAAAAACACCAAAATACAGGCACAACTTTGTCACCTGAGTCTTCTGTTAGTCAGAAAACCAGAATACTTCAGCCAGTCTTTTTACAATAATTTGCAGTTTTGATTTATGAATCTCCTCAGCTTCCCCACTTACCTGACCTTTCTGTGGGATGGGAGGGAGGGAGGAGGGAGGAAGTAATATTTCTGTGCAATAGAAATCTACCAAAGAAATGTCTTGAGGTATTAAAAGGGGACTCAGGATTAAGTGTCAATATAGACCCTCTTTTGCAGACAGACATGAGTTCACCTGGCTGTTCTCAAAGCCAGTTGTGGTTAGCCTAACACTCAACTTTAGCTAATAAGCTATGCTAAAAGGAAGAATATATTAACTCAGGCCCATAGCCAAACTAGTGCAAATGTAAAACTCCGCCTGAAAAACAAAACATACATGGTTATAAAAAGAGTTTTAATCCCAGCTTTGCCATCAATTTCATGTATTACCTCAGGCAAATCACTGAATCTATGTCTCAGTTTCCTTACTTGCACAGCGGGGATAGTAAAAACACATAAAGAATGGAAGCTGTTCTGGTAAGATTTGAACATGCATACTTATAAAGTCTTAAAAAGAAAATGCAGTTCAGCCTAATTACAGTGCCACAAATAATAATGCTTCTCAGTCTGACACTGGATGAATGTGAGCAATTGAAGTGTCTTTGTTGTTTTTTTTAAGCTGTATTGAGCTTAAACTGCTAACCCTACCAAAACACATTACCCCAGCCTCGTCCCTCCAATGCCATGCAGCTCGCCTCACTTTTTATATCCTGCTGCAGGCCCTGTAATATCTGCTAGCCCCATGAAATTCATTTGAGCAAAAACTACATGAGAAACTTTCAAATCAATTCTGCATTGCTTGTTATCCATGCATTGGGCTCCACCTACATTTCTGAGGCATAGCAGTTTTTAAAGGAGCTGAAAAATGTCATTAAACCATCTTACAGTGTTTGCGATGCTGATGGAAGAATGACCTATAAGAAATGAGCAGGAATTGTCTCTTTTCCCATCTTCCCCATCAAGCATTCATCCACCACCTTTCCCCTGCACCCCATTCCCAGTAGGGGTCTTTGTATCCCCTCATAAATTGCAATGCTCAGAATATACCTCTGGCAATCATTTAATCCTACCCCTTGCTCAGAAGTATTGGCCACATTGGGTCACATCAGCTGTGGTTTTCTCTAGCCAAGCTTTGCAAGCTTCCAAGGCTGGAAATGGGTCAACATTTCTCCGATGACTTTTTCCCAGTAATGAACGACTTCCCTTTAAACAAGTACATATCTAGTGTCCATATGGCCCAAATGGAACCTTTCAAACTGCATTTTGTGTTGCCTTGCTGTCCTTTGATATACTATCTGCTACTACCATCAAAAAGTTAGCTCTGTCATCCTTGCAAATGCCATTGAAGTATAGTTGCATGGTACAGTTAGATCCTCTCTTAGCTTCTTCTATGCCAGACTGAAAAAGTCAAGCTCAACCAGCCTCTCCTTGCAGGCCATGCACTCTACACCTCCAGCACCCTTCTGCTGGATCCTCTCTGGATTCCTCCACATCCTCATTGGACTGGGGTCCCAGAACTAGACATCAGTCCAGGTGCAGCCTCACCAGTGCCAAGTAGAGATGGATAGCACCTTCCCTCAATCAGCCAGCCTCACTCCTTCCAGTAGAATTCCCAATGTAGTATGCAATTTGCCTTACTCACGATGAGAGCATACAACACATGAGCTTATATTCAATTTGGCATCTGCCATAACCCCAAGGGCCTGCATCCCAGCCTGTCTATACATACAGAGTAGCTCCAGCCAGGTGCTGAGGTCAGCAATGCATTGCATTAAACTGTGGGGCTTCTCTTAGCCTCATGCTCAGTTGAGATCCCTTGGGTTTTAAGTATTTGGTGCATCAACCACTCCCAGTAATTCAATATCACTCTTTGCAAGACTTTAAAAATGAAAAAATATGAGAGATATTTTAATTCCTTTGGTCACAAAGGAATTTAAATGCTGTTACTTGGCTTTCAGCACTAGGATTATGGTTTCATTTGCTCTAGTTCTTGATTGTTCCCACTCAGTTCATAGTCTCACTGAGCTTCAGACCTGTCAACAGTTGTTGGTAGCAGCAGAAGAGGGAACCTGTGACAGCGAGGTTTATTGCCACTCTGTTTTTCTGCCTACTTCCAGCACACAGGCTAAGGAGAGATCAGCCAGCCACTTGAGCTTCCCAGTGCCTGTGCATCAAAAGGCAGCAGATACTGGTTCTCCTGATTCCCCCTTTGAAGTTATTTCTCTATCTTAAGTATTTATAAATCAGTCTGAGTATCAAAAGTTGGATGCTACTGGAGTTGCTCCCACTCTTCCCTTACTCCTGTAAGGAAAATGAATATTGAAATAGTAATACATAATATACAGGGGATTAAGTGATGCATGTTATATGAACTGCAAACAAGTTATGGATCTAAGCCAAAGGCTATTGATATGCATAAGAGGCTTCAGATGTCTCATCAAACTTGAATTAACATTTGACGAAACGGGTGTTTTAGCTTGTGAGTGGTCCAACTGGAAGTAACAGTATGTTTCACATTACACACACCTGCAAAATAAATGAGTGGCTGCACCTGTTTTGCCACTGGCATCTCCTGAATCAGTCTTATTGCCATAAGTTTCCCAATACTGCCACCTGCAGAACAGGCTAACTACAGCTCCCAACAGAGAAACGTCAAGAGACAGGCTGAGTGCAGGCAACACTGGATATGATTTTTAGTTAGCAATGTGCATGTCTGGACAGATAAACCTGAAATACTACCTGAAAATCCTAAATACTTCTGAAACATTTCCAAGAATGGCTCTTTATGTTAAAAACCCACTTCCATAAGGCTGCAGAAAAACCACAGTAACCTGATTCAAATGAAATAATTTGCACACTAAAATCCTCACGTATCTGGAAGATCAGCAAGAACCAGTCACTGATCTCTTTTAGAAAAGTACATAACTGAATACTGTCCTTCTCTACTTACAGTTTACTCTAGATGGATTTGAAGCGGTGCATACACACTTCTGTGCACGTTGACTTCTCAATGTATTAACATAACTTGAACAGCTGAGCTGTTAATACAGCAAAAGCTCCCACCTTTTCAGCTTTCAGATCCTTACCTGTTGGATCCTCACCTCCAGAGACAACTCTATCACAGCTCATGAAACTTTGGCTCTCCATGGTAATTTATCTTCCTTGAAGCAGGTCACTTTAGGGGAAAGGTCAGTGCTTTGCCAGACACTTGCGCTAACTCAAAATGGATGAAAACAATCTTGCTGCTGATGTACATGAACAGATTAATAACCAATAGCCAGTCTCAACACTTCCATCCTTTGAAAGTGTACCTAGGGCCAAAGAGTGACAATGTAAAAAGTGAATTCCGCAACCCTTTTCCTACTTATCCAAAAAGAAATTATTCAGATGTCTGCCACTCTGTATAGCTGAAATCCAAAAGCCTGAGCAGAGTGGAGAAAAGAAGCTTGATAAATGTCACAGTGACTTCACTAGTTCAACTGCTAGATTAAAAAACAAATGCACGCTGATGCAATCACTGTAAGAAATATAATCAGAACACAAAGGCTCCTTGAGGTAGCTTCAGTATTGCAGGCACAGTTGCAGCAGGTACCCAAGGCAACAGCTTAAACAACAACCCCTACAGAACAAAAGTACAATCCCACATGCATAGCACACAGCTGGCTGGACTCTGCTCTGTCTATTACATCTGATGGTTGCTACTCCTTCCAGCCCCCCATACTCCTGCCACAAGCAGTTCCCTCGCTGGGAGACCTTGTTGCTAGGCAGCCTGAGCCACAGGGAAGGCAGAGAGATGGCTCCAGGCCTCTGCTAGTGCAGGAGGCTGTAGAAGAAACATGATGGAAGGCCTTCATCCATATTTTGTCAACTTGAGAGACATACTGTTGAAGAAGAGTAACATGCAACAGTTTACCTTAGCAGATGCTTTCAACTTTCCAAAGCTGAAAGAGGCTGATGTTTAGAACTGAAGTACTCTGATCTTTTTTAGCTTCAGGACCTGAATTTAACTTGATAATGCTTCCATTAGGATTAGCAATAAGGTGCAACTCAAAACACTTTCAGACTGAGCATGGCTTTACTCAAAGCTCATATTTTGAATTAATCTTCAGACAAACCTGAAAGCCAGTGATAGTTTGCAGGGAACACATATAGCAGCCACTACAGAACACATGAAGTTACAAAGCACAACAAAACAGAAACCTACAGCACTGACAGGCCCCAGCTAGAACAGTATGTTTGTAGGCCTTGGTTGAAGGACACTTTATTCCTTCCCATGGTTATCTGAAGTTTGGACAACATGCTGCAGATGAACATTTAAGACATCTTCATTGAAGAGGGTCAGTGTTAAGGCTTATAGTGTGTTTTACCTTAAATCTTACCTTCTTGCTCATCCAAGCTGGGTATTTCTCCCTACAACTCAAAAATCAGTTACTGTGGCTTCCCAATCTCTTCACACCCTCCATTTTCTGGTCATTTTGGAGGAAACAGAAAATGTAACCTCTGCCAATGCTCTCCTTACCACAGCAACAAGTTAATGAACCCACACACAGGCTGCCTGGGTTGTCAGCATCAGACAGTAGATTACTTTTTTCCAACAGGTAGGAAAAAACTGTTCTAGTGCTGCCTCCTACCAAAGGAGGTAACAGGACAACAGTTCAGTGGACATTGATGTTTCTAGTACTGACAATACAAGCAACCTTCCTGTAAAACCGCATTGTTTTAAGTTGTCATTCCAGTGTTCATTCATCCCACCCTGTCAGTAGGCTGCAAGAACAATGTGAAACTACAGCTGAAGAGTTTGAACATTATGAAAAGCTTCAACAGAAGGGCAGTGCAGGCCCAGCCCACAATATCCAGACACAAAGGCATCTCTAGCCTTAGAGGCCCTCGAAGACACTAGGGAAAGCACCATTAGCCTCACTGACCTGCTCACCTTAGGCAAATAGTAACCTCTTGCTCTGAAAAAAAACTTTAAGTGGCCTTCGCAGAACAGGGTTCATAGGACGCCAAAAGAAACTCTTTTTGGACAAGAGGAATGATCACTAAACTCCATTTACTTTTCCAGCAGAAAGTTTTATTCTCATTAAGGACAAGGAAATATCAACCAACTGCTCCATTAATAGACACAGATTAAACAAGCCCTGTTAAGCACTTTCTACTCAACATGTGAAAAAACAGAGTCTAAAGACATCATGTGTCCAAACTGTTCACATTAAAACTTGAGCTCATCCTTTATTGTAAGCTCAAGTGATGTTGCTTCTGTGTATAGCAAAGGGTGGAAACAATTTAAGTTACCAGAACAGCTGTGTTTAACAAGTACTGAAGCACTGGAGTTTTGACTGCATTTACTGGTGTGCTATTAGACTGCTTTCCTTCAGAGCCTCAGGCTGACTTGCAGAAAGCCACAGCAGAAAAACGAACTTCTCCTTTTTCACGTTCTGTAAATTGCCTGCAGATCTTAGCAGAATCCTGAAAAGAAAAAAGGCTCTTTAGATGACTGGGACACATTTGCTTTAAGAAACAACAACAAAAACCCCCAGAGACCCTAAGACATTTCAGTTCTCCTCTGGGACCCCATGGCTAAGTTACGTGATGTAATAACACCAGTTAATACATACAGATATCTAGCTCTGTGGTATAGTAGTGCTTTGTTACCAGCTTGCACATCAAGTGGGTACAACCACTATATACTAAGAGAGTGCCCTCCATCTCTTTAGAAGCCATACCTCCAGGGAAACAGCAAGTGAGAAGTTTTACCTTCAATAGCAAGTCATCTGAGCTTGTGCCATGGTTTACAGGAAACGGCAAACGTCCATCTGTGAAAGAAAGGCCCATCAGCACTAAAACTGAGCATGAATGAGCAGAATTCCATATAGTGATGCAAGAAACCAGTACACAGAATCTGAACATAGTCAGAATAAATTGTCAATACAAGGAACAAAGCATTCCCAGCTCTATAGTAGATGACACACTTTACAAGAGTACATAGGCATTCAGTGCAACTCACCTTCAGCTAAAGTCTTTACATAAAACTATAAATTGGCTTTGACAATGTCATTAGAAAGCTACAGCAGTAGCAAGTTCCTAGCCAGAGTCACCAACACTGCTATACAGTGCAAAGCAAACCCTGCCTGACTCCAGAGCATGCAAATGCTTACCCAATTCATACAGATGTCCATCCACATTAGCAAACAGGATGAAGTGGAAGTTCACACTGTTGTCCTCAACCTTAAAGCAAACCATTAGACACATTAGTTAGACTAAGAAAAGCCTACTACCATATTTAGAAAAACCCCATTTGTAGCAATGAGACAAAGGAGATGTCTAAAGAACACAAAAGCAAAGCATTAATAACATTTTACTTATTCATATCTTACCCGACACTGTCCTTCTTGTGCAACGGAGTTGTGGACTTCTTGTATAGCCTTAATAGAAAGCAGATACAAGTTAATGCACCGCTTAAGTGATGATGCTGACAGCTATTTGTGTAGTTCACATACCTTATTATTAGCAAAACGCTTAGCTCTCTCTTCAGGTGACAGATCAGCTGTTTCATCAAGAAATTTCTTCAGGGCAGATCCCTCATCTGCACAAGAGAAAAGAATTTCTTCAGCACAGGTAGAGAAACAGTTACAGTTCAAACAGCCCACACCACTCAATGCTCACTGTGTTAACGAGGAACAATTACTTTTAGCCAGAAACCCTCTCCAGTATAAGCATATTACAACTTCAGTTTACCAGAAGCTATGGATGACAAGCTACACAAACAGCCAGAGTTCAAGTGCCTCAGGGTACTCCAAATACTCATCTCGGAACAGACTTACAAATAGAATTTGGCTTTTTCCATTTCTCCCCACAGGTCTGGCAGAAGCAAAGTCACATCTTAAAGAAAGATACCAGCTACAGGACAGTTTCATCTATGCATGTCACTACAAGACACTCAATCTGTCTTCCTGAAATTGAGAATCTACAGACATACATGCCACTTGCTTATGCTAAGCTTGCTTGGCTTTCCACAGCTTGAATTAGAACAGCACTAAGACATACAGAGTTCCTATTCTTACCTGAAATACACGCTATAACATCCGTATCATTCAAGAGCACGCTCAGAAAGTCTCTCCAAACTAAAGGAACAGTGGTCTTATCTTCCTTCCCACACACCTTTAACTTTGTTTAAGAAATCACACCACCCAAGGGGTTTAAGTTTTCAAGACAATGGCAGCAATTCATTTTCCTTTGCAGCTCCCTATTCTGAACAGTAAACACTACCCAGACTTAACGACAAACCTTTAACAAGAATTTGTGATCTTGTTTCCTAGGAAACAGGAGCTTCCAGGCACAAATTACCTAAACTAGTTTTAGGTCTTTTTACACAGGAGAATCAAAACTGTCCACTTCAGAAAATATACTCCCATACTATTATCACCCCATATGGCTTCCCTCACAGAAAGGTGGGCATCTTTAAAACTGATTTTTAGACTGTATCAAGCAAGTCCATCTACACTAGACCTAACTAACGTTAAGGACTTTCTGTTCAGCTGACATCAATGCCAATGGTTATTTCTATACATAATGTTTCCTAATTGTAAATACACTGGTCAGTCCTGTATGTTCTCTTCCCCATCCTGCAATGCTTATCTACCAGGATAGGAGTCAAAATAAGCACGAATTGCCAAAGTGACATTATCTCCTAGGGAGGAAGGACCCACTTAGAAACTATTTATATAGAACAACTACTCAGCTTCCCATTGTGGCAAAAACAATAACAAAAAGCCAGGAATTCAGGTATTTTAGAATATTAATACTCACCAAGTTTAACTTTGTCTTTGTTATTAGCAACAGCATGTATCAGACCAATGGTCCCACAGGAGTTACTGACAGTCTGCTTCAGGAAATACACCTTGGAACTGATTTCTTGGTCCTTTATTTTCTCAGTCTGTTGTTTCCTAAAGTTCTCATGCTGCAAACAGGTAATTGTTTTCAGTGTTTCACTAGAGCATTATCTTTTTATTGTGCAAATCACCATACAGACAGGCATACAGGAGAGCCAATAGCGGGACTAGATGGAAGAACTTACCCATAAAGTCATCTTCATGGCACAGGTCCAGTAAAGCATTATCTGTCTATCCTGGATGCAGGCCAAGCCTTAATGGACTACCTACATGACTTAATCACATCCTAAAGCATTGCTCTTTATTTCTCCACCTGTGTTGTACACTGGAAATAGCTTGAGGGGAAGTCATAATGGATAGGCTCTTTATCTCCTCTCTCAATTGTTTTACCTATTTGATGAGACCACTCAGCATATCTATACAATAGCTTGCTTTTGTACCTTTACACTACCTCCCTTCATTAATCCATGCCCATTGGAACAGCATGTAGACCAACATAAAAGGTTATAACCCTCCTTCCCAAGCATTTGTTAAGCACAGTTCATCTCCAAGTGCACCTCCTCATAGCTCTGCAGCATGTTGCACTACAGGCATTACCACGCAGCTGTAGCTCAGGCCTCCCTGGACCCAGTGAGTGATTCAGCAAGATGCAGAATCACCACTCCTCACTCACACTCAACACTGCCAACAGCATCACCTTTAGGCTGGTACGCTGAGAAAATCATAGGAGGCACGTTAAAATAAGAGCCCTGATTTTTTTTTTCTCCTTATTTTTCTCCCGTTGTTGCTGACTGGAGGCCACAGCCAGGCACAGCACATCACATCACATCACCCCACTGCAGCCCGGCACGGCCACACCCACCGCACCAGCTGATGCCGGCAGATCACAGTGGGCATTGACTCATAGCAAAGGGGTTTTGTTCCAGGGGCAGCGGGGCCGGACACAGCCCCCATCAGCTGAGCACGGGGCACCTACCTGCTCGGTGAGGGGGAAGAGCAGCAGCAGGGCGCAGGCCGGGCTGGGCACGGCACCCAGCGCCTCCTCCTCGAAGCCCAGCACGTCCACGAAGCGCCAGCCGGGGCTCACCCCGAGACGGGACAGCACCTGCGGAGCACAGCGAGTGTCGGGGCCGCTCCCCACAACCCCCAGCCGCGCCCCCGTGACACAGCACAACGCGGAGCCGCCATCGCCGCCCGCCCGGCCCCGCGCAGCCCCGCAGGTGCGGCTACCGCCGTCCGGGAGCCTGGAGGGCGGAGGGAGAAGGAACGGCCGGGCCGAGGCGGGGACTCACTTTGTTCAGCATCTGGAAGACAATGAAGGGGACAGAGGTGAGTCACTCAGCGCAGCCCGCCCATCCCGGCCCCCCGCACCCACCCCCCGCGCACCTCGGGGTTGATCTCCATGGGCTGCCACGCCATGGCTCAGGACGGACGGTTCCTGCGCTGCTCCGGCAATATCCCTCAGCACGGCACCACCTGCTCGCTCCTCGCTGCTCCCCGCTACTGTCGACGCTGCAGGGCGGAGCCGCCCACCGGCTGATATATACGGGCGGGCCGGCCCACTCCGCGCCGCCGCGGGGGGAGAGGGCGGAGCAGCGGGAGGACCCCGGCCCGTCGGTGTGGGGAATGTGCTAGAAGGGAAGCGCTTACCCCCGCTGTCCCGGGCCGTCGGAACATGTATAGCAGTGTCAGTACGCAACACAGGTGGTAGATAGTGGTTAAAATCACAATAAGATGATAAAGATGCTGTCATCTCATGCTGATTGCAGCCCTGCGGTCTGAATCCATTCCTCAAGAGCAGTCTGCTGCAGTTAATGATAACATGCAGGGCTTCTTATCTCTTATTTGTGACCTGAGGGTTTCTGCATTCCTTGTCTTTGGCCTAGAATGTCTATGAACAAGGAAACAAAGCCATCCTATGCAAGATACTGGGAATCTCATTTGAGGAACTCAAACAACTGCCCAGTTGCTGGTAAAGAGCCAGAGGGAGCCTTGTCAGTGACCTAGGGATGCCTCACTGTTATCATCATGGAATTGCCTCAATTGGAAGGGACCTCTAAAGGTCCCTCTAGTCCAGCAACCTTGCAATGAACAGGAACACCTACAGCCTGATCAGGTTGCTCAGAGTTCCATCCAGCCTGACCTTGAATCTCTCCAGGAATGGGGTATCCACCATCTCACCTGTGCAAATACCTCACCACCCTTGTAAAAAGCTTCTTCTTTATATCCAATCTAAATCTTCCCTCATTTAGTTTGAAACCATTTCCCCTTCTTCTGTCACAACAGACTCTGATAAAGAGTGTGTTCCCTTTTAGATCCCAAAAGGCCTCTATGAGGTCTCCTTGGAGCCTTCTTTTCTCTATACTGAGCATCTCCAGCTCTCTCAACCTGAATCTCTGAAACAGTGCAAGCACTGAATAAAATAATCAGCTGAGTATCTTCAACCTCCTTATTTTTTAGGAATTGCTTCCTTTGTTTTCCATTGTGTTTCAGGAATATTTGAAACTCAGTGCAGCAAAATTTCTTAGTGCATGCCTAATTTCCAGCAAATCTGTATTAACTTTACATGTACTGTTAAGTTAGTGTGGTATCATCCCAATCAGTGCATTGCACTCATGTATTTGAATGGAGATTATTCTTCAACCTCATTCTGTTCACAGTGAACTCCTAGGGAAAGAATTTTACAGGTTCATCTTTGATGTGTGACTGCAGCAGGTCCAAAATGCTGTGTCACATTGGGTGCACCTGTAGCAAGACTTGAGAAAGAACAAGCAGGATAGAAAGGTCTGGGTATTTTTTGTGCAAAACTGGGATGTTGCCAGACATGAGAAAGCCCCGGGCAATCTTGTCTGATCTTGCTAGGACTGATCTCCCTGCTTGGAGCAGAAGGTCAGTCTAAGGGCATCCTGAGAGCTCTTCAAACTGATGCATCTCATAACACTGTGATTCCTTCCATCACAGTAAAGGGAAGGACAATATCCACTGTGCAAAGCTAAGGAATTTGGGGGAGGGGGTCGCAGTAAATGACAGCATCCGTTAGGCTTTTTCTCCTTTCGGGTTTGGCTGAAAGCATTGATATTTGTGCAAGCTCAGGGTGGTCCAACATGCTTTTTGTGATCAATCCTGCATGTGATGGAAGATGCAAGTATAGCAAAGCAACTTGAATTAACGTCTATGATGCTACTGGTTGCTAATACATGTGTAGGAGGGACTGCATGCAGCTTCTCCAAGTGAATGGCAAAGCACAGGTCTTGCAGACTGGAAAAAGGAAGACTGGAAATGACAAGGAAAAGCTTATTTCTGGCTTACTTAATGGCAAGTTGTTGTTATAACTTCAGCTTGTCTCAGAGTAATTGCTATTACTTGGATGCTGGATGCTTGGATGCTGGGGTTACAGGCATCCCTGGGATGACCCCTGTATCTGGGCTGTTGAGAAGGCTGCAGACAACAGGGTGGGCGTTGTTGCAGTCTCTGAGTGTCAGAGGCAGCACACGGGGGCTGTAACAGGAGTGACCATTTCTAAAGGATAATCTGCAGAATCTATCAATACATTATTTTAAAGTAAGCAGTCAATATAACTGGTAAATTCTGCTGCAGTTGCATAAAGGTGTCTGCCTCTGGGAAGTGATATAAAAATGAGTGCTGTGTCATGTCCATTACCTGACAGTATCCAGTACCTGCTTCCTTGCAAACAGGAAGCTTCCATACCATCTTTCTTCAGTGCAAGTAGATGTAAATGGCAAATTGTACCCAGTACATCCCCATTATTACAATAGAATCAACTCACCAGAAGAATTGACTGGAAATATTTATAAACCAAACAGGGATATTAGATTTGGGCAGTGACAGACTGTGATCTATAAACAGCAGTTTCTATTCCCTGATTATAAAAGGAGCCTGAGGGACCCAGCTCAGGTATAGATGTCTGCAGTATGGGCAGTGGCTTTTAAATATAGGAATCCAACCTTAACTGCCTGGAGAGGAGGAAATCCTTGCAGTTCACCACAGTTAATGTTCTGATAGTGTCTGATTGATTATGCATTATGGCATATAGCAAGGACAGGTGTTGTTTCTGTTTTGGACTTAACAAATAGCAAACAGGGCTGCTGTAAGCCTGCTGAAGCAAGTTGTGGTTCACAAGGACTACACAAGTATCACTTGCTTGAGAGCATGATGAGCTGTTAGACTGGTAGCCATGTGGCTGTGAAACAAGACAAGTTCCTATCACTTAGCAACTAGGATGCAGTGGGTGCTGGAAAGCTAAGAAAACAGTCTTTATTTTATACCACTGTTTTCTTCTATGTTAGGATATCTACTCATATCAATGTCTGCATCATTGTGAGGGATGGATGTATGGGAATTGACCACAGTGACACTTGCATACTGGTTCCACCAAATGGGTACGTTACATTCATTCTGTGTATCACTGTTCCAGCTATACCACATAATGTAGATAGCTTTTCAAAAATAAACTGGGGTTTACTGAAGGAAGCCTTTCTCCCAGAACAGATGCTGGAAAAAATCCTATGTCTGCTGCATTAACCCCAGTAGGCAGCTGAGCCCCACACGGCTTGCTCACTACCCCGCACTGTTAGGGGAATAGAGAAGAGAATTAAAAGGGCAAAAATGAGAAAGATTGTGAGTTGGGATAAAGACAACTTAATAAATAAAAGAGCGTGAGGAGGTGGAGAATAACATTAAAAGAGAAGAGACAGAAAATCAAGTGGTACTGAAAGCTGTTACCACCACCTTGACTGATAGCCAGCCAGTTCATGAACAACGGTCTCCTGGAAGAATTTGATGCACCAAGTTCTTACTGCTGAACAAGGTGTTACATGGTGTGCAATATCCCTTTTGTCAGCTGGGATCAGCTGTCCTGGCTGTGTCCCCACACAGCCTCATGCCCAGCATACTTGCTGTGGGGGAGAGAGGGAAGCAGAGAAGGCCTTGACATTCTCTGCAAGCACTACTCAGCAATAGCTAGAGCATCCTTGTGTTATCAGCACTGTTTTGGTCACAGATCCATAACACAGCTGCAGTGGAGAAAACTAATTCCATCCCAATCAGACCCAGTACGCTATGTCTTAAGGTATCAAACATAAAACATGACAAACATATCTGAACTCACAACAAAGACAGTGAGCATCTGGCATCTGCATAAGTTCATAAACCTCCTTTTTCTTCTGGTAAATTGTTTGGAGCACAGCAGTAATTCATGCGTATTAGCTCCCCAGCCACTAGAAGGTCAGATGGACCAAGAGGACAAACAGAAATGACTGTTATTATAAAGGGACTGGGTCCCTTTGTGCATGTATTTCTGAATTGCAGCCAGGTTTATTTAAATACCTCTGAGGAGTCTCAGTGACTGCAGCACAGCACTGTGGGGTGATGCATGTCCAGTTTGTCCCCAGACTATCAGTAGCTTCTTTCCATGTCGGTGGGACAGGAGCTGTGGGCTAAAAGGTCTTCAGGTGTCAAATGGCAAGCAGAAGTAAGACTGGGAAGAGAAGGAAATTCAAAGGACATCAAAGCTGAGCTGCTGAAACATATGAACTCTGGGTCTAATATATGATGAGGGAGAGGGGTAATGCTAAAGCTATGCACATAAAAGAGTCACGGTGATGGGGTGCTCTGCCAAGGGCTACCTTTGTGCCTATTGAGTGCCAGCAATGACCCTGCAATTGCTATGAACTACAGCCAAGTTCTCCAGCATGTGAAAAGACAAAGAAAAAAAAAACAGAGTCTCTACACAATGCAATGGTTTATCTGGAAATCTGTAGGTGGAAATATGCTGCTAAAATATGACTTTCAAGGCCTGCCTTGAGCAGCTCAGTTCTGAGGAATGTGGCTGTGGTTTCCCTGGATAAAGATTTTTCTGGCAGGATGCTTATGATTTTTCACCTTGTATCGCTGCAAAATTGTGTCCAACATATGTCAATTGTGTCTATCAGAGACACAGCAATAGCATACTTCAGTTCATGATAGAAGGAGGACAAAAAAGATGACCCTATTCTCTTTCCACAAAGAAAAGCGGGAGGGATAATAACTGTTGATAAGGGTGTCTTAGTTTCCAAGCAAATAATATACTATTATGATTATACTATTATACTGTTATGAAAACTATCTAGGCTTTCAATGGATGAAGAAGACACCTGGATGATTCAGATGTCTCTCACTTTCATTATGTGCTTTCTTTGGGTGATGTTAGCAAGACACCTCTTTCTTCAATAGACAAGAACAATCCATCTTTCCGGTCTGTAGAGGAGAAAAATCCTTCCCAGTCTTTGTTAACATATATATTCTTGGGAGTAGGACTCTTACCTAGAGGTGTAAAATATGCATCTTAAATAAGAGGACCTCATTTTATGCAGTGTTTTAGTGTAATACACATAATGGCTTATAATGAATTCTTGTTCTGATGTAATGGCTGGATGATAGCTGTGATAAACACATACATAGCTACTTACATTTTCATCCAGTCAATACTTTCCTCAGACTACCAAGCACAAGAGAAAACAAGATGAGCCATGTGAATTAAGCTGCTTCTTGAAGGAGTCATGAATAGCAGCCCTCAATCTGTGCCTGCATGTTCATGGACAACACTGGGTCTCTTGCTGAGGGCTTTGTTGTGCCAGGCCATCCCACTCTGCTTCTCCCTAGTGATCTTCAATTGTTTCAGTCACAACTCAATTAGCAAGCTCTATCCTTAGACTTGCTTTGAATACTCTTCACCTATATGGAGCACACAGAAGGCATCCGCAGCCTCTCCTTTGGACTGCTGGAGGAGGTTACCTTAGAGAGACTGAGCTGCTCTTGAAACAAAATAAAAACAATAGAATCACAGAATATCCTGAGTTTGAAGAGTCTCAGGGGGATCATCAAAGTCCAATTCCTGGCTCTGCACAGGACTACCCAAAATTCAAACCCTATGTCTGAAAGCAGTGTCCAAACACTCCTTGGCACCACTGCCCTGGGGAGCCTGTTCCATGCCCACTGCCCTGTGGTGAAGAACATTTTCCTAACATCAACCTGACCCTCCCCTGATGCAGCTCCATGCTGTTACTTCAGGTTCTGTTGCTGTGACCAGGGAGCAGAGCTCAGCACTGCCCCTCCACTCCCCTCATGAGGAGCTGTAGGCTGCAACAAGGCCTTCCCTCAACAAAGCCTCCTCAGTTCCAGGCTGAGCAAACCAGGGGACCTCAAGTGCTCCTCATGTGTCATCCCTTCTAGAGCCTGCACCATCTTTGTAGCCCTCCTTTAGGTGCTCTCTAATAGTTTTAAGTCCTTCTTATATTGTGGCACCCTACAATCAGCTCCTGAGTTTCTCCAAATCAGTTCTTGAGCACTATCCACTCTTATGTCCAATGAGATGTACGAAAATGAGAGAGCTGAGGAATATTTTCTATCAGTGAAAAGAGTATTAAGACAGTGGCACATTAGTACATTAAGGAGTAGAGATGCACCTTCTCAGCTATAATTGTATGTGGTGCTGAGGGAAAGGCATGGGTCACCTGCCAAATGCCTCTTTACATCAGCGGTCTCCATTCTCAAGAATAAAACCTTTACAGGGAAAGAAAAGAATATATGCATTAGGGAGCTACTGAGGAGGAACCTAACTAGAGGTAGGGCTCTGCCAGAAGAAAATAACAGAAGTGAGTGTGTCTGCTGCAATGAAGGAGCTCACTGCTTGCCTTAGGAATGACTCAGTAGCACAGCTCTGCTATTTTCTTAGTGTAACTGCAGCAGATGCAGAGCCTCACAGGCCTAGATCTGTGCTGCTGTTGCTTCTTCACTCCATAGTAGTATGTAGAAGTATTAAACAGAACCAACTCCTGTGTTAATTTCAAATTCAGAGTAGCTACTCACTTGTACTTATTATGAGAAGGCTTTGATTTCAAAACATGTAAGAACAAGTGACTTAGTCCCACATTAATAACCACTTTCCAGAAATACATCTGTCAGAACACAGCCCTTCAATTCAGCTTTAATTCTGTCGCAAATTGTTTTACATGTGGTGACCACCTAGTGCATGCTAATGAAAAGCAGTTGTGCTGTACTTGGTGCTTTTACTGGCTGAGGGAAACAGCAGCTCTGGAGCCCAACTGCTCTGACTCTCCAGTGCATGCTGCTGGAGGAAGGTTATTAGCCCTGGCTCATCTCCAAGCAATTATATATATAGTGTAATAATTATATATATATATAGTGTAAGAAGCCCAATTGCCCCTTCTGAGCTTGTCTTTGCCCTAAGCTGCTTGCAGAGAAGCACTATGCAGTGCCATCTGCATCTCCAAGGCTGATTGCAAAGCCCCCCAGAGCATCAGCAGAGGGAAGCAAATGGAGGTTTTCCTCCTCTCTGCTCCAGGATTTTTTCCATATTTAGTAAAGCTCGCTTAAATGTCAGCTCTGAAAGAATCATCTTCTATCCCAGTGCCTAATCAGCTGCTGTAGGATATAAAAACTCTGCATCTTTTCTTACAATTTTTCCTTGCTTGGCTTTTCTAGCCGGAAAATAAAAGTCTAAAATGGATAGTTTTCCTGCAATGATCGCTTGATGTGTTGAAAGACCTGGAAAGTCACCGCTAGATGGTAGTCTTGCTTATTCCATGTTCACCTTTTTTCTACTCTAATCAGCAGGGAGAAAAGGCGGGATCACCGCATACTTCTGGCTATCTCCCTACAAGGAATAACCCTTAAGTTAAAAAGCTGGTATATAAAAGAAGATGGGAAGAAACTATTAGCTTCTCCTGAGGGAGCACTTCAAGACACAGTCAGTCTCAGCGTAGGTCTGTAAATCTGTGCTGTACAGAGAGAATCACAGAATCACAGAATGACCCGGGTTGGAAGGGACCTCAAGGATCATGTAGTTCCAACCCCCCTGACTGGCAGGGCCACCAAACATACACCTTTACTAGATCAGGTTGCCCAGGGCCCCGTCCAACCTGGTCTTGAACACCTCCAAGGACGGGGCATCCACAACCTCCCTGGGCAGCCTGTTCCAGGGCCTAACCACTCTCCTAGTAAAGAACTTCCCCCTAACATCCAACCTAAATCTTCCCTCCAAGGGAGGGTGGTTGCACACAGCTATTTGCCAGGGGAAACTCTTATGGCCAGTCAGTCCTTACTGCAAGGTTGGATAGACTAAGACCTAAATAAATCTGCAGTTGTGGATCAGACACAGAAACAGCAAGATGATGATGAAAATATTTTGTTAGGAACCGATAATACAGAAAGGCCTCTTTACTTTCTGTTATGTTTACAAATGTAGTTTCATTAAATGGTTGTCATTGGTGTGGAGATAATAACTGATCTGTATCAATTCCTTAATGAATTACTGCAGCTACAGGCATTCTCCTTCAGGCTTCCTTTCTTTGTCTCCTTTTTGGAGGTTCAGTCCCAGGAGCCTGGAAGGACTAAACCAGGAACTGGGGGAAGTGTTTGTGGAGGAGCACGAAGATCATAGAATCATAGAGCAGCCTGGGTTGAATCATCATGTTTCAACCCCCCTGCTATGTGCAGGGTTGCCAACCACTGGACCAGGATGCCCAGAGCCACATCCAGCCTGGCCTTGAATGCCTGCAGGGATGGGGCATCCACAACCTCCTTGGGCAACCTGTTCCAGAGATGAAGAGGTGCAGAGGTAATAACTGCTCTGTATCAATTCCCTACTTAATTCCCACAACTGCATGGAAAGTTAAAACATCAGGTTGCTCTAAAAGGAGAGATCTCTTTTTGATGAGGCTGGCTGGGTCCACACAGGCAGCATATCACCTGGAAATGTTGCTCAGAGTCTGAGTGTATTGAGTGGCTGTCCATGTAGGATGTATACAAAATCTGTTATTTAGTTACCTAAATGCTTCACTTTTACAATTCTGCTTACTACATTGCAAACCAAAGCACATTACATGGACCACGTAACTAAATGGTAATCGTAATTTTAACCATGTAACAAAACCCACAATGCAGTGCTTTTACACTTCTCATCAAAGGAACATGAATATATCAGTGTCTTGTCTGGTCCCTGCCGCAGGAGAACATATTAATTTGGTGTTCAGTAATCATCTTAGACAACTCTATAGTTGTCATGCACCTCTTGAACAGAGGAAGTGCAAATTCCAGGGAGAGTTTGGCTCCAATATGCCTTCAAAGTCTCTCTGCATAAGAGCTTTCCCTCTTGCTGGATGATGCGCTCTGTCGAAGAGGAAAGCACCCTGATCTGCAGACACCGGAATCTGATGAGTCACCTTTGGGTGTCTCAGAACGTCATGGGTCCTTCTTGAACTGAGCACAGTGATACATTTCTATTGCAGGCAATTAGAACTATTTGGAAGGTTTTCTTTGGATATTCACCAGTGTTCAGGATCTGAAAGAATGAATTAAAACACATACAAAAGTATTGTTATTTTTATGCAAGCCCAGACTAAATCACATCCACATTTGATATAAATGTCAGTGCTGCCATGAACAAGAAGAATACATTAAGGAGTAATTATGAAACTCTAAGTAATTACTGAAGTATAATTTCCAAGCGCTTTGCTCTGAACTATTGCACCTTTATCTAATTGCTTTTTCTTTTTCACCACTGCAGTGCTTATAAGTGCTTTTTTCCCCCTGTTCTTTAGGCTGATGGATGTCAGTGAGGTCTTCTAAAAACATGAATATTTCTAATTAAAGATACCATATTCCTATTCATCTTAATGGTCCATTAAATTGCACCTAGATCCTCGAAGTTCTGCTGTTATAAACTTGTGAAAGAAAATGGCGAATGTTCTGAGTTGCATGGGAAGAATCATCATCCCTTCTAGATAAATAGATCCACCATTAGAAATGCTGCCCTAAGTTTTGAAGCAGACTTGGGCACTCTAATAGGATCGCGGAACGTGTTTTCATGTAAGAGAAAATCAGTCTGGCCATTTCATTATTGTAATTGTTTTCTTTGACCTCTTGGTGCACATTTGGTTATTATTATTATTATTATTATTATTGTAATACGGACTGTTTTGTATCTGCTCTTCCACAGTCTTCATGAGATTATCAGGTGTCAGAGTGAAAGATGTGCTGGTGGTTACATGCTTTCCACTCAAATATTACTCCATGTTAAAATCTTTGTTTCAGCACTGAGCAGTTTCTTCCCTTGTAACCTCAAAACCTTGGCAGCACAGACAGACCCACTAGATAATTACTAAGGTTTCAAACAGGAGTTTCCCATTAGTGCACTTATTTAAGCCCCACTATTAGCTACGCGCTGCGTCGCTGTGAATCCTACTGCTGCACCCCAAGATGTGCGCAGGGACTCACAGCCCTGTCCAGTTACACTGTAGCGGTGTTCCAGCAGGGAGGTTGAGGACTGGCTCTCCTGGCCGTTCTCCGTGCTGGTATCACACCCCGAGCAGTTCCCCAGCAGGTGCGAGCCTCGAGCGCCCAACATGGCTCTGCCGCCCCCAGCCCCGGGCGCCTCCGGCGGCGGCCCCGCCCGCCCGCCCGCCCGGTCCCCTGCGGCCCGCGGCGCTGGGCGGCGGCCAGGGAGGAGGGAGAGGAGGGAGAGGAGAGGAGGGGCGGCGGCGGCGGCCGGCGGCCGGAATCGTTTCCTGGGTAAGGCTGGGAAGCGTTTCCGGCAGGCTGGCTGCATCCCGCTGCGGGCTTCGTGCGCCCCGGGAGCGGAGCGGTGCGCAGGTGCGTTCTCCCCGCGGCGGGGCTGGGAGGGCCGGGCAGCGCAGCGCTCCGTAGGGCTCGGTGGGGCTGTGGGTACGCGGCCGCCTGCGGTGCCGCCTGCGCTCCGCCCGGCGCAGCCCCACAAAGGGAGGGCCCGGCCGGCGGGCGCTGCTCGAGCTCCGCTGCCCGTGCGGGGCCGCATCCCTGCCCGCAGGCGGGGTGCTGCAGTCCGCAGCTCTGCCGGCGGGGCGAGGGCGGAGCGGGAGCTGCTGCTGTTCCCGCTGCGGCTGCTGGCAGTTCGGGAGGCAGCGCGGTGCTGGCGTTCCCTCCTGCAGAGCCAGGGAGCTGCGGTGGATCTTGTTCTGTTGGGTGTGGGGAGCTAAAACGGCGTGGAAAGTGGGTAAAGTGCCTGCAGAAGTGGCTTGTGTAGTTGTTATTTCTTGAATGTTAGACTGTGCTTTTTGCAAGTTCGGCTTCGGTTAAATAATGCTTGAGGTTTGTATGCAGGGTTGCGAATGGGAGTGTGTAAAGAAACAGTGCTCAGATCACAATGTGGACCTGATGTAATTCCCTCTGAACTTCTTAGCTTCGGTCTCATGATAACAGTGAAGCTGCTTCCATTGCAGCTTGAGAGAGAATTCAGGCAGATGAAGTAAAATGGCAAGTGTCATGGTTTGCATCTGTACTTGCTTGTTTTGCCTGCTTGTTCACTGTGCTTTAGGTTCTTGGCCCGGCTCCTGCTTGTTAGGGAAGATGACTGTGATTCTGTGCTTTAAATGAGAAATAAATGAAAACCAGACTGCATTTGCAGCATAGGTTTGCTAGTAAGCATTGTGCATTGTGCAAGCTGCTGGTAGCTGTGCAGAGTAATGGTGTCTGCAGCAAGTTGTGTGGGATACCAGCACCTGCAGCAAGTTACAGGGCTTTGTGCGAGACCCTCCGCGTTACCCCAGAGCAGAGATACAGGCTGCTGACTGCAGGCTTGCCGTGTCCTCTGACTTGCTGATGCACGTCTCCAGTTCATCCTAGATCTGACATATGGCACCATTCTGCCATCTCATGCTCTAGCACTTTCGAAAAGCCCAAATGGGTTGACTGTCTTGTGTCTGCAACTATTTTCTGCCAGCCTTGATAAAGTTTAGTTGAAATGTGTGCGGATGTTTTGGCACTTAAAGGGAGAGACATCCTCCTGTAATGACCTTGTGACAAAATCTTGGCTGAGTAACTTCCTTGTGTAGAGCAGCCACATTAAGCATGTGGGTATTTTGGTTTTTCCTTTGCAGCAATGAGTGTTTGAAGAAGGTGCAGAGTAATGCTGCAGCATTGGAGCTGCAGGGACTTATGATTTTGGGGGCTGGTTAGGAGGGATTTTAGTACTAGGGCTTGCCTGCTGTAAGAGTTTCTTACCAGAGACTGAAACAAATCCTATTAGCTGGTAGGTGATTGTCAGTAATCTGTGGATGACATCTCTGCCACATAAAGGATCCATACTGTTCAGAAGCTGTAAGTCAGGATGTGCAGTTACACTTGGAATCCGTGCTGAAAACATACAATACTGCATGCTGCATTTTTACTGCCTTGTATACACATCTCCTGTGGGCAAAGATGAGTTTTTTGCCTTTGTTTGCACTGCTATCAGTGGAACTTTGCAGCTGGGATCAGCATAGAAGGAGACTTGCTGGATGCATTAGCTCCTCACTGGCCACACTGCTGCCATCGTACTGCTGTGGGCAGGTGAATGTGGTGGTGAAGGACTGGTGGGATGGGTGGGAGCTCTTGGGGGATGCTGGGTGCTTCAGGTGGGACAGGTGCAGAGGGTGATGGGGGAGAAACAGCAGCAGAGTTAACAGGGGAGGTGAGAAAAACCAGGCCCTTCTCACTGAGCAAATGAGGCCTGAGAGGGGACATGCTTCCAATCTGCAAATACAGCAGGGATATAAACACTAGAAGAGGAGAGGAGCTATTTAAACTAAAGAACAATGTTGGCATGGGAGCAAATGGATGTAAAACTGGCATGGATAAACTTAAGCAGGAATTGAGACAGTTTCTTCCCTAAATGGAGTGAGGTTCTGGAATGACCTTCAGATGGGAGGAATGCAAGTAGGACCCCTGACTGCCTCTTAAAGATGTACCCAGGAAGTTTGTCATGTGCTTGGCTGTGGTATTATAAGAAAGACTTGGTGACTCAGGAAACCTTTTCTGTACGCCTGTGCTAACTGGATATAGATTTTCTGTGCCAGTGTTTCTTATTTTAAAAATCTGACATTCAGACATGCCATTAAAATAAAACGCTTGCTTTACGGATTGTATCACTGCTTAGAAAGCATTGCACTTTGCTTAGTGGATGCTTTCTGAAATAATTTTGTGAGTTTAGGCTTTTTTCCTCCAAAATGCTGCATGTTGACTTAGAGCAGTATCTCATCAAGTTAAAAAAAAAAATAGAAAGTTTTGACATCAAAACTGTGCAAAAAGGGACAACACAAAATACAACCAGCTGCAGACTGAGGTCTTATGGCTCTCATAAGTACGTGACAGATGTAACATATAAAAATGAAAGAGCAGCTGCAGTGAACCTAACCAAGGGTTAGTCCAGTGCAGTGGCTACACAGGATGTGATGCTGCCGCAGGATACTCAGCTGGTCTCACCTCTGAGCAGCACCTCTGAGATGCCTCCAAGTGTTTCTGCATGCTCTCCTTCCCTTCCTGTCTGCTCTGACACAAAGTGGCCTCGTGCCATTGCAGGGAAAAGCTCTTGCAGGGTGACTTATACATTTGGCTAATTTGTGGCCCGCTGAAATCAAACAGGAGAAAACTCATTGAGGAGGAATGAAGATGGGTGCATTTATGATGTGCTCCTCTGACTTGCGTCCCTTTTGTGGGAGGCAGGAGACCCTGGGGCATGTGCATCTGGTGTATAAAGATACAGTTCTTCTTCTGGCTCCTCCAAACCCTCTTCCTGAGCATAAAGTTGCTTTTTGCTGTGTAACCTTCCTGTCTGCCACCCC
Organism: Coturnix japonica; assembly: GCF_054131305.1. Lineage (NCBI taxonomy): Eukaryota > Metazoa > Chordata > Aves > Galliformes > Phasianidae > Coturnix > Coturnix japonica. Next base: position 70,440,062 of record NC_140666.1, read on the forward strand.
ACCAAAAGCAAAGATCTTCTTGCTGGCCTCCTGCTGCCTCTCTGAGCTGCTCCATGTGCTGATGGGCTCCATACTACATGGGCAAGCACTCCAGCACTGCTGGGCCTGTTATGTTGTCCTTGTCTTGTTATGGATCTGAGCAGAACTTTGCTGCTTTAAGAAGCAGGGTTCACCATGGGGAATGCTCAGTGTGGTGTCCTGCTTTAGTTGCCCTTCTTAAAAAGAATATATATGTATATATATTCTCCTGCAGGGAGAAACAGGAACACAATGACCTTATGCAATATCTCCTCTATATGTGCTCTCAGAGGCTCTGATTGTTCTCAGCTTGGGATTGCTGGAGTTGAGTACACCCTCTGCCTTTCTCAGAATGTCCAGTGGCTTTCCATCCCATATACTTGATCTGTCTGCAGCCCCCTGGGACCTTATTGCAGCCAGTGTGGCCTGTGGTCAGGAGTGCTGCATGTTGGTAGACCTGCTTTTGGTTGTGCGAGATTTCCCTCATTCTTATCTGGGCTCCTTCATTTGGCAACTTAGTTTTCAACATGTACATGAACTTTGGTGTTACGTAGTGGCATAACCATGCTTTGTTTTCATAATGATTTGTAACATTTTATTAGCTTTCTGGATAGCTGCGAGGTAGTTTCTACATTTGTAACATTGTATATCTGTATATCTACATTTGTAACATTAAGATGTTGCACTGATGTGTGATCGTTTTGGAGTCCGTTGTGTAAAGTCATGGTTGTACCTTTCTCTTGTACATCTTTTGCCACTTGCGATGTTTATTGGTTCACAACTCAGTCTCACAAGATTGTCTGGAATTGTCAGCTTAGTTGAAGATCTAAGGTGGACCTCTAAGTTCTGTCTCCTACAGTCACATGGATTTTCTTTATTTAAACTGAAATGTGCTGAGCTTCTGTCTCCCCTGAAAATGTGGCATTTGTTTGAGTAAGTGTTCAGATTTTTCTATTCCGCTGAAGAAAGCTGTGTCTTGTATAATGCTGATTAGTGCCTTTTAAAGCCTTCTGCATAACAGTTAGCGTGATTAAAAAGATGCAGATTTCTGCTTTTATCAGTAGTCTATGTGCTGCGGTTGATAGAAATCTAACACAGGTCTGAGATGAATGGAGTCAGACTTGCTTTACTCTTGGGTATTTCTTCATGAATGTAAACTGTTAGCTTCAGTAATAGTGTGGTAAGAGTAATGCTGCTTGACAGAGGAAGGTTTGCTACAGAACGTGCAGGTTTTTACTTCTGATCTCAACACAAGATAGCCAGTGCTTGTAATTCTGTTTTATTTTGCCTTATGAATAGTGCTGTGCTCTTAAAGCGCGCCTCAGCAAACTTATGTCAGGCTTCTTGACAGCTTAATCTTTTGGACTTTTGGACTGGATTTCAGAATCTAAAAACCTCTGCTGAAATCTCAGTGGTGTCCCTCTGTGACTATGCCGAAATAGAGCTGTAACCTTCTGATTCAGTCATCTCGCTCTTACTGTTCGCCCATCTTTTTCTTCTTTTTTCCTTTAGAAATCTTTCTTTCTTTCCTTTGTCTTCCTTGCTGGGTTGTGTTGCACCCCAGGTAATGTATCCCATCAGACAAGCATCAGCTCTGCCTGCCCTTGGGAAAACCCTTGCTTTGGAAGCATTAGACATGATTGGCAATGATATGCTTTTAAGCAGTTCTGCAGTGTTTAGTTTCTTTGTTGAGGGGTGTGGAGTTCTTTGGTGGTGTTTTTTTTCCCCTTTCTTTCAATGCAAGCACAGTTTAATTTTCAGAGGGAGCATAAGGAGCAATTCTAAACATCTGCAGGTATCCAGTGTAGAACACATGTTTAAAAAACACCCCTAGGTTTGATATAGGCACTAAAATGTGGTTCATGTAGGACTGTATTAGTCGGAAGTAATTTTTCTCGTGTTCGTTACTTGGCTATGGGGAGAGGTTTCCTGGTATAATTATTGTGTGCAAAGGACAGATTCCAAAGGGAGAGAAACTGGCAGGCACAAAATGTTCTTTACCTTTATGAATCAACTTGTTTGAACAGAATAAGCCACCATAACCTTTTCCTACATTTTAGTTGTTGTTGTCTATTTGTAGAAACATATAGTTTCTTTGTTGCGTTTTCAGGATAGGGATGTACTCCAGTCACTGAATTACAGTAACTTGGTGTGACTAATATTGGCACAAATTAGTTCAGCCTTTATTGCAAACCTCTTAAGTATAATTTCTCAGTTGGGATGGAGGGAGGTGCTGCAGGGTGCTTACTGGCCAGCTGCCTAATTCAGAAAAGTAGGAGCTTAACATTAAGCCATCCTATGTATTTAATACAGAATTTCATTATCAGGAACTGGAAGCAGTAGCTTAGGTAAATATGACAACTAATTCATTGTCACAGTGTTTACGTTTGCCTTGTTAATTCTATTTGCAAAGAGGATTATTGTCAGGAAACGATGTTTCTTAGCAAGGTATGGAATTGTGTGGCTATGGAAGATGGAAGGAAATCACAAGGCAGAGGAATACGGAGGAAGTGTTCTCTCATAAGGAGAATTTAGTGCTATACTGATTAAATCGAGATTTAAACACAGCATAATGGAAAGATACTTTAATTTTATATTTTAATATCACATTATTTACGTGATACAAAGATATATATACACATGAGCTTGATGTACAAACTTATGGAAACATTTGTCTAAAAGTAAATGCAGTATGAAATGTAGCTGATAATGGCATGCGTAATACTCACAAAACCTTAAGCACTATGTCATCATGTAGCCTTACAGAGTATCCTGTGTGCCCTGGATCTAGTTTCCCTGGCATCCATTTAGGTGTAGGGCCATACTCTTAAAAGAGGAAAGAGGTCTTGCTGGTTTCTCTGCCTTCCCCATTCACCACCAGGGAACGCCAACATAGCTCCTGCAAGGACTGTGGTTTCCAGTGGAGCTGGGAGCACATATTGGGTGTTAGTCCCCTAATTTTCCCAGAGTGCAAGATCAGCTTCAGGTTTTTGCAGAAAGCAGAGCTGGGGAGCACTTGGATGTTGACATGAAACTGAATCAAAATGTGAACTCTGTTCATGGATGGCTGCTGGAGCGGTGTGAGATGGCAGTGAGAGATCTCTTCTTTGTTAGGTGGAGCAAGGAGGGACCATTTCTGAAAGTCATGTTGGCTGTCCTGTGGGATGTGCCTGGAGAGCACTGCAACTGAAGATGCTGCCCATGGTTTTGCTGCAGGGAATTCTTGTTGGATGCATCACTGGGCTGATCCTGAAAGAAAGAAGCATAGGGGTAAAAGGTGTTCGTGTTTCTGTTGAAGCGTGTTAGGACAGAGTCAAATTCTGGTGACCCTTTTTTTAGAATGCTGTAAAATAATTCAAGGAAAAGTTACATAAACATCTCTTGCTATTTTCTCTCAAAGCATCTCTACAGCCATTGGTGCTCTCCTTCCCATTGCTGGGATGGGAGCAGTGTGGATCCTGATGGAATGGAAATCTCTTTGTCTTCCTGTTGCAGATGCTGAGGAATTGAAAACATGTGGAGAGATGTAGAACTTCACAAGACAGCAATGTGCAGAGGGGGTGTGATTCTACACAATATAATTCCCACCAAGATTTTCTGTTCATCCAGGCTAACAGGATGAAATCATGCTCTTCATTACTTATCATTAAATTCTTATTGAGCTGTGAAACTTGAGAAGAAAATGAAACATTATGAAACAAACTTTGCCCTTCAGGAAATTAAATTTTATTTTCATATTAGTTTTTCCCAAAGGTACAGATATGAAGGTCAGCTTAGAAAACAGTAAAAATGGCATGTAGGCGGATCATAGAATCACTCAGGTTGGAAAAGACCTTAAAGATCATCAAGTCCAACCATGACCCAAACAAACTACCCTAACTAATAACCTTCTGCTAAATCATCTCCCTTAGCACTACATCCAAAGGGTTTTTAAACACATCCAGGGATGGTGACTCAACTGCCTTCCTGGGCAGCCCTATTCCAGTGCTTAACAACCCTTTCCATAAGGAAGCTTGTCCTGATACCCCATCCTAATGTCCTGATACCCCATCCTAACCTTGATGCACCTTGAGGCCATTTGCCATTTCCCCTCGTCCTGTCACCAGTGAGAAGAGACCAGCCGTGCTCTCACTGTGAGCACCTTTCAGATATTGGAAGAGAGCAATAACATCTCCCCTCATCTTCCTTTTCCCCCAAACTAAACAGCCCTTGTTCCTTTAGTTGCTTCTCATAGGGCATATTCTCCAAGCCCTTCACAAGCCTTGTTGCCTTTCTTTGGATCTGCTCCAGCAACTCCATGTCCTTTCTGTACTGAGGTGCCCAAAACTGAACACAGTACTCAAGGTGAGGTCTCACCAATGCCGAGTACAGGGGCAGGATGACTTCCCTAGTCCTGCTCACCACACCATTCCTGATACAAGCCAGGATGCCATTGGCCTTCTTGGCCACCTGGGCACACTGCTGGCTCATATTCAGCTGACTGTCCATCAGCACACCAAGGTCCCTTTCCGTCAGGCAGCTTTCCAGTCACACCTCCCCATGCCTATAGGGTTGCCTGGGGTTGTTGTGACCAGAATGAAAAATGTTTTGTGTTTTCACCCCACTTCTAGAAAACTGAAAGAATGTGAGACCGTCAGTATAGGGTGGGGTTTAGCTAACACTCCTGCTCGTGGCAAGCTTTGTGTGTTCTGGCAAATAAGATATTTTTTTGAGGAATTTGAAGGCTGTTAGCTTAAAAGGCCAGCAGGTATAAGAAAAACGACGAGATTTGTGTATGTGAAAACAGAAGCAAAATAACTTCAATTATTCAATCTTTCTTCCTCAGAAATACTTGAGATTGGATTTATTGTTATATAAGCTTGTGGGCTGATGAGATGACTACCCAAGGAGATTAAAATAACTTGGTGAGAAGACAGTATTTGCTTTAAACATGTGCTGTTACTTAAACATGTGCAAGAACTGCTAGCAAACAATGCTTGGTTGTATCAATGTGTTCTAACCTTATTTTTATGATCTTTACATGGTGTTACATCAGTGTTTATCTAACTGCATTTTTTTTTGCCAATTCTTGTTACTTCTCAACTTTATTTTCAGTAAATTCTTCTATGTATTTCCCTTTGACACAAGGATAGGTTTAAAAAAATAAGGCTAAGCTCAACAATCAGTATATTCTATATACCAAAACAATATACAGGGATGTTAGTAATGTTAGCCTGCCCCTCTGCTTCTGAACAGCCTGGAAGTGTAAATACAGGCCTGGAAAAAATAACAGGGAAGCTGGTTGACAATATTCCAGCTCACATTAGGACTTAAATTAAGAAACATGAGCTTGTGCTATAAATCTGAGATTTGGGCTTGTAACCCCTTAATTTTTGACCTGATAAATCCTGTCACTCCCAGCAATCTGTTAAGGTTCATCTTGCTAAGTGCCAAGGATGCTTTAAATCCATGGATTGTTTAAGTTCTGCCCGTGCCAAGGTTTAAAATAAGACTGCTAATACACAGAACACGTCGGCAGTAAAACCAGGAGTGGATAGTGTGGGATCAGTTCAGGAGACACAGTGAAATTGGGCTTTCACAGCTTTTGGGGTTCTTTGAAATGAGATTAAGGAAAATGTTTTTAGTGTAGGTAAACACCGTGGTGGGATAAGAAGATTCCTTGTGAGCAGAGGTGTGGAAATTATAGAACATCCAGGAGAAAGGACTAACCAGATCTTAGATCTGAACAACCACAAGGGTACTCTAAGGGTAGTGGATAGTGATGCATGTACCCTGCAACTCCAAAATGAAGGTACTGATGCTTCCAAACACCGGCACAAGAACAGTACCAGTGAGCTCAGGTCGAGGCAGTAGCCAGCGTATAAATAGGTGAATTTTAATTACACAGAGGGGCTGGATGATGAAATGAGCTGCAAGGTTCAGGAGTGAAATAAGCCAAACTTCTACACACACAACTATTTTCTAACCTTGAGATAAAATTGTGCCGTTGAGCATTGGGAAGGCATGCTCTATACCAAGTACAGTATTATAAGCCCCCCTAAAAATGTTTTGTATATGTATATTTGTGTGTGTGTGTGTATGTATATATATATATATATAAAAGAGTATAACTATATGCCCTATATATATATACACATATATATATATATTAGGATATAACTATATGCATAGTTTCAGAACTACCCTTATTTAAGACCTGGATTTGTTCTTAAAGAATTTATAAGTATCTAAATTTGATAATAATATGAATTGTCTCTCAGAAATGGAAGTTTGGTTCTAGGAATTCCAAGTTATGCTCCTTTGCATTTTCCTGGTGATTCCTGACATAGACATGTCTGTAACTTTTACTTACTGCTTCTGATTCAGAAATGTAAGATAATTCAAATGCTTTCACGTCACAGCAGGAAGTTTTAGAAGGTCTTGAGAGGTGCAGTATAAAGCTGGTAAAACAGGCACAGCTGGATGATAAAAATGAAAACCCAGCATTTTCCAACAAAATGTCGTCTGGATGTGGCAGGTTTGGGGATGAGCAGCATTTCTCAAAAGCTTTTCATGAAAGAATCCTTATTTCAAGCAGAGCAGTACGTGCATTAAAGCTTGGCTCCTTTAGAGAAGCTTTCTATAATGTCTATAATGTGATACAGAAAGTATTTGCATACTATATGGAAATCGGTGGTAAAATTACCTGTGCTTTTGAAATGGATATTTTCATAGTTGTGAGTCGTAACTGCTTTGAAGGCACCACGTTATCATCTCAAGTTCAATAAACTGCTTAAGCTTAAAGCAAAGCAGTTATTCCAAGGAGCTCCAGCTGGGGAGAACCTCTGTTTTGCACAGTGAGAGCAATGCAACTGGAGCAGGTTGGTGCCATGGAGTGGCCATAGGAGATTAGTGGGGTTAACCATTGTACTGAAATAACAGTACAGGTTTGATCCTCTCTTGTGGGACCATGTGTTGAAACAAAACCCAAAGCCACTATTGGGAAGCCTCTTTCTGTGTTGTTAAGGGTAACTGGTGCGGCTTCAGAAGTTGAATTGTTATGGCTTTCTTGACTCTGAGCAGGAACAATCTTAAAAGACCTCTGTGCTATTGTGATACAATAATGTGGTATAGCAATGATGTGTGTTGAAAACACCTTTTTTTCCCTCTCCTTGCAGACCAAGATAAGGAGGGAAGTGTTCTCAGTGTTAACATGGAGTTAACACCTTTAATTGAATACTCTAAATACAAAGCAAAGAAATGGCTTTCCAACAGGAATTTGTAGGTTCTCCTGCTGTCTAGTAGGTTTCATCATATTAATTTCACTGTTGATAGCTGTTCTCCCAAGCTAGTTACTCTTACTATGCTATTAAATATAATATGATGTCAGGCAAGTGCATACTTTTCACATATTAGAAATGAGAAGTTTGATCTTCAGAAATAAATGATAGGCAACTGCAGAGGAGAAGAGGAAAAGGGCAATTCTCACTGGGGCTCTTCCCTTCCTGCACCCTAAGTGCCATGGGGCAGATAGGTCAGCTCCCAGCCTTGTCTTCCACATAGCGCTTTCTGTGGCCATTGCATCTCAGGACAGTGTGGAAAAACTGTTCTCCAGAGAATTGGAGATGGCTTTAAATCATAAGGACAGAAAATATCAGAAGGGAAATGCTCTGGCCTGTAGACTTTTATAGGATCACGGTTTTACTCAGTTATGCTGTCCTGAAATTCACCCAGAAGTCGTCTCAGCACTTGCATGGTAAATTGTAACTATCGCCAGCTAGGTTGCTTAGTGGTGTGACCTCCACTAATAAAAGCTTAAAGGGACCAAAGAGCTTACAGAAATGGGATTAGAAGTGGTCAGCTGAAGCTGTTGCTACCTTGCTGCCTACCTGCCTTGCTCAGCTCTCAGGAGGCAGCTGGTGGCCCCACAGGTGGCTCCTGCCTCCCTGATGAACCTGAAGTGCGTCATGATGGAGTTCCTCCAAAGCACTGATGGAAAGATAGGAAGTTTTTTAACTGCATTAAGGCTATGAATGAAGATGTTGGATGTAGGTTGTATGTCAATAGTGGTTACATTGCCTATTGCAGCAACTGTTTGGACAAGTGGCACAGTGAAGTTGTTGGAATACCATTGCTCTAGGTGTCATATGGCAGTGAGAAATCAGGGCATGCATTCTGCTAAGAAAAATGTATATGTTTAACTTTTTCTCTTTCGGAGGGAAAACACAAAGTGAATTTCAATTTCTTAGCAAACTACTATGTTTTGGGATTATTGAATGAGAAGCTCTAGAGAAAGCTTGTGTCTTAATGCCTATAGGACTTTGATTTGTGGCCAACTTCTTTCCCACTGATGCTGATAGGATAGATGGCCTGTACTACCTCCCTCTGAAGCACGCGAGGCCTGGCTCATGTTTCTAAAGCACATCACTTTGTTCATGTGGATGTGTGTCCTTTTCCCACCTCTACTGCAGGATTTATGGGCTGCGCTGCCTTTCCCCCAGAGGGGCTGCTGTATGCTGTGAAGGGGGAGCTGTGTTTGGACTCATGTCTCACAGCTGTGCACTGGCTGTGGTATGTGTGATGCAGCACAGCTGTCAGAATGGAGACATTCGGTGCTGAAAGCAGGAACGTGGCTGTAGAAGATTAGCAATAGCTCTGTGTTAGGTCAAATGCAGGCAGGGCAGCTGTGGCACAGAACAAGGCACTGCTATGGCTGCCCTATGCTCACCTTTGGTTTTGGGTTGGACCATAACCATCTCCCTTCCAGCTCCCTTTACAGACTGTGCTCACTACTGAGAAAAGCTGAAGCCTTATGGTGTATCTGAGGCTTTTCTGCTCAGACACAGCTCGTGGCTGTGCTCATGACAGGATATCTCCCTCGTACGGGTGACCTTCAGTAGCACTGCTTGGGTCCTGGCATGATGGGAAATGCAGGAAAAGATTAATTAAGACATTCCAGCTGCACAGTTTTTCCCCTCCAACTGCAAATGAATTGGGAACTTTAGGCTGGCTGATGTTGTTTTAATTTTTTGTTTTTGTAAAACAAGTAATTTGAGGTTGCTGTTAAATGCCCTTTGTTTCTGTTTTTGATAGCATCTCCTCATATCAAACTACCTGACTTATGTGGTATTCCTACTGCTGTCTGGGGAGAGTTTTATGTTTGGAATAACACTTAGTATTAAAAATGTTTCACAATATTGTTGAAAACCAGTATTTAATGAGCAGTGAGAAGACTTGTGTTGCTGAGGCACTCCTGTTACAAGGCATCCAAACAAAGGGATGCAGACATGTGGATCTATGCTGCAAAGGTGCCCATCTCTGCTCTCTTCATAACTGCATTGTGCTTAATCACAAAAGGATCTGCTTGAATTGGCAACGCAGAGGAATTTAAGGCATGTTCTGATGTCTCGTTTATGTCAGGATTCCTGCATATATTAAATACTTGGTAACTCTGCTGATGTGTCTGGGGGAAAAGGTGGAGGGATGTGGCTTGAGTAATACTGTGCAATTGACAGTAAAATAGATATGCATCTGTCTATCTTTACTGAGCTGTAGCGGGAATGGAGATGTAGGCGTCCCCAGGCATCATTTCCGTAGCCCCTGGGGAGATTTCTGCAATGCAAATGCCTTCTGTGAGTGAGAAGATGCCCATGTAGACAATAACTAATGTGTCACTGAGTGCATCACTGGAGATGGTGGAATATCCACAAGTGGGGACAAGTGGAATTCATCTGGCTGGTTCTTCAGTTCAGCTCTAAACGTAGATCTTATAAGATGAAGGAAGACTTTGTGAATGACCTGGAATCGCTGCCAGAAAAAGCTGACTAGAAGATAGATTTATAGCCCCTTTTGAAGTAACTTACGTGTTTAATAGTTGGTTTTTTTTTTTTTTTTTCCAATCAGCAATTGCTTTGGTCAGCAAGGAAGGTGAAGCAGCAGCTCGTTGGCCACTCAAGCAGCTGTACTGGTCTGGATGTCTGCTTCTGGCACGCTGTGCTGAACTGGGGCTCTTCATGTTGAAATGAAGGGACCTTCTTGGCAATGTAAGTTTTGAGACAGTTTGGAATAGAAATAGACTTTTCTTTTATGTACCCGACTCCCTCAGATAAGCTCTGTTAGAAGTTTGTTCAACATTGCGATCAAAAAATGTATGTGGCTAAGGACAACTGCTTTTCATTAGTTTCTTGTTCAACTCTTGAAAAACATTAATATTGAGATACTCTGTTCCAACAGCTTTACTCTCCTTAGTGCAGAAGTTCAGAATGTGAGGAGAAGTGAAATGAAGAATAATGCACATCGTGCCAGAGTAGAGCAGAACATGCTGAAGCTATTGCAACTCCTGTCACCCATTTCTGCCTTTTGAGCCAAACTTGGCAGGGATGTTGGTGTGGCACCTAGAGAGTGCTGGAGAGGGTGGCACTGGAAAGTGTTTTAACATGATAGCAAATTAATGAGCTATACTGATAAACGTAAGTACAATAAATACAAGTATATTAGTTACTGATGGTGATAAACTCTTACTGTTAGAAAAATCAGTGTGTGGCATGCTTGGTTACAGAAGGGCTCCTTTCTGCTAAATGCTGCTAACTGAGGACATGGATATTGAATAATTAGAATAGTGTGGGAGATGGGTTGCTTGCGTCCTTTTTGTACTGTGCAGTGTTGGGATGGCTGCAATTTATCTCTGTCGAACATGGAGATGGTAATAGTCTTCTTGACTCAAACAGAAGTTGTATAAATGAGTACTTCAAAAAACTCTTATTAACTGTTAAGATAGAAGTTATGCTGTGGTTTATGTGAATTGCTGCTGAAGGAATAATGAAGAAAGATGGAACATAAGACGTTGTTTTAACTCAGCAGCTGTGGTCTCTGTGATAAAGGCGCATAAATCCCTTCACATGAAACAAACCGCAGTTTAGGAATTCTTTTCAATATTTTAGCCTGTTTTGATTATATATTCCTATTTTTAAATACTTTAAATTCTGAAAGGAAGTTTTCTTCAGCCTTGCCAATGCTCTATGAAGTCCTCTGAGGGAAAAGGAAGGGAGTGTTCAGAAAACAATTTCTGACATTAAATGGCTTCTGAAATGCTGAGTGGATCAAACCTTGAATTTGTGTTTTGAGAGTAGGCGTTTGCAGGGCAGGAAAGGTTTTATTTAGAAGTGGCTGGGCCATGCAGGGCCATGGGAATGTGAATGGGTCTGGGGTGTCCATCGGGCTCCAGCATCAGTCCCTGGCCTCGCTCTGTGCCAGTGGTGGGATTGGCAGGGTGCTGATGAGTAGCTTGGGACTGACTGCATGGCCGCAACCTATCTCTGGTGCTCCCTTCTCACCCAGCGTGCTGCCAAGCTGAACAAATTCCAGTGTTAGTGGAGCTTGTAATCAATTAGGCACAAGGTGAAAAGGATAAGGAAGAAATACTAAAGACAATAGCTGAGTGTGAAGCATCAGCAGGAATTCATTGAGGGCCGTGTGATTGATGGCTGCCCAGCATCTTGTTTGTGTCTGAACAAGCTGTGCCAAAGCCATCCATAGCATACACTGCACATGTTAGATTCGTTTTTATCCCCACATCTAACTATTTGCACATCCAAGGATGTTCTCTACTTCTATAATAACCAACCTGTATCACTGCTGTCACCCATCTAGAGGTTTGTTTCACTCTCATACCCCAAGAATTTCTGGTCTAAAAATTCAGACTAAACTTGCTTTATTCAGGTCTTTTAACTTCATCCTTATTTAGTTTACATCAGCAGTTTTGTACAGCTGTCTGAGGAGCTGCGAACACCTCTCGCAGTTTGCACTCAGCAAGCTTTTTTTCTTCAGATTTTTAAATAAGGCAAATGTGAAGTGCATGAATCAGACTCCAGAAATGCTTCTCTAGTGCCTGCTGTGGCTCAGTGTGATAGGGGAAGCAGAATTCTGGAGGGGAAATCTGTCATTATGGCAGCAGGAATAATTTCTCATCGAGACTTGCTATTCACATGCTGCTTTTATGCTTCCTATTTAAGTCTCTAAAAGAGTCTGTGTATTATATGGTGAACTAAATGGCTTTTTAATAAGCTCGTAACTACTGTCTCCCAAACTCTGTAATTTAGACACTTAAGTGAATAATAGCACATGATGTATAATAGCATGTTGCCTTCAGTTTTCCATACTCTAATAGAGGGCAATGATGCACAAATGTATAGTTAATTAGGTCTTAATTTTCAGTTCTTTGCAGTCCACTTTGTACAGATATCTTTATTTGTATTGCAGTGCAGTTGAATCAGTGGAATAATCTGAGCAGTTAGAATATCCATTTATGATTGCAGTGAGGTTAATAAATGAAACTCCTCCTCCAGGCTTTGGTTTTGTTTTGATTAAAGCTTACAAGCACAGCAGGGAAGAGCCCTCTGTGTTTAAGTTATCCTTCAAATTGGTTTAGCATACAAAGGTACACCTAATAAATCTCTGATAGAAGCCGATTTCTAAATATGGCTTGTATCTGAATGGGAGTGCTGGCTCCTGCAAGCACACCTGCCCAAGACAGTTGTGTAAGGTCACCTTGTTGTAATGGAGAGAACAATTTGCGTTTGCTTCTGGACAGGACTATCCTGGCACCTCAGTGGAGAGGGATCTGTTGGTATCTTGGATCCTTATGGTGGATAGGGTTTCATGTTCTCATTTTTAATGCTTTTCTTCATTCTTCCTTTTTTCTTTTTTTTTTTTTTTCCTCTCCCAAGATGCTCCTGCAGTGAAATGTTGAATAGATATCAGATACCTCTTTTCTCATTAATGTCCCATTTGGTTTCCCATTGCCCTGCTTCTTGCAGGCATAACCTTTCATTACAGCTGATGAGTAATTTTCTGCTTGGACTGTATATTGTGCTTTCATATCCTCATTTTGCAAGTGCCTGCTTTTTGTTTTTCATCCTGTATAAGTCTACTGGCACCAGCATCCTGAGGACAGGCCTAGGGCTGTTCTGAAAGAGTCAAAGTTGAACTGAAAGGATTACTGTTTTCATCAGCAGTCCATTCATCTTAAATTTATGTGACGAGCAACTCCATTTTATGTTTGAGCACAGATAGCTGTTTTTAGAGAATTGATCTTTTTACACACAAACTGTTCCTGCCAAATCTTTATTTTGCTCTAATCTTCTAAGTTTTAAGTGGCCTCTGATAGACCTGGGAAACACTTAGATCTGGACAAGCCATCTTTCCTACAAGGTGTTGTCTAAAGAGTTCTTATGTTAGGGAGCAAAATCTAATGCGGCCCAGAGGTGAATGTGGAGAGGAGCAGCAGGCAGTGGAGCTGGTGAGCTTTGAGAGGAAACAGTGTTTTGCTTGGTGAAACACCAAGATACCAAGTTCACTTGAGAAATGTAACAAATCTTGATGGTTTCAGCAAATCTTGGCCTTTAGAGAGAGCTTTATGTTTTTCGTGTTGAGAGTTGATAATGTTTTCCTTAATTATGAAAGGCAGAGAAAGGCATGAAGTATTTTATTTTTCTTCTATTGGAAAGAAATTCTTATGGACTCCTCCCAGAGAGCAGTGAAGTGCTTTAATCCATGGGGTATTGATTTATCTAAGCTTCGGGCCAGGACATTAGTTCTCTGAGAAAACAGATCTTTGCCCACACATGATTCTAAATATGTACTTCCTGAGGTGAAAGGGTTGAGATGTCTTTAGCAGGACGTGCAGTACTGAGAGAATTAGTAAGGAAATCATCCATTCACAAATGCTTAATATCCAGTTTTCAAAACAGTTCAAGCTTTTAGCAGGCATTTATTAGAACTTCATTGTTCATGTCAGTTCTGTTCACGCAAGGGTGTGGAATTTGTGGTTCTGTTTTATTTTATGTGGTAGGTTTTGTTTGTTTGTTTTCAAACCATGGCTGTGTATTTGAGCATTGATTTTTTGCTGAGCCATTCCAAGTCCCTTTCTAGAATTTATGGTTTAATTAAAAATCCTGTGAGGTTTTATAACTAATGTAAAAGTTAGCATTTCATGTTGATACCGAATTTCATCGTTATATTCCTTGTCCATTCATATAACTTAATTCTCCGAGAACTCCTGTTAGTTCTGTCAGATACTGCTTTACATCAGTGTGTCATTGGCTGATGTTACTAGCCTTCATCTCTCCTGCCTCATGGCCTTGCTTTCAGTTCACTGCTCAGTGTAATATTCTGTAGCACAGGGGTATGGGAGGTAGGCTGCTGCTAAACTCAGCTACCATGCATATTAAGCCATATTTTTCTCACCTTTGCTCATCTCCTGTGTGTGTATCCCTGTACCCGTTCATCCCCTGGGAAGGCACACATGGTAATCCTTCTTTCCATCCTCTCTTGACTGAGTAGGCAGCACAGAGTGTGCCTTGTTCAGATTGCTTCAGGAAATACCAAATGTCAGAGCCTCTCTAAAAAGAGGTTTGTGCATTGTGGCTCACCAGAGTTATTAGGTATGGTGACCAGAAAAGTTTGGGCTTATGTTACGGTTCTTGGTGATACTTGGAGCAATCCAGTTCTTTTGGGTTCTTTTGTGAATTTAATTCATTCTGTAAAATACAACTACACAGATAATCATACAAGTAATGCAGTAGCCCAAAGAATGGAGGCAGGGTCTTGCCTTGGTGACAAGAATTAGGGAAAAAGCTATTTTAACTAAAATTTAAGTTCTTATTTCTTTGGCCAGTACTTGTCAATTGCTCTAGAAGCACTGAAAACTTGTGTGTGTTCCATTCTTGTTTCAAGACTTTCTTCTTCCTCTTCCTTCCTTACCGAACTTCATGCCAAGAAATACACCAACTTTGATGACTCAGGCATGAGAATTCTTACTTCCTTTCATTTTTGGTTCACCTCTTGTATACATGTGCATATCCTATTAACTTCTTTTCCTTTTGTTTTTAAAGCTACTGCTTGGAGTTAACTCTGAGTAGTAAAGATGAAAGTGTGCAGTCCATTCCATGGTGTGGAGCATGGCCTTGCTGTGCTTATTGCCATCCCCTGGTCCAAAACTGATGGGTAGGGTTTTGGTAGTTTTAGTTGCATGATTGAAAAGTATATGCTTTAAAATACAGCTTTCTGATCATTTCTGTGCATTGTAGTTAAACTCTTGAGTGCAGGGGGCATAGTTCAATATATCCATAAACGTGGATTCTGCTGCACCAGTTTGCATATAGCTCTGATTTTGGTGTGTCCGAAACTTAATTTTTAAAGGTTCATAACCGTTCTCTGTTCAGATGTTAATAGAAAATTTGGGGTAGCTTCCAACAATAAAATTAAACTGGCTTTCCTGTGAGACTTCCTGTGTTTCCTGCTTCTGTTCTGGCTTAAAGTTAACGGTGTTAAAAAAAAACCCACCCTTTCTTGTATTGTTTCCGTTTTTGTTTTTAGCCAAAATTTTAGCCAAAATGCAAAGGCATGGCAGCAGGTTATATATATATATATATATATATATATATATATATATGACAGTAATATATATATATGTATATATATAACAGTATATATATAAAAGTACACTAAACAAGAAAACAAGCAGGAAACAAAAAAATGTCTTGACTTGAGGAACAGCTGGAAGATTAGCCCAGGTAATGGCATATGTGTTACTTCAGGAAAGTTTATCAAGCACACTGCTGAGATCGAATGGTGATTGAATGTTAATCAGTAATTCTATTCATGTGGGTCCAGTATTTTCCAGCTCTTAATTTGTTTCTGTGTATAGTATTCAGATTGGGCCCATTATTTCTGTTGCTGTCCAAGATAGTAGCCACTTTCTTCTTAATTTAATTCGTCTTTTCTTTGGGCAGTCAATGTCAATTACTTTAGAAGCACTGAAAATGCAATGTGTTGCATCCAATTGATTCTGGCTTTTATTTGTGATCCTCTGCATACAGTTGAGTGGTGTTCACTCAAGGTAGTTATTTCTTTCCTTTGCAGTGCTTGGAAATCTCACCACGTCACATATTTAGCATTAGGTGATGAGTTGCAATGTAGGCGGAGGTGTGGAAAAAGAACAGCACTTCCATTTTTGTTATAATAACGTATGCTAAATGAGAGGGAGTCCTGCAAGCAGACTCAGTAAAGGAAATGCAGCGTTTTATGAAGCTGGTACGCTGAAGGAAGAATTAGGATTCTACAGATTTTACTTGCTAAACCAGTACCCAGCACTTATCCAACTAAAACACTTCAGGGCAGGATTGCACGTGCTGCTTGAGAGCACTTTGTCTTGTTCAGATAAGAGTTGCTGGAATTTTCCTGCATTGCACAGCCCACCCACTCTCTATTATTGTGGGAGGATTATCAGCACTGCACACGACTGTGCGATGGATGCAGAGGAGGTCAGAGCTGGTTTCAAGCAATCGAGTTCAGGCTACAAGCACCGTGCTGCAGATAGGGTGGCTCCAAGCAGCCCTTGAAGTTTGGGCCAGCGCTACACTGGGGTATATCTCTGCTCTAGAATCAGCATCAGTGTGCTTCTGTATGTTAGCTGACATTAACTCTCCTTCTTGCATTCACATGACTGTTTACAGGAAAAGGCTTTATAGGTTTAATAAATAAATAATCACTCGTTAAGGCTTTCTTACTATCTTAATGTGTCAAAAAAGTTGCAATATATGCAAACAACATTTTGACTCTGGTATGTTGTAACACTGTGCCTGAAGGTATTTAAGCCTTACTGTTTTATACGTTTGAGTTTCAGTGGGGTAAACCTGCTGATGTAGTCATCAAATTGAGGTAGACATGAGGAGGAAGCTAAGTCTCGAGCAGAAATACAAACAGAGTTATATGTGAGGTGTTAGGATGCAGTGTGTTCTCTGTTCAATGAAAGGCAGGACTGTTGTTTTTTGCAGGCGCTGAGGAATGCGTTCCCTGTATAGGTGGGGTACCTTTGAATGCTTCTAACGGCTTAATCAGTGCATAAACAAAACCACCCCAAAGGCTGCTTTGTTAGTGGAACAACTGTGCTTCTGTGGTATGTGTTTCTGGCTGAGTCCAGGTAGGGGTTTTCTGGAGGCCTTTTGCATTTTTTGTGGTAACCCAATGAAGAAAATATTCAGAGAGCATAACCGTGCTGTATTCGTAGCTCTTCAGTTTTGTTGGTGATCAGCAGTCTAGAAGAAAGTACGTTGTTACCTTTTATCAAGATATGTCTTTGACATGTGTTTTTATGCTCTGCAGTTTCTAATGTAAAGAAAAATAATCGCAGCGTGCTCTCAAAGCATTACTCAACAGCAGTGTAAACCAGAGCATGCTGACATTTGTGGTGGTGATGCCTTTCAGGCAAGCTGCTGGAGTTGGGCTGCAGTATTAGCAGTGTGGGTTGCTGCCTAATTGGACGTCTGTGCTAGAAGCAACTGGATGTGTTTCATGATTCCTGGAGAAGCAAAGCGTTCAGTTCCCTGGGGTGAATTTCCTCTGGTTAGCTGTCAGACTCTTCACTTTCAAAAGCTGGTTCTTATCTGATAGTACAAAACAGTCTGACTCGTCAGGTTGGTGCTGAGAAGCAAGGAAGACCCTGTTCCTGCTTGTACCTTGAAGAAGTTGAGCACCTAAGGTATGGGGTTTATGAAATGCTTCTGGGATGTGCTTGAATCCAGTTTGTTTCCCTGCAGATCAGTGGCTCTGTGGCAGATTCTGGACCTGTTGCTGCATTTCAGAATTACTCCTGTTGTAGCAATGGATGTATGTTTCTCTGGCTACCTTATTATGCTTCATGGATGCTCACAAAGTAGTTCACGTAAGCAGAATGCTAATGCTTTAAAAATACCTCAGATTTTAGAGGAATCTAAATTTCTGTTGTGCAAATACATAGCTGTAGAACCTTCGCGCTGCCTACAGCTGGCTTGTGTTGTTTGTTTTTAAAGCCAACAGAAGCACAGAGGGACCATTGCTGGCATTCAGCTCTATTTTCATCAGGAGACTTTGTGGGTGGTGATATACAACCTCAAAATCCAAAACCCTTGAGGGAAACAATGGAGCTAAGCACTGGTGTGGTGTTTCTTATGAATAGCCCCATTCAGGCACTTTTCTTTCTTTCTTCATTATTAAAGATTTAGCCTAGGTTTTCTGGGGTTTATTGAACCAGGCCCTATTCTTTTCTCTTAAAGCAGCCTGCAGTTTGTTAGCTGGGACAGCTGAGTTGTGTGTATGGGCGCTTTCCTTTCATTGTAACTGCAAGCTAAAGGTATTTTTCCATCTTGTGTGTGTTTGTGTGTGTAGCCATAAGAACTGTGCACGTATTTTCAATATGTCCATATGGTTTCTATATTCTCTAAGCAATTGTTATCAGTGACATTAGCTCAAGTACAGAGCACATTTGTCTCAACATACATAAAAATGCTTGTGTGTTGAAGTTTGCAGCTGCTTGAGAATATTAGCATGCAGCAGTGGGAGGTGCATTTTGAAATTGGCAGTCAGACACAGAAGTACTTGGAGTGGAGGGGATGCCCCAGAGTAACTGGAGAGAACATAGCAGAGTGCCCACCTAAAGTGTGGTTTGTGATTCTTTCCGTCATGATTTAACATGCCCAAAGGTAAAGGGAAGAAATATTTGAGAGCTTTGTAGCGTGCTTTTCAGAGGCAGATCTGTGTGATGTTATTCTTTTCCAGCCTGAACTAAGCATTTTAGCAATAACGGAGTGCTCGTTCACTGGCCCACAAGTCCTGCTGGAACTTTGCAAGTGTTTTCTGTTCCACAGAATGTCTCTTTCCCTTATTTTTTTGGACTGCTGCCCAGTAATGATATTTCATGTTCTTGACATAAAGCAGTGAGGTAAAACAGTGTGCCTTTGTCTGTGCTCAAACTCTACCATTTTGGGGGTGGGAGTTGGCAGAGGAAGTGAATGGCTGGTGCTTACAGGCCTCTGGAGAAACCAGGCAGAATGGTCCCCATTGATGGGGCCCTGCTAGTAAATACCTTCCCAGGTCTGTCACTGCTGTTTTGCTTGGCTCTGTGAATCGTCTCAGTTATTGAAAGCCTCTGGCTCTCGGTACTCAAAGATATTTGGTATAGAGAAGACTGAGTTTCTCAGCCTCCTCCCCGCCATTCTGGAGTCTTAGTGAGTGTGTGAAGATTGCTTGCTGTGGGGCTGGAGGCAAAGCACTGCCTGTCCAGCTGCAAGCACTGCTGAATCCTGGCCGAACCTGTGCTGATCAAGCTTTTGGGGCAGAAGGCTTGTGTCCCATGGTAAATATTTCCATCTGACACAGCAGTAGATGACTTTGAGACAGAGCAGTCCTCAGCTATGACTCCTAGGTAGGCACAGCAAGGGTGTCTGGGTTGTTTTCTGCTCCATCTGGGCATCAGGAATGTGGCAATGCAGGGGTCTTGCTATATGACGAGTTTCACATTTTCTTTCCTCTAATTGTAGTTATTTTGGATTGTGTTGCTACGAGGCAAACCAAGTGCTTTTACTGGTCTTGGGTAGTTCTCAGAGTCCTGTGTAGTTTCACTTGGGAGTTGTGGATATATTCTAAAACTTGCAGCAGGAAGGGGGAGGGTTTTATGAAAATAGTCTTAACTAAGGAGAAAAAGAATTCCCCAGAAGCTTGGCTCAATGTAGTAGGCAATAATGTCCTGCTCAGAAGTGCTTGATGCAGGATTGCCTGTGAGCTCCCAGAGAGGTGTACTATCTGTAGCAGCTGTAGTGGGCAAAGTGAAACAGCTTGTAATTTCTCTGATAGTTTGGAAAGTTCATCTGTGATATTTGAGGCTAAAGACCAGCTGTTGTCAGCTGCTGGGGCTGGCATCCTCCTGGGAAACAGATGTGTGTGTGTGTTTGCTTGTTTTTTAGAGTATTAACTCTAATAAGATATGAAGGTGTAGGGAAAATAAAAGTTACCAAGCTGAGCAGTATCATCGTTTAATGTTAATGCAAGTGCATAGCTTCATTATAATGCCCTTCAGCCTTTGCAGGAAAGCTGCAAAACCAAGAGAAAGTTGATTTTCCTCCATTGTTTATTCTCTTAAAACTTCTGAATCAATATGTGCAATTTTCTTATTTAAAGCTCACTTCTATGCATGATTTTTAAGAAAATAAATGTCAGTGTTTTCCATTTTTTCTCTCTGCTTTGGAATATTTTTGATCTGAGGTATTACATGGCTTTGCAGACTAGATTAATCTTCCTCATCCCTTTTGCTGATAAACTCTAGTGTGGTATAGGTGTGGTAGCTGGAGCTGTTCATATCGTGTCTAGATTGTTTGCAAAAAGCTGCAGGGGGCTGTTCTAATAAAAGGTATTTCTGGAGATGCAGTCTGTTCAGATTCAGCAGTAACCTGCTGCAGAGCTCCTTTGAGATTAATTGATGGCGTTAAATAATGAACAGCGCTACATGCAGTGGTAACAGCGCTCCTCCTGCAGTAGGTATTGGTTCTCTATAAAGTTTCTAGTCCCTAGTTGCTTATGGGCCTGAAATGGATCAAGCCTCTGCCTACTCCTCCTGTGCGAGCTGTATTTTAACAGATAGGTAAGGTGACGTCACAGCAGAAATGCAGTCTGTATGCATTTTGCTTGGCATGTAATGCATGCTTTGCTCTAGTACTTATGCAGTCACCTTGAGCAAGGTCCATCTGAAGTTACTCAGTAAAGGCTTAGCTCTATTCAAGTCGGTGATTTGTTTGCTTTTCTTTTCTTCGTACTTAAAATAGTGGTAGTGATTCTGCTGTTTCGGACCATGGGGAATGAAAACATTCCAATTATAAACTGCGGTCCTTTTACTTACCAGTTACCACAGAAATCTAAATAAAGAATGCTTTTCAAATAGTGTAAGTACAGCACATTTACAGCTCTCATTTTCTTTACATGTGATGCCATTGTTCACATCTCTTTGGTAATTGATCAGTTAACATCTACTGCGTATACTCAGAATAGAAATGCTGTGAAAGTGTTGCATTAACACTATTTGCAAAGTATTCTCAATATGACAAAATTTTTCCACTACCGATTTACACTTTATTTTGTTGCTGAGATTGGCAGTGATAAATGAGACAAGAAAGGCTGCTTCATGCTCTTTATAGAGCTGCAAGGCACTCAAGATTGTATGGATTCTATCGCCTACAAAGCTGTTCTGTAATTCCAGTGGGAAACGCGAGCCAGTGACATGCAGAACAGCTTAAAGTTACAGCTAGAAACTTGGCAAACAGAAGTCTGGGAATGCTCTGCTTCTTCTGGGTGCTGCTTGGACTCTCCCCAGTCTTGCTTTCTGACACCACCCACTGTACAGAGGAGCTGTAATGCAGGGGTGCTGGCTTTTTGGTTTGCTTTGGCCTCTGCAAGAGGCACAGCACTGCTCAGACTCATTTTTAGGACAGGAGAGCTGCTCCAGGTTTTCCCTCCACCCTTAGAGACCTGCCAACCCCTCTGCTTCAGAAGTACTGGAAGGCAATTTTCTGCAAGAGAAAATCCTGTCCGTCTACCTGTATGTGGCAGCATGGCTATTTTTGTCACTTTTCATTGTTTTCAAAGTAAATATTAATGCATTTTTGAAAGCAGTCACTGATTTCAGTGGTTTACATCTGCTTCCAGCCATCTGATAGAATGCAAATCACTTTCTTTTTGTGCAGTTTCTGTCTGGCTGGTGGTAGAACTGGTGGTGGTAACCTCGTAGAAAGCAGCTAAGCATGTAAGAATTTTAAATGAGTTTCCATCTGGTGTTGTTTTTGGCTTTGTAACGGGAATAAAAATGTTTCGTGTTTTTACAAAGTAGGGAATTTATTTCCACCCCCCCCCCCCCCCCCTCCTGATAATTAGAAATTCAGTCTAAAAAGCAAAATGGAAATTTCCAGTTTTCCTGAGGCAGATCACTGAGATGTGCCCCTGCATCAGCACATTGCTGAGGGAATCCAAAAAGCATTTGCACCATGTGACATATGGGCAAACTGGGTATTTTAATAGGTCAGTCTGAGCTAATATGGCTTTCTAGCATCTCTGTAAGCAGTGTGGAGGTGCTCCTGAGCTGATGTGTATACCTGTGCGATGTGGTGTAGGGAACCTGCTTTGACAGGGGGGTTGGACTCAGTGATCTCTAGAGGTCCCTTCCAACCCCTACAATTCTGTGATTCTGTGAATTTTCTAAATTAATTTTTCCAATTATCTCTAACTAAAATACAGCTTCTAGGTCTGTATCTTATTTGGTTGTTAGCTTGGATTCTTTAGGTGCCGACACATCCGTGACTACTTAACATCCTGGCATTGGTTTGGAGAAAACAGGGGATGATTCTGGACTGGGAGAGAATTGCCACTTTCTTGAATTCTTTATCTTCTTGCTGTTTCTGCTTAATGTCTTGCTCTTGGAATGGTTGGGATTTCTTGTCTGAGTGCTGAGACTTTGCAGGTGTTGCCAGTTTTGCTGGCTCAGTCCTGTGAGCAGAAAAGCAAGCACCTTTCTGATGAGTGGGATGGTATTGCATGAGCATGACTGAGAGGTGACTAGTTTTTAGTTTGTTTGTTTGTTTTACATTTTTATGGTTTTGACACTGTTAAGATTTAAGGTTGAGAAGAATTCCAGCAGGTTTCGACATCCACTTGGCTGTGCTGGGTATCAGAATGCTTTTTCCATTGTTTTTCATTCCAACTGCTTTCCTCTTTTAATCCTGTTTTATGGCTCCAGAGGTTTCAAGACACTTCAGAGGCTCAGGTAAGGTTAATACGTGTCTCTGCCCGATGCAGAGGTCAAAAGCATCTGGGGAACGAACATGCTTAATTTTTGACAGAATGTATTTGATGATGTTTTGAGTCTGTTTTCTTGATTCTCTGCCAAAAGAGAAACAGTTGTTTCAGTTGCAATTTTACCCAGCTTCTGTGATGAGAAAGAAGCTGAACTCAGCTGTCTTTTCTTTAATTGATCTACAATTATATTCATCTTTTTTCCTGCATTCTAAAAAGCCAGCTCAGTAGATTTAGCAAGTAACCTATTGGCTGTGTTTTCAAAAACTTGTGAAAATAGTAGATGGCAGAATTGAGCTGAGATTTGTGCTAACACAGTCTTGCATTTCTTTTCCTCCACTAAGTCATCAGAACTGAAGGCTGTTCTCACTAAGGCCTAGCAGGGTAATGAAAAGTTGAATTTAGATGTGATGCTGTTAAGTAGTAATAGTCTAGCACTAGTGCACTAGTGTGAATGTCACTTGAGATATGGTTAATTATGTTTGGAATAATTTCAGCTGTAAACTAATATTATGGGCTTTTTTTTTTTTTTTTTTTTTTTAAGCTTAAACATAGTGAGGCTATTGGCTATTTTTCTTTCTCTCCTCACAGTAAAGGCATTTATCATTTAATATTTACTATTTTTGTTATTTATTTCTGTGTCTCTTCTACAGTTATCTGAGATCATGTATTTCTTAGGAACAGGCAAAGTCCCTGACCTTTCTTGGAAGGAAGTGAGATTGAATAAACAGTGCAGAAACGTTAAGTTGGAGAATAAAAAAAGAAAGTTTGAAGCCAGACTTAAACAAAAGCAGGACAAGGGGAAATGGATTTAAGCTGAAAGAGGGAAGATTTAGGTTGGATGTTAGGGGGAAGTTCTTTACTAGGAGAGTGGTGAGGTCCTGGAAAAGGCTGCCCAGGGAGGTTGTGGATGCCCCGTCCTTGGAGGTGTTCAAGGCCAGGTTGGACGGGGCCCTGGGCAACCTGATCTAGTAAAAGTGTATGTTTGGTGGCCCTGCCAGGCAGGGGGGTTGGAACTACATGATCCTTGAGGTCCCTTCCAACCTGGGTCATTCTGTGATTCTGTGAAAAGCAGAGATGTCAGTGCACACTCTGCCTGCAGAACTTGTCAGCTGGGTCCGTGTGCACAGAAGTGATATAATGTGATGATGAATGAGGAGTTGGAATTCTGCTGCTTTCAGAAAGACAATACTATTGCTTTCTGTATTGTTTTGGTTTTTTTAATTATTATAAATTAGAGTTTTAAGTGCAATTACTGAGCTTTGCGGCGCTTGCTTCTAAGAAGTGCCTGCAATTTTGTAAGCTACTTTGGATGCAGAAATAAGAGCTTCAACTGAATTGCTTCTATTATAATTGAAAGGGAGAGAAGATAAGTAGATGCTTCTACAGGAGGTTTTCTGGGAAAGGAGCTCTCACAGACTGAGGGACATCCTTTTAGTCAAATGGCTTTGAGTGGGAGGAAAATTGGTATTGTAGCTATACTGGTGGGTTTCTTTCTCTATTTTTTCTTTCTTTTTCTCCACACCTTGTAATACATTACCTTGCCTCCTTGTTTCTGCCAGCTCTGGCACTTTTTTAATGCAGCACCAGGAATTAAACGCACTATTAAGATTCATCCTACTCTCTCTGCTCCCCTTTTCATTCTTCTGGGTTATTTTCCCATGTAGGTTCTCTCTAGAAAGAGAAATCACCTCGTATGTGCAGAACCCTGCCTCTACCCCAGCTGCAAAGTGGCCATAGAGCAGTTTTTTGCTGAACCTGTTTGTCTTCCTCTGATGAAGTACATTTATGCTAATTATCATGTTGGTTACCTCTTTCTTTATTCACTCTAAGTTGCAGCAGCTCACCAGCTTAAGGACCTCCGACACCAGTGTGTTGGCCTTGTGTTTTGTAGGCATCAAATAGTCTACAGCGGTACAATGTATATCAAGAGAACATGTTGCAAAATGTGAATGGATTTTGAGAATAAATGCTACTAATACTTCTCTAGTGTAAGCACCGGGAGTACAAAGGTTTTCTGCTGTGCAAAACTGCTTTAGCTGCTATCGGATTTAGTTCAGTCAGTGCATTTGGCAGCTGTTCTGACAGCCAGGTCTCACAGCTGTGTGCACTGCTGCAGCCTCTGCGGAGTGAGCAGAGCTGTTGGACATGAGCTCAGGTCTCTCTAACCATACAAAACTTACTCCTGTGCAACTGCATAAGCGTTATATGGGCTTTTCCAAAGCATCTAAGTAGATGAATCTGCATGGTTTTATTCAGTTCTCATAGAACTCATCTCTTCGAAGGTCTGGTTATACTCTGCAGGACACAGAGCATCATTTCCTGTAAATGCAAAGGGAAAGAATTGATCGGTCTTGAGATGTTCTTCCTGTTCCTAAAGCAAGAAGTTGCATCATCTTACTGTGTCTTTGCTGGCAACTCGGCCATAACACAAAAGGTGGTGAGGGTCAGAACTGCACAGCCTTGAGAGGTCTTGCTGTTGGAAATTGATTGTGGCATCCACCACTAGTGAGCTGGGGCAGCAGTTACCTGAAACACTGGCTGTGGCAGGAAAGGGAATGCTCCTTATATACTTAAGCTGCGGGCTGTGGTATCTATTATTCTTTGGTTTGGTCAGGGCTTTATCATTGTTAATAGTTTTGTTCTACCAAACAGAAGAGAACAACTAAATTGACTGCTTAAGAAAAACTGCTCTTGCTTGAAACCATTTATAGACCCCTGGGTTTCCTGTTGGTTAAGATTAATCTTAATGCTAGCTTTGTGCCCCACTCAAATGTAGGTATTTATTACCTGTTTACTTATATCCTTTGCGAGGTTAAACTGGTGCACGTGAATTACGCAATACCTACAATTTAGGGAAAAGAAAAAAAGCAACAACTTCTGTATAGCTTTTTTGTTATCAATTACTTTCCCTTGATCTGAAATGAAGGAAACCATAAAAACACAACACAACATGTATAGCTTATGTTTACTAGTGGGAACATGTACTTGGTGTTTTATCAGGGGGTTCTGGAGATGTTTTGTAGACTTCCAGCAACACTTTCATCTTGTAAATTAGGAGTCAAGGATACCAGAAGCAACATGATTTCAGACAGCAAGTTGTGTTACAGTAGTAGGTGACACTGTGTTCTTCACTCATCTTGCCTGCCTCACGTAGGCGGCTTTGGCTGAAGTCTAAGTCTAGGTTTGTCTAATCTTGCAGGGAGGATTTGGTGCAAGAATTGAGATGAGTCGCATCCTTATTTGTGTGTAATAGGTGACTTTGTTCTTGTATGGCTCTTATCACATCCTGCTTGCTTGATGATTGCGTTGTAGGGGGTTACCCCTTCCCTTGCAGTGCTGTCTGTGTCAGCTGCTGCATCTTCTTTCTGGATCTTCAGTGGAGGAGGACCTGTTGTCTGTGCTGAAAGTAGATCCTTACTGACTGTCTTGGAACCCTGTAGGAAATTCCTATGAACCTGTATGTGGATTTCTGTGAGCTTCAAGGAGGGTTCTATGGAGAGTTCCCTTCTGCATTTTCAAACAGCAGTGAATAATGGGAGCACAAGTTGGCCAGGATATGAGTTATGCCTGCTGTTGAGGCTGCGTGTGTCATCTGAGTCCTTAGTGCTGACAGTGTTCTTGGCCTGCTGCAGGCATTAGATATGACAGCTTTCAGTGAGGTTTAAAGGCACGGCAAAGGATTATGGGCATAGATTCATATCAGTTCAGACTGTTCCAGATTTGTTGTTAAGGGGTGTTATTGACAACAGCTGTCAAAGGCTGTCCATCTTCAAGTTAGTGTGACACACCTGATCCTTGTCTGTGGCACTCTTGTGGCCTTCTGTACAGTCTGGCTGATTTGAGGACCCAAGTGAAAATGAACCCCTCAAAAAGGAAGAGGGCTTTTGGTCTGCTCAGCACAGACCTGACTTATTGTGGTAGCCCTGGAGCCAGCAGAAGTGGGGAAGTTGATCCTTAAGAAATTATTGGATTACTTTGTTAATTACACTGTCCCCACCAAAGAGCATCAGCAGGACCCAGCTCTTACCTGGACCAGCCATTGCTTTGAAGCCTCCTGCCTGGGGTGGAGAGAGGGATTGCCAGCAAGAAAGAAAGGACTCAAAGATCGACTGGGGTGAGTGGTGCTTGGACTTGGACCAGGCACAGAGATTACCCCTCTGGTAGTGTCACTGCAGTGAGACAGCTGAGCCATCCAAAGGCCAGGTCCTGCTGGAAGGGACAGTTGGCTTAACCTAGCATAGATGTGAAACTCGATGATTACAGGAAGCATTACACTTGCTGAACAGCAACATTTACTTTCTGCAGATGAAGGTATAGGAAATAATTCCCAAAGCTGAGGCAAGCACTGCGCAGTCATACCCACAGTTCATATGTTGAGCTCAGGACTCTCTATTCAGTTCAAGTTCTGCCTGTGTGAAGTTTGACATTTCCAGCTTTTGTTTATGCTCCTCTTAAATTTATATTGCACTTTTTAGCTTTAACTTTCACTGTTCTTGTTGACTATGGGAGTAAACTGTTTTTTAAATGAAGGTTCAGAGTTGGTTGGCCTTGCAGACTTCTCAGCTGTGTGTGTTGATCCACGTACACCTATACATATATATATACATATATACATAAATAGACATGCACACACACATGTGTATTTTTTGAAAGGATCTCTTGGACCAGCTGGCTACATCCCAGGAGCTATGAATCCTGCCAGCTCCTTCTTTGGGTAAAGTAGGAACAGTGGGATTTCTTCTTAGCTGCTGTGGGCTCAGCTGGGGCAGTGAGTCCTCACTTCTCAGTGTTTTCTGTCAACTCCTGCTGATAGCCTTTAGGTTTTTGACGTATCTAGTATCTAATGTTTTAGCTTCCCCTATTAAGTCTAGGTGATGCTGTAGCCAGGAACTTCAGTCCTAGAGTTGCAGTTCTAGTGGATTCTGAGGTATCTTGGAGATGCCATGTGTGAAGGGAGAAATAATTTGAAGTTCCAAAAGAGTTTCAAGTTCTATTTTTCAGTTATAGCAAGACTTCATTTAGATTCCCAGACCTCTGTGAAATTAGTGGCTAATTCCAGCTGACTTACTATTACATACTTCATTTCTTGTTGTAGAGCACCTTCTTATTTTCATTTCATAATACATGGCATCTCTTGTCACCGTTTAATCTGAGAAGGTCAATACACAGAAAGCTCCAATGTTTTTCTGTCTAAAAAAAACACGCTTCTGGTTATTAGTGGTTCTCATTAAATGAGTCCAGACCCCTCTGCCTCTGGTGAAGGGGTCACATTTTTTGCTATATTGATTAACTTAACTGTTTTGAGTAAATTTTACAGCCTGTGGCTGTTGTTGACCCTGGATTCCTGCAGCACATCCAAGGAAGATGCTGAGCATAGTTTGCATTCCTGATGCTGCACCAATGGGTGTGTTGTGAATTCGCGGGTGCCAGGGTGAAGTACGGCAGTCTTATTCTGTGCTGGATTTAATTCGGAAGCACTGTGTTGACAGTGAGATTGCTTGTAGAATCATAGGATTGTTCAGGTTGAAAAGACCTTAAAGATCATCGAGTCCAACTGAAGCCTAACCATAGTACCCTAACTGTAACAACCCTCTACTAAATCATGTCCCTGAGCACCACATCCAAAGGGTTTTAAAACACATCCAGGGATGATGACTCCACCACCTCCCTGGGGAGCCTATCCCAGTGCTTAACAACCCCTTCTGTAAGGAGGTTTTTCCTGATACCCCAATCTAAACTTACCCTGGTGCAACTTGAGGCCATTTCCCCTTGTCCTGTCATCAGTGAGAAGAGACCAGCCCCGCTTTCACTGTATGCGCCTTTCAGATATTGGAAGAGAGCAATAAGGTCTCACCTCATCTTCCTTTTCCTCAGACTAAACAGCCTCAGTTCCTTCAGTCTTTCCTTGTAGGGCATATTCTCGAAGCCCTTCATGTGCTGTGTTTACCTCGTGCTGTGGTTATACGTGGTACCCTTTGGTTTCTTATGGGATTGGATGGCTCTGCATGAGTAGGAAAATGTGGGTGGGAAATCAATTCAGTTCTTTGGAACTAAGGCCTTATTTAAAACAGGAGAATTGCAGGAGGTTTTAGTTGTTTAGAGTGATGAATGTCCTTTTAGAGCGTGCGGTAATAGCTGCTGTCAAGTCTGTTCTGACGTGGTATTTCTTGTGATTTAATGTGTAAATTGCTGTAGCAGTGCACAGAGCATTTTACTGTAGACTCAGTGATATAGCAGCAAGATATTAATTCTGTAGTCCCACTTGTTGGTGTGTTTGTGAAGTGTAAATATAGCCATTTGGCAGTGTATGTGCAGTGTCCTGTGAGAAGACTTCCAGTTCAAGAGGAAGTTCATTTGGAAACCTCTTGTAGTAATGAAGTCATTGATGCCTCACACGTGTGATTTTAGCTAAAAAAGAAGAACCTAACTGAGACTGAGCGTGGTATTATAATTAATCTTGGTATTTCTTGGCTGCCTAGAGTCAGACACGAGCAGAAATCATTACTGATGTGTTGTTTTTAATGAAGTAGAAATACCGAATGCAGTCCCACAGCATGTAGCTCTTTGAACACGATACTTTCTGTTTCAAATGAATTTAGAATATGCTTGTGTGTTGCATGGAAGAAGTTGGCTAAGTTTATGGGAGTAAACTTCAGAAGCCTAAAGGCAAAGACTTAAACACCATTCTTCTGAAGTCAGAAGTGCTACTAAGAACAATGGAAAGCCCTTGGTCCAAACAGGATGCAAGTGTATGATGCATGAGTAATGTCTCGGACAAATAAGCATTGAATTTCTTCTCATCCAGCAGTTCTCTTTGGAGTTTGCTCTCTAAGTTTCTCCTGTTACTTCTGTTAGCGACTGTTTTGTGTCTTCTGCTTTCCTAAGTGCTCTTCTTTGGGAAACCTCTTTTTCTCTTATTATTATGTTAGTTAATGATCTTTTTTTCCCCTTTTTTCTTTTTCTTTTTTTTTCAGGAGAAACTGCAGGATTTCTTCTACCAGTGGCCCTAAGTGTGCTTAAAATAAGTGCAAACTGCGTGGACCAGTTGGTGGCATTAGCCTCATAGCAAACCCTGTGGTGCAGTGGGAAGACATTTGGCTTTTGAAGGTGGTCAGAAAATGAATCTTTCCATCAGGCAATTACACCGCTGATAGATCTCCCTATCAGA
Organism: Coturnix japonica; assembly: GCF_054131305.1. Lineage (NCBI taxonomy): Eukaryota > Metazoa > Chordata > Aves > Galliformes > Phasianidae > Coturnix > Coturnix japonica. Next base: position 70,469,880 of record NC_140666.1, read on the forward strand.
GGTGAGGAATTGGGCAAATACTGCAGAGCACTCAACCTGCAGTCTTGACTAAGAAAAATCAATCTAAATATATTTATCTTGGTGAGAATTGTGAGGCCGCAGCTGCTGCATTTTCTTCATCCTTTTCACTTCCTTAAGACATCAACTCTGGTGAGTCAGCTGCCCAGCAGAGGTGATTAATAAAGGAGTAAGCTAAATAGGGATTTTTCTATTATAACCACAAGCTTTTTTCAGCTAGACATATTCACATGTTCCTTCTAAAACCCTGTTTTGTTGTTTCTTATTTTATTTTCTTTAATTAAAATCAATTGTTTTTATTGAGGTAATGGAGATAGGACAGACAGATCTGACGGTTACTCCTAACAGTGGTCCTGTCATAATTCCACTAAGCACATGTTTAAACAATATATTCCAAATCCTTTGTAGGCTTGCATGGGATGCTGGAAACAAAACGTGATGTCACCACCTTGTCCTATCCTCAGACTGAAGTAGACAGCACTTGTAAGGGAGAGGAGATCTCCTGTAACAGCTGAGCAGCAGTTCAACAAGAACTTTGGAAAATGTGGTCCCGGTGTGCAGACACAGTGTAGTGGTTTCTATTAGTACACATTGCAGAAGTTGTGGTTAAAGGTTTTTTCATTGTCTTTTGGCTGGCTATGAAGTCAAATTTGTAAGGGCTTGTAACAGCGTCATTAAAATCGATTATGACTGAAACTGGAGAGACCTGAGGCTTTTACTTTGTATTTTTTTCAGTTCGCTCAGTTTAAGTGATCTGAGTCTGCCTGATCTTTCACAAAAGCAGGATGGTCTCCTGTTGGGCAAACTTGCCTGCATAGATTTTCTGAGTATATGAAAATAACATAAAATAAAGGGTATGAAACAATGTAGATGCAGACAAAGACACCCTTCTAATGGCATCTTAAATGTGCTGTGTGAGTGGATGCCCAGGCTGGTGTGAAAGGTAAGCAAAGGGCAGCAGTACTGGTGGGGGCTTGACCAAACAGGATGCAGACAGACAGGACAGAGCGGGGAGGCCTGGCAGGCACTGCTGAGTGCCTCATCCCAGGTCTCCTGAGCTCTGTGGGTTGCTTGGAATAGGCAGTGACAAGGATGCTCTGAGATAAAGCATCCTCTTGCATGCTGCGTGAGCTGGAGAGTACCAGAGGATGTGGGGGAGGAAGGTAATGATGCTTAGAGCACAAGTGGTAATGCGTTTGGTTTTTAAAAAAGGAGCTGACTCACAAAGTCAGATTCCAGTGCAATTCGCTAGATGCAAGTTAAGGCTGAGTGTGGCTCCATCTGAATTTGTCCTGATTTAGCTAATGCTCTGTGGAATTGTCTTAATGATGGGAAAGTACATCTTCTGGGAGCTGTGAGCAAAGGACTGCCTTGTTGGAAATTGGCAATTCAGGCTTGGGGAGCTCTGAATGGAGTAGATGATGTATTTTAACATCCTCTTGTGAGAGGAAATGTTGCATTTCTGTTTGTGTCCCCTGTGTCCCTCAACAGCTCTCCTTGTTTTGCTGGGTTCAGTCTGTTAGTGTATGTGCAGAACAGGAAGGGAAAACTAAGAAAAAAGTGTATTGTGCCCCAGAGGGGAAGGATGGCTTAGGCTGAACTGCTGCCTCCTTCTCCCATGGGTATGTGTGGTAGAGTGACTGATCTCCTGCATTATTCATCGCCTCTGGCTGCTGCTGTGATGTGGGTGTTTATCATGTGAGTAGAGATGCTGTGGATTGCTGCAGGAAAGGTGTGTGTGACCGGAATGCTCATTGCCCTCAAGTCTTTCTCCAAGTGACAGATAAGATCTGGCCTCAAGTATGGTATGTCTGGTGAGCAGCTGAATCATTTGGAAATGCTTTTTTTCACAAGCAGTTTGTGGATTAGCATCTTTAGTTGCTTCTGTCTCTTATGTTTGGTTGGTCTCTGTCACATACTGGCATGAATTTTCAGACATTCAGTTCCTCCCTTAAAATTTGATGCTCATGTAAAAGTAAGGTTTACTTCCTAACATTTATTTGGAAAATTGTTCAGCTAGGTAAGATGTATCCCATTGTGTGGACCATTAAGAATAAGATCTCTAAGATGAATACCAGGCTACTATGTTTACAAGTATGGGTTAAGGTTTCTTCCTTTTCGCTTAATTTTTCTCCTTATTTTCCACCCCTCCAGCAGAAGCATTTTCGAAGCATACCTGTTTTGCTAGTGATGCATTATCAGCAGATCATGCTTTTGGCTTCTGTGACCTTTAAAGCTTGGGTCATGGAGGGGTAAGCAAGCAGAAAATAAACTTGGTTGCCATCCATTGGGAGAGGTGTTCAAGCTGCTCTGCGTGTCAGTATTGAGCATTACATACCCTTAGGGATCATGCTCTGCTTTTGGCATAGTAACCCAGAGCCATCATCCTTAGTCCAGGTGTTTCCTCAGGCAGTTTTGTAATAGCAGCCATTTGTTTATTCTATACTTACCTGTTGTTTCTGTTGTTGTTGCAAGTTCAGCAGCAGCCATGGTTGTAGATGCTGAGATCTGGAGGAAAGGGGTGGGCTTGGGGATCGGAATTGGGAGGAGACAGGTTCATTCTGCTTGGGGGGATGCTGGGCACACAGAGCATGGGACTTGTATGTGAAACCCATTGTCCAGCTGGTCTTTCTTCTCCTTCTTCCTTTGTGCAAAACTCTTTAAGAGGGGGAGAAAAGTGCTTCTGAACATTGTGAAATATGATGGGAGGCTGAGAGCCTCCTCCCTTCCTGACCTTCAGTCTTGTTTTAGCTAGAACCCTGATATTCCTGACCTTCAAAAACCTGTGAAGGTTAAATGCCATCTAAATGATGCTCTCTTCCTTTCAGCCCTCTAGGGCACAAAGTGAATTAATGTGTAAGATTCTTCCTTCTGTGGGTTTGGCAAAACCTTCTGTCAAAGAAGCTCCAGTTTCTTTACAGAATAAGAAAGATACTAAAAATGTCAGGAAATTCTTGAGGCAATGACAGCAGCTTTCTCCCTTACACCTTTTTAATGACTCTCTTTACCCTTCAGTATGTCATGAGCATCCTTCACTTGTGTCAGACTGAAGCTCAACTTGATACACCTGGCAGCTTTTGTACTTGAAGGAAATCATCGTTCCTATTTTCTTGTTGTTGTTTAACTATTTGCACACTGATGCCTCTAGAAACTACAGAAGAGATCTCAGCTCCTCCTCTCTTCCTTTTCCTTTTGAGAGCCCCCAGCAGACCAGTTTGAAACAGACACTGTGCTTTCTAGAAGGAAAGAATAATTAATCCCTAAAATAGCTGACCATGCAGTACTTATTAAATATTGATGTCATGCTGGACTCTTTCTATTCTTCTATTTTTAAACTAGGGGAAGGAGTGGAAAATTTAAAAGAGTAGGTGAGATCCTTCAGTCCCTGCAGGAAAGGCAACTTAAGGCAGTTTCCAGTCAGGTAAGAGGAATGCAGCAAACCCTGTGGAGAGAACTGGAGGACAGTACCTGTTATTGCCTTCATACTGCTGTCATTTCACTCATCAATGTGTAGGTAATATCCTATATCTCCTAATCGCTTCAATTCTAGAAGCATGAAAGATGATCTGAGGGTCCAATATTGCAAATCACAGGGAGGTTTCATCAAGTAGATGCCACTGTTTGAGGGAGCTACAGAAGTAAGACTTGTGCTAACATCTCAACAGTACTGATAGCTTCCCAGATATTTCCTTGCTGGCTGCTGTTACTTGTTTCTATTACTCTTAGCAGAGATGTTGTGATTTGCGTAGGGTCACATTGCTTGGTCTCTGAGGCTGGTTGAAGAGCAAGACACAGGTCTGTGTCCTATGAAAAGCCAGGATCTGGTCCTGGTTTGAGCATATGTGGCCGTGGCTCCATCTCTGCAAATGAAGGAAGTAGAGACAGTTGACTTTGCTTAACTTGGACCTGGTACTTCCTCAAGCTGCCAGTTGTTCATTTTATCGGTTGCAACAGTGTGTCTCTACTTTGTTGCCTGTGGATGTTTATTATGTATTAATTTGTTTCTGAAGAAGATATCAGATTGCCCCATCCTTGGAGGTGTTCAACGCCAGGTTGGATGGAGCCCTGGGCAGTCTGATCTAGTATTAAATGTGGAGTCTGGTGGACCTGACTGTGGCAGGAGGATTGGAGATTCATGATCCTTGAGGTCCCTTCCAACCCAAGCCATTCTGGGATCAGTGCCTGCATGTTATCTGCCTTCCAATTTACTGCTTTTAATGAAGTCCTAAATAAATCATTCTGGTTTGCATAGGTTTGCGAGGCAGCTGGCTGTCCAGTTGGCTGTCTGGAGCTTTCTTTGAAATACTAAGATACATAAACAGGAAGGGGATTGCAAAACCAGTCTTGTCTTCATCCCACTGTCATTGTTTTCAGACCTGACACTTTTTACAGCAGGCAATATGGTGAAAGCATGAGTGGAGAGGTGGAAATGTCCTGCAGGATGTGGAGAGCAGGGAAAGACTGTTGGAATGGAGAAGTTCCCAGCTGGAAATACAAAATGCTGATGTGCATTGCTTCAGGAATTGGTCAGCATTTCATCCCTCTGGATTCAAAGTCGGACGTCTCTTGTCCGAACTCACAGTTGCAGCTGTTCATGTTCTCTCAGGCACTTTGCAGAGGCGGGAGCTGGGACTCAACTCCAGTCTCCTTCCATCTCCACTGCAGGGAGGGAATGAAGCCACTGCAGGCAGAGATACGTAGCTACTGCACTTTGACCAAAGCTGCCAACATTGCAAAATATCTCTAACCAAAGGAGCAGGTAGCAACTGCAGCCTTCTGCCTTGGCTGTCTGCTGTCTGAGAGCTCAGTTACTCCCACTTCAAGAGCTGTGTTTGACATTTCGGCCTTTCCTCTTATCTCAGAACTGGCTGCTGAACCTGCATCGGTTTTAGTGAAATAAATAAATAACATTTTCTCATTCCAGACATAAAATGCTTTTTGAGTTGCTGTCTGGTTTTTATTGAATTAAGCACTGTTTCTGCTGCAGTTACGCTAGGCTTGATCTAGGGCAAATTAAGTTTCCTGTACAGGGTGAAGAGGATTAATTATAAGAACAACCACACCAGCACAGATGGATGCATCTGTTTGTTTCTCTCAGGAAAAAAAAACCCTTAGAATGAGTGGGGAATAAAAACCAGCCTGTGTGTCTGGTCTGTGGAGAGGATTGAGGTTCTCATGCTTACCCCAGAAAGTCTTTTTATGTAAACCCTGTGAGTCTCAGCCAGAAGGAAATGACAAGTTTCTTGGCTTTGCTGGCATGAGGATGTGAGCGTAATACATGTTCTCTCTCTCACACTGAAATCTGATTGCCTGATACGAAAGTCCACAACTGTGCCCATTAGATTGGGTTAGAATATTAGTCTAACGAGCACCAAGCATTGTTCTGTTTCCTTCCTGCCTTCTGGAGAAGGTGTTTGGATTTCTGTTGTTGTTAAAGCACAGTTTTATTCAAGCATAATTTCTCAATTTCTTCAAGAAACTTCAAATTAAAAAAATATTTTTCATCTTGTTTATATAAATATTCATTTCTTAAGTTTCCAGGTGATGTGCTATTTCAAAGAGAATATTTTTATCTCTCTTAAACGATCTCTTCTGTCCTGGTGCTTACTGGGATTTATAGTTCTTGAATTCCTCTTAGAACAAGGACAGGAAAAAACAGATCCCTTTAAGATGGAATATGATTTGCCTTACTTTAGACTGGCTTTCACTTTAAATGTTTTTGAAGCTGTACAGCAGATGAGATTTCTGTCCTCGGTCTGTGCATGTTTATTTTCTCCAGATGTGGGGGAAATATGAAGTTGAATACTTTGAATCCTAGAGCACAGCCTGACTGAAGACGAAGCATCTGCTGACAGGGAGATAACATCACTTCCATTGCTATGTGGCAGTGATTCTGATATATTTTTCAAGACCAAATCCACAGAATTAATGTAGTCATTTACCAGAGGATAGGCAGGTTGAGGTCTGACTGGTACAGCAAACTGAATTGGCAAAAATAAATGATGTACCTGTTGTTTACTGAGCCACAAGCATGACTGAGAAGGTTTTTTGCTTTAATTTGTAAAGTGAATGAATGTGCAGTTTAGTGAGGACTTCTTGATACTTTTTTCTAACCCTGTGGGCTCATCTCCTTCATCTGAATTCACTTTCTGACTGATGCTCAGCATTTATGTATGGAGAAACCATAGGTCTGTGATGCAGAGTGCAAGAGAGTTTAAAATCTCGCCTTGATTGGTCATAAACAAAAACATGTAATATGTGATATGTTTTTGCTTTGCAGCTTTCTTCATTTCCTCATTGTGACCTGAGAGAGTGTTGGTGCCGAGGTACCCAGGTCTTGGTGTTCCAGTACAGACTTTCCACTGGTGAGCTGGGGAGAGTAAGTCTTCTGCTACATCTCAAATTAATGTATTAAATAAATGTTAATATGTCTGAGAATCTACTGGGGCTGGAGAAGGAGCTCCTTCTATGTATTTCTTGTCCCATATCTCATATTTTGTAGCTTCAAACTTCTCCCAGCATAGACAGGAGATATAGTAAGTACTAGATAGAAATATGAATATCATGATGTTTGTTAGTAAGCATGTCCCAAATCCTCTAGTACAAGAGCAGTAATCAGTTTCTTTTCTCTTGTGTATTGTAGCTTTTTTTAAGCTCTGTGCAAAAAAGCACAATATCTTTGCCTTCTCATATGAGAAAGGTTTTATGTGTCAGAGGTGTCTTATAGCAGTGCCATTCCTCTTTGGTGCCAGTATAGCTGCTGATGTGGATGTTCTTGGTGGATCTCAACATTCTTTATAGCAGAAGTGTGGTTTCCTGTGGCGTGTTTTGAGTGCCTGTAGTCTTTAGTAAGACTGTGAGTACTTGCAGTTGGGCTAAGATGGAATCTGATTCAAAGATGGAATCTGAAAGCCCTGGTTCATTATTATGTGCTGTAGTTTCCCAACTAAAGTAGCTGTAAGTAGGATAGTGACATTTACTAGCCAAAGACTTGAACCTGATACATTCAGTAGCAGAACAGGAAGAGGAGCTGGAGGGCACAAATCATGGGAAATCTGGCTTTGTCAGATCTGGTGTTTGTGGCAGAAGTCATGTTAATTTTTGTCCTATCCAAAAAGTCAAGAACCTATACCCATCATATGTGGGAATAATACTTGCTGTTAAATCAAGTAGCAAATGGCTTTCCAGATGAGCATGAAGAGGTGCTTGATGAGCATGAAGCAGTTGAGCATGAAGCTGAATCCAGCCCATGCAATTCTATGATTCTGAGAGAGGTTGTAAGTAGCAATTTCCTGCTGGGGCACAGTGGTTGTGTATGACCCCTTTTTCCAGGCAGAGTTTTTCCAAGGGAAAATTATTGGAAAAACCCAGGCATGTGACTAAGAATTTGGAGAGCAGTGTTTTGTTTAACTAATTCTTGCTTGGTGTAACTGATTGAGTTTTGAGTTAATTTGATTATTTTTTGAACTATTGGGAAACTATTAAAGGAGTAATGACTACTTTGATCAGTTAAGTTATTCTAGGAATTCCTCCTTAGAAATGGATGCTTAGAGAGTAAGGGAGGAAATAAGAGCTGTGCAGCAGAGTGTGTACTTCTGGTTTTATCTGACAGTGTTACTCTAGTCAATGTTACTGTGCTTTAATTTGGAACCATTGACCTGTTCACCATTTCTTTTTGTGTCATCCTGGAGAAGATGTATGGGTTTGCTGCTGAAAGGATCTCTTAGGTCTGTGTGCTCCCTCAGATTGCAGACGTCTACCTTTGCTGAACGTGCAGTGTTTAGATGTTGCAGAATCCAGTAGCCCATAGAGAGTACCAGAGCCTTGGTGAAACTTCAGTGCAGTGACCCCAAGAGCAGGACTGAGTGTGTGGGCCCCAATGGTGACACTGCCAACTATAGACACTCATCTTGCTGCGTAGATCAGCATAGTCAGAAACACTCAGCATGTGTGTGAATTCAAACATAGCCTGTGCCTTCCCTCAGTCCTGTCTTTAGCTGACCAGGAGGAAAGGTTTTAGTGGTGAAATATGTATACACCCCTGGGGCCAGGGCTGGCCATGAGCATTCCCAGGAATGTGGCCAGATCTCTGGCTGGAGAACTGTGCAGCTGTGCACGTTGTTAGTATTTACACATATATCAAGTGTGCTATTTGTGGTATTTGCAGGGTTCAGTTGAGTTTCAAAGAAGAAATTAGAGGGGTATAGAGACAAAGGATGTAATGGACAGTCAGAAGCATCTGCTCCTTTGCAGGAAGGTGAACCTGAGACTTATATATTTAATCCATTCAGAAGGCTGCATTGGATTCCTGCTCTGCACTAACCCAAATGAGCAGCTAGCCTGTTCCTTCCCAGCAAGGTGGGGAGAAAAGTGGAAAGGCAAAAGCAAGAAAACTGGTGGGTCAATACGTGAAGCAAAAGTGCGTGTGCAAGTTTCCTGTTTGTACGGCGTGACTCCCTTAACTCTGAAAAGTGGTCTGGTGAGCTGCTTTCCTTGGCTTATCTATGTGTCACCTCCAGCCCATGGGGCTGGGATTCTGGAGCAGCCCTTGTAAGGGCTGGGTTAGTGCCTCTGATGGGGTTACAGGGGTTCCCTCGCTTGCCATTGTACATCTGTTCTCCTTTCTGCACAGAGATGAACTTTCTATCTTGTAACCTAATGTGCAACAATGCTTATCTGCTTCCCATGAACGTTTCACCCAGGCTTTTTGTCTTCTGACACAAAACCATAAAACCACAAGATCTTCTCCTTGCTACATGCATGGAATGTTTGTGATTCATATGACCTTGTAGTTACTTGAAAGCAGAGCATATGTTTAATATGTCTACAGCATATGCTTTAAGATTTGAAGTCTGTGTCAAGAACAAACTCTAGGTGAACACAGCAATAGCTCAGATTGTGCTTCAGATACTTCAGCATCTGCCTCTGTGACCCAGTGGTATCTCTGCTGCTACTAAAGGAGTTCAGCTTGCACAGCTGTATTTCTGCTGAGGAGTTAATTTCTGCAAGATGTGGCCTCTTTGCTAGGGGCTAAACTAGAATCGTTAACTTGTTTCAGAGACTCGGAAGAAAATCAATGGTTGCTCCTACCTCAGATTGCATGACCTCTCCTTTAGTTAAGCAGTTTCTTATTAAAAGCCTCATTTGAAACTCTTGAATACAAAGCTACAAGGCTGGTGGAATCTAACCTTCAGGTCCAAATGTGGTCCAAAATACATATACTCTGTCATATTATACTGTTACATAATAATAATAACACTGCTAATAATGTTAGAGTGGTATCTATTGTCCAGCTCATGGCATAGTGAGCGTATAGGTTAGGTAATTTTACACCCTTTTGGAGGCTGTTCTTGGACCGTGCCTCTCTGATGTTAGGTATGTTCTAATTTCCAACCTAAATTTAGTAATGACTGCTTTACATACACTTTCTTCTTGTGCCAGCATTAAAGTTTTTATTGCTTCTCTCAGCCTTCATTTTGCTGTAAGCCAAGCTCCTAATATCCTTGTACAAGATAGAAATCTGTTACCTTGATTATTTTCCAATTTCCTGTGTTTTCCATTAATCCCTCTGGTGTGTGAGGGACCAGATGCTACTGTGCTGCCTTGGATAAGTCTGGGCATTACCTAGTGCAATGGTGCCAGTGTTTTCCTAGCTGTATCCTGAGAACTGGTTTGCCTTCCCCGTGGATGCATCCCACTGGAGGCTAAGCAGAGCTCAGTGCCCTGCTGATGTACCTAGGTCTCTTTCTTCCATTGTTTCCAAACACTTGCACTATGGCTCAGCACAAACAGCAGAATTTCTTAGCGATCCACTGGACAACTGACCTCATGCTCTGTGTTATTTCACTTAATCACTTTCCTATTAGGCTTTGGCTTTCAGCTTTCCTTTTTGGGACAGCATCTTTTTCCTTGCTGAAGAGCTTCCACGTTTTGTCTTCCACAAGCAGATTTCAGTAGCACCTTTCATTTCAAGCTCATTAATGACAACCCATTCTCTGCAGCAGGGCCTGGCATGGGCCACACAGCTTTCTGGGGTCCCCAAATTTGCATTGTACATGCACAAATATACAAACATAACTATACAAAAACTGTATGTGTGTATGCAAACATGCTGTCATTAATCTCAAAATGAGATGCAGGGGCATAGCGTGAAAATTTTGGGGTTTATTCTTCTTTCAGTGCCTGAGCTCTTTGCTGTAGCTGACCTATCTGTGCAGGACCTGTGTGGGTTTGAAACAATGAAAGGCATTCTCTTCCCCGTTCCCAGCATAATTACTTCCTGATGTTCAAAGCCATACTTTAAAGGCAAGATTGTGCTTTTGTCAGAATATCACTCCAAGAGTATGGGAATGTGATTTCTTAACTAGCCATCCCTTGAGAAACTTCATGCAGCGCTTCTTTCCTGCTGCGCAGCTGCTCATTACAGCTGCTGGATGATGGAGGGGGTCTCACTTGGGTGACTTCTGTCATTTGCAGTCTTTTGTCCTTTTTCATATCCTTTTTCTTAAGCTTGTGACAGTAGGTCTGCTGGAAGTCTGTTGTATGAGTTTTGAGTAGCCAGTATGTGCGTATGTAGACCTGTATTTGAATGCACACTTATTATTGTCTATGGGGGTCCAGGGAAGGCCAAAGAATCAGTCAACAACCATTGCACACCCTCATAAGTAGCAGCATATGCAAGCAAATATATACAAGTGAAAACTGAAAAAGATTTAATGGTTATTAGTGTGGGGGTTGGATTGAGTTGTTTATCCTACAGAATGTACCAAAGCAACCTTTATCCTGTTCACCCAGTATTTGAACATAAGTCATTAATATACATTATATATATGTGTGTGTGTGTGTATATGTATATATATTTATATATGTATATTATATATGTATATATGTATATATATAAAAGAACACTTTTTTGTTCCCTACTGGTGTTGGAAGAGCCAGAGTAAAATGAACTCTTATACAGTAGTCATAAGAGCTGTTACAAGCTCCATAAAGAAAATGGTGGTTTAAGAAGGCGGCAGCCTGCTTTGTGATGTGTGCCCTTGGCTGCACAGGATGAATGGCTGGAAGTTTTGTCTTGTAGGAAGGCCTTGGCGCTGAGTAGATAGGAGATAGATAGTTGTAAAATTCATTTAACTGCAAAGATGTAGAAGTCACTATAAGGCATGAAACAGAAACCATGGGATTTCTTGTTTTCAAACTAAAATATTTTATGCTTGGTATTTTATTGGCTCAGTAGCATGTTGATTGAGGTCTAGGGTTTGCAGTATGTTGCTCTGGGCTGACCCCAGCACGTACCATGCATTTCTTGGTCACCTGGGGATTTTGTTACTGCAGGAAAACTGTTGCCCTGATGTTGGACTGCTTTCCTATAAAGACAGGAATGGTTTTCAGAGACAGATTCAAAGCAGCTGACATTGTGCAGCTTGGATACATTTTGCTTCCGTATTAAATATGGAATGTTTATAAACTTGTTGCTTATTGACCATTGCACAATAAGTAAAATGACAGTGTTGTTAAATCTCACCTGCTGTCTAGCTGCATTTGTAACTAAAAACAAATTCTCTCTTGCAGTGTTTTGTTTGGTTCACATTGTGGTCCATATTAAGTTGCTGCATGACCTGAGACTTCTCTGTGCCTTCAAATTTATATAAGCTTATTAGTGGAGGCCAAGCACTAATAATAAAATTATGCTGCACGTATAGCACAACAGTTCATCTACTCTGACAGCACGGCCATGAATAATTTATAAATGTAGTTAGCCTGAAATTTGTGAGGGTCATTAGCATTTTAATGAAAAAGATACAGCTGTTGTACTAAATCTGTGCTTTCCTCCTCCCTCAGCTGGGCACTTCGATCTGCGCTGGGAGCAGCTGACAGCGTGTGGGGATGTGCTGACGGCATTATGGGCAGGCGCTACCCAGGGGCTCACTATCGGCCAAGCAGCTCATGTATGTATGCAATTGGTCTCATTTATTGGTCACTTGATTGCTTTTGAAGGCTAAGTTCATATAATTTGAAGAAGTATTTATTGAAGGATGCTGACATATTGTAATCGATGCCAGCTCTCCTGTGTGTATAACCAAATGGTAAGTATACTGATTCATGTCCAGATTGCAGAGGTGTCTTTGAGAACCTTAAAAAACTTATTGTTTGACTTGACTGAGCCTACTGCACCATGCTGTGTTTTGTGATCAAGGTCTCTATTTTCATTTATTGTAGCATCATTCAAAAACTTAGCTGCTGTTTTTCCTCACTCCCAGCCCAAGTGTTCAGTACCAGGTACCTTCAAATTAGCAAACAGCTTGAGCCATCACTGCACAATTGCTTTAACGGCTTACAACTTCCACTAACAGCTCCAGTTCAGATTATTTATGTACGTGAGGTCAATCTTATTCACACTAAATTTCCCCTGAATTACATCCCTCTGGATTATATTTATGGTGGGTATTAGTGTTCAAGTATTGTATGTGGTAACACTGGGAGAAAAATGGCTGTTACAGCTTTGATACGTCTCTGGTGGTCACCTACAGATCTGTTTGTATCACTTGGTGTTATCTCTAGGTGCTAGCCTTTAAGCTTGACCTCCCAAGCATCCTGCAAGGCATGAAGTCTACACCTCAGCCTAGGCTTGAAGTTCAGCTTTGAAATGACCCTTTGTAGCAACAGGTAGTGAGGTCTTTCCTATTTCTACCAACAATAAATGGCATTTAATTATTGTCAGAAGAGCCTATAGTATTTTTCCTGTTTTTTGGTTTAACAGCTGCAGGCAGTAAAGAACCAGCAAAGTTCAGAAATTTGCATCAGGAACAACTGATGCCAGAGCTCGTTGTTTGAGGGCAGGGATACCAAAATATCTACTTCATTATTGCTTTATTCTTTTGTTTATCCAGGTTTTTCCTTCTCTTAACTGGTCACAGTCATTAAGCCTTACTTGCTTTCTTTTTTTCTTTAGTTGCCATATGATTTCTGCAACTTCCTGGTGCTTAGCACAGTAAGTGCTTTGGGCATCCGGCAGTAATGGTATTGAACCTGCCCAGCCTTTGGGGAATTAAATTTCTGGTAGCAGGTTAGATCCTAGTGACAGCACTAGTAAAATGCATCATTTTGCTTTTGCTTTCTTTGCATAAATAATGAGTCATGGCGGCATCTCTGTTATTGTATTTCAGGAATCATAGTTGTTGTCTTAAAGGAAGAACTTTACCCTCACTTTCTGATCTCTGTTACTGAGTATTAAGGAACTGGCACAGTTTTAGAGCTTAATCAAAGACTTTATATTTCACATGTGTATAGACAAACTACTACCTTTCTGTAAATAAGTACAATCTGTAAGGGAAAGAATTAGGCGCATGTGGAATAGGGCACTTCTTTTGTTTCTTTGGTGGTGTGATGACCTTTTGGCCATTCATGACACTAACTGTTTTGTTGAATGATTTCATAACTCTAGTGAATACAGAGCATTTTGTACTCTCAGAAGAGTAACAAAAGGTTTTATATGCATGGAAACATAATAATTTAAATAGAAAGCAGCTTATTTGAAGCCCGGTGCTGGGAAACATATTTGAAATGCAGATGCTGAAGGTACAGAAGAAGTAAGATGTTTAAAATGTAGAACTGAAAGTAGTGAATTTAACAGGTACCTGATGATTTTGACCTTAAATGTCCAGTTAAAGAACAGTGAAGTTGCCTGATTACTGACCATGAAGAAAACAGTCTTGGGTGTATCCCTGGCTCTACTTAGCACTGCTTGTCTTGACTTCATGCTCAACAGGGAGCCTCCCTCCTTGCTGTTTTGTTCTTGTTGTTTTTCCTATGAAAATTATGGTCATAAGACTGGAAAGTCTCCAGCATGGAGAAGCTTGGCTTCGTAAACAGAATTCTCCTTCACAGATTTTCCTGAGCTTCATTCATATTTTTATCTCTTTTAATATTTAGTCATAAAACTGCTTTTCTGCATAGGTTGCAGTAGCACTCCTGAAAAGGTAGGAATTGTGTTATGTAGCTTCAAATTTGCTTTCATACTATGGCTAAAATGTTGGTTCTGTGCACTGTGTTAAAGTCTTCTGTATAACTGGAAAAACTTTCAAGTGGGATGTCTGTGCATATTCTGTCCCCAACATAACAACTGATTTGCTTTACTTGCTTGTGGTATTTTGTATGATATAGGATCAAAGCAAAGAATTTTGTTGGAATTAGTTCCAGTTCCACTTTGCTGTCCTGCATGCCCACAAAGGCACAGTTTAAAACATAATTAAATGCACAGCAGTTATATTTTCTGAGAGTGCTATGAAAATGCAAATTAAAATAAAAGCCCTCCTATTTTGTTTTCTCAGAGGACAAGTGAGGAAAGGCAGGAATTTCTGGGCTGTAGCTTTGGTAGTTGTTGACCTCTGGAGCATGCTGGGTGGAGGTACGGTCCCATGGAGGCAAGGACCTGCTTGCTCTTGCTGCTCTGTCTTCAGCCTTTGCTTCTGAAGAAGAGAGCACCACATCTGCCTTCCCTAAGTCACCATGGAGGGTTTTTTTCCAAACTATTAGGCATGTTTTATTTTAAACCTGCTCAGACTCTGGTATCCATATAAAATGATTTATTGATAACGTTCTGCCAATACAACTATTAGAGTTGACTGAGGTTATATTTCTGATGGAAGGTGGTATTCCAAGAAAACCTTTTGGGGGAAATAAGTTTTTAATGAAGTGTTTGTAAATCAAGGATGAGAATGTGAAAGGAAACATCCCCTGTGGGATGGCACTCCCTGGACTGCAGAGGGGAGATGTTTGGGTCTTGGTTCTTGATTGTCTCCAATCATAGAATCATAGAATTACCCAGGTTGGAAAAGACCTTGAAGATCATCAAGTCCAACCACAGCCTAACCATAGTACCCTAACTCTAAAAATCCTCTGCTAAATCCCTGATCACCACATCCAAACAGCTCTTAAACACATCCAACAATTCAAAATACTTGAGGGCAGAGAGAGCAGGATTGGTTTCATAAACCTGGGATTTGGTTTTACCCCTGGAATGCTCAAATTCCTGCTCTTTCTATTTCTCTTCAACTTTGCCAGGGAGTGCCCAGCTGCAACATTTTTTGCACTGAGGTCATTTCCCACTGCTAGTCTTCAGAAGGAATATTGTTGAATGGAAATACTGAAAAGCCTTTGAAAAAACTTTGTTGCAGTGAAACAGGGAAACAGGTGCTGCAATGAGGACATAAGTAGCAACAAAACCCTGGATAAAACCTCAAGTTTACAGTGTCACAGCCAGTCTCAGTAATTACATTGCTGTACTGATGTACACAAGCTGGACTGAGAACTTTGCTGGAGTGGCTTTGCGCATTTGGTGTGGAGTCCCTACCAAAGCAATAGAAGACCATCCAAGGAAGGTAGCTTGACTGTGACACTCAACAAGTATATTGGTAGTGACAGCACAAAAGAAAGGAGTGGAGTATTTTGGTTAGCACATTGAGACCTTAAGACTCATTGAAATCCAGGCCGGTCGTGCTACTGGCTTGTTTTTTTTCCACTTGTTTGAAGGCTTTTACAGCTAAGTTTGTTGAAACTGAGCACACATTTAGCCAAGCTTTAGTGGAATATAAATGTCTGTCAGTGCTGTTGCTTTTTTATGTTCTCCTTCCACTTTATTATGGATTGATCCATTTAGTTTATGGGGATCATAAAGCAAGTACACTTTGATTTTATTTATGAGCATGTGTTTTGTTTTATATAAGAGCTCCATGAGTAGAAGTTTCTTGTTGCAGTACAACAATGTTATCAAGGAACTCTGCTTGCTTCAGTAGGCCAAGATTAAAGTTACTCCTATATTCTGGTGCCATAATAACATTTAGGAGGGTTACTATAGGGTATGGCCCCCTTAATAATCTCTCAGGTGTCTAACAGCTTTAGAAAAACTAGAGCAATTGGTTCATAAACTGCTTTCATATTTGTCCCATTGAGGTTTTGTTGAAGACAATGTGTAGCTTTATTGGCAAATGTTGAACCTGGATGAGATTGTTCTTTGTAGGATAAGCTTTACTGTAGCTTGGCTTTTAATGAAAGAACAAATTATGAACTAGAAATGTGTCTGTGTTTTCAGGTTTGGTGAAACCTCTGCTCTGAATTACATTTTATTCCATTACTAGGAACAAGGGAAATGTAGTAAGGACATGTGGGCCAATTTGAAGATGGCTTTGGCAGATGTATTTAACAATGATGTAAAGATATGTGATGTAATACCCTTGCTTAGGTGAGATACAGAAAGTTTTTAATACATGTGACAGAATCCCACAAATCTGTAATTCCTTCTTCCTGATAGTCCATATCATCTTATTTTACAAAGCCTGGCAATCAGTGCTCTTTTCTATTAGTAAGACTTGGACTTTATTTTTGCTCACTTTTCTCAACTTACCATTAGTGATTTGAAGTTATTGCAAACACTGTGATTGAAATGAGGAGTTTTGATTCTTCACATTTAGACTTGTGATGTATCTATATTTTTATTCTTATCTCCTTTCGTACAGAGCTGTAGAATCTTGTGAAAATTGGGCCATTATTTTAGTTTTCTGATTTGCATTTTTAGAGCTCGATTTAACAGTAAGTACAGACTTGTGGTAATAAGAAAATAAAATTATTTCAAATGGATTTTGGGATCTCAGCTTTGAGAACAGTGGTAATTGCTGGTTCAGAGTTCTTATTGCCAGTCTGGGTAAAAAATGTTTCTGGTTAACCTTGATAAGAACTTAATGTGTAACTAGCCATAAACTTATTATCTGTAATTCAGGGTCCAGCTGAAGTTGTTGCAGGTGAAATCCTACACCCAGGCCATCAGGAATTTAATTAGTAACATACATTAAGTTAGAAAGAGAACCTGAAGTGTTTGTATTCGTATGCATATGATTGGTTGTTTTTGGAGAAGCTGATGGTGCTCAGGTGTATGCAGTGCTGTCTGTGGGCTTTGTGGGAGCAGCAGTGTATTTGCCGGCTGCAAACAGCAGGGCCACAGACAAGATGTGTGGGAGGTGGTTAATGGTGATGACCATTATTGTTAATTGTTATTTTTTTTGCTCAGCACAACTTAGCTCATCCATCTGATCTGGCAGGGTGTCAGTTCATGTTTTTGGGTTTTCTTTTCTTGCCTTTTGTTAATAGTGCTGTGACCTATGCTCAGTCACATCTCTACTTTCACTGCCTGTCCCTCCTGAGCAAAGGGCTTGGTGTTGGGCTTGTGCCATTGGGAACAGTTGGAACATTGATACTGGTGCTGGATGCTGCCAATTCTTCAGCCCAGTCTGGGAATCAATCATCTCTTTAATAAGTTTTGCTTCCTGATTTAGGAGTTGTCAAATGATCCAAGTTAAATTGATGTGGAGGCTGAAAATTCCCAGCTCTGAGTTTGATCCGAATCACTCTTAGGACGGTTTATGTGCTCAGCCTGTGACCACCTATTCCTTTCCATTGTTTAATGAAGCACCTGCATACTCTGTGTATTCTACAGGGCATGTTGGTTGCTTTGTTTCCCCAGAGACACATTTAATGTAATTTTCTTTTTTGTATGTTATCATGCTTCGGTTTTGGTAATTCCAATCAGATTTAACTGCATGTTGTTTAGCTTAAGGGTCAGTAAATGCTATTTTTGTGTGGCCCTCATTACTGAAGTTTCAGGATACAGCAGATTAAGTCTATCTTGGTTTATTGATCTCAGCTTCAGAAACCTAAGTTATAATTTCTGAGTATGTAAGAGGAAATGAATGTGTGTTCATTCATGTAAGCTTGTTCTCTATATAGAGTAAAGCATGCATTTAAATTAGAGCTCTTTGTAACTAACCAAGTCTGAGGTATGATCTTTACTGCAGAAACTTGAGTGATAAATATATTGATTTTTATTTAAAAGAGAATATTAGGGTTCTGGATTTTAATTTACACAGCAGGATTAAAAAAAAAAAAAGGAGAGGTTTAGTTAGCAGATGTGGCTGTAACCACATAGCTCAGATGGCAGAAGGTCCTGATAGCAGTGGTTGCCGTAGCCAACAGATAACACACACTCCATCTCCTTGCAGTGACAGCACTGATTGTGCCTGCCAGACTCTTCTATTCTGTGGGGGAGTGGGGGAAGGAAATCTGATTAAAGGAAGAAAATTGAATTTGAAGATGACTTGGTGTCTTGTTTTTGCAGTACTAAATGCAGACTTAATCCTGATTGCATGCTGTGGGTACGCAGTATATAAACGAGAGTGCTGCTCTTTGTTTCTGCAAGTGATCGCTCGACTCAAGAGCACTCTGAGCAGCAGGAGTTTGCCCAGGGAGTCTGCAGCACTGTGCTTCAGGCACTCAGATATACACTGATTATTTACATCTGTCAGTCTTCATAAAATTATAAGGATGTGAGCAATAAATCTAGCATTTTTATTGATTTTATTTTATTTTTTTCCCTTTGTAGGTGTTAGAATCTGTCAGTGAGAGGCATCTTGGCCCTTAATTCTTGCTAGATGAGGAATTAGACTAGAAGGATGGGAAGAGGAAGGGAAAAAGTGACAAACGGCAGTGCCAGAACTAATGACAGGACTTTAAGTTGTCTTTTCCTTAAAAACAATATTTAAAGATAGCTCAGTGTTATAGGTTTTTGTTAATAAGAGCATCACCAGAATAGATACCACTGCCAGGCTGTTGGCAGCGTGGTTGGCTCTAACAGGAGAAGTGTGATTTTGAGGCAGCAGAGGCTGGCAGCGAGCTTCATTGGGAAGTAGGAGCAAGGCAGGAAGCTGATTCCTGCATTAGCAGGGACTAAAGGGGCAAGGACAGCCACCATGGTGAGGCAGGGAAAGCAGCCCGTGGGATGCTGTGCTTCAATGATGGGAATAGAGTACAGGGTCTTAACAGACCCCTCCTGTCTTCAGCAGCTCTGAGATCTGCATGGAGCAGCCTGCAGACAAGTGAGAGGGCATGAGCAAGCTGTTTGCAGCTCAGCTCCTGCCCTGCTCTTGAGTTCTCCAGCTCTGCTGTGTTTTGTTGGGCTGTGGAGCTTGGCTCACTTTAGTGGCTGTGCTGAGCTTCCTCCTCCCACTCCCAGCTGGGCCAAGTAGAGAAGTGGTGCTGCAGCATGGAGAGAATCGCTGCCCATAGAAGCACCTTCAGTTGCTCTCCTCTACCACAGCTCTTCATCCAAGTGTTTTTCTTTCTCCTTTTCCCTTCTGAAAACATTCAATATCCTCTGGAATTTGTGTAGACAAAAAGGCACGTGGTGACACTTGACAGGATGGAACCTGCTAGTCCCCCAATCTGATTTCTGCTTTATTAGTGCAAATCTGGTCTTCACAAGGAGGTTTTCAGCTGATATCTAGCTATTACCAATTTGCTGGTTCTACCTGAGGAAAAAATGCAGATGCAAGAAGACTGCAGTAGAGGTTACTAATTTAAATTGATGTTTTAACCTGGTATTTACTCTTTGAAACTCAAGAATTAGCTAGTACCGAGTTGGAATTGTTCTCTCCACCTGCTCAGGCTTTACTGAGGTAAGGTCTGTAGGACCTGAGGCAGCAGCCCCACTACTTCATTTTGCCATTGGATGTTTTGCTTTCAGCTGATGTACTTACAGATAGGATTTCCTCTGCAACTATAGTTGTAGCTATACAGAAATGCCCCAGCTTCCAGTGTATATGTCATTTGTATCCAAACTCTTAAGACTCTAAAGCAAAAATAGCTTACATCCAGAGAAATGGCCATGCCAGGACCCATACAGGAGGCAGCTGACCAGTTGCTTGTTGGAATTCTCTCCTATTTGATCTGCCGTGCAGACTGCTTGCTACTTTCATGTGCTGGGTCTTATTCTGCAAGTTGTTTGTGTGTTAATGTCTTACTGCTGGGTTTATTCGCCAATGTTGGGGTAGTTTCCTGGGTAAGCAAGTGAAGAACAACTGAGAAAAAACCCTGATTTTCTAAACTTTTTTTCCCCTTGCAATATGTTGTGTAAAACTGGAGACTATTGTAAAGCATGAATTGAGTGATGTTTGTGTTAGTTTTTGTTACTGGACTACAGCTAACAAGACCAAGTATCTCCCATACTTTAATGATTTTCAAATATCTTTGAAAGCTCCAGAGATGATCGCTGCTATGTTACCAGAGTTTGTTTTGAATACTTTGCCTTTCAGGAGCTTCTGAATTGTGCATTATTTTGTGTTTTCCTTTGTTTTTAATTCTTACATGATCCCTCTTTTCAGATTTCAAATTATAATCTATTTCCTGATGCATTGCTGACGCCCCGTGAGCCATGTCAGAAGTACTTCCAGGTCAGATCCCCTTTAAAAGATTCTGCTTTGCAAATATATATATAAAACTTTCTCATTTTTCTCCTTCTTCCCAGGCCCATCTTTTGCTTTCATTCTGCATTTACAAATGAAAAAGAGCAAGACCTTTCATTTATTTTTGACAGCACTTTTTTGAATGAACTCTCAGTTTGGCTTCTTAAAAATAATTCGTTTAGACCGTATGACATACAAAAAAGCCTTATTTCAGTTAAAGGCAAATCAATCTAGCATTAATGTGGTTTTTTTCTGTTTGTAATGGCATTTTCTGTCTCTTCCTTCAAGCTCTGTAAGGCTCATTACGTGATTGAGAAACATAAATAAAAGCCATTCAAGTAATAGTGTTATTTATATTCTTGTTATGCTTAATGAATTGGGACTTCTTCCTGTTAAACACGTTACACTGGTGAAAGTGTATAGCTATGCTTCCATACATTGAAAGTATATTTCTAGGACCAATTTCTTATCAGTAGCAAAGTAGAATAATTAATGAATTGCTATGATGGAACTTCAGCCTACCAAGGTGCTGGCTTAAAGCACTTAAATGTTGGTAATATCTTTTCTATTCTCAGTTCTGTACCAGAGTGCAGTCTTTTTCTTCTTGAGATGTCCTGTTTTCCTTGCTTATAACTTACTACTGTACATGTGCTCTAGCTGCAATGTGCATCAACACAGTTATGCTTGATCTGCTTGCCCACTTTTGCTTGTGTTTTAGCTTAAAGAAAGTAATTGATTACTCAGACTCTGATGAGAGCTGGTGCTCAAATTGTCTGGGGTGCAATTTGTACATCTATAAAATGAAGTGTAATAAAACCAGGTTGAGGAATTGCAAGAATCCATTAGTCTGGCAGGGAAATTGTGTGCCCACCCTTTGCTTTGCTCCTTCCTTATCATCAGGGTTGATCCATAACCTCATTGCACTGGGAGCAGTGACCTCTTCAATGCTGGCGAGGCTGACATGGTCAGGAGTAAGTGTTCCCAAGTGCTCCTTCTGAGAAGTTTGTTTCCACACCCAGAGATCTTGGCTGAAAAGCCGATGTTAAGTGACTGAGAGGAAACTCATAATGTGCATACTGGCCCTTTTGGATGCTTCACTCTTTCTGATGAAGATGTAAAAAAAAGAACTCTCTACAAGAAGAAACTACCAGCAACCACCATAAACTTAGGAACAGAAACACATTTCAGAAGTGAGCAGCAAGGTAAAATCTGTTTACAGTGCCAGATGCTCTGGCAAACGTGACAGTCCAGGATTGAGCCCTGCTCCTCTCCTAACCTCAGTCAAAGTCAGTGAAGGTGCAGGGGCAGATCTCAGGCAGGGACAAAAGGGTGTTTAGCACTGATGCAACTCCAAGATGTCACAGAAAGCCCAAGCTGGGTGCTGCTGCTTGTTTCTGTTGTCTGCCCCACGTGGCTCATAAGCAGAAGTACAGGAGGATGTTGCATTCCCTTGACATTTTTAAATGTAAAGCTGAGATGGGCGTCCTGTGGGAAAAGTCAGTGTATTTGAGCATTGTGGTGCCCTGTTGTACTTTGTTGGGCTTTTTGTTAAAAAAAATAAAAATAAAAAAAAAGGGGGGAGACAAGCTACCTTTCTTTTTCCTTGTACTGTCCTGTTCTGCAAATTAGACTTATTTAAGCTTTCCCTTGCATTCAAGTACTTTCCAGCACTTTGCTTAATCCTGGTCTGGTAGCACTTTCTGCTCCCCAGACCTGAGTCCTCACTTTATATTTCATCTTCTCTTTTCTTCCCTGTTGTAGTTTCCTTTCTTCCCACCTTCGTTTTTCTTTGAGAGAGGTTGGTGCTGGCTGTGCCTCTTGTGAAGCCTGGTGTGGTGAGCAGTTTTAGGAGGGGATGGGATGTTTCTCTCTGCATACACCTCCTGGTGCTGCTGGTCTGCACAGGCTTGGAAAGCAAGCTGGTGCCCAATGAAAGATTCAGTTGCACATTTTTCTGCTTACAACAATCAACAAGCAGCCCAATTTAGTGTCCAGTTTATAAACATTGCTTGATGACAAAACATATCAGGTGGAGCCTCTGGAGGCTTTGCTCCAGCCGTTGAGCCACGTGCCAGTGTTTGTCATAAACTAGCTGGGGAGCTTCATCAAGCAGAATATAGTACATGCTGCTTCAGTGTCTCGGTGAGCTTATATTTAGGATATTTTTTATATGCGAAATGCTGGCTGCAGGAGGCTGATGAAAGATAAACTGACAGGCAGATACTTAAACTTTATCTAGGAAGATTATTTTTTAAGTAACTTGTTCAGTGATGGAAAATAGCGGCAAACATTTTGTGCAGCAGATTGCTTGTAGCAGAGGACAAGAATAAATGTGTCTTGTTTCAGATTGTGGCTGTTGTATTTACTGATGGAAAAAGCACATCTTTTAGTTTCCTGGAATGTAAAATAAAACATCACCTAGCACAAACCGTAGGTACTGTGCAATTCCATCAATGCAGTAGATCAAAATTATTCTACCTTAAAAATTTATTCCTTTATATGATTTCCAGGATATCAGATTTGAACTGATTCAGGATAAGAATATATAACAGCCAATCTACAAACATAGGCTTCTCCATGCTCTTAGATTAAAATGTGCTCTTTGATAAAACTATCTTGGATCAGGGGTGAACTTTCTACTTGTGCTAGTCTACATTGTTTCAAGGCGAGATGCAGGAAGCCACGTGTATTGATGTACTTTAGATATGCTCTTAGAGAATGTCTTAAAGTTTCATGATGGCTGTGTTTTAGAAGTCTTTTGTGGCTAAAACTGAAATTGACAATAGGATGTTTAACCTTTACCTAGACACAGGCTGTTATGGTGTGCATGGGCAGTTCTGAAGCATTTGCAGTTGAATACAGAGCAGGCAATACTGGCAACTGCATACTCATTTGTTAACATTGTGATGTGCTCCTTTTCGCTCTGTGTGTTCATGCTGATGTTCTTTTATAACTCAAATGTTTAATCTCTTGCAAATCTATACAGCAGTCTATTCTGTCGTGTCAGATGTACAAGGATGCAGCATAGCTCAGCTGGAATGATCTGTCATTAGCTAGCTCAAATGATAATTTTTCAT
Source organism: Coturnix japonica (assembly GCF_054131305.1). NCBI lineage: Eukaryota > Metazoa > Chordata > Aves > Galliformes > Phasianidae > Coturnix > Coturnix japonica. The sequence continues at coordinate 70,493,266 of NC_140666.1, forward strand.
TCCTACATAAGCCTCAGACATACTTTTATGTGCAGTGTAAGCAGTTGGTGATACCTGAGAATTAGGAGCAACAGAAAGGGTGTTTCATGCTGCAGCAGATGGGAGTGATTTATTAATTGGCATCTTACTTGGTCGTCAAGTGTCAAAAACAGTCACTACTATTGTGTGAGTAAATTGAGGTGCTCTTTGAGTGTGCAGATTAGTGGGAGCCACAAATAGGCAGTAAAGGAACAAATGATGGTTTACACCAAAAAGTATTTCTCCATAGTCTAAAACAAAGTCTAAAAATCTATTTACTGAAGAAACTTATATTTTCCAAAATGTGAACTGTACCCAGCTGATCAAAATCAGAAACTGACCTACAAATAGGCAAAGAATGGTTTTATTTAACAGTGGAATATATGTACCATCTTTTGGGATGTGTGTTGTATCCTTAAGTATGAAGTTTGCAAGCTGTAGAAATAGTGAGTCAACTTCATCTATGAAGTGGGCCTCTTTTTTTTCTCCCTCTTTAAGCTGATTGAATTAGAGCAGGATATTTTATGGGGGGATCCAAAGCACTCTACCCCACCCTAAACTCAAATACAGTTTTGTGTAATAGAATGCTGTGTCAAACAAGGTGCACCAATTGTTTCCTCATCTTTCTATCTTCCTTGTCCCTCCTCCGTGCCATAAAAGTAGAAAATCATACAGGCTGGAGAAGACCTTTAAGATCATTTAGTCCAACCATCAACCCATCATCACTGTGCCTTTAGATATATAAAATAATTATGGTGTTACTGAGGAATCACTCTATTCTGAGTAGCCCTTCTTGCCATAAAGGACCCAATAAATACCCTCACTAAGAGCCTGAAATGCTCAAACTTTCATTGCCCTTTCCCTTTATAGGGGAAAAAAAAAATAGAAACAACTTCAGGTGTGAGGAGGCAAGGGCTGAGTAGGCAGTTGTACTGACAGTACCTGAAGGAGGAGCAACATCTGCACACAGTCTCTTGAGAAATGTCTGATTTTCTGCTTCCTAGTGATGGGCACCAGAGAAGTTCTTCCTCTCTTGCACCCCTGAGGTAGTGAATGGGTTGAGAGCAGGAACAGCTCCTGGGCTTTGATGCATTTGCTGAGGGCTGTTCTCCTTTCCCCAGCTTGCTGGGCGTGAAGGAGCTCAGACATGAAAAAACACCTCACTGACACAGGGTCAAGCCTTCTGCTTGTCTTCTCAGCTTCACGGTGATGATCGCTCTGTATTTTCTCTGCCTCTGTTTTTCTCTATTTAATAAGCTAAGCTGTTTTTTTTGTTCTCTTACCCACTTAGATTATGGTGATTTTCCTTCTATAAAGCCATTATGTAAAGTGCCGCATCCCTTTACCAGAAGCCAAAATACTATATAACACAAGTGTTTCATCTCTGCCTCTCTTTCTTTCCTAGTCGATTCCGGTGTGGACGCACTGGCGGTGTTTATGGCCAGCAGCAGCACGACGGACGTGGTGAATCGCAACGGCCCCGCCACACCACCCAACACCCTCAGCCTGCGCTCCTCTCACAACGAGCTGCTGAACGCTGAGATCCGGCACACCGAGACCAAGAACAGCACTCCTCCCAAATGCAGGAAGAAGTATGCGCTGACTAACATACAGACAGCCATGGGCCTCTCAGACCCGGCTGCACAGCCCCTTCTGGGGAGCAGCTCTGCCAACATGAAGCTGGTGAAGAATGGAGAAAACCAGCTGAGAAAAGCTGCCGAGCAGGGCCAGCAGGATCCCAACAAGAACCTCAGCACCACAGCCGGCGTCAGTGTGACTTCTGAGAAGTTTGAAGGCAAAGAGCCGATCCCACAGGACTCCTCCAGCTGTGAAATATTGCCCTCACAGCCCAGGAGGACCAAGAGCTTCCTGAATTACTATGCAGACCTGGAGACGTCTGCCAGAGAGCTGGAGCAGAGCTTTGCCACGATGGAAGATAAATCCGCACAAAGCAACAGCCAGGCTTCCACCATTATTGTCAATGGGGAAGTCCTGCCCCAGAAGCAAAACAAACAGTCAAGCCCAGAGGATGGCCAAACTGCCACGGTGTCCTCCAGCCCTGAGACTAAGAAGGACCATCCCAAAACAGGAGCCAAAACAGACTGCGCGCTGCACAGGATTCAGAACCTGGCTCCAAGTGATGAGGACTCCAGCTGGACCACACTGTCCCAGGACAGCGCATCGCCCAGTTCTCCTGACGAAACAGGTAGGCAGCAGCAGCTGCTTGTAGCTGTTAGTGTTGGGAATGTGGGGCTGAGCCGTCCCAGCTGGCAGAAAGAAGGAGTAGGGCAGTTTTGCTATGTATTTATGGGGGCATGGATTGCATCCAAACGTGGATGCTGCTTGGCCAGCACACAGCTCCCTTCTTGTTTGGTCATAGTGCCTTGCAGTTTGATTTGGAAAAGGCACCATCAGATGCTTTAGGTAGGATCCTAAAAGCTGCGGGACCCAAAGTTTCACTGTAACTCCAAACTGCTTCAATAATGCCAGTAATATGCAAACTTCACCACTGTCGGTTTATAAGTAATCACCCCAGCGCAAAGTGAGTCTGTGCAATGAGATGCACACAATTATTTAGAGGTGCTCAACTGTTGCTGTTTGCCTGCATATGGCAAGGAAAATCTTCTGTGAGTATGAAGAGTTGCTTTTGAGCAAATATTTTCAGGTTTGGTAGAGATTTTACTTTTCTAATTCAAATCTTTGTGAGCCCTCTGTTATTTGATGATGTGCTTTTGTTTCAAAGGGAAAGAACATTAATTTGGGTCATTTAACTCATGGGTTTGTGTGGTTTTTTTTTGTGATTCAGTTTCATGCAGTAATTCAGAAGTTGAAATCATGGCATATTTTGAAAGTCTGGGCTCATTAATTATTTGGACAGTAATGGTGACTGCTGCATGAGCTCTGCTGTGATTTACAACATGTCTTTATTATTTTTAAAACTGCAGAGTTCTCATTTATCCTGGTTAATGGGCTTCATCACTTTGGGGCTTTTTTTAATATCCAAGCCAATCTTTAAAGATACTACTTAGTCAAAATGAGGGGAGGTGGTGTAATTCTTGAGGGTGATATGGAGCTAAACAAATTTATCTTAAGTTACGTTAAGTAGGACTGGACGCCTACCTGTGCGACGTGGTGTAGGGAACCTGCTTGGGCAGGGGGGTTGGACTCGATGATCTCTAGAGGTCCCTTCCAACCCCTACAATTCTGTGATTCTGTGTGATTAAGTTGTTTGTATTTAAAGTGATTTCATTATTACCGTATAGGAGTTTTGTACTGTTTGGAGGCTACAGTGATCCAATTCATCGCTTCCTTACCTGTCTAGCATTTGAGACAATGTCCTTTGGGTGTGATTGTAACAACAGTGAGCTTGGGTTTTAGTGTGGGAGTTCAGTCACAGCAAGATGTCCCTACTGCTGCATGGCATAAGGATCTTTCAATCCTTTTTGACATGTAACAAACCTTTGCTGCTATAGAATTTTTTGTATAGTCATCTCTTCCTGTGAAAACTGAACATGTTTTCAGTTTACTGAGATTGCTGTTAATATTACTTCTCAAGATATATGGTGGGCACGCCATCACTGATAACATTTTCTGGAGAAAACATCTGGTTTTAGATAACAGTGCTGAGTTTGTTAGCTCTGTCTATGCGCTTGCCCAAGGCTTGACAATGGGAAAATGTGGATAGAAAATTTATGTTCAGTGAAAATTAAATTAGCATAATTCCAAGTAACTTAATTAAATAAGGGTCACCCAGGATGAGCTAGTACAAGTTTTGTCTCTTTTACTCTTAATTAACGTGCTTAATTTCTTCCTTCCAAGCTGTATGTTACCAGTGTGACATCTGAGTTCTTTTGGCACTTGGAAAAGAGGATTTTCTGAGCTGTTTAGGGTCTTTCAGTTGCACTTGGGCTTCATAGGATGGGTACCACCGGGCTTCTTGCTACCACTGTGCCTGGGCAGAAGGAGAGCATCATGGATGGTCTTCAGTCCTTGTGCTTCAGCAGCCAAAGGGAGAACAGCATCCAGGATAAAAAAACTGCAAAAACAGACAGCTTTAGTTATATGGCTTCTGGGAAGGAAAAAAAAAGTTAGAGTTTCAAGAACAGTTAATCTGTTAAACAGTACAGTGCAGCAGATGCATGGAGAATTATTAATGTTCAGTCCAGAGATTGCGTTTAGCACTCTTGCATACATAGGAGTATGACAGAAATACCATTTACCTCACAGCACACAGCTGAAAATTGCAATATGCTGCTTTCAGGTCTTTTAAATTGCTTTATCTTCCCCTTCCCACTGCTAACACAACTCATTATTCAGATCCTGGATAACTGAGTGGTAGAGGGTTTGCTTGCTTTGTTTTTGGAAGTATGTTACTTAAAGACCCTGAAGAATTGATTCTTAAGCTCTGTGTGCTCTAGGAACACGTTACTGTTCAAGATGGGAAACTTATTTGTGATCTAATGGAAAGGTGCTTTTGAAAGACTGGAGTCTTTTTCTGAGTGGGGAGTAAAAAATGAGGCAACCAATTTAACCTTCCCATAGCAAGGAGGAAGGCCCTTGGTGGATGGATTCATATCCCTAGATGAGGATATCAATCAAAGAGGGGGAGTCAAAAGGGCAATTCTCCTCCTTTCAGGCAGCACTGCTGCTGAATGTGACTGCCTTTGAGCAAATGCTCGCCTGCTGCTGCTCTCTCAACAAATCCAGGATGTCAGTTTAATGGCTGGTTACAAATAAACAAGTTCAGCTCAGCACAGAAATGGCAGCAATGAGACAGGCCCTTGGGGAGGGAGAGTTGGGATCTTGCAAATGGAGCCTGTGTGTATGGATAGAACAGCCCTCTAATACAATAAAAATTGCAGCAAATTAGGAACTAGTCAGAAAGATTTATACCAAGGGTGAGTCCTGCCCCTGATTTTAACCTGCATCTTGGACAAAATTAAAATGAATGTCTTTTAAAAGCTTCAGTTTTCCTTTGCAGTACCTATCTGATAGAGACAACAAGGATGTTATTTACTACAGAACATGTTTTCTGTGCTCCTGAGTGTTGAAAATGATTTATGGTAATAGAAATACAGTCAATTATGCTGTGGATAAGCACAAGTCCTGTAATACTGGGGACAAAATATACTATCATTTGAACAATTGTAGGATTCTAGGTAAGCATCTGACTTTAAGGAATAAGAGGTTTTGGTTCATACCCGCTATGCATCCTAATGGCCCACAAATTTAATAGCGGGCAGTCCTTGTTTTGTTTTGATCCTGCCTGTTGCTGATAGCCAAATATTGAGAACAATGCAGGTTTTATAGTCTCAGACCTGACCATTTGCTTGCAAAATAATAAAGGTGACTGTTGCTGCATATGAGTATTGATGCAGGTATCACTCTATATGGGAGGTGCATGTTTATATGTTTCTATTCCTCTGAGCTATTCCTGTGAGAGGATTTTTAAGAGAAGCCAAGTCAGTTTAAGAGAAAAAAATACCTATAGTGCCATGTGGTTATTTATACAGTGTTTAAAGTAATGACCAGCATCCAGGGTCTATTGGTAGAGGGTAAACTGAACTTGAGAGGTGATTTCCTGGGTACAGACTGCTGCTGCTGGTGGCACAGAAGCCACTTGCTTCTCTTGGATGTTGTGGTCAGTCTTCCCTTCTCAGTGCAGTAGCTGAATCCTTGGCTTCAGCGCTCACATAACCACTCTGGTTTGAAACCCAAGGTTTCTGTGATAAAATGGGTGATGAGCACCCTTTTGAATTTGGACGGCTAATAAATATAGATGTATAAATTGAGTTAATGTTGTGGCATGAACTATTGCTCGTGTAGCTCGAGCTTAAGGTGGGACAACACAGGAAAATGAATGCTGGCATTGCACTGCCAGGGAAGTGAAGGCTATAGAGTAGTCTGCAAGATCTTCAGAGCACTAGAAGTAGCACAGTGTCTCTGTAGTATAGTTTACATTGTTTTCTAATGTTGAGGAATAGTTTAACATGCTTTTCAAACGGGGCTCATTGTGTCTTTCAACAATACAGAAGACTGTTCTAAGTGTCTATAGGGAAAACTTGAGTTTCAGAAAAGGTGAACTGCTTAATGTCTCATACTTTACCTGATCAACTATTTTTGGAAGCTTTTCAAGCTTCTGTTGTTTCACGAATGCAAAGGTGTAATTCCAGAACCTGTGTGTCCTCCTATGGTATGAATGCATCTTCTTGCTGAAGCTCTACTGTGCCGAGGGTTGCATTTCTTTTCCAGGTCTCCTTTGAGACCATGGAAAGGGTTGGGTTTCAGACAGACACATGACCAAGCTAAGGAAGGGAAATCAGAAAAGGTAATGGGAAAAGTCAGGATCCTTATGGCCCTTTCAGAGGGATGTTAAGAAAGATGCACAGAAGAAAATCTGCCTGTATCTGAGAGCAGACTGACAGGTCCTCCTTGGGGGGGAAAAGTTTTCAATTCGTAAAGTTGTGAAAGTGGTCACAAATTATGACCAAAATTGATCCAGCAAATCTCTGTCTCAGCACTTTTTAATGGTGCATAGAACTCAAGCCAAGTTTTAATCTACTTGATTGATGCTTTAGAAATGAGTGTAAAAATCTATAGGGGAGGGAGGGGAAGCCTGTTGTTACCTTTGGAAGGACTCAGCCTGTGGACTGCTGTTCCTTGGGGCAAGCTGAATGTTTGAGTGTAGCTGGCAGCAGAAAAATGTAGGCAGTTTGGGTTCTGCATGCTGACCAGGCACACCAGATCTGTCTGGGTGTTTGTTTGACTTCTGTGATACAGCAAATGTGATAGAGGAATAGTATTGCCGTGCAGCAGTAGTGATTCAGGTTCAGGAGTGCTGCAGTGCAGGGGGCAGGTATAATTTCATGAGTCTCCCAACTCGGAAGCAATGCCTGCCTCGTTGTGTTTACCTCTCACACAGCTCAGCTTGAAGTGACTGAAATTTAAGTCAGCTTTAACTAATGATTGGCTGAATTAATTCTTTGAGTCATAACTGTGCTACTGTGACATTAAATTCACAGAAACCTACAGCATGTGCCACAAACTGGACTAACTGGTGCTGCAGGTAGCCTTGGGTTTGGTGCTGCTGTTGCAGAATGAGGTGGGCAGATTAAGACCGGGAGAGGATTTGTATGATGGGACTTGGTATGCTGCAGAGAACTTGCTTCAAACTCAGCCCTTGCTTAAAATTGGTATTTGGTCCCTGCCGTAAGGGACATGAAGCCTTTTTCACACAATCCCATGAAAGCACACACATTTGCAATTAAGACTCAATTGCTTGATAGCAAGATGTGCGAACCCCTTGGGTGTTAAACATTCGGCTGTAAATATCCAATACCAGGCTGCCACAGAACTCAAGCTAAGAGACAGAGAGTTTAATTACATTAAATAGGCTTCCTGTACTATCTGAGATCTGGATTTTGAAACCCTAGCAGAGTATGTCCTTCTTTTTGCACGGTAGATCTATCCTTGATACTTCAGAGATGGGAAATCCTCAAGCTGCGGGGGATAACAGCCCCACATCTCAGGCATGTATTTTTGCTGTCTGCCTTCTGACTCTGGGGCATTTGGAACTTAAATCCATTTGTATATGATATTATGTTACTGGGATAGTTTTTAACCACTATTTATTATGTTGTTAGTGTTATGCCTATATCGTTTCATATCCTGGACTAATTTATTACTCAGTATATAGTACACAGTCACAGAATTATTCCAGAAATGGTCTTAATGAAACTACTTTGATCAGTGTCATAATTTAACTAAACTCATCTTCCTATTTTCTCAGTAGCTTTTCAGTTGAGATTGTACAGGGATAAATTTAAAAATTAAACTCGTATTCAATTATTAATTCAGATATGGCTGCAGTACACTAACATACTGTAGTGACACTGCTACTGTACCTGAAGTAAGGGTTGTAAACCTCTGGAGCTCATTTGTTTCTTGTTTGTGTATAGGTGAGCATTGCAGGTTAAGATTCTCTGAATCTAAGGCTATAGCTGCTTTCGTGTTTTAGAAGTGGATTTTGGCCTTTCTGTGAACCTGAAAAGTTTTCAGTAAGGAACAAAAGAGCCCTTCTCTCTTCCCCTTCTCAAAATAAACGCACAACTCAGATTGCCCTGATTTGTTTTTAAATTAGAATGTATTCCCACTGAGACTTTAATTTAATTTTACCTTTACTCGGCAAGAAAAAGAAAGTCAGTTGCCCTGGTCATTTTGGCTGATACGATTCTTGGCTTTGCTTAAATTATTGATTATAACAAGGGGAGGGACTTTCTGATGAGAGCAGTGCTCTCGCTAATAGAAGCTTTTCACTAAATCAATTTCTACCATTGCTGCAGTGCACCTTCAGGGAGTTGGAGGTTATCAGCCTTAAGAGGAATTTTGTCCTCAACGAGTGGATCTTTGCCATATGTTTTTCTAAAGCTTTTCTTTTCACGTTCATACAGGCAACTAAGGAAAAAAAAAACCAAACCCACCATAAATTTATGACTAGGGTTGGTTTGCAGGGTGAGGGGCTGTTCTGGTCCAAAGTTGAGCTGATTAAATCTTGATGTGATTGATATCTGAGTGCTTGTGGGCTGAAAGTACTGTTTCAAAAGCTTGTCTCCTGAGCAGAGTTGGTCAGAAAATACATCACTGTCTTGCGAGCTGGAATCAATTCAGTAGAGAGTACCCTGAATGCACACACTGCTGCAGTTCCTCTGTTGCAGCCTCTCACAGGTTTTCCTGGCTTACTAAAAAACGCAGTCGTTTATACCATCAACATGGGGTGTTTCCTCTGTTATTTCTATCTTCAGTTGAATGAGGTGGCTTTGCTTTTCTCCCACCCAAAGCACTGTTCCTTGTTAGACTAATTAAGTAAGTGTCTGGTTAAGCTTAGCGGTGTATTTTCCCTGTTTGAGCTGGAGACTGATTTGGAGGTGCTACGCAGAGGGAGAATGTGAAGCTGTTGGGACATGTACAGAGCAAACTTTAAGGATGCTGGTAGCAGATAAGTACGTGTTGAACTGTATGGGAGCATCTGGTAACTGTAAGTAACACTTTCTCTTCTCTTTTACTTTATCAAAGCTCTGGATTATAATGTCTCTTAGCTCTAGGTGTTGAATACAGTTATTTGTTAACAAAAATTCAACATGACATCAGCTGATACCTGACAAAGCTTAAGCTGCAGGATAAGTACTGTAGAGGTGTCTAAAGCTGCTTGTCATTTAAGTAGTGATTTGACAAGTGATGTTTTGGACTTGTGTTCTGTAGGACTTCTAGGTTTTTACATAGCGTTATAATCCATGATGAACTGGACTTCTGTTTTTTCCTTTACACGTCACAAATATCTCCCATGGGGCTGCTTTATTTAATGCAGCCCAGGGTCAGGGGGGGATCTGTCTAGATAAGAGCAGCACCTCTGCGCATTCCCTGCAGTTCAAGGTAACGTAACTTATGGTACACAGAGTGATGTTTGGGGCTTAGAAAGGTGAGGTGTTTTACAGCCCGTAATTGATTGGTATCTCTCAACGAGTGTTGACTAGTATCTTGGACATGTTTCTGTTCATTTTTAATGAACACCAGTTTTGCCAGTCCTAAATCAATCAGCTGAACTTGGTCAGAAGAATGATCTTTGATCCACACAAAAAAATTACTAAGCACAACTTTCTGTTTTCAGCTGCATTCACTCCAAAGGAGTAGTAAGAAAGAGTGATCTGTGTTGGATTTTGCATTTAGAAAAGTAATAAAACAAAAATTACAATGCTTTTCATTCTTTCTCTGTGGGCAAGCCAACATAAATTATCACACACTGTAACCATAGCAGGTTTTCAAGGTAATATTTTGTGTTAAATTGCCTTGTTTTCCTTCATGCTTAACTAAACCAGAATAATGAGATAATGAGTTTCCTGATTTTTTTTTCTTTTTTTCTTTCCCCCCCCCCCCCCCCCGGATCCTGTCAGCATATAAACCTAGGAACGTTTTAGTCTCCTGACTATACAGATTTCCCTTGGTTAACTGCACTCAGACTTAACCAACGCTTTGTTAACAAAGGTACATGAAGAACAGGAAGAATACATAAATCCACCACCTCCCTGGGCAGCCATTCCAGTGCCTGACCACTCTCTGAGTGATAAAGTTCCTTCTTATGTCCAGTCTAAACCTCCTCTGATACAACTTGTGACCATTTCCTTGGGTCCTGTTTGTTGCCTGGCAGAAGAGGCCAAGCCCCTCCTCATCACAACCTCCCTTCAGGAAGTGGTAGAGTGTAATGAGGTCTCCCCTGAGCCTCCTCTTCTCCAGGCTAAACAATCCCAGCTGACTGCATAGGGAACAGGTAGTTGCCCTATTCTCTGTTCCTCTGTGACATGTGTCCACTTCAGCTTCACAAGGTTTTAGTTTCAAGGGGCTGTTCCAGAGAGCATTGGAGCACAGTTCACCATGCTTAATGCTTCCCAGAGGAAAGCTGCCTGTTCCTGGGTGTTGATGTGCTCCTAACCTGGGAGCAATTCTTCATCTGTGACAAGCTTCAGCTACAACAATCCCAAATGAATAGATGACCTGGGACTCAAAAAGAGTAGTGGTTTCCAAGGAATGGTGCAGAGGGCCCTTTCTGAAGTCTCTCTGCCAGTAGATTGAGAGGCTACGTTTGACCAACTTCCAAATCTCATTTACTTTGGTATAATAATTATTTACCAGTATTTTTTTTTTTAAAGATGACTATCTACCACTGCTTTAAAAGCTGCACTCCCTGCAGAACACACCAAAAACAGACTAGTAATGGTAATCTCTGGTTCTACTCAGGCATACAGCTTTACTGTAGATGAGAGCTTACATTGAGCATTCTTATTAACAGCACATTTAGCTTATATCCTCTTTTTAATTACAAAATAATGCTTATAGGTATCTTGCATTTATAAAGGCTGTTTGTTAGTGCTGGAGAATAAGAATGGTTGTTACCATTTACACCAAGAAACCAAAATGAAAACAGAGCTGTAATGTTTCCCTTGAAAGAAATACACCCTGTCCCCAAGCAGTAGTCTGAAAAGTATGTGTCTTCAGAAACAAGAATCCATTTAGGTCATTGTGCATCTTTTAGCATTAAGGTAGTATTCTTATTTAATTCTCTCAGCTTTTTTTTGTAGCCATAGGAGAAGTTAATCTTCCCCTCTCCACCAAAACACTTTAATGTGTTTCTCAAGCAGTGGGCTCTACAATAATCACTGGATCAGATCTGCTCATAGTGCCTGGTCTTCCAGGCATTTCTGACAGTCTTTTTCTTTTTCATCAATGTATTTAAACCAGGTAAATATACTTGCCTGTGCAAAAATGTCCATCTATTAAACTGTTCTGTACAATTTAGTGTAAAAGTAGTAACGTCATCCTTTTAAATAAGTGCTAATAGAAAACAGAAGGTTAAAAAAATATAGAGGGATAATGATATTCAGTCTCGTAACTGCATTGTTACTGTTCACCATTTCCAGTGCAAACACTGTCCTGACTCAAAGTTCAGGCTTCCAACTGGGCTACAGGAACTGAAGTTCGGTTTTGTACCTTACTGGGTAGTTCATCAGCTTGTAAAGATGGCTTTTCTTTAATGGATTGCTTCTGACAGGAGTCAGTAGCAAAAACATATGGGTGGAATAGAAGTAAATTAAAAACAAGACCAAAACCAGATCCAGAGTACAGCGAGTGCTTCTCCCCCTTACATCATTTCTCTTTCAGCAGTTGGTAGTTTTGGGCTTTCAGACCTGGTATGTCGTTCACATTATCTTTTAATTGCTATAGATAAACTTTTCTAACATTAATTTATTTAATCATTTTCGATCTCATTTGTACTTCTGGCATCCACAATATCCTGTGACTATGAGTTCCACAATTTAATTATGTGATGCATGAAGGAGTACTTCCCTTTGTTATAAAATTGCTCTCTGATAATTTTGTTAGGTGCCCTTTGCTTTACTGCTGTAGGAAGCAGTAAATAACAGTGGCTGTTCATTTCCTTTCCATCCTCGCGTTCTTCGCACCCTTTGTGACTACAGATTGGTGACATTCATCCATCCTTCCCTTTTCACTCTTTCTCCAGGCTCTACCACACTCAATGGCTCCTTCCAGAGAAGCACTTTTATATTTGTGTTATCTGTTTTTATGCTTCTTTTAGTTCAGCTATGTCCATGTTAATAATAGGGTGAGTGGACATGCATGCACTAGTCCCATGGTAGTGCCAATGCATGTTAAAGCAGCAGACATAAGGAGTTCTGTCTTGATCTTAGTTTCTGACGTACAGTTGAGCTGTTATTTTCAGGGTTCTCAATGACTTTGTTCCTTCCAGAGTAGCAGAAAGTAATTGATTGCCTGTCAGTGTGTATGAGCATTTTCAGTAGCAGAACAGAAGAGAAAGAGTGAAGGAACTTTAAGAAATTAATAAAAAACAGGACATGGAAATGTGTGTGGTCGGGAAACTGAAAGCTGTGCATTAGAAAACATTACAGTGTTTGTAACATCTTGTCATGACAATTAGCTGTGTTTTTTCCATAACATTAATCAGTCTGGATGGCCCGAGGTATGTCATGTCCTGGAGAGTTTTGTGTATTGTTTTTACTGTATGTTGTCAGATTTACATTCCTGCGAAGAAATTGTTTGATTTGAGGGAGATTCAGGTTTCACAATAAAGAAAACTTTTGTTCTTATGCTCCTGGCATATACAACTTTAGGGAGAGCTTGTGCAGAATTTTTCAAAGCAAGTAGCTGTTTGGATAATATACTTGACATCAAATAAAAAAGCAGGGGGTGCAGATTGCAAGTGAGATTCTGTTGTGATGCCGCAGAACTGAAGAATTAGCTCCAGCTAAAAGGTGTTAGGTTTGTTTCTGGCTAATGTTTATTAAGTTCAGTTTGCCATGACGAGAGGGCTGGAGCACCTTTCCTGTGAGGAAAGGTTGAGGGAACTGGGCTTATTTAGTTTAGAGAAGAGAAAGCTCCGGGGAGACCTCATTGCGGTCTTCCAGTACTTGAAGCGAGCGTTTAAACAGGAGGGGAAATGGCTGTTTACAAGGGTGGATGGTGACAAGACAAGGGGAAATGGTTTTAAACTGAGATGGGAGGTTTAGGTTAGAGATTAGGAGAAAGTTTTTCACACAGAGGGTGGTGACGCACTGGTTGCCCATAGAGGTTGTGGATGCCCCATCCCTGGAGGCATTCAAGGCCAGGCTGGATGTGGCTCTGGGCAGCCTAGTCTAGTGGTTGGTGGCCCTGCATATGGCAGGGGGGTTGAAACTAGATGATTGTTATGGTCCTTTTCAACCCAGGCCATTCTATGCTTCTATTATGACCTCTAAGATCATTTAGTTCAACTATGCCTACTAACCCATGTCCCCCAGTGTCAAATCATCCATGTTTTTTAAGCACCTCAAAGGACAGTGACTCTACCACCTCCCTGGCCAATGTGTTTCAATTCATTGCCATTCTTCCTGAGAAGAAATATTTCCTAATATCCAACCTGAACCTCCTCTGAAACAACTTGAGGCCATTACTTCTCATCCTATTGTTGCTATCTGGGAGAAAAGTTTGACCTCCACATCACCACAACCTCCTTTCACGCAGTTGTAGAGAGTGATAAGATCTCCCCTGAGCCTCTTTTCCAGGCTGAACAATCTCCCAATAAGACTCAGTTCACCTGAAGCAAGATTGCTTAGGAGGGGGAAAAAAAAAGTCTCAAAGCTGGAATAATTGGAAACAGGTGAGTTTAGAAGCTTCAGCAGAGCCTTAGCTTCTGGTTTGTGTGAGCTTTTCCAGAACGTCTTTGTTTTAGATGAGCTGTAGGCCATGAGATCTGTAATGCATTGCTTCCTGTGCTCGTGCATTATTTTGTGTTCATATGCCTCTAATTCTAAGAGAGGATTTTAGTCATAACTTCTACTGACTTTTCTTTGGAACAGTGGATGCATAAAGTAAATTAGGAGATGTGGAAACATTGGGTTTCTGGATGATGTGTTGAAAAAAGGAACCCTTTAGGTTGTTCTCTACCACGCTTGACTATGGCCTTAAAGTTACAAAGCAATGCAGTATATAGATCATTAAAATCCTGTTAATGATGGCACTAAATTGAGTAGGATGTGGTAGGAATACTTTCTTTTTTTGCTGTCGAAGGGAGGACTAAGTGTGAAGAGCAGAGTTCGGTGTGGGACAGAAGGGGACCCAGTGCTTCAACTTGCTGGGAGGGACAATGACCGGTCTGTCCTTGTGCCCTTATCTTATACTTGGGTTTGGGGAGCTTGGCCATGGCTCTGGGCAAGCAGATTCATACACCTCACACCTCTTTTCCTTCCCGTGTCCCACTGTGTTTACAATTGGGTTCCAAATCCTCCTGCTGTGTGGATAAATCCACTGGTTTTGTGGTGTTTTAGAACAGCTGCCACACTGCACCACGCATCTGCACTGTTTGAGGGACGTGCAGGGCTTGTGCAGGAGATAGGAAACAGCTCTTCTTGGAGTTTTTACTTATTCTCCAAGTGAAAGATTTAATTTCAGAGAGTAACTCAGTTGTAATTCAATTTTATGTTCTGTTTTCATTGAATCATTAAATTCAGAAGATTTTTTTTTTAGTACATTTGCACAGTGCTGTGAATGAAACCGTCAAAGAAGAGCAGTTTCGGCCAAGCTATCGTTGGAATTGTATGTCTCTGCCACTAGCCAACTTCACTGGCTCTTAATTAGCCAACCACATGCACAAAACCCACTTATGAGAACTTCTTTAAATCTTCAGGCTGTATCTGTGTATTTATGCAATACATTCTCCAGAGAAATGCAGTCTTGCCTTTGATTCTCTATGTTGTTCCCTCCTGAATTTGGTAGGCTTCATCATAGTTCACGTTAAGAAAATTATCAGCTTCCTGGTACCTCACTTCTTATGCAGTTGTTTGTTTTTTTTTTACAAAAGTTTGTATCCTGAAGGGAAAAGAAAATGCTGACTCTATTGGACTCCTTCTTCCACACTCTATCTTACTATTTCTGTCATTCAGATTAAACAGATTCACTAATGCTAGCTAATTTAAACTATCGAGGCTCTTATATTCCTCCAGTGGAATAAATCTGTTACTGATGGCAGCACAGTGTACTCCATCATTTCAGTACCTGACGGCAGGTGTATGGTAAGGGAATAAGATCACAGAATTGTAGGGGTTGTAAGGGACCTTTAGAGATCATTGAGTCCAACCCCCCAGATCTGTCCTTCATGATGTGTGTCTGGGTCAGTAGCACCAGCGGAGAGCTGAAGGTCTGAGGGAGACTCCAGGACCCCTCACGTCTTCATCCAGTGCAAGTCAAGCGGTGAGTTGTGGATCAGGAGGTGATGAACTCAGTAATGCCTGGTTCTTGTAAAACAGGCTTTACCTGGACATGAAGCTTCCTGGTGCATTGGTTCCTGTGTGGAGAATCAAGGCTGCTGAGGTGCTAGCACAGCTCTGTGCTGCACATGGGCGCTGCCTGAAGCCCTGCAACACTGCTGCAGAAAGTGATGCTGGCAACACAGAGGCCCTCTGACACAGCTTCCCTCTGCTCTGAAGGCATCTTCATATCAGAAGCATCTGAGTTTCATGTCAGCATTTATAGGCTGAGTCTTGCTGTTTGGTTTGATTGTTCTGGATTATTTTTGCTCATTGCCACCAAATGAAGTAGTTAACAGTCCCTTCTCTGAGAGGCTTACATATCAATTTGCATTGATCAGACAGAGTCAGGCTCTGTATTTTAGTACAGAAATACTTAAATTCAGAGGAGACACCAGACTGATTTTTCTGTGCTTTTCTTCCAAATAGTTGGCAGCTGTTGCAAAGACTGATGAATTTTCTGGGATAGGACTCAGGCTGGGAGGGATTTGCATTGGGAAGGCTGGGCTCTTGTGCAAATTGATTTTCCTGTGCACACGGAGTATGCTGCAGCAGTGCATGTGCAGCCTGCTGCATGAGTCCTGCAGTCTCTGCTCTGATGGCTCATCCATTTTCCATCATTAGATCAGACAAAAAACCCTTCTAAAACAATACAAAGTAGTTAAAGAGCATGTGCTTCAGTCTTGCTCCCTATGGCAAATGTCAAAGGAAAAAGAGGTACTATGCAAAAAGCAGATGCAAAATGGTGCTGGATCACTTTAGACCGGAAAGGTAATTTAGCAGACCACTTCTACTGACTTGTTGATGAAGAAAATAATACTGATCTGGATGAATTTGTGGTGAAGAATGCCTCAAGGGTACTGCACCATGCACACTCACCATGGCTTTAGAGCATATTATACAGCTGTGTTCAACAATTGTTATCTTTAATTAAAGGCTTTTGCCACCTGCTGGAAAGAACTAGTACTTCAATTAAGCAAGAAATAAATAATGCTGGTCACATGCAACAAAAATTTGCTAGCAGAAGTAACTTTCTAAAACAAAATTATTCTATAAAAAAAACAAAATTCTAAAACAAATTATTCTGATCTCCTGCAGAATGTAGAAGAAATCTTCCAAGGTAAGATGCTAGTTTGCCCCCTAGCGAGATGGGGAAGAGACTCAAAGGCAAAATGCAGGAGAGTCAAGATAAAGATAGTTAACTAAGTTAAGAGAAAAGCAATGTGATGCAAAAGCATTGACTTGCCACCTCCCCCCTAGCAGACCAATGCCTAGCCAGTATCTAGCTGCCCTCAACCAAGAGAAGCAGAGAAGGCTGTGAAGATCCTGTACAAGCGCTGTTCAGCAACTGCTGAAGCATAGGTATGTTACCAGCACTGTGCTGGATGCAGACCTTAAATATAGCACCACATGGGCTGCTATGAGTCACAGAATCACAAGAGTTGGAAGGGAGGGCTAGTTTCTTATAGCTTCCCCTCTGGTCTGCAGACTGTATTGTTCGAGAATTGTTCCTCTTACACTGAACAGGCAGTGCTGTCCTGGATGTTCACCAGCACCACCACCAACCAATATTAAAGGGACACCAAAGCTTTCTTCTCCCAAGGCTCTTGGTTTTCTTGTGTTACTGTGCTAGTTGTTCAGTTCTTGTATCAGCAGCTTGGCTTTTGGTAGTTGAAAGGGAGAAGATATCAGGCCATGGAAACAAATTAGTTGAATGTTTTGTGTTTTGATTTTCTTCCTTTAATGTTGACTAATCTGCTTTCCTGTTTTCCTTGAGATTAGTCATCTCTGCTTGAAGTCCCTGTTGAAACTCATATAGCAGGATAAAGACCACACCATATTTTAAAGAAGGAAATAATAGCACAGGTGCTTAATCTGGAGCTTCCTTAGGATTTTTAAGTTGTTGGGCTTTTCTAATTATGGTTTATGCTGCCATTGGTCAAAATGGAGGTTCATCTTGGCACAGACTGTGCCTGATTGCAGGCATGCCTGTAAATCCTGCATTTCAGCACTTTTTTATGGAACCTATTTGGAAATCTTCTGAGTTCCCAAAATGCAAGCAACTGGTTCAGCACTTTGATGAAGAGGACTGGGTTGGCATGACAACCCGTTGCATACTGCGAGGAAAGATTGCACCAAATGACCAGCTTCTGGCTGTTTTTCACTCCTTGTTGAGTAACGTTCCCCAAATTAGACAGGCTTTTCTGATTTATTACTATTCGTCCTAGTGACTTGTGTTTTAGCTGCTCTTATGTCTGCGATAGCATCACTGCAAGAAGCATGAATGCTTGGGAGAGGCTACCTGGTGGCTGTCATTACTGTGAATTATGAGGTTGGTTGTACTCTCAGTTGTGCTTTAGAGTGAAGTGAGAAGAAAATTTGTCTTTTGGGTGTATTTTTGTTAAACCTGAGCAGCCTAAATTTGCACATTGAATCCACTACAGGCAATAAATGTCATAAAAATATTCAGGGTATGTGTTCTTACTGTTGTGCTGTTTCATGGAGAATGCTTGTTTATCTTTGTTTGCCTTCATTCATTAGTTCAACATACCTTCCTTTCCCTTCTTATGTCTTTTCTTTATGTGCCTGGACACCAAACGCTCCTTCTCAATTAACTTTTCAGTGTGGAAATACACTCCTAAGAGAGGCAGATAATCAAAGTCTGGATCAAATCCTGCATTTGGATGGTAGCTCTTTTCTTTTGAGTTGTAGGTAGAACAGATATAAAACAGTCCTAAGAACTGAGAGAGGTAAATGAGAAGTAACTACTTTCTGAAAGGAGAAAAGTGAGATCTCTCATCTTTATCTTTGTACAGTACAAGTATTTTATTTCCTAACCTATTTAGATAATTTGGATCAAGTGCTTAGAAGCATTGTTGAGTCTTACACGCAAATGGTCTCACTTGGTCATTCAGCCACCACAATGTGAAAAGAGCCCTTCTTTGCTGAAAAGAGGGACTGAAAACAATATAAGAATGTGTTCCTGTTTCTTACAGCATATATGTGCTTTTGGCTTCTAATTCTGTTGGACGTGCTTTTGTGCAGTAGTTTGCAGTTATTACTTTCACTATGGGTCTTTTACTACCCATGATTCTATATTCAAATAAAGAAAAATGGTCTCCTGTAGTATGTCTCTGATGCTGCACAGCATTCGTCTATCCTGTCAGATTTTGTACATTGGCTTTTACTTCCACCTTCCTTGTGCTCTGTCTCTTGTGATGGGTCATTACCTTCCACCTGCACGGTGAATGCTTTCACCTGTTACGGAAGAGGGCAAGCTAGATTGGTTTTCCAGTCTCTGCTGGTAGAAAGTCACAGCCTGTGAGAAGGTTAGTCCTGTGTGATCTTGAGGTATGTTTGCAAATTAGTTGTAGGTGGGACAAGGTTGCATTTATTTCATGTAGGTTTGCACAGCTGACTTTTGTTTCCTTCATTGGCCAGTTCAGCAACTAATGTTTCAGTGTGAACACCTGTGAAATGGCTTCCTCCTGTACAGCTGCATTAATCAGCTGGTGATTAAATTAACTCCCTGTTTTATCTCAGAACATACACAAGCATATTTTCCCATGTTTTTTTGGGTTTTTTTTTGTTAGTGGATAATTTTTGTAGTAAATAACTGGTACTCAGCCAGGTGATATTTTTCTTACCCCTGAATGCACCCAGCTGTTTCACAGGATTTCTTTCCAAGTGTTCATTCATGCACAAGTGAATTTATTATATTATGGTTAAATGTTGCATAAATGACATTGTTTTCAGTCTCTGGGTTAATGGTTTTCCTCTGCTGTTAGTTTTGTACATTTATACTTCAAGGTCACTTCAATTTAGGTTTTTCTGGTAGTTTATCATTGCAATAAATAATTGTGTTGTTTCCTCCACATCTCTGGCTGATTTGTTTAAAAGAAATAATTCAGTCACATCACAGTACTTGGCAAAAAATGTATGTAAATACATATGCATACACATGTATGTTTATATGACAAGGACAGAAGCAGTGTCTATCTTCGTAAAGTGAGCACAATGACATTTCATGTCATGGCACTGTTGAGGTATAGTTGTTTAATACTGTAAACTATACGAACCTGAACTAATGTGAAACAGTTCCTCATTGTGTAATAAAGGCTTATCATTTTTCTGTTCCAGCATACAATGCAAGGCCCAATATCTATATTTTATGAACACTGGCATTTCTGAGATATTCTAAGACATTTAAGGCCAGGCTGGACAGGGCTCTGATCAACCTGATCTAGCTGTAGATATTCCTGTTCATTGCAGCAGAGTTGGACTAGATGGCCATTAAGGGTCCCTTCCAACTCATATCGTTCTGCAATTCATTTACCCTTCACTGTGGGTGTTTTGAGGCCTGTCTCTGAAAGCTGGAAGTGAGTTGCTGGAATAGATGAGCCACAGCTCTCGGTACAGAGCTTCCTTTCTTGTCAGTGTATTTCTTTTCTTTCTTTTTTTATTAGAACAGTTTGTATACCAGTGTCAACCCCTCGTGTCTCTTTGAGAGCTGGCAAAATGTTGGACCAGAAGGTTATTGTCTTCCCTTGCAAGTTGACAGCCCTTGGAGAACGGCAGCTGGTTAACAGCACATAACATAAGGATACCTCCAAAGCACTTTTGACTGGGAGGTTTTAAAGAGCACTGTCTCCCTTCCCAGTGACTGGAAAGTGTGTATTCCCTGAGAAAAAAATGCCCTTGCTGAAATATATGTTTTTTACATAGACTTTGCCTCTGCCTTTCTAAAAAGTACTGTGTTTTTTCTACTGGTGGCATTTCTTACACCCATCTGTAACCTCATATAAATTTGGGAATGTCTCTAATTATGGTCTGAATCGTAGGCACATTTTTCAGAGATTTTCCAGCGGCGCCAGTGTTTCATCCCTGTGTTGGCGCTGTTGATGAATTTGGGCTTTTTTTTTTCCTACCCTATTATAAAACCAGTTCAAAATGATGTTATTTCTGACAGCCAGGGTTGTGTACAAAATGGTCATTACATTCTTTTATTTGCATTGTTTTGAGCAAGTTGTCTTTTGGATGCTGCAAGTAAAGGCATTGCAGGTTCTGGTTTTCTGTTACTTTGTCTTTCTTTTGGTAAGCTGATCTTGATTAGCAGAAATGCATTCTGTGGTAGCATGTGTTGATAAGGGAAAGTAGTGCGATGAAGGGAACACCACAATTCCAGATATTTCTTTATATGCTGTGTTTTAATGTACCTAAAGCTAGACATTATTAGAAAAGCTAGTTTATCTGATGGCATTAGGTTAAAGCCATGTTGGAGTAACTCTTCGTTAAGTTTTCCCTCTCCTTGTAGGCTAATTCAAACCGTTCCGAACCAAACTTTCTTGGCTTATTTTGAGACTCAGTAAGTCAAGGTCTTTCTTTGGTGTTCCTGTCCATAGGAATAGTACAACAGTAGTACCTCCTGTGCTTTGTTTGCGTCAGGTGAAGACCTATGGAAGAAAACAGAAACATGCATATCTTTGTAACGTCAATTCATTTTCTTTATTTTCTCCTTTTTCCCCCCCACCCCTGTACCCAGCAGATATATGGAGCGATCAGTCATTTCAGACAGACCCAGACTTACCGCCTGGATGGAAAAAAATCAATGACATTGCTGGAATCTACTACTGGCACATACCTACAGGAACAACTCAGTGGCAACGTCCCGTGTCTGCTCCAACAGATCTTCAGGGCTCAAGGAAAGGATCACTTGGTTCCATTACTCCATCTCCCACTCCAGAAACTGAGGTAACACGCTGTCCTGTTGTGTGCTGTGTGCTATTAAAAAAGAAAAGACATACCTTCTTGAAATTGCAAGTTTGAATGTTACCTAAAGTAAGCATTAGAACACGAGGCCTTATGTTATCCCAAAGTGTAGCTTCTTGTTGACAATATATTGTAATTGTCTATTTTCCATGTGTATTTTCTAATGGCTATGCCTCATATAGCATCCTAAACTTTGGATGTGTAGGATGAAATCAAACATTATATCTCACATAAATAAGTCGGTGCGTGATTGATGTGAAATGACTTCGGTTGTCTAGTATGTGCTGAAGCGTTACTCCATTATATGGGTACATAAAATGTCTGCACATTATAACTATCTTTTTGCTAGACTATTTGTAATTGCATCTTCTTTTTGGTTCACCTAGTAGGAGTGGGGTATCACACAGAGAATTCATTTGAGACACCAGCTGCTTTACAGGGTAGTTTCTATTAAATAAATATCAAGTATTCTCAAGTGTAAGCCTCTTAACATCTTGTCAGTACAAAATATCTGCACGAGTAGATCATCGTGTTGCAGTCAGTCTTTAACTAGAAACGGAAAGAAATATGTTCTTTCTTTCTACATGAGCTGAAAGAGCAATATACAACACTGCCTTTTAAAGTAATCCTTGCAGGCACAGTTGAGAAGGTTGATTGATGTCATATACATAGAAATATAAAATAAATCCTGAGAAAGAAGAGTGTGCTTCAAATATGGATTCACATCGGGTTTTTTAATGTTGAGAAGACTTCTGTGGAATAAACCACAATCACAATAACAGATTATTATGAAACATAATCCTTTTTCGTACTGGCATTTCAGAAGGAAGTCTACAGCTTTATGGAATCAATTGAAGTCTTTGTATTAGCTTTGATTTTTGTATTGGGCAGTCTTTAGTTATTATTTTTTTTATGTGTTTAGATATGACATTATTTTTGTTCTTGGCTTTATTGATACATACACCAAAACAACTTAGGTGAAAGACAAGGGGAGTTAAGGACATTCAAATATGTGTTACAATTTTGACCCTGAAACTTTTATCCTGTATAGGCTTAAACATGCACGTTCTTGTTTATTATTTCAGAAAGATTGCTCCCATATGTTCACAAACACTACTCATATGGTTGACAAACTTAACCACGCTGTTTCAGTTATGGTTCACATAAGTAAGGTGTCTGTTCACCAAACACAATGGAAAACATAAACCAGAGTTTAATGGGGAAAGAACATCAATTGATGTCAATCATGTAGAAAATAAGAAAATCAGAAGTGCTCCTTATAAATTCCATCAAATTCTTCCAGTTTTAAATTTCTGGAGTGTGTAAGAGAGGGATATAACTTCAGCATTAAGTATTTCTCTAACTCTAGAATATGGACAATATATGGGCTTCAATAGGGAAGTTGTAGATGTCTTTCAAAAGCACCCATCAATTGGGTTAGTAAATCAGTCAGAAATCAGTTGGGTTAGTAAACTACAGAAGGAGAATGCCTATATTCTTTAGAATTAGTTTTTCTACCTCCTTTTAAAATGTCTTTGCAATGAAAATGTTAGAACTGCTTGTAATGTGGCTTATGTACCTTTAATCTTTTATAATTCTACTTTCTTTAAACAGAGAATAGTTGTAGCGGCACGGATCTTAAGTGTGGATGTATAAAATAAGACATTTGAAGAGCTATTCTAAAATGCTACATATATGAGTATGTAAGAACTCACATTAAACTCATTTAGATTTCAATGTGGAAATGCTAATGCACTGAAGAATTTGATCCAGTCAAGCATATGCATTTCTATGTCAGGATCAATACAATATACTGTATCTTAAAAGATTATATAGAAAATAAACAAGTTCCTGATACTTATATTGATATGCTAATACTATATGCCTATTTTAATTGTAGATATAATCTGAGGAATTCGTCTCTTGAAGATTTCTGTGTTCACTGATAAGCTTCTAACATACCACTATTTAAATAATACTGATTTTTTGACTGTCATTACTAAGATAACACTGCAATAAAATACCAGCACATTGATAGAATTAATCTGGAAATCTCCGTCTGTCAATCTGACACAAAAGATGTGGAATTTGATCTAGAATGAGGCTCCCAAGTGTCTGTATCCTGGTGCTGCCATTGGCAGCAGTGGTTGTGGTGGACAGGTTCCAGCTTGAGGCTGGAACATGTGTGAGCTGTGTACTGCTCGGAGTACAGGCTTCCAAAACTAATCTGGCTTGGAAGGGCTGCCTTAGTTCATCCCCATTGGCTGGAATTTGTATTGTTTTCTTCTGAAAACCTTTTAGATTGATGAAAGAGAAATCTAAGATTGCAGATAGGTGTGGGTAGCATTTCTTATTTGTCCTAATAGGCTTTTGTGACTCCGTAACAATTATTTTATCACTTCTGTTTGTGAAGCATCTAGAGCTGGTCTTGAGTTTGTTTGGGCTATTCCAGCTTTTAGGTTAGTCAAATAAACATTTAGAAACTTTTATTTTTGTTCCCCGAGTAAAGCTATTTTTACCCTTTGTCTTGTTCCTTCTTTATTGATTCATTTGTTGTTTATGTATTTATTTTAGCTTTCTGTCCCTGTCTCTTAAATGATGTGACGTACAGAAACTTTGCTTCATTTGGTAGAATGTGGCTCACAGCTGAGGGCAGTCAACAAAGATAGCCAGTTTTATTCCGTGCCTGGTTGCAGGTATTTAGCAGGAAGAACTACAGTTACTTAGTGTTGCACAATATAGTTTGGTTTTGGACAGGTGGTTAAAGGTCACTTAGTTTTAGTTGGCTCTTCTCTGCGTTGATGAATGACTTCCTTTGTAAATCCTCATGTTTTGTATGTTTTCTTCCAAATTGTAGAGAAATTACTGCCTTTTATCCCATTTCCCGTGCAGAGAGAAGGGGCTTAATTTTCACTAAGAACTTCTTTTGAGGTCCCAGTAGAACGTGGTGATGGTAGTTGTCTTCTTCATCACACACCTGGATCACCTCTAGAAGTTCTTCCATAGGTAACATAATTGCCAACAACTAATAATTAGAAATTAGGGGCTTAGTAGAAAAAACTAACAGCTATTAATAAAGTCAGAGGCATGTTTGGCAGGAGTTGCTAATTGTTACATGGGTGCTTCTTGGCCTCAGTGCAGAGCTGGTCTTGGGAGGGGCTATTAATTATGGGAATTCTTGAGGATTTGAGGAGCTCCAAGGAGAGGCGGCTTCCTTGTGGGGAAGGGCAGGGACAACTCCAACATTACTTGCTCCTCCCAGGCTTTGCAGGGAAGGACAGAACTCAGATTGCCATACTGTTAAATGCACTATTGCCTCATTGATTGCACCACTGAATGCTTCAGAGCTATTAGAAAGTTAAACAGAAAATGAGAGAGTGGGTGGTTTGTTTTGTTTTCTTCTTTAAAAAAATAGCTCTTAGGTTTTGCAGAAGTACTTTCTCAGCAAAAAAACTCTCTGCACTCCTTATTAATCCTCCTTTCCTTCACTCTGTTCAACATGCTTTTTCCCTAGAAAATATTATCTTGTACATATCTTCTCCCTGTGTGTAGCATTGTGTTGCAGTATTTCTACTTCCAGTAGTATTAGTCTCTTAACAAATGTGCCAGTCAAATGGAAATCCTTATGTTCCTGCAAAACTGCTGTTTACCAGGCTGTAGCAGCTGTGGCCAACATTCATATTCAGATTTATTTTGCTTGCTTTTAAGATCATAGTTAAAGAATAATTTCATTGTCCGTTCCTAATTTATATTAACTTTCCTTGTTTCAATCATTTGTTTTGGTAAGTAACTGTTAGAAGCACGTCTTCTCTTCCCTTTCCTCCAAATGCCATGGTATAGTAATTAGCTGAAGTTTGAGGTGATCTGTTCCCTAACCCATCCTGTAAATATCAATGCTAACAACAGTGTCTTGTGTTTTTTTTTCTTTTTCTTTTTTTTTTTCTTTTTTTTTTTTTTCTTCTTTTTTTTTGTCAATGTGCTTCTTCCTGTGTGAATAATTATGTGTCTAGAAACAGCCATGGAGTGATTTTGCTGTACTGAATGGGGGAAAGATTAATAGTGACATTTGGAAGGCAAGTATATTGTCAGATTTTAGAACCTTTAATACTATTACCCTTGGTTGTTTTTTTTTTTTTTGCATGGCAGTGGCTGTTTTTCCCCTTTTATTTTCCATGAATGTCATTCATAACATAGGCCAAAGTGACCGGGGGTACTGATAGGGATGTATAGCTCACAAACATGCTGCTTTTTCTGATCTTTCCACTTGGAATGGATTCAGTCTAAACTTGCAGGGCAACCACCATGACATAACAAATAAGATGCCTGCACTGAGTGAAATGCAGCTTGAGAATATATATATGCATGCCTCTTTTCAACTTCAGCCAGCAGTACTGTCGCTTCTTTGCAGGGAGGATTTAATTTCCCTTTGGAATAAGAAATAACATGGCGGTGTCCTTAATACTGCATTAACCAAACTACCTTTATCTCTAGGACCTGCATGCAGCCACTGTGAACCCAGACCCAAGTCTGAAAGAGTTTGAAGGAGCAACATTGCGCTATGCCTCCTTGAAGCTCAGGTACGATGACTACAGAAACTCCCATGCAGTAACCAGTTCCATATGGTGCTTTCCTTAATTTTTACCTTAATTTTACGTTGATTTTTGTTCATTTTTTCTTTAACAGAAATGCTCCACAGTCTGATGATGATGATTCTTGTAGCATCAACAGTGATCCAGAAGCCAAGGTCTGTAACAAAATACACTGTGATATAACAATTCAGAATTTGCAATTGGGAACATAACTTGCAAGCTGCAGTATGCCCCCAAGGCTGTGAAGTTTAACATATTCCTCCTATTGGCACAATGTAGACTGACTGTGCAAGACTAATTTTTTCAAAGGAATTTGAAATTTAAAGCTTTATTCAGTTTGGTCAGGAAAGTGCGGCCAAGAGCCAAGAAATTTCATGTTACAGCTGTAGAGTAAGTGGTAGTAATTGACCCCATGCAAGTTTTCGTTCCTAAGCAAGAGAGGGCCTTGTTGTTTGTCATGGTTGGGTGGCTTCCTGGTGCTTTCAGTGATGGCAGTGGCTCTTTATTTTCAAGTTTGTCCCCTCTTTAAGTACTTCTTGTTCAAGAGGCTGCTTCAACTCTCACCTACTAACAAGGAAGCTGCTTTTTAGAATGAGGAACTTTGTATTTTACAGAACAGGGAACACAGTCTAGTTTGAGGATAAAGTTTATGGATAAAAATGAGACTTCTACGTGAACAAGCACCATAATTAAATCATCAGGGCCTTCAGTGATGTAATCTAAACTTTCTGAGGAGAAGGAAGCAGCAGGAGGTTTTGAAAGCTTGTGCACATGTCTCCAGATTGGTCTTGTTGACAGTTTTGCCATGTGCTTGCATCCATTTTTAAGAGTGTATGCGAATCTCTATAATTGGAAATGCAACTAGTTTAAATGAGTGCCTTTGCTGCCGTACACCTGCAGTGACTGACAGGAGCAGAAGCTACTTACGTGCAGAAAGACAGTATGTAACAGATTTAATAATTATAATAGTATTAACGATATATTTTAGGAGAGAAAACAGACTGATCAGGGTACTTAAATGTCTTTGTCGTCTTGATTATTTGGCTTGTGATGTTTAAATCAGATGTAAATAAGTTTGTTTCGCTTGGCAGGCTGGCAGTTAAAAAAGCAAGGCTTCAGCTGCTCTCGTTATAATGACAGACACAGTAAATGGAGTGGGGGAGTGATGAGCATTAGGTACCAGTCTTCAGAAAGCTGTTCCTTTCAAATGTCTTACAGTGTGGAAAGCATTACCAGTAGCTGGTAATTTGGTACGTCTGACTCTTTACTGGATGATTAGCACTGGGGAGGATGAGGAGTCCTTCTTGTGTGGAGAATATGGCGGTGTTTGTGTGGACAAGGAATTCTGGTCATCATCTCCCTCTCTGTCTAACTAGCCATCTAGCTGCACAATTTATGGACCTGATATCCATCCAGTATCAGTGAAATGAGATGAAGCCAAGAGCTTGTCCACAGCAGCTGTGTAGACCCAACTGTGCTGATGATGCTTAAATGAGTAATTTTAACATTTGCTGAAGTGGCTGAAAGGAGCAGGACAAGAAATGGAGTAGGAATTATACATGTGTTTTATGTTTATGCATCACTTGAGCACTGATGTGCTATCTATCACTGTCTAACGGGACTGCTGTGTAGGGGCAGCAGTGCCCAGGCCTGTGGTACAGCTCAACAGCTTGGGCATTACATTGCAGCTCCACAGACTGAGGGCAAAGCTTCCCGCTGCTGCATGGCTGTTCCTTGCAGGGATGGGAAGTGGGTCTGGGAATACCAGGAAAATATGCCTCTGGGGAAAAAAACACGCAAAGGTGGTTGTAGTAGGAAGGTTCCTTGATAGCTCATTTTATCCAAGTTATTGTGAGAGTAGAAGTAGTGCAACAGGATTTAAAACAGATGACCTGACACTTGGATAAATCAGATTTCTAGCTTCTTCAGCCTCTCTGCCACATCACTGCCTTCGCTGCACTGGTTTGAAGCTTGCTTCTGCGTGGCAGCAAGCACAGCCTCAGAGAAGGAAGCTGTGTAGCTCATTAAACTCTCTGTTAGAAGAATTTGTCAAAATAGGCGTTGTTAGAGAGATGCTGGAAACTCTGGATCTGTTTAAGCCTATTCATGATAGTGGCCAGTACGTTAAAAGAAAAAGAAAAATAACTGTAGGTGCACAGAGCAGTTCTGTCTTTCAGTAAAGGGAACTGTGCCACCATGTGGAAGTCTCCAGTACTTCCCTTCCCCAAAGGTTGTCTGCTTCTGTAAGGACTGTAGCGTTCTAAACAAGTAAATGCTGGGAAAAGTATGTCATAGAATTCATGTAGTTCCTGTAAGAAAAGTTAATTACTCAGCTTTGAGCTGCACATCCTTGGCAGGTTGGCACAGGTTTTCTGCATAGGACCATAAAAGGGAAGGGAAAGGGGAAGAAAGAGGAGGATGATCAGATTGAGCTTCTCAATTTCAGTGATTTATTTTTGTAGGAATTTCTTGAAGAAATGGCTCATTGCGCTTGGCAGGGATACTAATTCTGCATGTGAAACATGCATGACTAGAAATTAGTTTTGAATTGGTGCTTCCCAGGAGACAGATCGTAACTTTTCTGGTTAATTTATTGAGAAACCTGTGCATTCCCACTTGAGTTTCAAGGAAGGTAAAAAGATGTTTTTACCAACCCTGGACTATAAACTCATTTGGGCTATGTCTTGTTACAGTATTTACCTTACAGTTATGATGGCTCTGTGTAAAAGTATAGAACGATTCTAACATCTTTCCCTGTGGTGGTGCAAACAAACTGAACCTATGGGGAAATTTGTCTCTATCCCTAGGGATGGGATGATGAACAGGGGAGTCATGCGGCTCAGTTTCTCCTAAATCTATATGGAATCAGCCTATTCGACTGGACATTTGAATCTGCCTTTATTCTTTCAATTTAAATATGGTTTTCTGGTTAGGCTTAATAAAGTCCTGTATGGATTTTCCAATTTCCTGTCCCCATATTAGCTTGTTCTGCAGGGCTCTAGTTTCCATCTTTGCCATTTTAGAGTAGATATATATTGATATCTAAGAATTGTGGAAAATTATCTATACCTGCTAAAATACTAGGCAAGTGCTTCAAAAGTCTGTTTTCTAATTTTAAAACCATTAAATGTTCAGGAACTCAAAAGAAAGGAAGAAGAAATCATTTCTGTGTTTTGTAGAGGTGCGAGATGCTGCTAACAGGTACATGAATGTGGTGATTTACCTGTGGAAAGAAGTGGAAGGCATGGAATAGCGTCTGGTTAGGGAGCTATGAGATATGGTTTAGTGGTTTTCTGTAGGTATGGTAAAGGGAGGACAGTTGGAATAGATGATCTTGTAGATAATTTCCAACCTTGTGATTCTGTGATTCTATGATTCTATGAAAGTGATGAACGTGGTGATGAACTGTTAAGCATACTTGGGTGCTTTGAGTAATGTGAGGGTTGGCAAGCTGACTTATGGTTGTCATGAATGTGGCCTGTAAATATCACTGTTGAAATAACTTTTACAAAATACTAAGTAGTTCCCAAAGAGTTATACACTATCTCTTTGATGCTTCTCTTGCTGTGAAGGGAGGTGTTGTGTTTTTTGGAGAGGTCCCATTTCTTACCTTCCCATTTCTTACCATTCCCATTCTTCCCATGTCTGTTTCTTACCTTCTCCAGAAACAAATATCCTGAGTAGACTCAGGGCCACTAGCAAATAATCAGTCTGTGCCCATGATGATGGAGGTGAGCGGGAGATGAGTCAGATCTCTAAGTGAAGATCCAACCAGAGACATGTAGATTTTGTCATGTCTAGTAATTGCATAAAAGGATAAACTTTCCACATTAAAGTGCATGATTCTTTCCCATTCAAAATAGCTTCTGAAATTATTGGTGCAAACAGGAAATAGTCAACACTTATCCAGTAGTTTCACAGTCCACCTCATACTTCACCTAATCTTCTCATGAGCATATGAAGCTCTACATATGGTTTTAACTCCATCTGAATTAAAACCTGAGACTGTCACCTTGTTAAAAGGTGAGTAAAAAGTGAGATTAATGTTAATATGTATCTAAAGGAAGTTGGAAGGCAAATAAATTAGGCCAGGCTCTTCTTGGTGGTGTGTATTGATAGGACAACAAGCAATGGCCTAAATCTTGAACATAGGAAGAAGTTCCATACAAACATGTAGAAGAACTTCTTTACAATAAGGGTGACAGAGCATTGGGTCTGGTTGCCCAGAGAAGTTGTGGAGTCTCCTTCTATGGAAATATTCAAGACCTGTCTGGATGCCTACCTGTGTGACATATTGTAGGGTGTGTGCTTTGGACTCAATGATCTCTTGAGGTCCCTTCCAAATAATCTTGCTAGTAGCTGGAAGTGCATTGTGGACAGCAGAATTATGTATTTTGGGGATTAACCCAAAGAGTTCTTACAAGACTAAACTTCAGTCAGTAGAACACTCAAGTGCTGTTTTTTGCGTCTTTCCGTCTTTCATCTGTCTTTCCATCTTTGCAGCCTCTTAGTAGCAAAGGTGAGCAATGAGGACAGTGATTCCTAAGCTGGTAGGTTGCTCCTGAATTTGGCTGCCTGCCATGAGCAGCATTAGGGCACACTCCCAGCTGTGAAGATGCTGCAGATAAATGATGCAGGTGTACTAAACCGTTCTGCTTCACAAGCAGTTTTAGAAACAGCAGACTGAAGCACTAAAATACATCACTTCAACATTTTCTTCATACTTTCTCATTTTGTGTGTTAGATGTTTTGGAGAATGTGTCTGTGTATTCATTCTTTCACCATGATGCTGTAAGCAATCATGTTATGGTGTATATACTAACACAGATTTCCGCCTATGTGATATTTTCTTCCACCTTGTCCTAAATGTAGCCTTACTTATAGTCAAATACAAGGATTAGTCCAAGAAAGAAGAAATAGAGTTTTCCCCAAATCTCAGCAACGGATGTTTTAGTGATACACGTAGCTACAGTAAGTTTATCTGTTAAAATATATGCATAAAATAAATGTCTGGGATAATATATTTTAATTTCTTGAGCCCTTCAACATCCTGTGGTATGTTACATGGCCTTCATTCCTAGAAATCCCATCTATCTCTCGGATCTAATTAGATGTGAGCTTGTTCTTGTGGATTGGGACATAGATGACTGAGCAGCAGGACAGATTATTGTGAAAGATTTCCTTGAAGCCTTTCTCAAAAAAATGTATAAAAACCCCATTCCTTGCAAAAAAGAAAATGGAAGGTGCTTTAAAATTTACCATAATTCTTCAGGTTTGTAGACCAGTAATAAAAGCTTGAATTTCAGGGTATTATCGGTATTTTATTTGTTAAGATACACTGTATAGAAGTGTTACAGCAGACTGCTGCATTTCTACAGGACTGGGAGGAGAAAAGATGAAATATGAGCATCTTTTTGTCTCAGGTCATGCTTTTCTATTGAATTAATGGCCCAAATGCCATGTGGTTTATGTGTGGTACAGGTTATATGGACATGCAGCACAGGCTGGCTGGGGCTTCCTTCCTGCTCGTAGCAGTACTGCTGTTAGGTCACAATATTTCTTACATTTTCTTAATTAATCATAGCTTATTCGATACTCTGCATCACAGAATCAGCTCTTTCTAAGCCAGCATACATTGTATATGACTTACAAAATGAGTCCTTGGGAGCAGACAGGAAGTGGGAGCAGGATCTGTCTCCATCATATTCACATCCCACAAGTGGAAAGCTCCTCATGCTGTTCTGTGGATCAATAGATTCAGAATGCAGGAAGCTCCCAGTTTAGCTCAGCCTATGCTGCTATTGCTGGCCTCTTCTCTAATACATTGCTGAAGTAATCACAGCCTGCAGCCCTTCATACTCCCACTGGAGACTGATTATTTTACCTCCAAAGCAATATATAGCCTCTGTGAGCTCCAGCTTTTTAGAGTAAGACTGTTGGTTGTGAACTGCCTTTTGAATATCTGTTCATCGTGTTACTGCTACAAAGTGAACTGATCAGAAGATAAATTCATGTTTCTCTTCAATTATTCATATTAACTTGCCAGTTCAGAGCGGCTTGGAGAAGCAGCCTTGCCTTGCCTGTGATGTCTCAAAGTTTATCTGTCTGTTGTGAAAGCTAGATTTATGGAGGAAGTTAATTTAAGAATAAATTAAAATGGAACACGGTGTTGAATGACAGCAATGTTTAGATAGCTCTAACCAGTATGTACATTTATTTTGGTATTAGTTCTCAGTTGCATTATAGAGGAACAGAAGTCTCCAGTACCAATATTTCTTGCTAATTTCAGCAAAGAAAAAAGGAGTGGAAGGTAACAGTTATCACTTAACAGTATAAAAACATGAAATATATATTGCATGGTGATACCATGTTGCTCCCATCGGGAGTACAACATTCAGAGGCTCTGCAGCACTTCAGGGAAGCAATGGGACAGTGAATGGGACCTCAGGCATGGGAGGCCACCAGGGTTTGTGACTCAAGGTTTACCGACTTGGGATTCATTTCAGTCTCTTTCAACTAATGGAATGGATCAGAAGTGATCTAACTCATTGACTTTGGATGCTATCATAAATATAATTATTGCTAAGAAAAAAAAAATTGCTCTTTAAAACGTTGTTTCTGCAGAGGCATGAAATCTTGACTGCTCAAGACAAGTTGTTTTGCTATGGATTCATTACATTTGAGAGTTCACATTAAGGCTTATTCTTTTAAATTTTTTGCCTTTTTTTTGTTTTTCTTCCAAGTTGAATGTCTTGCTTTGTAAGTACATACAACAGTACTAAGTGGTCACTTAGTATTGCTGCATTAAAACCTCTTACATCCATCAGCCTGCAGAAGAGAGCCCTCCTCAGGAAAGTACATATGTAACACTTCAGGTTAAAGATAACAAACACACAACACATTCCTCCATACCTCATAAACTCCTGCAGGGCTTGTCCTTACAGACAAAGGAAACCTGTGTTTGTTGGGGTCTCTTTTGTGTGCTGAACACACAAATTGTGCTCAAGTTAGACTACAGTTCAGTTATTTGACAAGATAGACCCTAATTTGAGCTTTACTGTAACAAATGGTCCTTTACTAGTTTCTGGTGAAAAGTTGCTGCCTTTTCTTTACAGAGGAAGCATATTTGTTATTCCACTATATTATAATGAAACTCAAAACATCATACATAGCTTAAATCAAAGCCTATAAACCCATTTCTCTAGGGTACAAAGTCAAGTTAACTGCAGAGCATCTGAAATCTAAGCCTATTCTCACCTGAGGTGATGTTAATTTCTTCTTCAGAACTGTATTTAGCAAATGGGTATTAGTAGAGAATAATAACGTCTATTCCATTTTGCTCAACTGGCTGGGTTTTTCATTTGATACAGAAATACCATAATGAAAAGAGATGGGGATTCATAAAAATCTTGAACCAGCACAGTGGTCCTGCAATGCTTTCTTGCCTTGATGGAGCACATTTGACCTCTGGCTGTGAGCCAGAAGGCACCATTGAAATAAGTATTAAACTTGAAGAGAGCCACTGCTGTCAGCCTACATGTTGGAGTCTGAGTGTCTGGAAAAATGAGACTGTAGTGTCAGAGAAATGAGCAAGGGACTGTCAAAGCAGGGAGTTCAGCGCTGACCTGCTCTAGGGATATCATTTATTAAAAAGGTTTATTTATAGTGTTATTAAAGCCCTCACATTTTGCTCCACAGAAGTTTATTGTCATCTGCTTTCAGTAGCAATTATCATTTCTTAGTTCTGTTGTGATCTGAAAATGTACTTTTGTTTTTGTATGATACACCCGTTTTCAGCAATTCAGATAATGCATCATGAACTGAGGGGCAGAAATGTTGAAAAAGCTTCCTCGCATTGATTTGATTCTGCAGTTTGAATTTTTGGTAATTAAGAATTTTCATGTGACAACTGAATATTTCTATGAGAAAATGGATACGCAGCAGCCTATTCACATTAATTGAAGTACTTGCTTGTTCATTAATTGCATAGCAGCATCTCTTTATTCTTTTGTTACTCAATTTAGCTTTGATCATTTCCAATACTTTCATCTGAAATCAATGCAAGTTTTCTTGATGTGTAGCGGGCAAATACATTGGAACTCATTTATTTCCCTATAGTAGCTATATTTTATCTTCCAAAGCAGAAAGCAATGTGTTAGTTTGTTTTACTTTTAAACAGTTAAAGACGATATAAGTGGGATTTTCAGAAGTGTGCAGGCTGCATGAGAAGCAGTTAATTACGTGACCTACATGCTGTGATGCAGGCACAAGTCTGCTCAGTGGCCTGTGATAAAAGACCTTATTAGATGCTGTAATGATTTACTCGTATGTTTATCTGCAGACAGATATAACCTTTAAAAAGAAAAAGCACGAAGGGAAACAAAGGAAAATTGCTCAAATTAAAGCCCTGTAGAAGTAGAGGAGAAATTAATAGCATAGATTTAAATCCCCAAGGAACGTACACTCAAACTTATGTAGTTTTTCATAGTGGATACCAGCAGCTGTGTGATCTAAAAGCAATTAATCTGTGTTTTAGCCATGTCCCTTAGTTTGTTGTTCTCAAGCTGATGTTCTAGTGTAATTTTTCCTTTTCATTTGATCTTGTCTATCCGTGCCCTTATGGATCCATCCAGTTTCCCATACTACTCTGATTTCAGTCTTGCAAAACTGGTCTCTTGTCCTCTGCCTAGAGGATGATAGTATTTGCTTTAGTTTTCCTGATACATTTTCTTTTTGTCTAACAGTACCTGTTTTGCACTACAGCAGCTAGAATGTGCTGTTTGCTTGTGTGTGGAGGCACGTCATGGTTCCAAGTACCTGGAAAAGCTCTTCCTGGTGCTTCCATTGTGGAGCAGAGCTGTATCTGGTGGTGGGGTGGTCTCTGACACCAAAAGCAGGAGCGTGAACCACCATTCACTGAGCTCATTCAGCCTGGGGGGATGTTTCAGGGCTGACCTGCACTGCCAGAGAGGTTTACAGTGTTTTACAGAGTTTAGATTACAGAGTTTATGAGTTTGGTTCTTTGACTACAGACCATTAACATTAATTAGAGTGTTAATTAGATTTGCATCTATGCAGACATATGCTCCCTGGAACTGGAAAGCTGGGTGGAGATTTCTGTGTTTTCCTTTCTGCTCGTCTGTCTCTTCACAGGGCACAGTACATTCAGGTGGCTTTCTCTGGCTGTCTTTTCTTGCAGAACACCCTATGCACTGCCTAACAGGAAACGTGAAGTCTCCAGCTGAGATGAGAGTACAAGATTGTTGCTGTACTGCATTTAAACATTGCATTTAGCTGCCTCATACCTGCTGTGCTCATAGAGTCAGGATTTCTGAAAGACACAGTTGGGATGAGGAACATTCCCCATGCACATCTTCTGCCCACCTCCAGCCAAACAAAGCACAAGGCAGTGTCCATGTGATCCCAATACAGAGCACCATTGTCTTTCTTCCTGCTGTGTTCTTCAGCTTTCTTTACTTTGCTTCAGACATAGTTTTCTTTGCAGCTCTTTGCAAGAGTCTGGGGACACCAGATTAATGCAGGCAGGAATATCATGTTCTATTTATTCGAATAAATTTATCCAAATTGTTCTTTTTAGACATCAAAATATAAGACAATGTAGAGTGTCCTGACCTGGCAGAGAGAATGGTATGATGTTATTTTGTAAGTTAACTGTGAAAATACGTAACATGATATAAAGGCTATTTGTTAACTCCCTCTGAGAGAAAAACAGGGAGTCTACTGTAGGCCAGGAGCTACTGGATTACCTTGAAATTATCATTTGCCAATAATCAGCTGTGAGCATTGAGCAGGGGTACTTAACTAGCTGAAATTACCAGGGATGGCTGATTTAATGAGCTCTTAACTCTTACCCAAGGAGAGCTGCCCTCAGTGCTTTTCAGTGTGGCTGGCTGCGGCTGCACACATCAGTTCCTGGGGAAAAGAAGGTGCATTAGCCGAGCTCACTCAGCTCAAAGGCAGCATTTTCTCCCTTTGCTAGTGAGTGTGGCTGATGGGAGCTGAGGAGCTGTGGTGCCACATTACAGTGCTAAGAAAGCTGTGGTGCTGTCATCACTAACTCAGCTGACCCTAATTTAAGAACTAGGTCACACCTGAGGCGAGAGACTGGGTAGGTTGTTTATGTTGGGTTTTGTTTTCTTTTGTTTTAAAGAGTACCTCTAAGCCAAAGGATTAAGAAAACAAACGAAATCCCTGTGAGTAAAACAAAGTGGATCTTTTGCAAGATTTTTAAATGTATTGGCAACATACAGTGAGGGGGATGCAGCATGCAGGCACCCACTTTTTCTGCCATCCCTCTTGTATAGGTGTGTGTGTTATATGCTTTTATTGTCTATTAGACTGATGGTAACTGAGCTGTGGTATGTAACATATATTACTCATATTATTTAGTGCAGAAATCTGCATGAAAGTATGTCTGAGTCATACCAATGTGTACTGGAGCCAAGAAGAGTTTTCTTCTTCAGGTTTGTGTATGCTTCGAGCCACAGGCATCGTGCTACTTTGCAGGCAGCATCTTTCTGGGTATTACTAAGAGGTCAGCTTTTTTTGTTTACAGAGAGTCTTTGGGAAATGTACTTTTTTGTTGTGAGTTGTGAGACATTTCATTTGGTTAATGATAAGAGCTTCTTATAAAACCCATAAACAAAGGTTTGCCAGGTGTCAGAAGTCAGCTGGTTTTTCCCCACACGTCTCTGGGCTGGAAACACTTAGAGGGACTGGAGACAGGAGACAATCCAAACCCTTCATGCAAAGGGGGATTACATGGAATGGACAACCCAAGGGAATAACAAAAACAGAAACAAAACAAACACCATCCTTACTCATAAGAAGTGTGCTTGTTGTCAGCTTGAACTGCTTAAGATATATTTAGTGCAGCTGTTTTTATCTCTGCTTACAAATTGCAGATTGAGATATGTATAATAATAAGGAAATAATGTGCTTATTACATATATTTAGTTTTTAACTTCTAAGCTGATTTAGAAAATGATTTTCTCTGCTAATATTCTGTGATTCAATGCAGTATTGAAATATATGTTAAAAAAAAACACAAAACAAAACACCAAAACACAACAACCTTCTGGCACAGTAAAAAATCTGTGTTTAAAAAGCTTGCAGATATAAATATTTAATACCCCGGTGGGCAACACAGCACTTCCAGCAAGATTCATGAGCATCTGATGTGCCAAAATAATTCTGCAGTCTTACAATTGGGTGACCTTAATAATGGCTAAGAAGTGGTTTTCTGAGTACCTTATGTAGCCCCAAAATGAAGAGAACCCTTCAGTGGTGACCCTCCTTTATCACCTCTTCTCCCTCATCTCTTTTTTACCTGAAAGTTGGTGCTTTTGTGGTTTTCCAGCAGGCTGCACAGGAGGAGAATTTGTGTATTAGTTCCCTTGTTTCTTGAAGGGGTGGGGAGGGAGAGCTAATAAAAATGTGGAAGCATGGGAGCTTTGGTTTTTATCTGCTGCCTTAGTTGAGATGCATTGCTGTATGTGGTCGGAGTAGTTCCAGGGGAGCAGGAGGCAGGCTGCATGCTGACCTCTCAGCACTTCTTAGGAGAAAACAAATGAACAACCAGCATCTGCTTTAGCACCACAAGCTGATTTCTTTACTGCATCTCAGAGCAGCACTGAGTACTGGCCTCTGCCATCACAGGGTCAGCGTTGTGCCCAGACCTAACAGGGAATCAGATTTCCTGAAACAGTTGTGTGTCAGTTCGCCAGAACAACATGGGATTTAAGGACAGTGTTACATTTCAGAAGAAACATGTCAAAGCGGAGTACCAAGGGCTCGGTACTAATTAATGTTAAACCTTGATCCACCTTGGAAAGGGGGGAGGCAGAGGATGAAAAAACAGATACAGTATGGCAGGTTCTCAGTGATTAATTCCAAATTGTCTCAGTTCTGTTTTTATAACAGATGCCCCAAAATCCTGCACCTCCACAGGGCAGCATCATGGTCTGAATGTGAGTGCAGCTTCGTATCAGTATGGGGCACCACCCACTCACTGACTCGATCAAAAAGCTTCTTTTTGTTATGCCAGCAAAACTGGACTGAAAATATGGAATGGGATTTGGTCCGTTGCCACATAAATACCTAGAAAGTAGCGGGAATTGGATATTGGCTCCGGAACTATTATTGATGTACCTTTTAGGGACCATCACAGAAGTGTGGCATATCTGTTAGGAAGGTACAACATCTGTTGTGCATCTTTTGCTGGCAGTGTGTGGCAGTTTGAGGATGAGGTACTCACAATGTTCTCTGCATCAAATCTTGGTCTCATACAAAAGCTCCCACTGATTTAACATTAAGGCTGTATTTCACCCGCTGCAAAACCTTGAGAGCAAACGTGGTTTGGTTTTGTGCTTGTTTTTCAAAAATTAGGTTTTTTTCATTATCTACCCTAGTAAATGTAGGGTAAAGATGATGCCATTGATTTTCTCCCATTCTGTTTTGCTTGCAAAAAGCACCATATGTGCCAAGTAATACTGCCTTGGATTGTTCTGCCAACTCAGTGCTCTGGTTGGCTAAACATCCTTCTGCTTAAAGAAGATTAGATAGTTTTGTTTCAAAGGTCGTTTTTAATTTCTTCTGGAAAAAGCCTACTTTTCCATTAAGATATTTTATTGTTTGGTAGGGCTTTGAATTATTTATTGTTAACTACCTTACTATAAAAATGATTGCTGTTATCTCCAAAGAACTAATTTTCTGCTTAAAAGGTAGACGCCTTCTGTCTGTATACATGGATATACTGTAGGCATGTATCTCTACAAGGTGTGGTTTTCACAACATTCATAGCTCAAAGACTGTAGCTCATACAAAGCTCAAGATGCTAGCTGAACTTTCCTTTCTACTCTACCTATAGCTAGGGCTTTTCCATATGTGTATGTGTTTGTCTCAGCTGTCAGTGTGTTGTGTGCTATGATCCATATTCAGATGGTTTTTTGTTTCTTTTTTAGTGCTTTGCTGTGCGTTCTCTGGGCTGGGTAGAAATGGCAGAAGAAGATCTTGCTCCTGGAAAAAGTAGCATTGCTGTGAACAATTGCATCAGACAACTCTCTTACTGTAAAAATGACATCAGAGACACCGTTGGCATTTGGGGAGAGGTAAGAACATGCAAACTTCAACTCTTGGAATATGCATCTTGTGTTGTAAAATAGCTTGAAAGAACAACTCTAAGACAAATATTTCCATATTCTGTGTTTAGATTTCCCCATCCCAGTTAGCTCTATTGGAACTGTTCAGGGACAGTGCTGAAATGTTTGTTCCAAACTACTCAGGACCTCCAAAGATCTCCCTCTAATGTTTATATCTTCACTAGTACACACTTGTGTGGATGCAGAGTTGTGGACACACAGGTAAAACTTGAACCCAGTGGAATCCTCCTGGCCAGTGGTTTTAGAGTGATGCTCTGGAGAACATTGTCACATGCTTCCCTGTGACAAAAGGGCTTTAAGGAAACTCAAACTGCTGT
This sequence comes from Coturnix japonica, assembly GCF_054131305.1. Lineage (NCBI taxonomy): Eukaryota > Metazoa > Chordata > Aves > Galliformes > Phasianidae > Coturnix > Coturnix japonica. The sequence goes on from NC_140666.1 coordinate 70,532,508, forward strand.
CACTGTGCTTCTAGCATGACTGATGAGATTGAGAATGATGGACAGATGGCTTATTTTAAGATGATTACATATCAGTCTTTCAGAAGGAAATGAATTTCATTAATCTCTCTGTTGTTTCCTCTCCAGTAACTCTTGAAAGCAATGACCAATGTTCCTCATCTTTGCTGGATGTCAAATTCCCACAGAATGAGGAAAAAACAGAGAGCTCAGTTTTTTCTACCACTCTCTTTGCAAGTTTGTAATCCCGTCCATTTTTCAAATGGTAGAACTTTAATCAACTTGAAATATATCAGTTCAAAGTCACATTTTACTTTGGTTTAAGAGTTAATGTTCACACTTTTCCATATTCTTCTCTGTCAATCTCATTGGTGTTTATTCAAATCTCTTGCCAGTTTTCAATCCAGACTGGTGTAAAGTTGTGTTCTCTTGAAAGGAATTTTTAATTAATTGCTTTTAATTTTCATTTAAAGAGTAAACATTAGCACAGTGAAACGGTAGAGACACCAGGTTTGAATTGGTGACCCCTGAAGTAAATTGTCACCTTGATTTTTAAAAGAAATCATTACAATATTTTTTTTCTGCTGACAAGGTAGTATTTCATGAGTGACTGGAAGAGGCACAGTTTAGTGAGGAATCTGAAAAGCGTGTGGTTATCACTGACACCTCAGATAGAACACGTACAGCAGAAATCTATTACAAAGCCGGGGCTGATGACTGCACACAGGGGTTTTAAGATTGCCTCAAGATTTATTTTATCTACAGTGGTAATGAAAGTGAAATTGAGACTGGGATCATCTCATGTTTTCATGATTAAAAAATCAAGGGATAGAAAAGCAAATCACCCTGAATAAAATTCTGACCCTACAGAAACTTTGTCACTAGCTTTAGTGTGAGTTTTCATTCCTCCCTGTCACCTTTGAAAGAAGATCTCTGTAAGTTTCTAACTTCTGAAGTTCTCTATAATGGAAGAAAGAGAAAGAAGTTTGTATTGCTACTTTGCCATGCATTACATTCTTCTGCCTCATAAAGTCACTTACATAAACAAGATTTATTGTTGCTATTAGCCTAAGCACCGCCATACATAGCGCTTCCCTGACAGCTTGTTGGAACTGAGTCTTTCCTGTATTCCTTTCCCTATCCTTCCTGTGAGAGCCATCCTCAGCATGAAACTTCAGGTCTCTGCAGCTCTTCAGCCGTCTGAGACAGTCAGGTTCAAGCTCCCCATGTGTCTGAATCATTTCTTCATGCCCTGTGTGGTATTTCCATCTTTAAAATAGCTTTAGTGTGTAAAGCAACAAAACTTAGCAAAATATATTGCTTCTGGCTGCAGCTAATCTACCCCTTGTGCACTGCAAGAATAATTGACTTATGTTACTTATCTGCCCATTCTCCAGCTAATTTGGATTTCATTGTATTATCATAATCCCAGTGTATTTTGCATAATGAACAGATTTTACCTTCTTGTAATAATTTCCTTCTGGAATAAATACATAAGTAGAAAATGGGTCCAAAAAGTAATCTTTTAACACTTGGTAACATTCTTTGCACAAACCATTTACTGCTTCTGACTTCTAAGCATATTTCTTGCTCTTTTTCTTTACGATTAATCTGTTTTCTATTTAGTTTCACCATCATTCCCATCCTCCTATGCTCTTCTGGCTTATTTGATTTCCCATGTTTTTGTCTCATTTACACACATGGTTATTACAGCTGAACAACATCTTTGTGTAGGCACCAGGCTGCACACCAGCCCACATCCCTCTCCCATCCTGCATCCCCCTCAGTACTCATGTCTCAGCTCTATGTCACAGTGCCCTTTGAATGTCCATTAGGGGAAGTGATCAGCCCCATGCGAGGCAGAAAGCAAAAGTTGGGCACCTGTTATTCAACACCTGCGGTTCACCACCTTCCTTCCCCCCATCAGTGGGCAGGCAGTGTCTGCCTCTCCCCGAAGTGGCCTTGAAACCCTGAGGTCAGGGTGGCATCAGTGTATGTCATATAAAAACACAAAAATTAGACATCATTAAAACTTAAACCACAGTAAGCAGACAGAGAGAGGGTTTTTGTGTCACTGAGGTGAAGAAAAAGGTCATTTCTGAAACATCTGTCAGTGGGATGTCAGAACCTTTCCATTCTTTCTGGTCATTTATATATTCTAGCACAGTAGAGGAGAAACAAATTACTCCATATTTAGCTCATAGTTCCCTCCTTTTTATCAGTAGGAGCTTGTCTTAAGTCTCAACAGGATCCTTTCCACGAGATTCCACGGTCTGCAGTCTCTGAGAAGGGAACTATTAGATGTGGCAGAAGCAGCAGCAGACTTTTTGCAGTTGCTAGCTATAGGAGGAAGATTAGTATTTGTGAATTAGCATCAAAAGGAAAATTGCTTCTAAATTTGTTTCCTCAGTGGAATAAGCATTCTCCTTGTTCTTATGCACTAGAAGAGCCAGGGAGAAACCCCGGCTCCAGGATTCTGCAGTTGCTGGCAGAATTTTACTGCATTCTTTACTGCTAGGTTTTCCCCTTTAAGTAATCTTTCTTTAAAGATTATCATGTAAGTAAAAGACAGCATACAAATTTCTGTTCCCATGGCCCATTGGCTAAAGTTTATGGAAACAAAGCACATATTGTGTGAGAGAGGGAGCTCTGCCATAGGTGCGGATAGGGACTGATGCAAGCATTTACATGGTTCTTCTTCTATATTTATAAGAAAGTACTGAAGATAGGATAAACAATTTGTTGAATAACTCACTAGCTTGCATTTGAACAAGTCAAACAGTTGCATTTAAAAGTTAGCTTTTTGTGATTGGGACCTTTTAAAAATACATTAGTAGCAGAATGCTGTCTTAGGTCTTCTTCACATTGGAACTGAGTAAACGTGTTTTTAGTTGCTTTTGGAACAAACTGTAACTTGGCATCAATTTAGAGGATGCAAGGCTTAACAGTGCAAGCATAACTCCTTAATACCAATCGGTTTGAGAGGAGAACGTGCTCTGTAACTGTACATTTTCTGGCGTTGCAGGGCAAAGACATGTACCTGATATTGGAAAATGACATGCTGAACCTGATCGACCCCATGGATCGTACAGTTCTTCATTCACAACCCATAGTGAGCATCAGAGTTTGGGGAGTAGGTCGTGACAATGGCCGGTGAGTCTGCACTCTCTTTGTTCTTACTGACTTTGTGCTTTTTGTGTCTTGCTGTTACCAAGTACAGATATGCCAGGAGTAGGTTACGTATCAAACCTACTGAGTGATTGTGACCCAGAGATGATGGGAGGATGGGCAAATTTCTGTGACCCGATTGCGTCTTTCTATACTTCTTACTTCTGTGAATGACTGGTGTGGAGGGGTTCATTTATTATTTATTTCTTTATTTTACTGTTCTTTTTTGCCTCCATTGGTGCAGATTTTTGAGAGATCTAGAAGAGCAAATCCAGTTTGAAATGGTGGGAAGTAAAGAGCTTTTTACTTCTTATGAATAAACCATTACAGTGCTTTGTTTGCTTTAGAAAATGAGCGCACGTTTCCCTTCAAGTCAGATTTTGTAGGAGCTTGCTTTGGTCAAGAAATAAGAGCATTTTAAGGAACATCTGAATGTGATGCAGGTTAGGAAACCAGCTTTGCTTTTCATTAATATTTTTGAAGCGTTTTCAGTTCTCTTTTAAAATACTTAGATTTCTTTTTAAAAATAATTGGAAAATCTTTTTGTTACGGTTATCACGTAACGTGTCACATTTACCCAGGTTGGATTCCTACTTCTAAAGGCAAAACTAGTCATAGAAATATTGATGCTGAAAGGGGGCATCTAACAGAAATATGTCTTTTGCCTCCTTAATGTGGATGTAAGCCCCATCAGTAAGGCGGGAGCTGATAGGAATCATTGTGTGGAGGTCAGACCTACAGCCTCCAACACTGATGAAAAGCTACATACAAGTAAATAGCATCTCTGATTCCATCCCTGCCCAGTTTAGTAATGTATCTGGGGATCCAAAATAAATTCCAGTTCTGCTGAGATTTCTGCAGAAACTCACCTATCTAATAAGAATGAAGTCCTAGTTGTAAGGAATATGTACATGAAGTATACATCCAAGTTTAAAGTTTACACAAAAAGAGATTTTATTTGGGACATCAATAGAGAAACAGTGATAGAACAGATACACTACTCTTTTCTCACGTTTCCACCATCAGAAGAGGGATCTGGCCAATTTGTATTGAAACCGAACACTTCTTACCTCTACTTTTTCCTGTTTGGGTGCTGCAAATATCAGCAAGAAAGCATTGCTGTTCTTCATATATTACTTTTCTGGGAAGCTGAGAAAATCCTACCTTCTGTCATGAAATTCTTCTAGAAGATGTTGCTCATAAATGTTGTTAATTATCTACGTTTTGTATTCCAAGAGCCCATGTAACAAAATGTAATTAGATTTGTTCTGAAAAGAAGTTGTGGAATTTTGAAATACGGTAGAAATGTGTGTTTTCCTCAATGTTGACCTTTCTGAAACCCATAAAGATCCACCAGCCCTCATTTTGAACTGCATTTTACTTGTAGTAAAACAGAGCTAGATTTTGCTTTGGAAGATGAAAAGGTTTTCTAATGACACCTGACCAGATGATTTTCTAAGCAGTGCCATAATGAAAGATTGATGAAATAAAGCGATCTGCTGATGAAAGTTTAATCTGAGGATATGTCTGGTAACTCACCTCAGGCAGAAACATCTACTGGAAGGCTGTAATAATGTTCTCCATGTGCTGCACTGTTACCTTGACCTCTAGAGTTACTTCTTATTTTTACAACAGTTGTGTGATAAGCAAAAGCTCCACTGTTTTGTTGACCTAAGCTATTCAGTGATTTTGTGTTTTGAAAGGTAGCATCACTTGTTTCCAATTAATCATTTAGTAAAGTATATTTGACCTTAAGAGACACCAGAGTGCCTTGGTAAAACTGTGAACAAAAGCAGGTTTCTGCAAGAGAAGTTGGTGGCTGTGCATGAATATGCGTGTAGACTCTAAGCTCCAGTGTTTCATATGCAACGTGGGCATTAAAGGAAAAGACATATACTTCTGAACATCCTTTTGATTGGCTGTATTTCTTAGGCAGTGTGATGTTTTTAAGAGTAAAAACCATTGTACTTCATTATCTTTACCGCCTTCCTCCCCTTTCTATTTTTTAAAAGAGCCATGACATTTCCTTTAATATTATTTGTATATGTGAGAAAAGTCCTAGTACTTGCTTAAATAGTTTGATTTCAAGATCAGTGATCTCATTGCCACATGAAGACTTTGTGGCACCACAGGTGTATCAGTGAATAATTGGCAGCAGTGCATTTTCCTAACAATCAGCCCTTGGCATGGATTTTTCTGGAAAAGCATCTTGGGGAATATCAGCCTCCTAAAGCTGTTGAAGGATTGTTCTTTCCAGTTGTGAGCCACAGGAGTGTACATTCATCATGCTTCAGATTAGGTTTTGTGTCCCCTTCTCAACTGCTGGTACACGCCTTCTGCATCTGAGCTCCTCACTGACAAGGAAGGGAGAAGAGGTAATGGGCCCATCAATTCTGTACAAGAGTTTCTGTTAGCACATTTCCCTGAATCTTCCTTCATTACTTTCCCACCAATCCAAAGTGCAGCTACACTGTCCACTGATGTCAGTGGAATTTGCGTGTATCAAGTACCTTTGAAAATCAAGTGGCGAAATATAGATCTGGGAATCTTTCTCTAGACTTGCAGACTTGGAAGTTTTTGCTTGAACAGCGTTTTAATTTTAATAGTGAGTGTATATCGAGCTAAGAGGAATGAGATGGGTTTGGGTAAGAACTGGTTTGTTTGAGGACAAAAGGCAGTTGAATGAGGAATCTGCAGGCTGCACTGCAGCAAGGAAGGTTATCTATCTCAGGGGGTTATAATCCATGTTTTCTGGCTAAAGCTGCACATTTACACAAACTACCTGAGCCCCACTGTGCATCACATTGTATAGATGTGAGATTTTAGGAAGGATTCTTGGCCTTAACAAGGGAATTTAAAGCTTAGTACAGACAACAAAGGTAAGGATAGTGTGCTTGGAGTGTCTTGGTGTATCTGTAATTTATCATTCTCCTTTTCAAAACATATTTTGTGTGCAAGCAACACAATATCAGGCTTCAGTGATGTATTCAGTGATGTGGCTTATAAGACCATTGTTCAGGGAGGTGGTGAAGCTTTGCTTTCCCTTTGAGGTGATGATTGAAACCCTAAATGCGCTATGAGGTCAAGTCTTTCTCCAGTTCTTAGAGAGAAGCTTATCGAGTTGTACGAGATAACAAGTAATAAACTTTCTCTTCCACATTGAAAGGACATGGTCAAGAAAAGCTGAAAATAAATTAAAACTGGGATGGTGCATGCACCTGCTCTTCTGAAAAGATAACACCCTTCAAAGCATGTGTAATTCCAGCTGAACTCTTCAAACTCAGAGACACCACAAATCAATACTCCCTATTCCCTTTGGTCTGTGTAACCTTGGAATAAGGACAAAAAATACAGTGAGGAATCATGTAATAGGGCATAGGTGAGGGATTATACAGGAAGAAAAGGATTGTACTGGCTTTTCTGACCCATATTCTTTGCTGAGTTTTGTAAGTAATCTTTTCCTTTCTCCTTTTCTCTAAGCTAGTTGTATCTGAACATCCTTTTCCATATATTTTGATAACATTTTCCTCTCACTAAACAGTAGTTTAGGTGATTATCTATACAAAGCTTCAGTGAATGTCCATAAGGCCTGGCATTACTATTTGCAAGTGCAGTGCTTTGTAGGAAGGGGTGATAATACAACATGACTGAAGGGGATATAGTTAAGCAGGTGCAAAAAGCTGTATGTGTGCATTCTTGCTTTGATTAATGAAAGTAGTTCATCTTAAATTTAAGGATTTAACCTAACTGGTAGAGTAGATGGAAGGTGAGTTAAAATACTGCCATACTAACTTGAAATAAACACCTGTAATTTTGCACTGATGTGCAGTTTTGTATTAATAGTGGCTTAAGCTGTGTGTGGGCAGCATCCCCCTATCTCTTCTGCTTAATTCACTAATGGGATGAGAAATGATTTTGCGTGACGGTAAGGGACATTTTTAAGGATGAAGTGCTTATTACTGATGAATTCACCCTTAGATAACAGCTGAAAAAAGGATATGCTTAGGATGAATCTTGGCTATAGATATTTGGTAACCTTTGAAAAACCAAAATGCAGAAACAGCAGCTTAGAAACACAGTGGCTGTGGATTGGCAGTAGTACAGTGAAGTGTCACAGAGCAGGGGAATTGGGACAGGCACCTAAGAGGGGAACTGTGAGGATTGCTGTGGGAGGGGATGGGAATGAAGAGTGGTGTGGGAAGCTCAGGACGATGCTGTGGCACTGCATTGGGAGGAAGTGAGAAAAAAATGGCAGGAGGTTGCTCTCCTCATTAGGAAAAACAGCCACTTAGAAAGTGCCACTTGCTGCATTAGTGGCTGAGAGTGACCAGTAGTGCTCAGTCAACTCAACAGAACCCTGCTTAAGTATTTTATTATAACATGACTTTAGTGGGAAATACTGTATGTAATTTGGGAACTGCATGTAGTGCTTCTTCTGGGAGTCACGCTTGAAATTATATTGGGAGCCATTAAACTGTTTTTCCCTCTCACAATTAATTTGAATTATATATCTAAGCCAGGACTACAAATAGCTGCAGTGATGCAGCCAGGTTATCTCAATTAGTAAAAATGATGGTGTGCCGACTGGTTTACTGTGTTTCTCCAAAGCTGTGCTAGAAAATCTCCACACACTTGCTGTGACTCTGGCTATTAAACTCTAAGGCCTTAGGATACAACCAGGGTAATCTGTGTGGCAGCCATTTAAGTTTGCAGGTCTCTTCTTAGTATCTGGGCTGCCTGTGAAGCTACTGTCTGCCATTTTGATGTGGGAATCTGATGCTTTCTTCTGGTATTCTTTTCACTACATGTTAATCAAGCAGGTGCTATGCCCAGGCTGGATTCCTGTAGTTATTTCCTTTAACTCCATGGCAAAACACTGATGCAAGTGATGCAGACAGCAGCTGCTTTCCTGCTCCATAGCTGTGAGCAGAAAATTTCCCACTCCCAGGCATTCTGCTTGCCCTTCTTGTTTTCAACACCCAGCTAGGAGCTTGGGTCTTAAGAGACTTAAAATTAATTTACCATGCCATTAATTTACCTTGCCATGTGTACAGGTGCATGCGCAATCACTTGCTTCCTCTCAGCAGAGACTGTGCCAGCACGATGTAGCATCCTCTTTCAGAAGCCAGTTGGAGTTGGCTAAGGTGCCCTTCCTTCACCTGCAGTGGTACTGAGTTTATACAGTTAGTTGCACTTCTCTCAGGTATGTGACTGTGTACAGGAGTCAGCTATGGAATAAATTTTCCTGGCAGAATTAGATTTTGATCGTTTTATGAAAGCTTGAAAATGCTTCCTGTTTGATAATACTTCTCTTCCAAAAGCAGAGCAAAATAAAAAGCAAGAAGAACCTACAGCATTCTTTCTATTCTCAAAACTATGTAAAGTCTTAGGTCCTGGTAGGAGATAAAGGAAGACAAAGTTAGTGCACCAGTAACTTATATTTTGCTGGACTATTTTATATTGAAGCCATTCCATTACTAATAAGGTGGGCATATAAAAGTCTTTAGAGGAAAAAAGGCACAGAGAGCTTAAGTCACTGAAAAAACAAGCAGTGTTTTAAGAAAAATCATGTTATTGTCATACTTACAAGCCCCATGCTGGCTGTAATGTTTGATACAACTCTTTGTTACCTTGATTATAGCACATTTGCATGAGCAGTAACAGACTTTCCATCTGTGGCTTACTTGAAAAGGTCAATGTTTTGTAAGACCTATTTACTTCATCTGTTTTGTATTGTAGGCAAAAACTTGACTTCCTAAAATGATTACTGTACTGGGCAAGTCATTTCTGAGAGAGTAATTCAGATGAGAAAATTTCCTGTGCAGTGGAAAGGGTTTAATTTGATTATCTCTGCATTACACTATTTAATGAAACGTGGGGCTTTCGTGACGTGGTAATACACCAAATTAAAGAGACAAAATGTGGACAGAAAATGATCCGCTTCTAGTTTTACTTTCTGTACAGACATTTCTGCGTACTGCAGAGCCGTAGGTGGGATGTTTCTGTATTTACCTTCTCTGTGTAAATATTATATCCACCTACATAAACACAGTTTTAAAACTTGCATCAGTGTTATGCTCCTGATACCCAGGGAACCTGTGGAATACCCAAGTATTTTTAGACTTCAGTGGTCTTCTGAAATTTGGCATATGCTACAATAGATTAAGGTCAAGGTCTTCTATCTCTCTATGAGCATCATCACAAACTTAACAGAGCTGCACCAGTATATTAAGTGGGAACTTGCCTCTAAAATACAAGAGGATGTGCTTTCTGTCAGCTGACCACTTCAATTATTTAAATGGTGTATCTGCCTCGGGACTCCTTTCCATGCTTGCTACGAGCTGACTGCAATTCAAATATTTATATGCAGCGTGTCCCTCTGTAAATCATAGCATAGACTGTCTTACATGTATTTAGAAAGCATTTTCACTTTAGGTTTACAATTCTGAGGATGATATGCTGGCTTGTTTCCTCACAGCAACTGTGCCAAAGAAAAGCACCTTTGTTTGGCAGTGGTATTCAGCTCATTGCCCTCTGGCAGTGGGGATAGGTAGCGTGCTAAAGTCTCCTTCATAGATGTGGATTGATTAGCAGAAATTTGCATGCTCATTTGAGTAGACTAAAAGATTTTTTTTTCCGTAGATAATTCGGTTGTCTTAAATATTTAAGGCTTTTTGTTTTACTGATTTGACTCATTTTTGTGCTTTGATAGTGTTACATGAATGTGTTTTTGACCCGTGCTTGATAACAGTGAAAAATCTGCGTTCATTGTTTCTCATGATGTTTCATGTAATTTCTGTTCCTCTTAATTCAATCTAATGCCATAAAAATAAATTCAACTTATAATTTGTAAGACGTATTAAATACAGAACTCAGTCATTTCTAAAATTTACTGCTTGAAGTTCCCCTTTCCCCACCCCGATAAATTTCAGAGCTGACTAAAAGTACGCTCTTGTGCCCTCTGAATTTGACCAGACTCTTATTATAATTATAATTAATGGGAGGTTTTTCATTAACTTCAACGTGAGTTGGGTTAGCCCATAACATACAGGCACAAGCTTGGGAAACCTGGGTGTTGCTTAGTATAACCATTGTAATGCCTCTGGGAGCACCAGGATAGCTTAAGCATCATTGCTTGGCAGGGCTAGGGTGGTTCTTGTAGAATAAAAGAACAGGCAGAACACCGAGGAGCACATAATGAATCTTAGAAGAATATAAATGAGTTTGAGGTCTGTAAGGTCGGGCAGGGTGGCTGGTTTCAGTATTTGATTTGGTATCCTGCTGTTTTACAGAGATGAACTAAGTGAATTTTTCTGCTTTGGCCATGCACCTGTGAAAACTGAGCTTCTCTTTGTTCTGCATTGCCTATAGTGACATGTGTCAGTGTTTGGGGTGGTACTGTTTTTGTCAAGAAGATGCATAAAGGGGAACAGCAGATTACTTAGGGAATAATTTTACAGTAGCCTGAAGTGGATGGTCTGTCTGAATCCTTATGGCTTGTCCTCACCTTCCCAGACAATCTTTTAATAATGAAGGTGCTTCTTTTGGCAAGTGGATAGTATGTCTGGTTCAGTTTACTAGGGATATATTGAATTTGTAGTTATGTATCATCAGTCTTTGTTGACTGAGAAGTTTATTTTCTGTGTTTTCCTTTTGGTGCTGTCTGAAGAATCTAATTACATTTGCATGTCTCAAAAAAAAAAAAAAAAAAAAGTATGTACACATTTAATATAAATATACAAAGCCACGAGAAAACAGATGCACTAAGAACAAATGTTTTTTGGCATTGTCTGTATTTTATTAGGAAAGTTGCCTTTCATCTCTGCTATTGCACAGTTACCAATAGGAACATAATGAGATAAATTAGACAAAGCAAACTGAACAATTGCTCATGTCCTCTATTCATTTCTGAAGTGCACACGTAGCTTCAAGGGTCTCAGTGTAAAAAACAAAGCAAGCCCCTATGGGATATTGCCAATCAAGGCAATTGTAAATGGGATTCATTTTGTCAAATTTCAGCCTTCAGGATTCAAGGTAGCATTTTAAACTTCACTCATCCATCCCTGCATGTGGGAGTTGTGTTTTGTAGTATGTATGGAGATTCTCATATTCCTGTCTGAATCCAGGATTTAAATGTTATGAGATGTTCATGGGATATGTAGTGTTTTGCCCTGAGATAATTCAGCTTCTGGCCATGTAGATCACCTGATCAGCTGAGGAAAGTGTGGTCCCACTGCTGGGTCTGGGGCATATGCTCAGTTCCTTTACATGGTCACCCTGCTATTCACTGCCAGTGTAACTGGGGGCCTGGGCAGACCATCACTGCTAAGTGTGTGGAGATCTGCTCACTTTCTTTGTGGTGTCAAATATCTGTTCCATAATTGTTTGCTTGGCTGAACCTTATCTCTAGTGAGGAACACAGCAGTCTGGAGATGTATAACCTGGCTGGGGACCCAGCAAACTTAGAGGAGAAGAGAGTGAGAGATGAGGCAATGGGAAGCTGATTCCAGGGTTTAGTAATGAAGCCAGCATGTTACTCTTAGCCATACCTCTACTGAAAAGTGCACGGACTGTAAGTATCATGTACCAAAACATCAAAACCAACACAGGAATGAAAAATAGTCCCAGGTTCATTTACTTGAAACTTCAAGCGTGGGATGTAGTGTTAATTGTCCTTGTTCTTACATATTTGCAAGGTTCTACTGGATCTCTTTTCTTGTACCGAAGGAAGGTTCAGGAAGCAGTGGATCTCTGCTATAAACTGTTTTAGCATATTAAAATAGTGTAATTTGGCTTCCCTCTATAGAAGCTTTCAAGTTGGTGTCTAACATTGTCTCACAAGTGCTGTCACTTGGCCAGCTGGAAAACTACCATATCCTGTAGTATTCTGGTTATTGAAAAAGGAGGCGAACAGGGTAGTTGTCAACAGCTATCAGATTAATTATCTTCATTTTCAAGGTTAAAAAGCTATGTGGAATGCATAATGGGACCAACAGTATATAGTACATAGACATTACAGCGTTCAAGTGCTGTTTTGCTTGTGCATGAAAATGCCACTTTCCTTCCCCACAAATGAGGTTCTGTATTTAAGTCAAGCCTTTCAAGAACTTATTTAATACAGTGCCAAAATTACTACAGGGTCTTGAATTCTTGTGAGTGCTGGGCATCCAGCACATCCAGGAAAAAAGGAGTTGGATCTGTTTCTTCTTAGACAGCATCAACAGATTTGTTTATTAAATTCCAGCCTGTTAGTCCCATGGAAATCAATGGAAAGCTTTCAGGACAGCACAGGTTGCCACTCGAGCGTAATTCATCCTGCCAAATCTTGTGCATGGCACACAGGAAGGAAGGAAAGAGTCTCACTGGACTCTCAGGGTATATTTAGGCTGTGAACAAACATCCTGCTCCAAGTGCATCTGCACGGCTGGAAGCATCGACTGCCAGCAAACTGTCCTTGACTTCTTGTCACCCTCTCCTGTCTGCTGGCAGGAACACCCACAGTTGTGCTCCCTGCTCTTCTTTTCAGCTCAGCCACTGGTGTACATTAGCCATATTGGCTCCTTGTCCATGTGGAAGACAGGGCGTGATTCCAGGAGCAGCTCCATGGGCACATGCAAAGGAGAGTCCAGCCATAGCTGGACAGCAGGAGCAGATGTTGGTGTTGCTACAGGTTGCTGGTGCCATTTGTTCCCTCAGCTCTCAGAGGTGTGTGTAGGGGCACTGACTTTTTTCTTTCATGTTTGCCAAAAGAGAATAAAAGCTAGAGCTTGTGGACATTGTTTTTACTGTCCCCATTATAGCAAAGCAACCCCTCTAAATTCAAATCATTGTTACTGCATGTGTCGTGCAGTTTGGGAAATTGAATTATTTGGGGTGTTTGTTTTTTATAGATCAGGGATAAACCTCCCTTCTAGCATAAGCAGGTGCAATTTCATTGAAGCAAACACTGTTACAGCCCTGCCTGAATTCTTGGATTTGGCAGTATATCCTGTCTGCCTTTTAAAGAGACTTCCCTGCTTGCAGTCAGCTGGAGTCACGTTGCAAATGCATTGCTCTGCTTGGGGAAATCTGGGAGAGGAAGAGTCCTGCATGCTTTAGCTTCTCCCAAAGGCTGCTTCTGTTGGAGCTCATTGCTCTGGGAAGTTCGCGGGCTGGAAATACACCGTGTATTGGGTGAAGCCACGTTGCAGGGGGAGGAGAGGGCCTGCTTGGCAGGTCAGAGTGTGCAAATGGTGAATCCATTGGGATGGGAGGAGAAGACACACCCACCTGGTGGAGCCGTGCCCTTCGGGAAGCACCCGCTGGCTCCCAGCTGGAGCAGGAGCAGCACAGGCGTGCACAGTCTGTCAGGAATGGGGAGCTGGCGCGATGCGCTCCGGCTCAGTGCAGAATGAATGAGCTGCTGTTCTCGGGGTGAAGCATCAAGCACACTGCATCAACCGGCTCCTGGATACACGTTGACGGCACTGGGCAGCGCCTTGAGTTGGGGTGTGTGTGTGTGTGTGTGTGCGACCTGCGTGGCTTGCGTTGCTGTTGGCTACAAGAACGAGGTAAGAAACTTAAAAAGTGACATGAAAAACCCTCAGCCCGCCCTCTCCCCGCCTCCCCTCCCCCCCAACACAGGCAACAGTCTCATGGTAGGATTAGCCTTTGTTTCTTGCTGTATTTTTCAAAGCTGTGGTCCGTTAGTCTAAAGCCTCTGTGTGGGTGCCCGTGAGGCAAATCACAGCTCCTGGTGTGACAAAAGGCAAGTCAGACCTCTTTTCTCCAAGAGCTGCCACTTAAAACCTTCGGAGAGCTCCGTGACTGGGCTGTGTGCTGAGCGGTGAGTGTTTGATGCTGCTCTCCCTCCTTTATCCCCTCGCACGCTGCTCATTTGAGCAAAAAGCTAACTGATGGATCTTGATGCTTAAGGATCTTGGTGGGGGGTGCTATGGTTTCAGCTCAAATTTACACGTTCTCAAGTGAGCTGCAGTTTACTGACTGCATATTGACCAGCCTGATTCCATAAAGAATGATCATCAGCTGTTTTTACTGATAATGTTGTGTTAATAACTAAATAGATGCTGTTATGAATAGCAGAAACCTTGTTCAATGAAAAAGAGGCAACCTCCATCTCCAAACAGTGCCTGTGTAATGATTTTTGTGTAATTCCCAGCTAACTTCTGGCCAGGTAGTGTAGGCTTCTTTAAACTCATAATTGCCAATGGAGATCGTTCAGTTTGATATCTTTGTAGAGGTCCAAAAGCCTTTGACATTTTTGAGGGCAGAAGCATTACACAGTGTGGAGGGATGCAGGCATCTGAAAACGTATTTTGTCAAAGTGAAACAGTTAATGGCTCTTCTGACAAAAGAGGAAACTTAGTGATTTAAATGTAATATATTGCCTTGAGATCTCTGCTTTGCTTAATCCTATCTGTATTCATAAAGAATCTGCGGCAGGAGAAGTTGCATTGATTTGTTAATTGATATATAGCTTTGAATCCTCATTATGTTGCATACTGAGGGAAGGGATGAGAGACAAGCACATTCATCTTTTTCTTTAAACTCAGCAGCTTTGCTCTTAAATTAGGTCTCTCTTACCTTATGGAACCTCATCGCTCTCCTGTGCAGTAGTTTTTGCTTTCTTAAAGGATACTAAACATTGCTGACTCTTGATACTTATCAGTGAAATGCATGAAGTGTTTATTCTCTTAGAACTATGGCTTTAATTATGTTTTTGTAGCTGTTGCTTTACAGTTAATGTAATTATAACAACTTGTGAGTGAGGAAAATAATATTATTTAGCCCTGGAGCATTTCTCAGTAAGAACTGGCTTATTTATTTTCATAAGGATTTAGAGGGAAGAGAAAGATCCTGTAGTTTTATTAAGTGATACCAGTTGGCTTTTTTTTTAATGTACAGATTAGTTTTCCTTTCTACAATAGTGGATGTATATAAGTGCATGAGATATCTCTATGTATGAAGTTAAGCACCAGTCAGTCAAAATACAGATGAGGGTCAAGTTAATAGTGAGGGGTTAGTATTTTAGATAACGAAGGTGTGTGCCTGTTGGATGTCTCTGCTGTTTGTCGGGTTGTCCTGTTCAGCAAGCTGTTCTGGTTTGCCATTGGAGCTGCCTGTGTTTCATGACATGAAGTAAAACTCTGTGTTACTGTGGACAACATTCTGATCTAATCGACATCAGAGTGCCTGATATTGATTCAGCTGCCCTGTGAAGCTTTGATTTGTGGCAGAGTGCAGACTTTGCTCCACTGTAGTTTAAAATAGGTTGAGATGGGTGAAGTCAAACCAGGTCAAAAAACTTAGATTTAACAATTCTAAATCAGGGAATGTCAATCCATTAATAAGTGTTCAGTTGAATCTCCTCTTATTAGAAAATTTCTGCTGTGTTGCTGAATTTGGTTTGGTATCTGCCAAAGAAAATACCATATTCATTTAGTGTGCACAGGTGAGGGAAACGGTAAAGTGACCTGAAATTGCTCTGTGATTATTTATGAAGAGGGCTTGAGGAGCAACAAGGAAGCAGCTTGCCTGTCAGGTATGGATGTGAGGTCTAGCACCCAAACCATCAGTGTGATTTAAAAATTCAGAGCCTCTGGTCTTAAGAGTAGAATTCAATTCTTTCAGAATGTGAATTCATTTAATGTGGCAGGCTGCCTCTTATTTTCTTCTTTAAAAATAGAGCCTGACTGGGTTATTGCAGTCTTCATAATATATGAAGCAACAGAAGGCTACATGAAGCCTTCAATTTTTAAGCAGAAATCTTCTTTGCTACCAGCAGTGAATTGCTTAAAAATTGATGGCACAGTCTGGCCCTCAGTGAACAAGGGATTTCTGGAGAGGGTGCTTTGCTCTGTCCTTGTGCTGTGGTGAGAGGCACAGAAACACAAGGCCACAGCATTGGAGTAGTCTTGATGCCCTTTATAAACCACTGCCAACTTCCTTTCAGTGAAAGCAGATCTATTTTCCTAATGGCATACATGTGGTGGAACATGCAGTTAGCCAGACTTGGAGGGAAGCTACAATAATGAAGATATGTAAAGTGTTAACTTCTCTACACTGTTAGCTGAGTGTGTCAGTCACAAAAGTGGTCAGGCTGTAGATTTAAATTCACTCTACCAGTTCAAGGGAAGTACTAATGCTTGCATGTGCAGTGTCGTGCCTCTTCACTCCAGTCTTGTGAATTGCTGGGCCCAAACTGATTGCAGTTCAGATAACGCTTCATGAGTGTCAGATGGACAGTGTGGATTGCAGAGCAGGGTGTTGCCACTGAGCCACACAGATTATTCACCTGCCAGTAGAGCCTGCATTACACTTCAGCTCGCCTAGGGGCACAACTTGAATGTTACTGCTGTGCCAAAGCCAAGGTTTTGGGGGATAAGAAAGAAGGAAGTGGCCATGTGGGGCTGTGCCTGGAAGGGATGCTGATCATCTCTGGATGCTGGAAGGTCGTGGGCTGTTTTTCTTAGAGGTCTTGGTCTTTTTCCCTCAGAAATGAATCTCAATTGCTGCATAGCAGTCCTCACACAATTCTCTAGATATCATCTTCTCACATTATTGTCAGGCTCTGGCTTGACCCTTTTAACTCAACAGCTTAGAAAAGAACATAGAGCACCATACTAAAGAACTTACACAACTGCACTTGGGGTATTTCTGGCACTTGGAGCCATCAGTATAATCTGCCATGAAACTGAAAACTTTCCATGGCTCCTTCTTAGCCTTGTGGTGCATTTCTTTTAGCATTTTTTGTTTGGTTTGGCTTTTTTAAAGCTTAAAGATAAATCATTCAACTCTATTTGAATTACCAGGATGTGAAGGGAATACAGGCATGTAGTTTTCTGTGTGAAATTAATTCATTAATTACAAAGCACTCTGTGAAGAGCTACTGGATTAATTTGAAAGCTGTAATTAACTGGTTAGAAGCAGGCTGCATCCCTGCTTGATATGCTTGCGTCCCACAGTGTGAGAGTCCTACAGCCATGGCCCAGTCATTCCTCACTGCCTGGGGAAGCCCAGCAGCCCGACTGCTTGTATTTTTCTGTCACCTTTCTGCATTTCCCTCTCTTTTTTTCTGTTTCTGCTTCTGCAGTTGCAATGGTGATTATTGTGTACGACTGTACATTGCTTAATGGTGGAGGAATTAACAAATTTCCTTCCAGAGTTTGTGCCAGCAGGTCGTTTTTTGTGTTTAATTCTGTTACGTTCAAAGTCTGATAAGTCTTCAGATGTTTCTCTCTTTTATTTTTCCTTTTCTTTTCCTCCTAGTACATTGTGTCTAAATTGCTGACAGATTTTTCCAGTGAAAAGCTTTGTTCTGAGAAGTAATCACTGTTTGTCCACTTCATATAAAGCCAGTGATTAGTGCATGGAGAAACTGACTGTATTCTCCTGGAAAGTTAAAATAATTCTACTATGATGATTATTAACAAATAAGCATTGAAATACAGAATCCGGGGCTGTCTGTGCTCATAAAATCTTTCAATATTCGCAATATTGAGATCTACTTTTAACCTCTTACATTATGAAGTGTTAGCAAGAGGCATGGTTAAATCCTTGTTGGTTGTACAAAACCCTGTAGAAAGCCCATGAAGCTGAAGCGAAGGTGTGAATGGAGCTTTGGTTGAGGAGTTCACCCCAGGTCACCACTGGATATCGAAAAGGGGAAACTGCCAAGCTCACCACCTGGAAGGAAGCTGAGCAGAGGGCCCTGGGTTACTTCTTCATAAAACTGGGGTTCATGTTTCCATTTTAAAGTATCTGAGAATGATCATTACAGATACAGATCTTGTGTCTGACATAGCTGCTTTCACTAGATGCTTTGTAGAGTGCGTTGGGCAATTAAGATACACTGACACTCTGTAAATGCTGAAAACAGTAATACTAAGATGAAGGAGTCCTTAAGTAGGAAAAAAAATTCCATTACAGGATCAGAAAGTAACTATAACAATTATTTAAATGGCTGAATCAACCCTTTATAGAGCAATTTGTCATCAGCTTCTCTCAGGAGCAGCCTCTGTTTTCTTTTGACAAGGAAAATAGGTCAGGGATGAATTGTGTTCTAAAAGCGACTGTATGCCAGCAGCTTAAGGAGTTGCAGCCTTTCTTTCTACTGGGAACTTGGCCTTCTGCTTTGAGCAAATGAGTGAGAAAAAAGAAGCCTGATATCATTCTTAAATACAGAGGTCACAATTTAGATCCTGCAAATGAAGAAGAAAAAAAAAATAAGGGGCAGGAGAAAAAATCAGGTCACAAGGTTTCATTTGAAAAAGATACGCTCGTGCTTGAGGCCATTTTCTGTGTGCTGAAAACTGTGTACCCTGCTCTCTGGCAGTGGAGGATGGCAGCCGAGATGCCAGAGCAGAAGGGCAAAGTGGTCTTTCTTGCTTGCCTCAAAAATAATAAATAAGCTGGGGAATTCTTGAGTACACTGTTTTTGGTGCCTGCATTTCACTGTTTTTGAGAATAGTCGTAGCTCATGTTGGCCATTTGCATTCCTAACACCTGGTGGTAGTCTCTAAAACATCCCAAAATTTGGCATCTGTTTGCTTGGGTATGTTGGAGTTTGTGCAGAGTATCTTACAAGTTTGATCTGTGTATAATATGCACATGCTCAAGAAGTGCCAGAAGAAAAATACTACAGAAGTGTTTGAAGGAAGCTTGGGAGACAGTCAACATCCTAAAGTTTGTGGATATTGTTGTGCAACCTTGGTAAAACTGGGAGATGTTTATGATCAAAGCATTAATAAAACCAGAATCCTTTTGCCAAGGATGTTAATTTCTATTGGCCACCTATATTTACAGAAATGCCTAACTTAATGGAAGTAAGGTTAAATGAGGGAGGATAAGAATCATAACATCTAGAGCTTTGACAGTTCTTAATGTCATGCACTATGAACTATATCTGTCAAGCTTACTAATTTTGTTTTGGGTAATATAAGGAGATTGAATGTGCTTGTTTTTCCTCTACAGACTAGGTACTAAAAGGACAAATATCTCAGTAAAATGTGAATTTGTTCTCTAGGCAAATATGACAAACAGGATTAACTGTGCTTGAATATTCATATTTACTGGATACTTTATTTTTGATCTAAAGCAATTTTAAGGGATATGTGTATGTGTGCACTATGTTTCTAAGGTGTGAATATGAAATCTTAGTAGAACTCGGTACTTCATAGTTTTATATTTTCCAGGTGTAAAAAATAGGATTTCTAGAGGTCCATAGAGGTCCCCTTTGCATAGATACTGTCACTAGCTCATCTCAGATGTCATTGCTGAAGTAGACACGTGCTTCTTTTAAGCCTGAAGTTTCAAGCTCCTGGCTGTGACATGATTTTTGTGTTGTAAAAGTGTGTTTTAAAAATACAGTTCAGCATTTCCTTTGAATGTTATTTAAATGCCACCATTTTGCAAGAGGTTCCTGGAGCTGGTATCCAGCAATTAAACCCTTAGCTATGTGCATATGCATCCATGCTCAGCTTCTGCTCCTGTGTTGAATGGGTGCATTAGCTAACCATATGCACATTTAGTTAAATCCTGGCTTAGAAAGCCTGCTTTTATTCCGAATCTACTCATTAAGCCATTTCTAAGCAACAAATCAATTTCTGTAAGCTTCACAAACTCACTGAAGTGAGATGTCTAACAGGAGTCAGATCCCTTCAGTGTGCCATCTTTAGTCCTGCCCTTAAGTAGGAAGGGTGATATTTCCACTTCACTGCTTTTTTCTCGATCAGAGCTAGCCTGGATGATGTAGGATCCCACAGGTTTGTGTACTGTGCCTGAATGATGCTCAGGTGGTCACTGGAGGGTAGTGCATGAGATGAAAGGGGAGTGGGGGGGATACTGTTTGCAAGGGCCTGTTGGAGGGCCGGATACACTTTGCAGCAGATGGCTCCTCAGCATGTGTCTTACTAAGATAAAAAGTTGTGGAAAGTAGCTCTGCTCTTGAGAATGGTGGTTACTTCCATATGGACACCACTGCCATGTGCATGGAGTGCTGTCCTGCTTTCAGGGATGGCTGGGGAGAAGCAGGCAGCAGCCCATCTAATTTCCCAGTGTGGTTATCCCTGTGTGGATATGTCATGGGAAACCACATACTGTCTTTACCTGACACCTCCGCACATGCATGGACCTGTGCCTTCCTTTGCCCAGCCAAGGGCCTGCAGCCCCAAGCAGAGGAGTCTGTCCCTGTCCTTCAGGGAAGGGGTGTACAAAGAGTGTGAGTTCGCTGCAGTGCTGCAGGAATATGAGGGTGCCCGAGGACTTTGTGCTTCTGCTGTCAACTCAGTGCCTGCATGAGGAGGTCACCCAGGCTGTGACTTCTGCAGAACATGTAGTAGCACAAGTGAACTCAGAGCCTGAGCTTGTGAAAAAGGCATTCAAAAAACTCTTGCAGATCTGTATATTCATTCAATTTAAACAACATAAAGTGTTCATAGCCTGAAGAAGTATTTCTGTTTGTTTTCTCTGTGCTTTACGTTGTTTGTATGTTTGTGTGCTTTAAGTAGTGTCATTTTGGAGGGAGGGTTCATGCACTTTGTATATCTATTTATGCTTACCCCTTACTTACTTCCCTTATCTGTGCGTGATATTTTAAGCTCGATTACCTCCCAGTGCTGATATGTCTGTCCTGCCTCGCTAAGCTCAGCTGATGCTTGTTGGCTTCATTGCATGTTGCCAAAAATACAAGCTTGAGAGCAACAGGATTCAACTAAAATAAGCATTGAAGACAAATAGTAGCAGGACACTGAGATACGCTGTGCTACAAACAAATGATGAATAGTAAATGTACAGCATACTTCAGCTACTCTGTCTCATCTTTTGCTGGAACTCTGTCTGTGTGAGTGCTTTCTAACTTGCTCTTTCTCTTTCTTCATGCTTTCGTGGATTCAGAGAGAGGTAAATGATTTTCATTTTCCTGTTATTCTTTTTGTTAATCCTTCTAGCATGCACCAAACAGTGCTCCTATCAGTTTGCTTGTGAATACTGTCATTCACAAACTCAACTGCAATGAGGTGCATTTATGTCTCTGTCACCTTTCCAGCTTGCTATTAACAGTATTGTCGAGTTGAACTGTGTGGGTTTTTCCGTATCTCAAGCCCTCAAGTACTAGAACAAATCAAGTTTATTCTATGCAGTGGATTTTGGTATTGGCTTCTGGTGTTCGAGTTGACACACTGTCATTTTGTGTGTTCTGAAATGAAGGAAAGTTCATTATAATCTCTTCTTTGAGGAAAAAAAATCTTATGCAAACTGCTGGGGACTTGAAGGACTAATTTTAGCAACAGTTGGAAATGTTGACATTTACTTGCAATTTTTGGCATTTGATTTTTGAATGCAGCTGGGTTGGTCACTTGTCCTTGGAGTCAGATGAAAAGCCGTCACCGGCATGTTTGATTTGTTTGGGTGCACAAAGGGACCCTTTGGGATTCCTGACACGGCTTCCCGCTGGTGGGAGCACACACAGCAAGGCATTGTAGTCCCGTGCTCTGCAGCACAAGGGCTGCAGCCACACCAGGGCCTCCTGCTGATAGAATCATGTCTCACGGATGTGGCGCGGGTTTTGTTTGCTCTTCTAAATCGTAAGGGCTTGATGCTGGGACTGGGTGGAAGGAATGCGGCTGAGAAATGCAAGCAGACGCTCAGGTTTGCTTTGTGGAATATAATGAGAATGCTTTCCAGGCTTGACTGGTTTTTAATCAGTTCTTTAGGCAGCATTGGCCTAGGGAAATGTTTGAACTTTCTTCGTTATGGCTTTGCAATCTAATGTAGATTTCATGCATGTAGGAAGTGATGATCCTCCCAGACTAACGCTAGCAGAAGTGTGCTGCAAGCAGATTCGTGGGTAGTGTCTGTGCATGATTGCTTGTTCTCTGTCTGCATAATAAAGAGCAAAGGAGAACTAGAGAGCGCTGCTTATAAAGAGATTCTCAGTGGAGAGATTAACTGTTCTAGCGGTCTGCTGTCTTCTTCACTGAAATAGTGCTTTGAGCTCAATTTGATGTATTTCTTTATTAAATCTTCAAATATTCCCTACAAAGGCCTACAACTTCCAATTAGATCTGGAAGATAGAAGTGTTGTTTGACATATCTAAATACTAATGTGTCAAAATAAATTGACAGGATTTCCTGCAGAGAGGCCGCTTAGAGGTTCATAGGCATAATAATAACATGTTCGTATATTTTAAGGAAATTTAGCATTCACAAAGGGTGCTAGACTGGCCACCCTGAAGAGTTAAGCCAGCAGTCTGTGATGCTACATAGTAGAAGGAGCAGCTGCAGTGAACTTGACAAGTTGCTTCATTTGTGTGTTTTGTCCTTGAAAAAAATGGCAGTAAAAAATTGGTGGCCAGTGGTCAGTGTCTCCACTGATTTTCTTAGGATCTGTCCTGTCTTCATTTCAGCTTTTGTAAAAGCTGGACCAAGTCCTAAGTTGCTGCTCCTCTGCATCTGTGTCAGGTTCAGGGTGTTGGAAGGAAATTGGAGTGGAAGTTGTGCAAATGATTTCAAGCCTGGAAGTGCTGGGCTCCAGAGAGCTGGGTTTTGGACATATTGCTTCCATGGAGGTTTTAACAAACTAACTTGGATGTGCACAGAACTGTGGCAACGATAAGACATGAAAGAGTAACTGGGAAGCTGTGTGTTTCAGGGTTGCCAGATTAAAGCCTCTGAGTATTGCACAAAGATAGCAAGTGACGTTGTCAAGAAGTGAAGCACACTCAGCCTTTCAGCAGGGGATAATTTGCACTATGCATTTTATGCATGAATTAGAAAAACAAGCTACATTGTTCCAGTGCCCTTTGAGGAGAATTTAATAAATGCAGAACTGATGTATTGCTTCAAGGGTACACTTCAAGGCTGAAATAAGAAAAGACTCCTAGAAGTCTCTGTCTGCTTCAGAGAGGATCTTAACTACCCAGGCCAGCAACTCACAACCAGCATGTATAATGGCGGAACTACCTTCCATACTGGCTTGGAATTGGGCAGCAAGAGTCCTGCAAGCTGGAGCTGTTGGAGTAAAGAACTGCAAAGCTTTTGTATGGTTTTAGAATAGCCAGAAGATCTTTAATTTTTGTAATGTATCTTTACTGCATGGTTTTCTGCACCTGAACTTGCTTGCCATTTGTGACATTAGAATTCTCCTATCTTAGAAAAAGCCTCATGAAAGAATGGGCTTGTTGAGGTTAATATTTATCCCCTTTTCTTCTCACGTGACTTCTCTCCCTTTCCTTGCTTTTCTCCTCTGCTCGTTTATTCTGCTCTCATGGATGCTGTGTTGCCTGTCCCACTGTGTGTGAATGGCAGCCTCCTGCCAGATGGCATCTGACCCCACTCTGCTGTTTTGGTGGCTGCTCTCCCCTTTTTTTGCTTTTTCTTTCTTTTCATTTTTTCTTCTATTTTCCCCCCACAACCCTCCCCTCTCCCCTTTCTCCTTCCTTTTCCACAGATCTCTGGGCAGCTGTAGGCAGTAAAGCAAAGCAAAATCTGAAGGTTATGGGCTCAGGAGCCTGTTTCATTGCAGCCCAGCAGGGTGTGCTCTGTGATCCCAAAGACATAAGACACACATACAGTGCACACTGGTACATAGAAATAGTCATTTTCTGGAGGTGAATTTGAATCAATTTTAAGCTGAGCCTAGAGGATATCATTTTCTTCTTCAAGGATTCTTGCTACAATTTGTAATATATAAATCCGCAAAGTAATTTGCATTTTCCTGCATATGTATCGCTTTCACACGGTTGCTCTAAATACCTGCAATTCAGTTTTCATTGGTAAAAGTAGAAAATCCCTTATTTCCAGGTTCAAGGCTAGGCTCTTTTTTTTTTTCTTTTAGGGGTTAATATAATTCTGCACTCCTTGGGAAAAGTAAGAAAAGGGAATGGAGAATGTGATGGTTTTTCAGACTGTACTTAATTGGGATGTCTCCAAGGGCTGTAGCCTAATGGTGGCGAATGGCAACGACTGCTATTCAAACAGAACAGCATTAGCATAAATCACATTTAGTGTGATTATATCCATCCAGGGTTGAGCAGCTAAGTGATGCCTAGCCAGGTGTTAAATAGGTATGGCTATCTAGGTTCTAGTCAATTACTGTAGACATTTGCCAATTAAGGAGGGTAAAGGAGCAAATAAAAATGAAATTTCATTCCACTTAGCACCTTACATTGTCTTTGCAGTTCTCTAATTGCTTTTTAAAATGCCTCTCTGTTGTATTTTAAACTATTCAGCAGAGCCAGACTTACCTGCTTGTGCAACAAAATACATTTTTCTACCCGTTTTCTGGCTTTTTTCCAGGTTAATTTACACCCAGTTCCTATGTCCTGAAATGTACTAGTGGATAAGGTACTATATGTGCACATGATTAAAAATAATCCCAGTGCCCCTTCTCTGTAATGCCCTACCAACAGAAACGGGTCTGCTTGTGTTGTGAACTTGAAGGAATATGGAAATGGAATACATTGTTCTCCCACTAACCATCTTGCTGCTCTGCCCACTGACGTGAAGGGAATTTTACTGGGAGCTGTGGTTCAAATCCGGCTAATTACACATGTGCCCACATCCCATGGAGAACAGTAAGACTCCAGCTGGATGAGATGGGATCTGTTCATTCTGTGCTAGCTTTGTATCCTGCCCTGGATTTATTAAAGGCTTCTCAGTTTCTTCTTTCCCTTGTTTTCCCAGCAAGATGTAAAGGCAGGGGAATGGTGTGAGGAGGTATTTGCCCTTTTCCATAAATTTCTATTGCAAGCACGTTACTCAGCACTTCTTCGTTATCGAAGGGACTGGTTGCCCATAAATCTCACTTAAATGTTAATCAGCTTCAAGTGAGCTGCTGTGGAATGAAGGTTTACAGAGTAAGTGACCCAGAAGGGATCTGAAGTGAAAGAAGCATCAGAGAGCAGTCTTGGGGTTTACTTGGTATTCAAGGCTTTAGACAAATAAATTGTTGCCTTCTGGTCCTGTGCAGGGAAACATTGCTCCCAAGTTTTATTCTGTTAGCTGTGCTTTTGGAATTGGTTAGTATGGAGCGATCAAAGCCATGCCCCTCTTCCCATAGAGAGCTTTGCTCTCCCTGTGTTTCACAACACCAGGCTGTCCCTGCTGCCAGCCTGCCTGCTGGGGTGCTCCTCAGAGCGTGGCAGGTACGTGACTTCAGGAATTAAGGGAATCAGCCATATTGTTTGTGCTCTGTCAAAACAGAAGTGGATGATGTGCTTGCTAATTTTGATTGATGACTTGGAAACAGCTGGTGCAGGCAGGGTTGTGTGTGATACACTGCCCCCAGTTTTGAGGTGCTTGGATTTCCTTCTCTGCCTCAGCAGGCTTACAGATGATCATCTAAAGGTTTATGCATGTTCACAATTTCCATATGTAATTAGCTGATTTACTTTGTTCAAGCTGTTCAGGTACTTAAAGTGAGGCACTGGTGTGTGCGTGTCTCAAACACCACTGCATGGGTTTTATTAGCTCTCAGTAGTCAAGATTGATGTGCTAGCTGGCGTCTCATTTGCTGCTGTAATTGCACTGTAATTTCACACCACCTTGCTTATACAACGTGTCCTGTTAACGCAGGAATATTTACCGTAGCAGCAGGAGCAGATACCACTGTCTGAGGCTGAGGCCTCCCAGCTGCTTGGTACACACAGTGTCCCAGAGAAGGGCTGCTTCTCCTGCTCCTTCAGGCTGATGGGAGTGGGCTGGAGCAAGGAGACCTCCAGGCATCTTAACAGACAGCCTTTTCTGGGGTTATTGCTGTGGGATTTGCCACAAGTCATGAGCCGTTGGGTTAAAACATGCCTATGTCATTCCTCCAGCACTATCCCTTTGTAGAGTGCCTGTGTTACATGTGCAGACAGAGCAAAGCAGAGGAGGAGCTCCAGCCTGATTGCAAGCATCTGGGCTAGGAGCAACCACCCCTTTATTGTGAGGATTCATCACTGACAAAATATAGCACCGCCAAACTAAATAGAGGCAACGTGTTGCAGAACCAGCCTCAGGTTCCTCCTCAGTGAAAGGGTCAATCTATCCCAGGAGGGTCATGAAGCAAATTAGCACTACAGGGACAGAGTGATGGGCTCTTCATGCAGAAACAGCCCTTAATTCAGTATCTAAATGGAACGTGTCCAACCCTGACACTTTCTTTATACCGTGCTCATGCCTTGACTTCTTCAGAAGAACTTCAGCTCTTAAACAGCCCGAGAACAAGGAAGCACCATACTGGCATTAGAAAGCTGTACTATGGTGAGGCAACTTGTTGGGACAGTGCAGAAAATCTCTTTTGTAGGGAATCCTTATTTAACTTCAGAAAAAATAAGGTCAGATATTTAGGCCAATTAGTTTGAGCAAAGCTCAGCAGGTTCACATCTCCCTTATGCAACCAGATCTCTAATTACTGCCTGCAAGTTTTAAACACTTTTATATATATATATAGTCCTTCAAAATGCGTTCTTTTTCTACCTAGATCACCATTTTCCATTTTTCATTTTCTTAGCATTTAAAAGCCGTGTGTGGTTCTTGTCTTATCCTGTAACTCTCCTTTGTCTTTAGTAAGAACATATTTTTCTATGCATTTACAATTCCTTTTGGAGTTATGGGTGTTATGTTCAATGAATTACCAGTGTTAGGAAACTGTAATAAGCTGTTTAATTGTATAGATTAATCATCATCACTTATGTATTCTTTTCAGAGGTATGCAATGTATTAAATTAGTAGATCTACATTATCTAGGATGTGTTTTATTCTCTAATTGCTGAAACATACACATGTTAGAGGAGGGGTGAAGCAGGTTCTAATTACTGCTTCTAATGTGTCGGTTCATTTTGTTTGTGCAGAGACTTTGCATATGTGGCAAGAGATAAAGACACCAGAATTCTGAAATGTCATGTGTTTCGATGTGACACGCCAGCAAAAGCCATCGCCACAAGTTTACACGAAATCTGCTCAAAGGTAAGTGGATGTAAAGTCATCTGCACAAGTCTGCTGCAAGCCTCAGTGTAATACACGCTGACAGCAACCTCACACTGTTAGCTTTATACCTCTGGCAGCTAGAAATGGTACAGGGAGTTTGTAAAGGACACAAAGGAACGGGAGTTGTGGGAGGATGTGCATTTGGATTAGAGGATGGTGATACTTGTATTTCATTGACGAGCATATATAGACTGAAAGTCTTCTTGAGTAATAAAGAAATGGTGTGCTGAAAATGCACAAGCACCTGGCATCTGCTATCTGATACACTCGACTTCTTTGCTGAACCAGGGCTTCTCCCTAAGCTAGAGAGTATCATTTTTCATCCTCAGGTGGGAATACTGCCACATGTCCCTATAAAAGATAATACTTCCAAAATAGGGAGGGGGGGGGAGAAAAAGTAAAAAAGGATGAAGGAAAAATAAATCAAAAGATAAATTTGCCAGAAGTATCTGCAGACCAAGTGTCATTAATTGGAATTCTAGTCATCTCTGTAGCTTAATTACTATCAATAGTCATCAGTGTTAAAGAAGCAAATAACAGTATTTCATATTTTAGCTTTGGAAAACCTCCCTTAACTTCCTTGGGACCCTTCTCAGATGCATATTTGCAGGGAATGATCATCCAAAGTGGTTGTTTGGAAGTGTTTTCCTCTTGTTAGTATTGTGGGGGAGGAACGTGTTGCATTTTGCATGGAATTTTTAATGCCAGAAGAAACATAAAAATGGAAGAAAAAATGTCACACAGCAGAAGATAGAACATAGAGGTACATGAATAATGGACACAGCTCTTTGTGTGTTCAAAATTTGGTTCTTGCAGTGTTACTCCTCACAGTTCTTCTGTTGATAAAAATGGATGGTTTTTTCACTCTTCCATTCTTCTTTCATCTAGTCTCAAACACCTCTTAAGTTCAGTATGTAGATAAGGAGAGGTGAATAAACCATGGGCAAGCTGAAGTAATTTATGAAGAATAATTTGTTTAGTCCTGTAGGTTCTGAGTAATTTTGGAAATCAGAGTTTTAATAGGAGTAGATTTGATACTTGGAGTTATTACTTTACAACATCTTTTGTACAAAACAATGCTGTATTATCATTGTCTTATTCAGATTATGGCTGAACGGAAGAATGCTAAAGCTATGGCTTGCAGTTCAATGCAGGAGAGGACAAATGTCAGCCTTGATGTTCCTCTGCAAGGTACCATATGTTACTGCTTGTGTCTGTGGGATGGTGGTGTGGGAGTCTTAACCAATTTATCTGACTGTGAGCTGGTATTGTATCAATCGTTTTTATGTATTGATCCTGTTCACAGTAATACGGTCCTGCTAATTTATGTCAGGTTGTACATTCTGTCTTTTATTTTAAAGTACAACTCTTGCAAACACAGTTTGTCATACTTATGGCTACTTGCATATATTGTCCAGTTCATATAAAAATACTTCTTGAGATGGCATAGATCAGCCAAATTTGCCGTAAAAGCAAAATACACTCCAGTTAATCACATTGATTCACATAGGACTGCTCCCTCCAGGTTTCACCACAATTTTGGCAGCTTCCAAGGCAAAAGATACAAGTGGGTTGTCATCCACCTTGAGGGTCTTTTGCACGCTCTACTACAGAAAAAGTTCTACTAAAGAAAGTTGCCCTTGCATGCCGTATTAGTCAAAACTTAATACCTGCTGTTTAGAAAGTTCTACAGGAGAACAAACATTACCACATGTTAGCTTTACAGGAAACTGGATGCTTTCAGATCCAGCAGTTCATCCTGGTTACCCTACTCCTAATCCATACATCAACTTGTGTAATTTTCTGCTCAGACAGCAGTATTGATTACTCATAGCTCATGTTGAATGTATTAAAATAGATGATGTTAAAAAGATTCCAGATTTTACAAAGTTATGCAGTGAAAAATAGGTCTGTATGTCTCAAAGGCACATGCATTTATTTATTTTTTTTAATAAGCCAGTAGCATAATGTGACCCTATTTTTAGTGTAGATGAAGAATTAAATGCTGCAGTGTTCTAATTCCCTTAGAAATTATTTGGCATTAGTCTTGTCAGAGGGAACGGAGATTTGTTTTAATTAGTACAATACCTTCAGAGTATAATTACTCGATAAACTGTTTTTGGTTATTGATGAAATGAAAGTCTTCTTCCGAGCCGTGAGTAGCAATAAATAGAAATCTATATTTGTTCCCATGCAGTAGATTTCCCAACACCAAAGACAGAACTGGTGCAGAAGTTCCACGTCCAGTACCTGGGAATGCTACCTGTAGCTAAACCTGTGGGTATGTGTTACATATTTCTGACTTCAGAGGGAACTTGCATAAACTCTTAAGGGCTGCATTGTGACTAGCTGAGTGTAAGAGCCTGATTTTGGAATGGGAGCAGTTCCTGACCTTCAGAGTCATAAGAGCCGGAGTTGAAGTGCATTCAGCACTTCAAATAAATGTGTGTTGTGCAACCAGAGTGCTTTGGGAGCTGGTAAGAAAGCATTTTCTTTTTACCGCTTTCTCAATATGAATATGAGCTCTGTTACTAATGAGAAGGGCCTTAGTGGACTGAAATGGTGCTGCAGTTAAATAAGATGCTAACGCATTTTTAATATGCCAGAGGCACCTGATTTGCTTCTGCAGATGAAAAAAAACAGCTTCAGAACCCATCATCATATTCATTTAACTGAGTTCAAAACAATTCATTACTATGTACTACTATGTGAAAATAATGCTTACTCATACACATTTACTTCTGTTTTAGGAATGGATACTCTGAACAGCGCTATTGAAAGTCTGATGGCTTCCTCTAGCAAGGAAGACTGGATGCCAGTTACCATGAATGTTGCTGATGCTACTGTCACAGTCATCAGTGAAAGAGTAAGGCAGACTGTCACGTTCAAAACATTTTTAACACTAGTGCTGAAAACCAGGAACTCATGAGCATTAGAAGAAAGTGTTCCTGGACTTCATTTGCCTTTTTTGTATGTTATTTCTTTGCAGGGCTGTACCACCATTTTAAAAAGACTGTTACAACTTGTGTCAGCTTCAGCTTTATTTACCATTCCAAGCATGTCCTTAGGAACATAAATAATTAGTAACCCTTAGATGCTTAAAATTCACATGGTATTATCCTTCCTAGACGTGTTGAGTCTGTGATGTTGTAGGCTAAGCCATAAGGAACATTCCTAAGTTCTAACCTGTATTTCCTTTATTCTTTCTATGAAAGCCAAGAGCAAGACTACAATTTGTGTTTCACGTCACTGTCCTTTAGTAGGGCATTTTTCATAGATATGAATAAAATGAAACTTTCAAAGAAGGTTTTACATCCGCATCTGTTGATTAGGCCCTAAAGCCACATCTCTACATACCAGTAATAGGGGACTATCTTTAGAAGCCACAGCCGCCATGCATTTCTTTACAAAACTTCCACATCTGATTTAAACATGCAGTGCTACAATGCATAATATGCTTCAGTGCTAAATCTCCAAGCCCTTGTGTTCTGCTGGTATCCCAGAAGGGAGGACCCAGCCCAGGCCTTTGCAAACCAGGGATACACAGAGGAATGTCACAGAACTGTGTCAGTGTTCTCTTCCTGCTTAATCAACCTATCACCGAAAGTAAAATTTCATAGAATATCTGTTAGTAATGAACAATCATTTTGTTTGTAACCAGAATGAAGAGGAAATCATGGTGGAATGTCGTGTGCGGTTTCTGTCCTTCATGGGAGTAGGCAAGGATGTTCATACGTTTGCCTTCATTATGGATACAGGAAACCAGCATTTCGAGTGCCATGTGTTTTGGTGTGAACCAAATGCAGGCAATGTGTCAGAAGCTGTTCAGGCTGCTTGTATGGTAAGTGACTTTCTTTAAAAGGCATCTAATAGTACTTAGATTTTCCACTACCTCAGTATATGTATTTCCAAATGTGCAGTTAGTTTCCTGAGATATAATAAGATAAAACCTAGCTATTTGGATTCTGATATATTTAGTAAATTAGAAATAAGCTTGAAATGTCTATTTAGTGAACTATGCTCCTTTAACACCTGACCTCCTGAACTCCTTGATACCTTTGTAAGATCTGTTCTGTAGTTACAGAAGTTATCTAATGCTGGAAGAATATTTCTATGTAACCCGGTGACAGTGTAGTGGAAAAATAGTCCCTGTTTAAGAAAACTCATTTTTCAGTTTTTAAAGAGTTGTTGTTATGATTTAGTATCTGTCATGTGCTAACAAACAGTTTCTGCTAAAAGGCTGACAAACCAACGTCTCACTAACTTCATCAGGGCTGTTTGTCACAGTCAAAATGGAAGTTTGACTGTACTTCATGAGAAAGTATTTTAAATGTATTTTAAATGCACTGGAAGTAATGGCTACAGTAAGGAGTGCAGAATGCTTCTGCTTTGTTGCAGTTACGGTATCAGAAGTGCTTAGTGGCCAGGCCTCCTTCGCAGAAAGTTCGGCCTCCCCCACCACCTGCAGATTCGGTGACCAGGAGAGTCACAACCAACGTAAAGAGAGGAGTGCTGTCCCTCATTGACACTTTGAAACAGAAACGCCCAGTCACCGACATGCCGTAGCAGCGTAAGAGAGAAGATTCTCCTAACCTTTAACTGCAGATAACAGTAGCTACACTAAGGAAAATGAACTGATGATGTTTGGCCTTCCATTCCAAATTGCTGATGCTTTGTCTTAAGAGAATTTATCCGTATCAAAGCAATGCTAGACAAGCATGTTATCTCGTTCTTGCCACCATCGTTTGATATGAAAAGAAGCATGAATAATTTTTTTCCTGTCAATGAGTTACATTGTGAGCAATGGAAGGTCTGTTTGATTGTAAATACGTGAACATTACCTGAACTCACAAAAGAAAGAATACGGCCACGTCCTTCCCAGTGAACTCATGCTAAAGTCCTTGGAGTGAATGACGCTTGAGTTGATGGTTTCACCGTCTTGAGCTGGATTTGTCTCAAACCAATCTTAAGTCCTACAGCACTTTGGTTCTCGACACTGGAGTAGATACCAAGGATCAGCTACCATTGAATTACTGTAGGTTAAATACCAAGTTTTATTTTTTACAGAACTAACCTGTTAATTTTAAATTGTTTGTCAGTGTTGGTTTGCCTGACATTCATGTGAACCATTGTCATTTGATCTCTGTTTGTATATTACAGTCGTAGGCAGGAATTGTTTGATACCAAACCAATGCTGAAAAAACCTGGGAGTGTTTTCAGTAATTGAGTACAGGGTGATCCACTTTTCATCTTTAATCATACAGGTGCGCACGTTGGTTGTTAAATATGTCATCCCAAATTGTTCATTCAAAATACTGATTGTTCCACATAGGGCTCACATTGATCAGGAAAGAGTTGGTCAGTAGTTTTACTGTCTTAAAACTCTCACAAAAGCAAAAATGTTACAGATGTTTTCTATATGAGTGTTTGATCAAACGTTCAATTCTGTGTTGGGTTGCAGTATTCCCTCTCTGAGTTTGCTGCTAAATACTTAGCATGCCACAAATAGAACAATCATGTTTCTGATTATTTACTAAATTTAATGGAAACTGTGACAAAACTCATGAGAGTTGTTTTCTAACAGGACGTTGCTTCAAGTGGGACAATTTCATTTCAGTGCTTTTGCTCCAAAGGTCTCCTGTAGTAGCCTTGATCCACACAACTGCAGATTCTGACAAAGTCAGCACAGAAATGCCCCTTTAAAATTGCGTCCTGTGCTGATCTTCAAATGCAGCTACGCATCTTTTTCCCTTTGCCACCTTCTGTTTAGCCCTGCAGATTGGTACAAATTTAGGAAATGGAACATAAAAGATATTTTTAACTAATGTTAGAAATGTTTTGGCTGCATTTATATATATATATATATATATATATGTTCCAAACTGTATCTGTCTCCGAAGTCTGCAAATCTGGTCATGTTGTAATTTTAGAAGAATGTTGTTTTTACAAGAACCATTTTTTTACTTTACTGTGCCAGATATTGTTATAAGCAAGATTGTTATGAACAAAGAATGATTTTTTTTTTCTTATTTTAAAAAGTCAGCAGCAATACCTGAGCAAAACATATTAAGAATACCAGGGGAAAGAGTGATGATTCAAGAAATGCCTGCGTTGGAAACATAGAAGAACTATTAAAACACATTTAGCCTGATGTATGAGCAAGTGTAGGTGAAGCCTAGCCATGCAGCTGTAGCATTCTAAGTACAGCTCTCTAGAATGCCCTCTAAGAAGCTGAGCCTCCACAATATTCAAGAAATGTTTAGATGTCCTGAGGGACATGGTTTAGAGGGAAATGTTGATGGTAGGTGGATGGTTGGACTGGAGGATCTTAGAGGTCTTTTCCAACCTTGGTGAATGCAATTTCAGATCTCTGCATAACGGAGTTTCTACTCCCAGGGGAGTGAAGCAATCCTGTTCCATCCCAAGTCTCATGCTCCTACTGTCTCCTTTGTACCAGCTCCGCTGCTTGTGCAGTTGGAGGAGAAGTCCAATCTGAATGACGTGAGTAAACTCCAAAATTGACCCTGCTGGCCACGTGGCTGTGCAGATGACAGGGAGAAAAGGAGGGAAGGGGAGGCAAATCCTCCGCTTTCAGCAGTAGCAATGTTTAAACTAACCATGAAGCCAGATATCGAAGCATGGAGATGACAGATGTGTATCAGCTTATTCCTGTTTCTCCAGTTTCTAGTACTGATCCCACTTAAGTCTGACAGGAACAGTGTTTAAAAAAAAATCACTTCCTCTTGTGGCTGCTATCAAAATGTGGCGGCTCACAATGTCGTTAAGCAAGGTCATGAATTTAAAGGATATTTCCTTATTCATCATAAGAATACTGAATCAAACTTTGTTTTATATACAGAAAATATTTTGACAGCGTCTTTCTCTTTAAAGTTCAAGATGGAAACACCAATGTTTTAATTTGTTTTACAACAAAGAATTTTTAACAGTATAATCAAGTTCAGTAGTGCTGTCTACACAGTGCTGTTTTTCCCCAAGAGAGGAACAGTTCATGTTTAAACCAAACCAACATTTGGGAAACAGCAGTGCAAAGGTAATAAGCCGTGTCAGAAGTCTTTACACATCTGTGTTGCTGAGGCTCTGAAAACAGAGTTTTCACTGGAAAAAATGTGCAACTGCAGGAAGGGCTGAGGGAAAGGAGAGAGGAAGGTATTTGAAAAGCTGTAGGTCCCCCAAATTTCTTGTCT
The DNA here is from genome assembly GCF_054131305.1 of Coturnix japonica. Taxonomy (NCBI): domain Eukaryota; kingdom Metazoa; phylum Chordata; class Aves; order Galliformes; family Phasianidae; genus Coturnix; species Coturnix japonica. The sequence continues at coordinate 70,566,845 of NC_140666.1, forward strand.
GTTACCAAAATGCTGTTGATTTTGCAAATACTTAAGTAGTTTGCTTCATGGGCCACATCTATCTGGCCTTTTGGCTGCAGTAGAACTCCTGAGTTTCTAAAGTGTTAAACACACACCCGGGTGTTTGCAGAATCAACACTTAAAGTTGCAAAGCTCGTTGTCCTTTATCACACAATGTACTGAGGCGCTCTTTAACCTGGCCAAAAATGTATGTATGGCATACGCGTGTCTGAGTAACCAGCACTGTTTTATTTGATGTTATCGCAACCCTTCAGTTATCTATGCATTTTTTATAATACCCAGCGATTCTGTAAGCAGGCAGCCATGCATTCACTATGCCTTGTATGTCTGATGCCATATTTTAAATTAACCTGTTAAATACAGCTTAAAATATTTTTATTTTATTTATTCTATTTTTACTGAAATATCCCGCGTTATGATGTCGATGTATTGTCTTTACCAGACGTGATCTTGTAACATTCTCTACGCTGTATACTATAGGTTGCCTAAAAAAAAGGCAACTTTGTAATTATTTGTAGTCACATTTTTATTGAAGTCTGTAGAAAAATCATGTAAAGCGAAGCTGATTTCATATTTTTTTCAATGCAAGTAGTAAACTAGAGGTAAGTATCACGCATCACTCACGTCGTTAATGTGCTCCCTTGCAAAAGCAAGGAGATTTATATTCACTGTCAAAATTGAGAGATAAAAGCCTTTCTTTTGAAATCCGCAGTGCTGGCTGTAGGTTTTTCTTTTTAAGTCACTGTTTGTTTCATTTAAAGAGGAGAAAAGGGGTGTGGGAGGTGCAAGGCTGCAGAGACAACTATGGGTTCTTTAAAGAGAAATAACAAAGACTGCACAGAAGCAGCACAGAAGCAACGCACAATAACGTTGTGTTTGGAGGTACCTGTGCCTGCTGAAGTAACGTCCCCTTTGGTGACGGGAAGAGAGGCTGGAGTGTCTGACAGCTTACACCACGTCTGTGTCAGCGCCTGAGAGTTCTTTTTTCTTGTTAAGTTTTATCAAGTATTTCTTAGATGATTATTTCATTAGGGATGCGCAACTGTTGGTAAAGCACCCATGCAAAAACAGCGCCTTTTTATTTCAGCAGCTTATGTAGGTTCAGCCTTTAATGCCATTACTCCTTCCTTGGGCATACAGTGCTAAAAACTTGTGCTGCACAGTCAGCAAAAGTAGGTTGGATTTCTGTGGACCCAAACCCACTGGGTATTAGCAGAGCTCAGCCTTGAATAGAGCGCGCAATTGATGCTGAAAAGGGCAATTTCCCCTGCTGTTGTCCACTTCTACACATTTAAATGTAATCTGTTCCAAGAATAAATTTGGCTGCATAAAATGATTGTCTCAACTGGTCCATGGAGCTGGGAAATTATTTCTTTTCTTGTTCAAAGTTGAGGGGAGGGAAAAATATGTGATGGCTGTGTAGAGTCATTAGTAATGTCGTGGAGACTTCTGTATCTATAAAGGTGAATCAGTGGTTTCCAGTTGAAAACTATCAATACTTAACTGGGCTACTGAGAACTGGTTATACACGATACAGCTTTACTTTGCTTTTTAAAATATTTTTTAAGTGTTTAATTGAGCATTCAGGCTTCTATCCACGAGCCATTTGAAGTCAATCCCAGATGTTGCCACCAGGTTTTGTTCAGTGCTCACCAAGCAAGCTGGTAACCTGCTGAATTAAGTAAAATCTTCACTGCTGGCTCTTTTGTATGCTTGGTAAAATAACATGGTCACCACTGGTTTGGACTCCATAACATCTTAAGGACTCAGCTCCCTCAAAACAGGATGAAAGCCCAAGTGTGGAACATCATTGTGTAAGCCCAGAGCATATTCATTTTGAAGTCATTTTATCAATATTTAGTAAATGAGAGACACTGATCTTTATTTTTAAAAATATTCATATCACTTCTCTAACTTAAGAATCTCAAGTTTCTTTTAGGCATTTAACAACCATATTAAAAAACAAACCAACCAACCCTACTTTCTGTTCCTTTTGTCTATTATGTAGAATCCTCCTTAAAGGTGGTTTGAAATAATGTGTTATTTTTTAGTTTTTGTTCCAGTTCAGTACAGTGCAAGCAAACAGGTTTGTATAGCAACAAAAACAGAGCTTTTCCTTTTATTGGACCAGGTAAGGAGTGTAGGTTACTCACAGAGATGTACTGCAGGTGAGTGAAACCTTTGAGTACAACAGGCGACTCTGCTTAAAAACATGAACAGAATTTTTCACTGATTCAGTGAAGTAGTAATAGTTATCTGATGAAGAAGCGGCAGTTCTATGTGCCGATGGTGTAATACATGCCTTCTTCTAATCCTCATCCAGTTATGTTGGCTGGTGTGGACAGGAAGAAAATAAAGATGTTAAAACGTTTTCTCTGCGTGGGTCTAAATCCTGTCAGAAACAGTTGCTACGAATTCCTGAAGTACTTTTTTTATTTAAACTGCCTATATTTAATAGTAAGTCACTTATTACGTTGTGTTCGGATTAGAAGACAGACATAGGTATTCACCATTCATTCTGCATTTGTTAGCAACAGGGAATGGGTTAGGTTCCCACAGCTGATTTCTGAACAGTGCCTAATTCCTTGTGTTTAGTCATTATTTATTTGGATAAATAGTTAGGCTATTTATAAAAATTACTTACTTGGACAGTAGCAGCTTATCTGAGGTGAAAAGAGTGATATGATATAGACTGATGTTACATTGTAATGTTTATATAGTTTTCCCTTATAATATTTTTAAGCACCTTTGAGTGGAAACCAAAGGAATTAATACTGGAAATCCTGTGGGTTCAAATGTACTTGGCCAGCTGTTTGTAGAAAAATTCATACCCAGCTTGAGAGATAGAACTGAACTAACTTGCTTACTGCACAAGGCTGAGTTTCTGTGTATCTCAGTCCAAAAGGTCATTTACAAAAGCAGTAGCTAATGCTTGCAAATAGGAACAGCCATTCATTAAATGCAGTCTCACTTAAAAAAGAAATAATATTTTATTTTTTTTTTTATAAATTGAAATAGATTCATATGTAGCTACGCAAATCATGGGAGAAAAGAAAACTGTATGCTGTAACTTGTCATTTTAAAACCTATAGCAAAAAGCTGCAGTATGTTTGACCTTGCTCCCCCAGTGGTCTGTCAGCCTTGTGTAACTTCAAAATGTAATTCTTGGTTTTAAATGGCTTACGGAGCTATTTCCATGCAAATATCTGAGAACTAGTCTCATAGTAAGTTGATAATGAATAAAGGTTTATTGTAATCTACATGTGTGAATAAATATATACAGGAATCTTTACCTTTTCTAAAAAGCTAGGGGGAAGTTTGAAGATTCTTACAGCTCTGGTTGAGAATTTCTAAGCACAGTTGGCTTGTCCACATCAGACACAGGTGGAGGAGATTCTCTATCCCTCAGACTTCTATTCATCTGTCTGGACTGGAGCAAAGTGACATAATCTGCTAGCCTGGGTGAGTGTCTTTGAGGAAAAACAATTTCCACTATTTTCAAAGCGAGCGTTTTTCTATCATCTGTACATGGCTTTCTGTCTTGTGTTGGCTGTCTGGCTTGTGTCGGCTGTCTGGCTTGTGTCTGCTTTCCGTCCACCTTGACAACAGTTGTGTGCTTCGGCACTTTAGAAACTCCCTTGTCTGAGCCTGGTTCGATGGTGGGTTTCTTCAGCTGAATGTGACTAGTTGGTTGGTTGGAATTCATTTCTTTCAGTTTGCTTACAGCCTCAGGTACTACAGCTTTCCTGTTAGATACAGCTTTCCTGTTAGACACAGCTTTTCTCTTAGACACAGCTTTTCTCTTAGACACAGCTTTTCTCTTAGACACAGCTTTGGTGTGAGGAACCTCAGCAGTATCACTTCTACGCTGTGTTACAACCTTCTCTTGCATCTCTTCTTCCTCTGATGTACCTAGCATGCTGTCTAGTAGTAGTCCTTTTGCTGCAGCGTTAGACAAAACATCCTTCGTGGACATATTTTCAGAAGAGTCTGTCTGAAAATGTCAAAGGAAATAATAATGAATCTAAGAAACAGCTGCAAAGTCAATTCCTTAAGTTCAGATTACTCAAGATCCACTCCACAAGAAAGGTGTGGCAGAATTGCTGTTTGGTCAGTAAATACATGGCCTGACTGCTGTGTGGTGTCTGAACACTCGCTCTTCCAGAGACTTTGCCCTCTACAGGCTAGAAGAGGGAAAATGAGTCTAGACTTAGACAAATGTCTGCACAGCATGATTATTTAAACTGTATGGGCTTGGAAAGCCCCCTCTCCCCTTTTTGGTGAAAAACTTCTACTTTTCTCAGCCACAAGATGAAAAGTTTGATGCTCAGAAATGCAGATCATCCTTCTAAGGCCTTTCCTTAGGAAATCATGCCAAGGCTTTTCAGTTTACTCACCAAAGTTTCCCTTGGCTTTGCTCGCCAAGTCTTTGGTCTTTTCAAGAAATCTTAAAAATCAACCAGGTTTATCAAATTGTTTTCACATGTTCCATTTATGAATTCCTTTTGTGGAATATGACGATGGTTCTCTCTGTGAAGTGCTTTTAACTTCTAGTTTTCTTACCTCTCTTGCTATAACAGCCAGAAAACAGCCGCTGGAAACTTCTGATGGTTCTATTTTGAAGAAAGGATCAGTGCAGGAATCTGGATTGGAGCATTCAGAAAAGGCAGGAGGAATCGGTCTGCCAAAAAGAAAGAAATGACCCAGAAATAAGAATATACAAGGAAGAAAACATGGATATATTAAAAGTGATTTGTAAAGTGCTTCTTGCAAATGAAAGCCTATCTTCATTTTTTCTTTTTTTAAAAAAGGCAAACCGAGACATGAGAATTCATCTTTTTAGAGTTATTTTCAATATTAAATGACATTAACCACCAGATAATAAATGTATATCAACATAATTCAGAACTGTATTCTTTCTTGAGGCTGCCATAACCGGATAATCCAGGTGACCAGGAACTTGGGAATGCTCTGAAGACACTCAGCAAGACACAGAAATTATAAAGTAGTTGACTTTGAGTAAGTAAGTATGTGCTCTTAGTAAATAATTGATGTAAGCTAAATAACCTATTTGCAATACCCAACAACCAGGGCTCCAGGTTTTTTTTTCAGTTTACTGTTTTGTTGTGTATCAACAAGGAAGGAAGGAAGGAAGTCTGCTATTCCCCCTACACTCCATCGATTCCCAGCTGATACAAACAGGCCACAGTGATTTGGTTCATAAAGCCAAGAACAAGTCTGACACAGAGAGAAGAATATCTGTGATGATTCCAAAGGACATTTTATTAGCATGACTTGTTCCTCTCAGAGCAGCTACACTTTGAACACAAGTGCTCAAAATTTTTCACTCTGTTCTGTGTTATTCTAGTAAATGAGTTACCACATGCTAAAAGAAATGCCTGAGGAGCCATGATAAGGAATACATGGGCCTTAAATAGCTGAGCTTTCACCTTAAGACAAGTATGATCACACTGTATTTCATTTATGGTATTCTCTTACTGCTTTGTTTACACTGGCTGCCAGCAGCTTCATGGTACAATGACAAAAATCCCACATCTGTGCATGGCAGCGAAGGAGGAACTAATTCTGGAATCATCATTTACGAAGTTCTCCCCATCCTCAGCCACAACTGCTGAGTTCCACAAAAATTCCAGTGCTCTTTCACCTTTTGTTTTTGTTTTTCTTTGACAAAGGGGAACTTCTTTTTCCTGAAGAAAAATCAAAGCTCCTGAACAAAATCCTCTTCTTTTTTTATCCATATTAATTATGTGATATAAATACTGAACGTGTGTACTGATTACATTCAAATAACTCAGAGACCTTTGAGTTCTAAGGTCCTCCTGCTTCCTCTCCCACACGGTAAATGCTTCATAGACATTACAGACTCAACGGAATTTCAATTTTCTCATACATATTTGTATGTTATGATTATACAGGACGCTCTGGTAATGCAGCCTGACCCCTATACCCTCCCCAGAGTCACTCTGAATACAAACACAAGCAATGGAGCAGCAGAAGTTCGCATACTTCTATTGTTCTCACTTTTTAAGACTTGGTTCCTTTTTCCTTTGGAACTGATCAGGTCAGAAGTTTGGTGTAATCAAGCAACTTGCCTGACTTCCAGTCTCTACCTTGTCTTAAACTGGCTTTGTTCTCTTTTAAGCTACTTACGGGGAAACGCAATAGATGAAAACATTAAGAGTACTATTTAGTACTCTCTTAACTTCAAAAAGAATGGAATCAGGGCAGCTGAAGATGATATTAAGTGTTATACTAATACAAGACACAGATTGGACTATGATAACTGTTACGCTACTTCAAGTTTTCCATAGACAAAACTAGTCATGCCATACCTGAATGGTATCAGCTTTTTTACTTTCACAGCACATTCCAGCGCTTTCTGCACTACTTCTTCATTCTCTTCTGGGTAAACAGAAGAAGTGCAGTAAACAATAGATTGTACATGAACTACAAAATAAAACGTGAAAAGAGATCAGTGTTAAAATTTGTGATACACAGTGGTTTAGTAAGGACTAAAACCAGTATAGAAGTTATGCTTGAGTGCTGTTTTTTAATAATCAAAATCTTTTCAAATACTGGTGGATTTCAGCACAAATTCAGGGCTGTCTTTTCACACATCTGCTAAAGGAACGGCAGAAGAAAATGGCAGCTTGAAGATGGACCACATTTACAACTTAGCCAAAACTGAACCTGACTCAGGCAGTTGTTTATACAAACCTGTTTATGCAGGCTGTTGTGTTAAATGTGTTAACGTAAATATCACAACGCAAAAACCCTCAAGCTGGAGGAGATCATTATTTGGAGGTTTTGGTTAAACAATTGCTCTTAACTCATAGACTAATGGGTGTATTTTTAACAATATAAATCTGGTTGCAGTACAATCAAACTGAAAGTATTAAAAAAAAACAAAACCTTTCCAGGAACCTGACTGCCAGCACACTTACATTTCATTGCATGCATCAACTCATTCAGCTGCCTCTCAGCGAGAGTGCGGAGTTTATCCTTAGACACAGATCCTTGGAAAAGGTCTTTCAGCAATCCTGCATCTAAATGCAAAGATTTGTCATTTAATAACATAGCTGCTGTTGGTTTCTTAACACTGTTTGCAGAAAACGCATTGGTAACAGACCTGATGGTCACTGGTACAGTGAGAAGGCAGGCCTTATGGATTACAATACCACAAGTGCCTAAGCAATTCTTTCCTTGTCAAGTTTAATTACTACTGCCTCTTCTTTGTTTCTGTTTAATGAAAATTGAACAGTGAGAAGGCTATTATAAACAGTCATTAAAGGAATGTGATAATAGAAAGTTATGCACTCGTATATAGACATAAATTTTGTCTTTTTGCCTGAAAACCAAGACAATATATACTCTTCTCCCCAAAATAACCCTCAAATTTCATACCATTGACTTGAAATTTCCTTTACAAAGTGCTCCTAATATTAGTAATATTAGTAGCAGGTGGATGGTTGGACTGGATGATCTTAGAGATCTTTTCCAACCTTGGTGAGTCTATGGTTATGGTTATTTGTCTATGCTCTATGGATTACATTTTATCAGAGCAGCTGTACTATCCATATCACAGTACCTGAAGAACTATTTCTACCAGAAATCTATGGTATCAGAAGTTACCTCCATGTTCAGTCAAAATAAAATCTATTGGATTACTAAAACCCAGTCCAGAGCACCGTGGTATCAACAAAATAACTTTTGCATTTTGAAATCTGGGATCTTTTGGTTCAATCTCAGTAAAGTCTTCATTTAGCAGCTGAATATCTGCAATAAAACAAAAAGGGTGGTCAGCAGTTCAACACTAATGCAAAGCCTGCCTAATTTTAAAGTGATGGGGTTGAAGAGAGCAATGTTACACAAAGTTCCACAGAGCTACAACCTAATGGACCAGACCCCCCAACATCCCACTGATTTCAGGTAAACTGAGGGATGAAGCCTTAGCATCTTCCACTGAAGGGACTGCTAATTGGTTGCCACTCTTATTACAGTTTTTTCTGATCACATCCTCTGGATTAATCTATGAATTTTTGATTAATGATCTCAGAAACAAGTAAAAATAGACCTGGAAAGCAATGGTCAAGACACCACTTACACAGATACCAAAGTTTGCAGATCCCAGCCATTACACGGGAACTACTTATGTGAATAAGTACTTCACTGTAATGTTTCAGGAATCTGACTAATCTGCAACGTTGTTAAGCCTCATTGTAGCTAAGGAGTTGTAAGTAAGTTCACTCTATGACAAAAATAATCTATTACCCTCCCAAATCTTCAAAGAAGGGATCTCTAAATTCTGATCAATTTATGACCTATTTATAGTTATCACAAACCCTATCAAAATCTATCTTGCTATACCTTCTTCACACCAACTGTTTCAACACATACTTTTACATCCCATGTGTTCGAACAAGTCCTCCAGTTCATCTGCTTTTGCAGAACTTTTTACACCACAAACAAAGATTTTGGATGTGCTGTCGTTTCTCAGTGCCGACATATGGGCGACGGTGAGGTGGGAACCCAGGTGAGCCATGATAACATCATCATCCGTACCCAACAGCGCCTGTACAGAGTGTACAGCAAGGCTGCGAGACTTATCCTATAAAACAGTGACACAAATTCAGTGTAACCAACTGCTTGGGTTTCTCTGAGCACCAATCTTCTTTTCCAGAGTAGGAAATTGATCCACTATTTTCATGATAAATAGAAAGGAGGAGAAAGAGCTGATCACATGTAGCTGCTAATAGGGAATTTTTAAGGAGACAAAAATCAAGTATCTTAAGTCAAAATCACTGTATTTAACTTAAATCAGAGGGCTTTGGGCAGTGTGATCTGGTGGAAGGTGCCCCTGCCCACGGCAGGTTGGGTGGAACTGGATTTTTAAAGGTCCCTTCCAACTTCAGCCTTTCTATGATTCCTGCGATTCTATTATCCTTCCAACCTGAATTATTCTGTTTATCATTATTCCATCAGAAACATTCGCCATATTCCTCTTCAGCTACAGGACGGGAATATTTGCATGCTGTTATCTTCTAAGGGGGGGATAATGTACACTGTGTTACACAGAAACGTTCCTCATATTTTCAGAAGCACAGCCACCTTGTTCATCAATTTTGACAGTTCTAAAATTAATTTTACAACATTTTACTACCGTCACTGTAATTATGAATTACAAGTACTAATATTTTCGTGTAAATCTTAATAAATCAATCTGTTTCTCAACTTCTCATTTTTATACACGTCCAAAAACTTTTGAGAGCATAGTTCTGCCTGCCTGATGCAATGGGACAGTCACACAGAGCATGACCTTATTTGAATGTAAAGCATTATTTTGCTTTGCAGATTCATATCACTTACTCAAGGGTGGCACCAACTCACCTGCAGTAAGAGTCTGCAGTCTGCAAAAAGATCTAAATCAAGCAGCTCGTCTTTAAGAGAGGAAGGGAAAAACAAGACATTGTGGCAATGCTGGTCCAAACAATAAGTGTAATCCTTGAGGTCTGACACAGATTCAACTTCGCTGAATCCCTCACTCTCCAGATCTTCAAAGGCATCTTCAAAGCTGTTAACACACAGTTCTGACTATTAAATATACGCCACCTTCATAAGCAACATAACTCACATTGATGTTGATTACTGCCTTTTATTTCTTTAATGCCTATGTTGGTATACATACACTCATCCCTACACCTGCAGCTGTGTAAAACATATACTGCATCTGTGTATAAAACATCTGTATAGATTACACACACATACGTAAAGCAGTAGTACTATCTGACACACGAGGGGGAATAATACTACTGCAGGCCTCTAAGTTCTGTTTTTGACTCTTAAGTCAGTAAGACCGATAACACAGATGAAGAAGGAGGTGTGTGTCTCCAGAGAATGATTCAAAGCACCCTCATATAGATAGTCCTTGACCTCTGGTAGCACATTTACTGCCAGAATAGCTTCACTCTTTCAATTGCTTTCAATGTATCCCAGCTTGCTGATGAATTTAACAACTACTATCTGAAGTAATCCTTCCATGAACATAACAAAGGCATAAATGCTGAGGTCTGCAATTCAAATATCATGAAGACTTAAAGGTATATATACCAAAACTTTTAGACACTTTTTTAAGCGCTTGAGCTTATGTGGTGTTTTACGTACCTATGAGCTTATGTACAGTCAATACTGTGGCTTTCAGCTCAATCTGAGCTAAAGGGTGAAAGACTGCACTCAGACACTTTCTCTTAAGAAAACCATAACCAGCCATGACCACAGAATATTGGTCCAAGACAAAAGTATTAAAAACTCCTGAGAACATGATAAAATGAATTATTTGTATAATAGAATGGATAACAAGACTGGAAATACCAGTGTTACACACTTGATGACACACTGAACGATGATTAAAAGAATCGTTAGTAGCTGACACTATCTTTACATAACAAACATTGGCTTGAAGTATTTTATCTGTCTTAGCACCCTTGGCAATATGCACAGAATGGCCTAGGTAGGGAAAGACCTTAAATATCACCTGCTTTTACAAAATGATCTCTGTTTTTCATCACAGAATTTACTCGCCCTCAGAGGGAGATCAAGTCAGGAAAAAAACTGCCTATTTGGTGAATATCCACATAAGCAATAGTCTATAACAAACTCTGTTGTATCTTCCATTTACAGTTCATGAATGCAGTTGCAGTAATATATAAATAGTTCAAAACAAGCAAAAGAAGGACTTTAAGTTTCTAATCAAATTACCAGTAGTCAACTAGCATGGAAATTTTAAGAGTACAGCAAACTATCCAATAACATATGTAAAAACTAAAATATTAGGTGACACTTTAAAGATGTTACCTGGTCTTCAGTGTGTTTATCCAAGCACATAAAGGTAAGGCAGAAGTTCTTTGTTCGTGCTTCTTTAAAGTTTCCGGTATAAAGTATTCAATTGAAATAGCATCATATTTGATGCGACATCTTGCAAGTGCAGCTGCCAATTTGATCCTAAACCTACAAAATATAGTCATAAGCTTAATACTCACCAACTACTCACAGGCAGTATTTCTATTAAAACAGTCTCTTGCTTGGAAAACAACAGCAAGAACTCACTTTGCAAGTTCATACAGAAAATTATATGAAAGTAGTTTCAAGAGCTCCAGAATAAGCTACCTATTTCTAGTAAAATAATTTGCAATGTAGGTTGTTAGCAATGTTTTTCTTATTATAGGGGTAAGAAAGTTTCCCTTCAGATCACTTTCTCATAAAAAATTCAAACTAATTTTGCAAGATTTCAAGATAAAAGGTATCTGTAAGATTCAAAATCAGGGAGAAAAAAAACAAAAAACAGCTGCTATAAAATTCTGCATTTCTGCTAATATATACCCACAACAACAACAAAATTCTTTGCACGTGTACCTGAACAGAAAATTCTCCATTTCCCGAACTTCTGCTATAGGTTCCTCCTCATCAGATATCACACGTGCTTCAAACTTTCTGTCTTGCAGGTCATAAAGTAACACAAGAAGCAGGCTGGTTAATTCAGCCGGCTGCAACAGAAGAACAACTGGATAGTGAACGTGGCACTTTGCCTTATTTCTGAAAATAAATAAATAGGATCATGGAATCATAGAATCACAAGGTTGGAAGGGACCTACAAGATCATCTAGTCCAACCGTCCATTAAACCATAGCTCATAGCTCCTCATCCAGACACCTCTTCAACACTGCCAAGGGATGGCAACTCCACCACCTCCCTGAACAGACATTCCAGTGCCTGACCACTCTCTAAGAGAAAATCTTCCTTCTTATGTCCAGTCTAAACCTCTGGCCATTTCCTGTGGCCATTTCCTCAGGTCCAGTTTCTTGCCTGGCAAAAGAGGCCAAGCACCTCCTCATCACAACCTCCCTTCAGGAAGCTGTAGAGTGTAATGGGGTCTCCCCTGAGCCTCCTCTTCTTCAAGCTAAACAATCCCAGCTCCCTGAGCTGCTCCTCATAAGACTTGTGCTCCAGACCCCTCAAGTTTCATTGCCCTTCTTTGAACACGTTCCAAGGCCTCGATGTCTTTCTTGTAGTGAGGGGCCCAAAACTGAACACAATATTCAAGATGCAGCCTCACCAGAGCTGAGTACAGAGGGATGATCACCTCTCTGCTCCTGCTGGCCACACTATTTCTTATACAGGCAAGAATGCTGTTGGCCTTCTTGGCCACCTGGGCACAGTGTCAGCACATGTTCAGCCCAGTATCGACCAATACCCCCAGGTCCCTTTCCTCTTCACAGTCATCCAGCCAAATAAATAAATAAAAAGGTCCATATCAAGCAGTAGTCTCCTGTGTAAGACAATAAACAACTCCAATGAAACTTCTATATCAATTTCTCTCACAGGACTCTTTGGATATAGTAACTGATATCCATGGCTCAAGCCATTATATTACAAGCAGAAGCAGAACAATGGTAAAATCTCATTCCCATGCCTAAATGTTAAACTAAAGCAGCAGCTCCTTACAGGCAGGAATTATCAGCACTTCCATTACTCTTGGATACATCTTACCTTCTCACAAGTACGACTGATACAAGCTAGAAAACTCAAGTTACGAAAGGCACACCATCAAATACAAAATGTGATTACCTAAGTCTCATCTCCTTGCAAAAACAAGCTGAAAATCAAACGTTACTGCTGGATCATTTGCCTGCTCACATCAATCTATGCAATTAACACCAGTTCAAATTAATCTTGTAATTATCAAAAAGCATCAAAGGCACCACAGGATGGAAGCAGATTGTTCTGCCTTCTCCAGATTTTCTTTTCATAACACAGTTTGCCCAGGAAATGAAACCTGGGGTCAGTGTTTTCTTTCGTCTGATATGGTTCACTCTACACTTTCCACTCATAAGGGGACTCAAATGGGATGGAAAGCATTGAGTGCTGTTCTTTATTTTATCCAAAGCACCATTCAGTGTAAAAACAAGGGGAACCAAGACAGAATCCAAAAGCTTCTCTTTGCTTCTTCAAAAGCCCCAGTCTCTGCACTTGGGCAATCCTTGCTCTTTGTACTCAATAAAACTGGACAAGCCATACACCACATTCAAAAGATAGCTTCACACAAAAGAGAAGAGGACAAAAAGATCTCTGCCTACAGGATCGGTGAGGCTGCTCCTGGGAGTTTGCAAACAAGAGTTTGAAGTACCTTGCCTTGTTCAAGAAGTAGACAGAACCCAGGGGTCAAACTCCCTGGACAGGTGCCATAGTCGCTGGTATCCTATTATGTGACTTTTCCTGGCTCATGGACAGCATCACACAGCCAGTCATACAGCGCAGTAAGCATTATGGTTCACTCTCCTAGTCTCTTTCTCTGGAGCTAATTCCCAGCACTGGGATGCAACACCAAAAGAATCTCACTAACAGCTCATCTAGAAGACTGGAGATTCATGGTTTGGACAACTAATGAAAAAGAATAGAATATTTTGATCTCAGGTTACTATGTGGAAAGAACCATCTGAAAAGTTTCTAACTGCAACAACTCAGTAAATACAAAAGGTATTTTCTTAATACAATGTTCACTTACTATTGAATGACATGAGTAAACTTGACTATCTAGCAGTATTTCTTCAAGAAGATCTTGATCTGCGAAAAACATTGATAAGTTATACTATGAAATACTAAATTATGTGCAAGAACAGCAAATATTTATGAAAAAACAGAGAAAGATCTGAAAGTTTGATCATAAAAATTAAGTTTACTCATGTACAGTAACAATTCTGATTACCCTATCAGAAAAAGTACAAATCTTAAATGATTCTATAAAACATAACCAACACTTAGATCTATTTAAATGTTTGAGGGATACAACTAGTCTAGTAGTAAATTACTACTTAATTTACAATAGATTACCCAAATCTCTGTCGTCAGGCAGAAACAAAATAGAAACTATTTCTATACTTCTCTCTGCTATATCATTTCTACTGGCAATTCTTGGAAACGTTTTGTACTTACATTTCAGAGCACTGAAAGCCAGATTGTAAGATAAACGCTGGGAACACTCATCTTTAAGAGTCAGCATGGGAGATACCGAGCCATCACCATATCGCACTAACGTTCTTTCCTTTGGCTTTTTATTATGAATGAATTGAAAAATCTTAGCTGCGTTCACGTATACGGCATCACAGCAGACATTCTTCTTAATCACAGTCATTTTTCTTGTCTCAGCAGTTCCTTTTTCATCTGAAATTTTCATTTCACTCGAGTCTGAAGTATAATTTCTAACACCCTCATGAGAAGGCACCGAGTTCCTTTTAGAACCTGGCACTTCTCCAGTTCTTGGTCATGCAAGTCACAGTCCTGCAAAATAAACAAACAAACAAATAAATGAAAACCCCAAAGTTTATATTGAACTGTGAAATCTTCTTTAGCTAGAATACACTTCTCCCTTCATTTTCAGGTTTTCGATAGAGTTTATTTGCTCTTAGGCACTAACCCTGCAAATACATATATACTTTTGTAAGCCCATCAACTTGCATGCGGTAGAGAAGCATTTATAGTAGCTTACTTACCTTATTTATTTTCACTAATGCAGATACAAGGACTGGTTACTCATCTCCAAGAATCCAGTGCTTTATAATAAATGATCCTAAAGAGATTATAGAGATCTGATTTACCCTACAGGCTTTGGTTGTTGTAACATGCATTTATGAATATACTTAGAATTCAGGTTAAATGTTCAGAACAGTGTTATCTATGTTTGCCTGTGGAAAAAAATGAGCTGAACCTCAAGCAGATTACTCAGTCCAGAAAGGAAAAATAAAGACAAACCTCAGGTTCCCAAAGATGCAGCAACGGGACAACACTGGTTGTGAAAAACGACAGGAAAGCATCTCCTCACCTTCTGCTTCCAAGGCATAACTCACTGACCCAGTCACAACAATCAGGAAACACTGTTAGCATAGCAGATCCATAAGTATTGCCAGCATCATCACAGAGCAAAAGAGACGTTGGTTGTGGCCATTATCTGTGCAAAGGGATATGAAAACCTCTTCTGAAATCATTGGTATGACAGAAGCAGGCAGCCACCCTGCCCACAATTACCATTACCCAAGGACAAACTGCAGCTGCAGACAGGGCTGCAGGCTTCCAGCAGCAGAGGAGGAAGGAAGCAAGCACAGAGCTGTATGTAAGCCACGTGGGAAAGAGCAATCCACTGAACACCTGCCCACTGCCTCCATGGGACACCCACCATGTACAACTGCCCCAAGACCAGAAGGTTCAAATCTCTAAGGGTTCTTCAACCATCACTTCCCAGTACAAGAGACACGCTGCCCTGTCAGCCAGTGCACTTACCGATGGAGAAAAATGGGCACAGGCTCCTCCAGCAGCCATAGAAGCAAGAGCTGGCCCTCCTGGGTCCCAACAGCCCGCACCTACAGGTGCACACCTACCCTCATACTGCCAGGCCAGGACTGCACCACTCTCCAGGGCAGGGTGGGGAGGGCAGAGCTGGGCTTTCCTCCTGGCAGCTTCTGCCTCCCCAATCCCCCTCAGGGGGTGTGCCGTGGTGGGGATGAAGCCGTGTCGTGGGGAGCTGCAGAGGCCAGGCTGAGCTTGTGCTGGGGCTCTTTGTGGCTCACATAAGGCAACAAAAAAACACAAAGCAGTGCCAAGAACCGCCCTGGCAACGGCATGTGCGCGTCCATGGAAGCTGTGTTTCCAGAGGGTTACCATGGCAGGAGCTCTGCAGAAGTCCCCGTCTCTCAGTAGTGAGAGCATCTCTCGCTGTCCCTTTCTTCTTGTGGTGTCGGTGGTTGGTTGTTTTTCTAACATTTAAATCCTCAGACAGCATGAATTCCTGTAAATTTAGCGACTGCTTTAAAATACACATCTTACCTACACTCGGATATCTAATTTCATTAAAACACTGCAGTGACAGGGTTGGAAATCCCAAATACAAAAGAGTAACCCCATTTATCAACCCTATCATTATCCATCTGCACTTGGAATTAGCAGCTTGCTCTCATGCCTTGTTAACTGCACAGGTGTCTTAACTATCTCAACCTCTGCTTTCATTCGGTCTTGAAGCACACAGACAGATCAGGCCTTTATTTGCATCCAGATTTCCAATTGTTTACACCAAAAGTGGAAAGGCAGTCATGTAGGCTGGGGAAACTTTGCATACAGCAGTTCAGACAAGAATTGAGTCCCTTCTGATGAGGGGGAACAGTATGCTGTTACTGTGTTGTTCAGATCAGTGAGGAACTGCATCAGTAATAGTACAGATGGAAATGAGGTTTTGCTGCTGTTTCCTTTTGTGTGAATAGACAGGGTGAGAGTCTTTAAAAGCCTGACTGGAAATGACTGCCCGGTTGCACAGATGTTTCTGTACTTCTCTTTCACAGTCAAGGTACCATTTATGAAGCATACAGGAGATCCACTGCTTTCCTGCTCACCAGAGCAGGTGCTGCTGGCCATTGGCTAGAGCTGGATGCTCTCCAGCCTCTGCACACTCACTTTCTGCTCATGCTGCAATCCTTCTGCCACTTTTTGTTCACCTTTCTTTTCAGTACCAAATATCCCCTGTGCAGCGATGGATCTCAAGTTGCCTTTGTAGAGACAATGAGGATTTCTCGTACTAAAACTGAGAATTAAGCCCTTCCAGAGCTAACCAGAATACATCTGAATTCTTCAAAAATATGCTCTCGAGACACTAAATCATCTGCAAGTATCTGAATAGTTCAAATATTGAAATAATTGTTTCAGATTCATGTGAGCAGAAAATTGAAAAAGGATTACGGAACAGTTTTCCTATTCGAACATCTGATGATTGTACAAAATCACTACAGATGTTCATATTAAAGCATAATGAAGCAGGACATGGCAGAATGCATACAGAAATGCTGATGAGGATCTAAAAACTCTCTTCTTCTGGTTACATGATGACTGTGTTGTAAAGAACTGCTGCACTGGCTTAGGCAGAAAAAGGTGTTTGAAAGCAGACTGCTTGGACTGTAGTAAAGAACTGCTTCCAGAAAATGGAAGAGAACAAATAGAGCCAAAGTTGCTAGGCAGAGGCTATCCGAGAAAAAGGAACAGGGAATAATGCAGCTCCTATCACAAATAAACAAGGTAAACAGACATTACTAGTAGTGATTATATATTTTGGCACTAACAACCTTTCCAAGTTATCAAATGGTATGGTTACGATTTGCAGTAAAAGCACAGCCAGTGTATTAATGAAACAATTATCTTTAATTTCATTGGTCTATAAGTTATGTATGCATACAGTTCCTTGTTTCTGATGGTTATGAACTTGAACTAATATGGCAACCTTTACCACTGACCTTAGGATTCAACAATGATTTGCTATTCACAGATACTTTTCATAAACATTTCCATCACAGGCAAGAACTCCCTCTAGCATAAATGGATCGTTCTCAGAATAATGCTGTTCAACAGATCTGAAGTTTGACTTATCCATACAAAACCTCTTAAGGTGTACTTAAAATAAATGTAACCATGTTTAAAACAATATTCCTTGAATTTTAAAAGAGGAGAACAGCAACCAGTACAAGTATTTCCTTCTGTAGTCAAATCACAGCTCAAATGTAAAGATCTGATAAGCGTCACATCAACTGCCAACATTTGCAGTGTATTAAGAAAAACAAAATCTTGTATACAAGCCACAGAAAGCCTCTTGTGCTAGACAATATTGAGTGATGTATGTATTAATAAAGCTGCAAAGATGTTAGCCAGGAACATCAAGAAGACTCAGTAAAAAAAGTAAACCACAGATAATTTACAACAAAGAAGCAGCAATCATATAGTTTGCCAACATGTAAGAAAGAACATTTTTTCACCTGTCAGGGACAACACATTCAGGTTTTAGTGACATAAACAGCTCATTTAATCTTCATCTTGTACAAAGGTGAGCATATCTACACAGAATGGAAAGCCCTGAGGCTATAAATACTTAAAGAACTGAAGCTTAAAAGATTCATGTCACTACAATTGAAAATAAAATTATAACCTGCCTTGTTAGAATGATTTTTGTGGAATGTGTTTGAGGTGGCAAACAACATATTCTCCTCCTTTATCCTGTAATATCAGTTTTTTTGACAATCCTTAAATGTCTACAACAGCTGGAGCAGGAGTGGAATCCTTTGTTCTTCTCCAGTTCCTCTGCATACATAGTAGTGGAAGTCAGATTTTGGCTGGCAGGATCCCGGTAGCCCTCCTTCTAGAAATCAGTATTATCAAACTAAATTTAAATGGTCCTACTGAGTTCACTGATACATGATAAAGACTGTTACCTCGTGCCTCTGCCCAGTTAACATCCACCAACAATGAGAGCTTGAGACCCTTAGTGCATTATGCAAGCTGCCATTTCCATTCCATTCACAAGGAAACATAACGCATCCAGTTGCATGAAAGAACTGGTAGTGTGAGGTTATGCACATTTATTTCTCCACTTGTCTTTCACTCTGGCTAATATCCTCCTCATAGTCAAGGCAGAGTTTCAGATTTAGTACATACAGAGACCACAGATGCTAGTTCTCCTGAAACCCAGGTTCACTGCTGTTCACATCTCTCCTCTGATCTTGTCTTTTTTGTTTGTTTTTTACAATAACAACAGTAAAATAGCCAGAAAATGACCACCTTTGTCATTATTTGCCTGCTTTCTTTTCATACTGAAAACGATTCACCGAAGAGCTAATGCTCAATTGAATTTCAACATAGTGACTTTGCCATTGAGGATTAAGAGCATTCACAGCGCCTGTACAAGTTTTTCCTCTGGCAATGAAGATGAGCCCTGTTTCAGAAATCTCAGGCACTACTTTATAGACATGAACATTTTAGATAAGACCATGATTCTAACTCCTGTTGGACAAACACCAGTCATTTTAAACCTCAGAATTAACTTAGCTCAGCCCTAGTCACAAGATTATTCCATCATATCTGAAACGGGTTTGTGAGAACTGTTTTCAGAGCAATGCAACTTAAATGCAGATATTGAGGCAGCACCTCTGCATCACCAGATCTTTGGCCTGAAATGAGGTCTCTTGATCCATTATGTTGCCATTTGAATAAGAAACACTGCACTGATCTCTGTGGCTTTTTACCATTTGCAGCCGACCCGTTAAGCACCTTTGACTGAGATTTTTCCATCCCAAATGTTTCATCACAGTCTTCCAACAGTAACGACAAATCAATTAATAACACCTATCGTCAAGTTTTTTTATTACAGCCATTCCATCCTGCAAAGTACTTTCACTATTACCTATCAGAGATAAGGAAAATGTCCCGACAAGTCCCAGTTATATTTACATATTCTTAGGCAAACAAAAATGACACAGCTCTCCCAGCTAGAGTGGGTAAAATAAACAAACAAATAAATAAATTCACTCAACAAACAGAGGTTCCAAAGGCGTATTCACCAATATTAGGAAGGTAAAGAAAAACATAGGCTTTTTGTATGATAGTTTGCACTCTGGTCTTTTGCTGGAGTTAAGCATTGCTCAGGACATAATCTGAAATTAGATGGAACTTGTCACTGGGTGCCTTCTGTCTTGTCTCAGATTGGTAGCTCTTTTTAGACCTTTTGTCTGTCAAACACATAACCTACATACCTCAATTTCAAAACTAGCTTTTCATTATCTAACAGTGCAGATGCTGCAAAGGCTTGGAGCCTACCCTCACAGTGCCCATCCTTTCCTTTCTTTATGTTCCTCACTGTGTACCTTTTAGGGAACAAAGAACAGCAGTGGCCTGATATCAAGTCCGTCATTTTCCACAGCCTCTAATCCACACCATTTAAGTTCTCTGCAAAATAGAGCAGGTGTTAGAAAAGAACCATTCCATTGTTTTCATACATCTAATAACAGCCTCATAGGCAGGAAACAGTACATGTATCTCATGTACGTTATCACAGCATTGAAGCAGATAGAGACATACAAGCTGTAAGATCAGAAAAATCATTTTAAAGGCTGCTGGTAGGTTTCAGTTTGTTCTACAGAGTCTGAAGCCATCAATTCAGTACTGAGTTTGTCAACGTGGAGCGTGAAAGACAGCTTTTTTACATGCAACTTTACATGAAAAGATTTACAGTTACTCCCTAACTGCTCTTATTGTCAGATGGGCTGGGGATGGAACCTTGCACTTCTTTGTACTACTTTGGTGATGTTAGTGTATAATCTGAGCTGTTAAATCCATTACCTTTAATAACTAGGGCTGCTGAATCCCATTGTGTGTCAACATGATCATACTGGCTCTCCTTTGAAAAGAACTTTCTGGAATAAGAATACCAATAAGCTTATCTTTCCTAAATCAAAACAACCATACTGGATAGATCCCGTGTAAAATTACCCTGGTTCTGTATTCATATGCCAAGCTGGTTTAAGTCAAAGGACATTGTGTGCATCAATATTTCAAAAGTGAGTAATCGCTCACAAACTTTATGAGTTCCAGTAGAGGCTGTTGAAATTAGATGTGGAAAAAGAATGTTTCTATTCAAAACAGAAAGAAACTAAAAGGAAAACACTAAACAACAAATGAAAACATAGAGGATAGAGCAGATCATCACATTTACCATCCATCCCATGCTTCCAAAGCTTTACAAGATTCTTTTTTGAGGTATTCATTTTATTTCCCTAGTGTAGGATATTACAACATGAACATGTAAAAAGACATAGAAAGCTGTATTTGCTCAATTCTTTTGGTTGTCATAAAGCTCAATGGTAGTATTAATGACAACAGAAGCACTGTGAGGCTCTGAGTTTTGACCTTGTTGACAAGATGAATCTCTATTGGTTTGATATAAACAATTATTTGGAGGTTTTGCTCTTAACAGTAGTTTTATACGTGCTACTGAACTACCTTGTACCCAAAGAAGCATCAGCAAAAGGAAAACAGATAGATGCAATGGTAAGTATATTTTTCTCCCCCAAAACAGAACTTTAAATAAACTTACACTAAAATTATAGGACAAGGCCTCTACTTTGTAATCTTTCTTTTCTAGGTTTTTGAATCCCTATCTTGTTCCTTCAGATCAACTCCCCTTGGCTTCAGCAGCATATCACTGAACACAGAAAGCTCTGGGTCACCCTGTTCAGGCTAAAACTCTATTAGCTACAAGTTCAAATTAAAGGGGTCCATAGAGCTGAGACATTTCTTCTGCCCACTATTCCTTAGTGTAAGAGGAATTCCAGAGGAAAAACATTACTCCAGAACTCAGTTTTTACAGATTAATACAGATTTTTTTCTTTTAGATTAAACTCAACAATGAAATCCTGTAACACTACACTAAATGTACTCCTCAAAACATGAATATAAATTCAATGGAAGACATGCTCGATCTGATAACATTTGATCAGGCAACTTGATTATCAGATCGCATTAATGCCACGTATTCAAATTCTCCTTGTTCTGTCTCTATATCTCTCACTGTTGGAATCCAAGCCCCGGAGTCAAATAATAAAATTTCCCCTACTCTTTGAAAGTCTTGGATCAAAGGAATGAGTGACAGCTATGATCTGAGAGCAGAAAAGCACTCATTTTGGTAAGAGTGGAGATACAGCACATGGTAACAGCAGAGTTAGGGCCAACTCTTGAGATCCAGAGCTTCTTCCAAAACTAAACTAATAGTGTGATTCCTGGTGTTTGTATTTTCAGCCCCACAACTAAAACTGCAGATCTAACTCATTCAAGTTTGAAACATAATTTTAAAGTATGATTAAAAGCCTTAATCTTCTAACTGAAATTAATTTAATCAGAGCATCTCTAAGCTTCACATTCATATCTGTTTTCTGTTCTTTTCCCCCCACGTAGATTTCTGCTCCACTGTTATCACTTCTACTGCAAAGAAATAACAGCACCCACAATCAGATGGAACAGCATTGTTAGCTGATTCAGAAAACTCACAGGTATTGATGAGATCACTAGAGTGCTCAGTGTAAGCTCAGAGAGCTCTGAGCTCTGTTCCACTGTTGTGAAGCTGGGAAGAGAAAGTGTGGCTTAACTTTAGTTGTGGGAAGTGGCTCAAAATAAGCTGCAGAGTTTTCATTGATTTGTAGGAAATGCCCATATACTCTCTTTCATCAGTAGAGCAGGTGCTACGTTCAGAGGGTAGCACACAGATGGAAGCCACAGCACTGTGGATCTCCAATACTATTTCCTGTGACAGTTGTGTCTGATTTCTACCTCGTCTTTGAGTACAGCCTCTTTTCCTATGGCTTTTAATGGAGCTGTTCATGTCTCATTTAAAGCAGAGAGAAGAACTTCTCATTTTGAATCTTTCTTGACCTACCACAGACATAACATTTCAACATGAAGTTTAGGGAAAAAAATGCATTTCCTCTGTAGTTTTGCAGATATTTGCTATTTAAGTCTTAGAAATACTCCAAAACGTTGAAGTGCTGAGTGGTTAATAAACAAGAAAATCATCAGAAAAAAAATAATACTGTCACCATTATGTGGCCTTTCTCCTGTGCCTCTGGTTAGATGAATATACCTAGTTTTACGGCAGCAGAGGAGCCATTTTAATTAGATTTTTAAATTATAATCCATGAACCTGTGGAGAAGGAAGCAAACAGACACCAAAAGATACAGTGACCACAGAGAAACAAATCATTCACTGCCAGCATTCTGGTAGCAAAGATAATTTTCTACAGCCTGACTGACTACATTGGAGGAAAAGTATTGCAAGCTCTGCCACAGAAAGAACACTTGTGTGAAGTCATCTAGCTAGCAGACATGCTGAGGTTCTTTATGTATTTGAACACCTTAGGAAAACATAGTTTTAGGTTTCCTACATCAGGAGCTTTATATGCAGCTTTCTAAAGTAAAACCTTGCTTAGCAAAAAAAATTTGTGATGTATTACAACAAAGCTAAGGCTAGCTTGTGGATGCTTTTGTCCTCTGGGTAAATAGCACATGCTAGTCTTCAGGACTGACAGCTCAGCACTTTCATCACCTTTCCATTAAAAACATGTCAAATGTAGGAAACACCTATGGGTCTGCTGCTTCTGAAATAGAGCAGTAAGCACAGCTGAGACACACACTTCTCAGACATTGCTCCCTCCTGGGTGTGGGTCATGAACCTAAAAAAAAAAAAATAAAAATCTAACTACACATTCAGAGAGCTGAATGTGTAAATACATTCAGGGTCCTAGCAGTAATTAGAAACTTATATGTTGATAGCTGTTTTCACAGCAGCTACATTTTAAGCCGGTATATATATGTTTTTACTAGTCACCTGAGTGCTGCAGAACTAGATATTTGAGTTGGTACAGATGAATGCGTATATCACTGTAATTATCAAATCATTTTACTATTTTTTGTTGTCATAGTATCATCTTATACTACATAACAAGCAAGGAGCCAGAAGGCAACATTTTTCTGCCAAAAGAATCAAGGCATATAACCACACTATTTTAATTCAACATCACGGCTTCATATATTTTCAGGCATTTCCCTTTATTAAATGATGAAAGGCTTCCTTCAGCTGGGGAAAATGACTTGCCTTGGCAGTTGCTCACAGCTCAGAGAGCAAGAAGCAACTCCTGTACTTTTTTTATTTTTTTAAAAAACCGCTGCATATCTACATCTTGTCCACAAAGGGGAGTTGTAGGAACAAGGCAGCCAGTTTCTTCCAAACTTAAGCCTGAATAAAATTGCCTATAGTCACTGGTAAGGCAAATTCCCCACTGTGTAAGCTACTGTACAACAGTTCAGATGTAGGATATTCATGAGCCTCTCATTTACTATCTGCTAACTTATTCTCAGTTTTGCTTAGTTTCTAAATATTAAAGTATTTTTGAAACATAGAGAAGAGTGTGACAGAAGAAAAGGAAATTTAAATGGCAACTTAAAGTCATTGACTGTGCATAATAGTAGATATTTTACAACTGATAGAAGTCTAGATGTTAGCACGTAATTTTCACCTCCTTTATCTATATATTGGTCCATTTCATTACCAAAATAGAATGCATTCATCATGGTTTTTATATATTGGCCAGTATTCTTGCTCTTTTTTAAAAGAAGTTTGCTTCTTACTACCCATTTTTGTGGCTTAGTACTCTGTCAGGGTCAGATCCTACAACAAGATGTCTGCGAGTTTGATTTCAGTCCTACCCCTGTAGCTGCAAAGTCTTTTGTACTTTTTGGAGCATTAGGAATGTAAGCAGATCCAAGAAGCAATGGCAGCAAACAGTTTACTTGCTTACAGCTAGCAAATGCAAAGCTCTCTGTATGACATAGCCCTTCTTATCAGGCTTATCCAACAACTTCCCTCTGGCTAGGTTTTGCCAGCTGGTTTGATTGTTACCTTTGTCCTTCTTGACTTTATATGCAAATAGCATTAAAGTGGTCTTTTTTACTCACTAAATACGTGTAAGACCAAGACTCTATCTTACATTCATCAGGCTGGGCATCCTAATAAAGAGGAAAAATACCTGGCCAACTCCTAAAAGTATTATACATTCATAGAATATCCCAAGACAGAATAAACCTACAAGAACCATTGGGTCAAACTCCTGGCTCTACATAGGACCGCCCAAGAACTCAGACCATTTGTAGAAGAGCATTGAGCACACACTCCCTGAACTCCAGTAGCTCCAGGCCACAACCACTGCCCTGGGAGCCTGTTCCAGTTCCCAGCCATCCTCCTGTGAAAAGTCTTTTCCTAACACACAACCTGACCCTCCCTGATGCAGCTCCATGCTGTTACCTTGGGTCCCATTGCTTCACCAAAGAGATGAGATCAGTAATACCCTTCTGCTCTCCTCTCTTCTGCCTGCTGGTTATGTCAGCCTGGCATGTTCCTAAATACAGGATAAGAACTAGCAGATGTGAAACTTGTCTTCTTATCTGCCTACTACATCATGTGGTCAACAGGTACATTAGCAACCACTTCACTGAGTATAAATTTGTGTAGACCTTGCCACAAGAGAGTTGTAATGATCTAGAACTGTTTTGTTCATATTGAGGAAAAGAAATCTCCTTTTCAAATAACAGGTGAGGCTAGACCAGAAACTTATCTTGGAAACATCTCTAGCCAGACTAGGTTTAACATTAGACTCTCAGCTTCCTTTAATCCAAAAGATGAACTTTTAGCAGGTATCATGGTGAATGTTTATTTGTTTAGAGCTACTCAATCAAGTGGAAATGGGAAACAGACACCAGTCAACCACAAAGAAGCCTGCAGAGCTGTGCAAGTCTTGAAGAAAGACTACAAGCAGAGTCCTGGCTGCCTTTGCCTCACCAGGAAGGACCAGGAAGTTTTAGCACCAGGAGCTGATGTAGGGAAACCATGGCTGCACAAATACCATATTGAATAGTTTCTAGGAATGCCTCAACATCTGCCTTCCTGAGTTCCTGATAAGTGTAAGATATACTAAACTGACTTGAAGAAGTAAAACACAGATCCAGTAGTTTAAGTATCTTTTTGGAGGAGCTATTCTGACCACCTTCGAGACTCTTAGGCTGCAAACAGGACAGCAAAGCTAAAGTGTCATCAGAAAATGCATGAATTTTGTTCTACTCCAAAGTCCAGGTGAGAACACGGAATTAATGAGAGACACTGTCTTCCTCATGCTCTTTTCCTTCCTTCATTTGCCCACTTCCAAAACAAAACTTACCTGCCCCCTGTTTAGACCACAAAGAATTTCCTTTTCCTTCCCCTTTCATCACTTGTGTTTTTTCAACTACCCACCTTATCTCCAGCATGAAAGGTGGGGTAACTTTTGTCTTCATTTAAGTGTAGCCCCAGGCATCCACTGAGAACACAACAGAGCATACGTTAGCAACCAGTAAGAGCAGTGATCCTGCTCCACAAATTTAGGTTTGGTATTGGTATCTTTCAAAGGTTTGTGGTCAGTAATTTTCTGCCTTTGAAAGACAGTTATTTAGATTGCAAGATTCTAATCAAGAATAAGGATTACAAGATTACTGGCTAAAAACACTTCAGGCTTGGACAAACATTTTAAATCACTGATGTTTTAATTGTTTAAAATAGACATGATGTAAATGGGAAGCATTTTTTTTTCCATGGCTCATAAAATAAATGTATGTACGTGAGGTAATATGATGTTTTATTTAAAAGATAAGACACACATCTTCAAGTTTCAGGTGATCTATGAATTTGGTTTGGATCACAAACTAAAGGTCATAGAATCTATGCTCATGTACTAACATATTAACATTGTTGATATCTGAATCTTTTTAAGCTACAGTTGGACTGGGAGGATTTGCAACGTTGTCTGTGCCAAATTTCTGAAGAACTGCTGTGTCATATTTGACCATTACGCCCCCCAAGCTCACAACAAATTGCCTTGACCTAATAAACCAGGAAAGCTTGGATTTAGCACAGAAAGAATAACAGAAATATTCTTTTTTGATACACACTCAGGCAGCAAGAACATCTCCATCTGAACACTCATCTCATTCTAGCAAGAAACACTAGAACAGCTTGCTCAATGGTTGAGAGCCCCTAACCCCTTTCCTCCCCTGAAAATAAGTTACTGCTGTGTATTTACTACAGTTTTTCATTGTCTTCACTATGTGCCCTTTAGCTCATTGATATGTAGTTAATAATATATATTGGGGTTTAGGATATTTTTATTTGTAACACAGCTCTTCAGGGATCATAGTTAACATGAACTACACTTGACCTCATTTCCCAAGTTACTATGAGAACAAAGTTATTTTTTAGAATTCTCAAGTTAAGTAGAACATAAAAGATTTCAAAATAAGGGCTACAAATTACCTCCTTACCAGCACTTATTTACTTGTTTGTTTTTACTTGTGCTTACTGGAGCACTCTGATAACTAACTATAACACAACAGAAAGCATAACAAGATGGCCGAGCAGCAAGGCCTTACACTACAGCAAGTGAGGATCTGCCTAGATAGGATAGCAGCAAGCACAGAAATAAGAGAGCATTACTTACACTCAGAAGGCTCACAAGGTCCTCAAATAAGCAGGAATCTCAAAACAAGATGCCTTTACCTCCACTGCCAGCCCTTAAATGAGCTCCTTCCAGTTGCATGCACCTGAGCTCCCCTGGATTGGCCCTACCTCCCCACCAGGTGCTCAATCACTGTTTCACTAACCAAAGAAGTTAGTTTTATGATCTGGCTTCATAACGTTTTGCACTTGCAATTTTGTTCTGACATAATGAGAAACACAGTGCTGGCTGTGTCAATATACGATCATGTCTTGTATATTATTACCAATACAAGTTGGGGATGAAAGGACTGAGTGCAGCTCTGCTGAAAAAGACAAGGGGGGAACTGGTGGGTGGGAAGCTGGATGTGAGCCAGCAGTGTGTTCTCACAGCCCAGAAAGCCAACCATATCCTGGGCTGCATCAAAAAGAAGCGCTGCCAGCAAGGCAAGGGAGGTGATCCTGCTCCTCTGCTCTGCACTGGTGGGGCCTCACTTGGAGTACTGCATCCACATGTGGAGTCCTCAGTACAGGAGAGAAACTGATCTAGCTGTGCATGTCCCTGTTCATTGCAGGGGAGTTGGACTAGATGACCTTGAAATGTCCCTTCCAATTCTAAGGGTTCTATGATTCTATTAAAATCACTTATGCATTCCTTAAATTATTATATACGCATGCATGTACACCTGCACACATTCAGGAGGGTAAAGGCTTTGCTGGTTTAGTAGGAGCCATTGAAATGTCACTTGTTATTAAATAAAGTCTTAGAATAAACCTAATAACAGTAATCTCTACTGAACTTCCAGATGCATCTTTGTGTATCGTCCGTATCAACATGCCTCCTCTTTTTTTTTTTTTTTTTTTTTTTGCCAAACACTAGCAAACCACGCCTTTTTAACATGGAGGTACGGCAGAGCATTAGTTTTTTGGGGTGGAATTTGGGGAGACCAATTACAATGACACCCAGAATGCTTTTAGTGATCCATAAAGCTCTTCATCAAAGCACTTTCTTTTGCTTCTCATCCTCACAAAGCAAAGCCACATAAGCGCTTGGCATATGGCAAGGGTTTTTCTCACTCTCATACTACATAGAGTGTACTGGCTTCCTACTGCTGTGCCTGTTCTTATCCTCATACTAGAGGCTGGTATTGCCCCTGCCACAAATTGCTTCTGTTTACAGGTAATGTGTGCTACCTGTTGCCATGCAACTTGCTGCCCTTCAGAAATCCTCCAGCTCCCCTTTCTCCTCCAGCATAAGGCTGGATGCCAGCAGCTCCTTACTTCTCAAGTTCCAACCACCTAGGTTGTGTAAGAGCATGGCATTGCACACCACTGCCTTGGGGGGTTCTGTGGGGGTAGCTCTCACTGTAGGACAGTGAGATCTGGATGGGCAGGTTTCAGATCTGTTTCTGAAAGTAGTCATTAGTAGTCAGGAGTGAATCAATACAGAATACATTACCGAGCTGCCCGAGTGGGTTACACAACCATTCCTCTGTGTCCAAAAATGAGAAGCTGATCCTGCAGTCACCACTAGAGTAACCCACATTGTAATAATTTTATCTTTTAACTTTGGAGGGTCCCACTGATAGTGACCTTACAAGTGGAGATATCCTAAGGAACAGAGCTCGCCTTCCTAGTCTCTTACTCTCCAGGTCAAGAGGAGGTGGTTAGAAACCACTTCAAATTTGTGACACCATGAAGCCGCTATAACCCCCTCTGCTAAGGGGAAAAGGATTCACAAAACCACTAAGACCTTTGTCTGTGCCAATCTATGGTGTATTTGAATCATCACTAAGTGCACCCACAAACTTCTATGTTGGCCAGTCACAAGTATTTAGTAAATATATCTGTCTGATACCACGTATGCAAAGAAATAATAGGAAAACTATGTTCCCATAACTGTTTTCCTTTTGTGTTCTTTTCCTTCATGTCACTTAGGTTCTGCTTTGATGTCTTAGACTGGAACTAACGTTACGCTGACTTCCAGATAAGTTGGGGTACATAAAGGATTTGCTAATGATACCAAATAGGACTAGTAAATTATTAACTTCACAAGGTGGGATGAGATAGGCTTGAAAAAGATTTTCCCACCCACTTTGTCATTCAAATTTTCCTAAGGAAATAGGAGGAGCTTTGCATTTGGAGAGCCAATGGCTGATACCAACCAGCAACCAGCTGCACACACCTCACTGTGCACTCAGAAATCCAGAGGCCTGGTTTCCTGTGCATTTAAGTTGTCTGTGATTTGCTGCTGGTAAGGTAGAAGACTTGCGTTAATGAAATGGGGCTTAGTATTACACCACCGGTACATTATATGCCTGATAAGAATTACATTTCTAGTAAAGTTTGGAATTTTACTTGCATAGCAAATTTACTGAAATGGAGAAAGTTGCATTTTACATTTGCTTACATTCTGAATTGACCCAGCAACGCTCCAGAGGAACAGAAGTTTTGAATTGGACCTAATCTGCATTTCAGATTTTCTTCTTGCAGAGGTATTGCATCTGCTATATATATATGTGTGCATGTGTGTGTATATATATATATATATGTGCATGTATGTGCTTGTGGATACTTGTGTTTTTCCAGGTTTTCATTCGTCATGATATATAATAAATGCATTCTTACTGGATTCAGCCAGGAGGTGAGGTAAGGCAAGGGAAAGAAGAGTTTGTGAAGAGGGGGAAGAAAGGAGCGTCAATGCTTCTGTTCTCATTATGGTTAAAAAAAGATGGAAGAAACATCATGTAAACCCTTAGCCTTGGGGTCTAAGGACTTTCCTCAGAGTAATCTGTGCTAGTGCAAGCAGCTCCCTCCATCTCCCAGGAGCTCATCCTCACAACGACTTCTACAAAACTCCCTAAAATGCTGAAGTGCATTCAAGTTCATCAAAGCATAGTGAGCCCTTGAAAACGATGAAATCACTTTAAGTCAAACTTCAGGAATATCCAGTCAGCATTACATTATGGCAGAAGTTTGCCTTGTTGAATGGCACAACAGCCCCATAAGCAAGGAAAGACTGTTATGGTACCAATTACAATTCCAGTATGTAGATAGGAAATGAAAAATCATAGTGTACTCAAGAATCTATGAAAGCACTCATTTAGCAAAGCTCCCACATACTTTATGTGATGCAGAGTGACACCCTGGGGTAGGGAAAGCCTCTCACCTGCCTATGCACCTATACGTTAGCAACTGAACAGCTCAATACAGTGGGAAAGGTGTTGCAACAAAGAGGCTATGATGGAAGGACTGGCATGATAGAAAGATGCTATAAAGGAAAGGAAGAGGATTGCTCACCTGTACCACAAGATTCAAGGTTCACAGGGGAAAGCCTTACCAGAAAAGGATCATCCAGAAAGAGATAATTTCTTAGTAGCAGTCAGCCTCTAAATGAGGCCTAAGAGAGGTGCAGCCAGGCTTCACCCCTTCCAGTTGTACAAGTGAATTGCCTTCACCTGTGCTCCCAGGGCTGACAGGGCCTTTTCCTCAGGTACTCAATTCAGTTCAGGCTGTGATTCAGCAGTTCCCATACAGATATATGTATACGTTCTGTTTTCTGAATGCAGTCTTGCCTCCAAGATGCAGCTTAGTGTGCTCCTGCCATAGCAGAGAATCCACATAGCCTTCACTGTGGGCTCTAAAGTACAACAGAGGTGATGCTAAAGTTTTGGGTCATTCCAGCAGCTTCCTCAGCACCCTACTTCATTTCTCTTTTGCAGAATGTTCCTCCTTCTGCCAGGACATCTCCTTGGAATGGCAGCTGTGGCTGACCTGCCAAAGCTGACTGACAGCTGATACCCAGTCTTGAACCAAAACAGCTGCTTCCAGGAAAAGCATCCTGTTCTGAGAAATCACATTCCAAAGTTCATGAAGAATTGTGTGTGAGAATCTCGCACTGAGGCATATGACGTTTTTTGGCGTTACTAGTGTGTTTTCTGCAGTTCAAGATGTCCAAAATCTTCCATTTTATGGATTCATTCTTTTACTGCATTCATGGAGGAAAGGCACAGAATTTCTTGACCTGTTTTCCCCGATGTTGATAGACTCAACACGTGCTCTTCTTCCATTAAACTTTATCTTCACCACTTTTGTATAGGATGTTGCGGGATGTGTGACAAAGACTTTGCTACTGCACTGGATCAGAGGAATCTGTCCTAGAGCTGCCTTTGAATAGTTTGCTTGTCTGCATTCACCATCTATCTTTCAACAATCAGCAGAAAAGAAGCCGAGTTCTAGCCCTGCTGGTTACAAGTTTTCTTTACTATTTAGTGAAAATGAGCTCATAGCCTGAATCCAGCTGAGGGGTCTGAGGAGACTGAATACAGTCTGCAAAGTTGTAGGTTCCAAAAAAAAAAAAAAAAAAAAAAAAAAAAAAAAGAAAGAAAGAAAGGAAAAAAAAGAAGTAAAGAAGTGACACCATAATTTTTTCAGCCCTGAGAAGTAATTTAATAAAGGTATTGTATGTCTTCCATGTCTTTTGTTTTTCTTTCAATGAAGCTTCCCCAAATACTTCACAAATACTTTCTTTAGCTGGGGAATTTGACACTATTGTTTAATACAATGATGTGCTTGCAACACTGGAAAGTAATGTTTTTCTACAAGGAAGGGATTTTTTTGCATGGCCGTGTTTTCACTTTTTAATGTGAGTGAGGTGATCTATACCCAGGTCAATGCTTTGGAATGCTTTTTAAAAATGTTTAAAGGAAAAAAGAAGAAGAAACAAAACCCCATCTTCTAGATTTCCTATATAGTAGATCCCTTTTACTCCTTTGCAGAATGCCAGGAACCTAAACAAAAGCCTGTCTATAAACAGCTATCAAGCCAAAAAGGGCCCTACTGAGGTTTTATTCACCTGCTCTGTTTTTCTATAGTCCTTCGTGAGAGCCGTATTTCTGAGTTCTGTCATTCATACAACACTTTATGGGAATGGCTATCTGGTTATGGGCGTGCTGAATGCCTGCAAAAAAGCAAGGAATGGTAACTTTGAAGAAATTTGTAAATGCAATATTAAGCTTGTTGTTTTGTTGGTTTTCTTTTCCCCCCTCCAGCTCATTGATGGCATGGGGTGCAGGAGGCCTTGCAAGGCTTAGCGCATACTGTTCTATTCCCAAAGTGTTTCTGGGATGCACAAAAGCTTGAGTGCCTGCAGTTCCCTCTGTTCCCCTTTTCCCAAAGAATATCCATCTACCAGTGACAACTATCCACAGAGGTCTTGCAGGAAAGCTGCACTGAATAAGTGCACTGTGCAAATTAAACGCAACACTTGCAATGGCAAAGGAAAACACCACTCTTGGTTCTTATTGCCCTGACACTCTAATGAGTGTATATTTGGGTCCTTAAAAACAAAATCTCATCATCATCCTGGTCTAAGGGGCAGAAGGAGCCAGCACCTGGCAGCTGTAACACTCCTGAACAGCTCCTCCTGGCCCTGGTGAAGTTTGTCATGTGTGCTATCAACAGGAGAAGGCTGCAAAGGGAACCTTGGTGGCTGCAGGCTATATCCAAAACTTGTCCTCTCACATCTCTGAGCTGTGATGCAAGAGGTCTAACCTGCCCCAAGACAAAGCACTGGGCTCCTGGGTGTGGCAGAACACCTGGATGTAGTAGAAATCTCAACTGCCCATCAAACTGGAGGCCTGGATCTCAGCTAGCTCTGCCTGGGCTGTGCTTACCATTCCCTCTTTTCCAGGGTAGGTTTGAACCCAAACACACTATGCTTTCGCTACAAGAGGCATTTAGAATAAAAACATTTCCAGACTTTCATATTTCCCCCCAGTCCTTATCCATTTTCTCTTGATTTTACCAGCATCCATTTGTGTTTTTGTCCTGCAGAAGTTTTGTATCACAACAGAAGTGTCATTAGTGTCTGCTAACAACAATTTGGTGAGCATGAGGAGAAAAATATAGGAATCTTCACAGAGGCAGTGGTTTTCTGTTTTTTCCTGACAAAGGTAATGGCTGGGATTTGGTCCATGGATTCAAAACACCAAGCCAGAATGCATGCAAGAAAATTATAGCACTTTTTTTTTTTCTTTTAGAATGCCTTTCTCTTTAGGTAATTCAAATGAGATCAGGTTCCAAACATGAGGTTTGTATAAGACAACAGGCCCAGATGAAGAGTCTGTACTGGAGACATCAAGTTCAGCTGGAAGGAGTTTGCAAATGGATGTGTAAATCAGTGGAGACTCAGGACAATTTCCCAATACAAAAATTTGGAGATGCCTGAAGCTCAGACAGCTCGGTTGGCACTTTCTGTTCTTTAAATCATCAGGTGCTGCTGGCATTGTAGAGTGTGCATGCAAATTGCAAGTGGCTGGGTCTGTCTGAACTGTAGTTTCAATTCTCATACCAGCCCCATAAGTAAGTGGAGTAGAAGTTCTACCAGTACTGCTTGCTGGAGTTTCACTGGTGCATGCCCTTTGCAAGACTTCACAGTTAAATGCATGGATCACTCTTCACTTTTGTGATGTTTTTAAATATAAGGTGGCATTATATAAACAAACAGCATTACTCAGCAGTTTTCCACAAATAACAGGAACTTTATTAAAAAAATTCCAGTTCAGCTTACAGCTTAACCTCAGTCATTGACAACCCTCATTAACAACAAATGACTACTTTTCAGAGAATGGGACTTGTGCATAATATTGAAAGATCAAGTCTGTGACTGACATACTTTGTAAAGGTCTTAAAAGTTAGGTACTTCAAAGTATGAGCTTGCATTAGGAAGGAGCATTTGCTGAGTTGCAGATCCTCTTACCAATGTAGTTTGAAGCAGCTGGGATATTTCTTTGATGGCCTGGTTTATAAGCTGAGGAAAACAATCTATAGATAGTGTATCATCTAATAGACAACAAAGAATTCTTTTGCTGGTATAATTGCCAAGCCACTGGCTTTTACCTGAGCGGGCTAAGTCATTAATTTTACACTTCTTAAAACATAGCTAAACTGGCAAGAGCTTTAAACATCATCTGTGCTTGTACCTGCTTAAAAGATGACGCAAAAGCATCAGAAAATCCTAAAAATATGAAGGGAAAAATACTACTACTAATAATAATTTGAAATCTAATAGCCCTTCCTTTGCCTTTTACTTGTACGCCTTCCTTCAAAATCAACATTTGCTTCAAGTATTTGCAAGAAAATTGTGGGCATATAGGTCTCATTTTCACACTGAAGCAAATGGTTTGGCTGAAGCAGGATGTAATAATGTAATGTTTTGGATAACCAAAATGTAGATGTTCTTTCCACTCTTCTTCTGACAGCAGGACCACATTTGTGGTGGGATCATTGCTTGGCAAGGTAGCTGAAGGATGAAACGCAGGGGAGGGATCTGGGGACTGAACCACAGAATCATTAAGATTGGAAAAGGCCACCAAGATCATCTAGTGCAACCATCAGCTCATCCCCACCATGGCCACTAGCCATGACCCTCAGTGACACATCTGTGCATTTCTTGAACACTTCCAGAAATTGTGACTCCACCACCTTCCTGGCCATCTTTCAATGCATCACCACTCTTTTTGAGAAGAAACATTTCCTAATATCCAACCTGAACATTCCTGATAGAATTAAAGACCTTCACTTCTCGTTTTATCACCGTTACCTGGGAGAAGAGACTGACCCCCACCTCACCACAACCTCCTTTCAGACAGTTGTAGAGAGTGTTATCATCTACTCACTCCTCAGCCTCCTTCAGACTAAACAATTCCAGCTCCCTCAGCTGCTCCTCATAAGACTTGTGCTCCAGAGCCCTTACCAGCTTCATTGCCCCTCACTGGATGTGCTCCAGGGCCTCGATGTCTTTCTTGCAGTGAGGAGCCAAGATAAGCTAGGGACATATTAATAAATATTAATAAAAACTTCTATAGGTCAGAGTTTAAAAAGCTTTATGTATTTATTTATGCAGCTACAATCCCTCTATCTCTTCAGCAAGCACTGATATAAATGGAAAAAGTATTCATTTCTTTGCATGCAAAAACTGATTTTTTGCTATGGTGTAAATACAACCTCAGCAAAACAAAGGATGGATGTTTCTGCCTTCACAAAAGAAAGCCAGCAATCCACATTAGTTGAAGGCAGTGGCTGCACTTCATGTTTTTTTCCTCTTTTCCAGCAACTGTTCCTGGAAACATCTTGTTCTTGGAATAATCCTGATAGTCAAGGAAACAAAAATGGCTGCCTGCTGGTGGGTGTTCCTGATGGGCTCAGCCTTAGCAGGCCACTGGTGCTACCATTTACAGGGTCTTCCTTTGGGCACTGGAAGTGCTGATGGCTTTGGTGACTCCCAGATCTTGAATCCATCATTTCTCTTTGAACTGTCCTGGTCCCCTCTGCTTGCAAGCCAGCTCTGTGCAGCACCGAGGCCCTGGCTATTGACCAGCTGGCCAGAGCAGCACCATCTGACAGCTCAGGGCTTCTGAGCATGTTAAGGAAGCTAAAAGAGAACTGTTTCCAGGAGAGAGCACTGGAGTAATTCACAGATGTGCTGTTCCAGTACCCCAGCATCATTCATTTTCTCAGGTGGCACCCATGTCTCCTACCTTTAGTATCAGATTTTACTCAATCCAGCTCTAATCAGGGGGTTAAAAACAAACAAACAAACAAACAAAGGAAACAAAAAAACAGATAATACAAAACTAAATAAATCAGTTCTTTAATTACTTCTGAACAGCCAGACTCCTCCTGCAGTACCTTAAAGCTTCAGCTCCAGCCATACCTACTGTGCTTGTTTGCCCAACACATCATGCAAGTGCTGCATCCCTTCTGTGATCTGCAGCACCGTGTTTGCAGCTAACCAGCCTTCTGTCTGCTTAACATCCACACTCCCAATCTCCATCAGCAGTGACTCCTGTCCTGTTTGTTGTGATCTGTTTGCTGTCTAGTAGCCTGACTCTCCAAGATTACTTCCAACTGTGGGAGTTGTCCCAGAACACCTCTTCTGTTGTGACTGCATTAGCCAGCATCTCTTTGAAATGCAGGCTCCAGGTGATTGACTTCCAAGTAAGTGGAGCTGAATGGGTTTAGGCAGATTAACATTCTAGCAGTGAGTGGCAGTCATTCCAGAGAGCTAAATCAAATTCTCAAGTGCTCATTAGCAACGGAGGGAAAAAAATAGTTTGAGAACATATAAAAGAATCAACACATAGTGAAGAGATTTGGAAGAGTCTGTTTTCTTCATTAGACTTTTCATTGATGGCATCTCCTTCAAACCCCAGATCACGTGGCACTGCTGCCTGGTGTTTTGTCATAACACAGAGCATGAAGATGCAGCTGAACCAGGTTCACTCCAAGTTCAGAGTCAGCCTGCTAAGGTTTGTGTGGCACAGCCCACATTAGCAATGCTGTATTTCAGCAGCAGGATGAAAATTGCTGCATCTCCCATTTGCTGTCTAGTGTTAAAAGAAGTATTAAACACCCCTGAGTAACAAAATAAAAGCCTGCTGTGATGACTTCACTCGGGTCATCCAGGGCACTGCATGTGCTCATAATAATTTGTCTGTTTGGAGTGTCCTAATAGAGCATAATTGCATAAATCGTTATGTGGAGGAGGTAAAGAGGATGTTCACCACTTAGCAATCCAAACTCAAAATACTGCTCTGGCTCAGGGCATGCAGGAACAACAGTTTCATTGCAGGTTTGTCAAGGTGTGGCAGTGCTAGCCATTTCCCAACAGCATGCTGGCAGTGCTGAGCAGTACTGAGGAGCATCGTGTCTGCTTGCTGGCACCCATGGCCATCTGGTGACCTACAGCCTCCCCCCAGTGCTGGCCTCAGCACTCCTCCTTGGAGATCTTCAGAAGCTGCCTAACCATGGGCCTGGGCACCTGCTCTGGTGTCCCTGCTGGAGCTGTGACTGGGACAGAAGGACCCACAGGTCTCTGCCAGCCTCAGCTGTGCTACTATGAAAACTGCCTAAGTGTTAGATTTAAACCAGATACTCAAGGCAGGTTCCTGCTCCCAGCCTTGCTGGGCTCTCTTGGGCTGCATCTCCTCCTTCCCTGTGCTCCCTGCACCAGTGCTTTGCACCAGCAGAGCTCTGCCTCTGCACAAAGAGCGTCCCTAAGGGAAGTGCCAGGATGCTGGTAGTGGAGTCAGTGTGAGACCTGGAGATTGCTTGTTTCCTGACCAGCATCAACATTTTCACATGCTTTTTGAAAACTGCTTTGGCTTATTAAAAAAAAAGCAGTGGAGAGAGTAACACGTCAGGAAATGCTTTTGCTGACTTGATGTGAGGAAAATATTGTTTTTGTCCTAAACAGTAGAAGAAGCTGAGTAAGCCACTTCACCTTCCTTCCTTTCCTGCTCTCTCTCACTTGAACTTCTGTGTCTGTAAAGGACATTTCTTTAGCACCCTGACATCCTTTCTAGTACCACTCACTTTGTCCCTTACAGCTCCTAGAACTATTCAGAACCTGATAGCAGCCTTTCAGTATCTAAAGGGGGACTTCGGGGAAGAAGGAGACAGACTCTTTATGAGGATCTGTTGTGGTAGGACAAGAGGAAATGGCCTTGGACAAGAAGAGGGGAGATTTAAATTGGATATAAGAAAAAAAAAAAGGTTTTTTTTCAGTAAGAGTAGTGAGGCACTGGCACATGTTGCCCAGAGAGGTGGTAGATGCTTCATCTTTGGGGACACAGGAACACCTGCGTTCAGGCTGGATGGGGCTCTGAACAGCCTGATCTAACTGTAGGTATCCTTGTTCATTGCAGGGGAATTGGTCTAGACAGCCTTTAAGAGTCCCTTCCAACTCAAACAATGTTATAATTCTATGAAAACAGTAGACATCTCTTGATTTAGCTGCCTTCAGACACCAGAGAGGAGCCCAGGCCTACTTGTGCACAAACCATCACCACCAACCAGTGAACACAGGTCCCCAGGAGCTCCTGATGCTGCCACCCAGCCTCCCTTTAGGACCCATCATGCACACATGGTCATTGCAGGGCTTTCTGCACTGCTCCAAAACCAGAAATCAAACACATAGCAATTAAATCTTTCTTCCTGACGCTTTAGTAGTCTGAAAATCTTGAGAGCTTTCAAGCAGCAGTTTAGTGGACCTAAGCCAATTATGCTGGGAAGAGCTGCATGCTGGAAAACTCTTGAAGGAATTTGAGTGATTTCTGCTAGGAAGTGTCATGCATTGCCCTCATGATCACTATTAAAAACCACAATACTAATTAAAAAAAATAAAAATTACAAAGTACCTTTGTATTCACAGTCCTGCTATTTTACTGGTGTAGATGTATATTTCCTTCCCCTTTCCTTTGTATTTTTAACTCTTCTAAGCCAACACAAGTAGGG
The DNA here is from genome assembly GCF_054131305.1 of Coturnix japonica. Classification (NCBI taxonomy): domain Eukaryota; kingdom Metazoa; phylum Chordata; class Aves; order Galliformes; family Phasianidae; genus Coturnix; species Coturnix japonica. The sequence continues at coordinate 70,605,105 of NC_140666.1, forward strand.
AATGGTGAGATTGATCCAATTCCTTATGAAATTGCCCATCAGCAGGAGCTCTGTAAATCCTAATCCTGGGTTCCCAACAGCCCACCATTCGCAGGACTGCAAGTAGCAGTAAGGAAAAAGCCCCTTTCTACCTACAAGCAGAGTTCATTGGCAGGTGTGTGAAACTGCATTGCCATTGCCCCAAAAAGCACTTTGCTTCACATTCAATTTTCAAGAATAGTAACTAATTTTCTTCTGAAGTATTACTCATCTTACTTTTACTATGAGTTTGTGGGGTTTTTCGTTTTTTTTTTTTTTTTTTTTGGCATTTTTTTGTTTTTTCTAATGGCATGCTTCCTGTTTAAGATGATGCTTTTTGTGATAGCTATAATGTATAAGCCTGGAAGTGGAGCTTGGATGGCAGCAGCTGTGCTGCATCCCTAGATTAATGCTGCTTGTCAGAATTCAGTGCAGGTGGTGGTTCCTAGGTGGCAGCTATTTCTCAATAGCAGGGCAACAACTTCCCTGCTTCTCCTGGCAGCACCAGGGGCTATTTAAGTTGAGTTAGATGTCTTCACCTTAACTACATTTGGTAGGGGCTCATGTGATACTCTTTGTTGCCTAAACTCCAATGTGTACTGAAGGTGTGGTAATAGAGGGAATAGGCATCTCTCAAAGTCCTTTAGGTTATTGTGTTTTGTCTGCCTGTGACCTTTCCACAGCTGTTTAAAACCCAACTCTGGTTGTCTCTACTTGTTCTTGTGCAGTATCTGTGATTGCTTTCTCTGCAAAGGGTCTATGATTTCCATTGCCTCCAAGTCAAACTGATGAGTTTTGAGATAAACTGGGGCTAAATGGATCTGATAGGGGGAAATAATAGAAGAAAATAAATAAATGAAAGAAGGTGGAGATTGCAGAAATAGAAGAAAAATGAATTAAAGGACTATACTGTTCTGAAGAAGAAAAAAAAAAAACACATTAAAAAGCACCTTGCTGTTGTGGTAGCAAGTGCTGCTGGTAACCCCATCACACCAGCACTGGCTTGGGGGGGAGGAATGTCTGTCTCTGGGTATACTACGCTTTTCTCAGTCTATTTTGCTTGCAGCAGTTCTGTCCATAATGCCAGTAGATGTTTTGGCTTTGTCAAGGCTATTATTAACAAACCACAAATTACTAAGCTAATAGTATTAAAAAAAACCCAATAATTAAGGCCTATAAAATTCATATAAACTTTCTGTTTTTGTAGGAATAGTTTGGCAGGGATGGCAGAGTCCATTACTCTTATGGCATGCTTCCAAGCAGCGTAAGTCATTGGGTCTGTAGCAACTTCTGAACAGAGCTGGGAGGGAATCTGGGAAACGGGTCAGTGCAAGACAGTAAGAGCTAGCTTCAGGTCTATGTTTTGTTTTATAGATGAAGGAGATGCTTGACTTTAAAGCATGTAGATTAGTATTATGTGTTCTGTAGCTGAGCTGAAACAGTTCCTTCTGACCTAAGTTTCATTTTTGTCAACTTGAAGATATAGAAATGCTAATCCAGTGAACAGACACAGATGTTAACACCCACTTCTTTTTGAACTGCTGAATTGAATGTAACCCCCTTGTCCTCTTTTTCCATGTCTCTTCCTTAGGTGTGTTCATAATGTACCTCTACTACTGCTAGGACCAAGAGAACAGTGTAAGAAACAACACTTCTGCCAGTGCATAACTGTATTTATTGATAAGAAACTGTTTTGGAGAACATGACTGTGTTTGTCCTTCTCTTACTAAAACTAGTTCCTCTCCTAGCAAATCCCATAAATCATCCTGATAAGTATTTCCTCAGGATTCCTGGTAGGTGAACCTACATGGTTATCACCATCAGTAATGCAGCTTGTCTCACAGTAGAATTGGACAGATTTAGTTGTGGATCTGGACCTTGTTGTGTGAAGTGCTGCAAAATGTGGATCACACCCCATGTTTCTCCCTGCAGAACTTAACTTCTAAATAGAAAATGCCCTTTGCTTTGTCAGTCTTCCTCAGAACAGAATTTATCTGGACTAGAAACTTTATACAACAATAATTACATTTTTGTTCATATAGTTGGAATAATACAAGCAAAGTTATGTATAGTTGTAAATAGATAGCCAGAGGGTATCTAAGGAAAAGACTTACCAGCTCTGAGGCCTTCAGTCATGATGGGCACTCACTGATGTCAAGGCTCACCACAAGAACTCCAGAAAGAGATGCTACCTTAGTGGTGATCAGCCCTTAAATGAAGTCTAGGAGAGGTGGAGTCAAGCTCCACCCCTTCTGGGAGCACAGCTGAATTACCTTCACCTGTGCTCCCACAGCTGACTCATCACTTGCCTCAGATGGTTAATCAGAGGTTCAAGCTGTGACGTACAGTTTCCCTTACATTGTTATTACTTATATTTATATTAAAGTCAAATCAAGAGTGGCTGTGACCCAGTTTGTGACTGTACCACAAACTCTTCCAGTGTATAGAATGAATCATAGACTCATATTATGGCTTGGGTTGGAAGGGACACAAAGGATCATCAGGTTCTAACCCTGGTGCCACAGGCAGGGCCTCCAACCTCCAGATCTGGTACTAGACCAGGTTACCCAGGGCTCCATCCAGCCTGCCCTTGAACACCTGCAGGGACAGGGCATCCACAGCCTCCATGGGCAGCCTGTTCCAGAACCTCACTACTCTCTCTGTGAAGAACTTCCCCCTGACATCCAATCTAAACCCTCCATCCTTGAGATTAAGAGGTCTCAAGAGAGCTATGTATGTGTCCAAAGTCATCAAAATCCCAAATCATACCATTATTTTCATTTTGTTCTTTTTCTGCATGAATTGATACATGCAAACCTCATCTTTGCTTTAAGGTTTATGTCTTGAAGAACAGAAAATTGCAATAAGTCTAAAATAACATACGAGCTCTAGTGAGATGTGGTTTTTATTTATGTATCTATAGCTTTTGGTTTTCATACTGGCTGGGGGAAATTTGCTTTAATACTGTGCATTTTAATACATTTTCAGCTAGGGAAGATTCAGTTCCACTTTAGAATGGACTTTTCTGAACCCTCAGAATGAGCCAAAAAAGGTACTGGGAAATACTGAAAAAGAGGGAAAAAAAAGGTACAGATATTCATCATGGAGGTACCAAAAAATTGAAAATCAGCAGTGAGCTGTTTCTTTATCATCTTCTTTGGGCATGAGGAAGCAAATCAAACTTGGACCTCAGGGCTCCTTGGAGTGCTCCTGCCGGAGTTGCTCCCCTTCCCCTTCCCTGGGCTGCATGAGGCTGACGGGCAGGCAGAGCGCTTTTAATGTTGCTACACCTAATCTGAGACAACTTGCTTAGTTCCCACCGTGTCTTGTGGTAAACACTGTTCTCCAGCATCACAGAAATTATTTTTGTTGCTGTTTCTTTGGGGAAAAAAAAAACAACAACAACAAAGAAACAGAGAAACTTGTGAGCTTGAAAATTTCCCTGTCAGCCAGCCTTCTGTGAGGGCCCAGCAGCTGTGTGGGTATTCTGCCATGCTGAGCACCCTGTCCATACCTCTTGCCAGTTAGAATTGCTTTGAAAGTGTGTTATGTCTCATGGATAGTGGTGTGCAACGACTGCCATCCTTTCTTGAAGGCTCTTTCTGAGATGTCTGGTAATAGAAACAAGGGCAGGTATGAAATCTGAGCATCATCATAGCGCTGTGCTGAAAATCATGACAAATTGTTTAGCCTGATGGAAGCTCAGGAGAGGCCTTATTGCTCTCTACAACTGCCTTGACAGAAGGTTGTGGCAACAGGGGTTTGACATCCTAGGTAACTAGTGATAGGAGAAGTAATGGCTTTAGGTTGCACCAGAGAGGTTCAGGCTGGATTTTAAGAAACATTTCTTCTCCAAAGAGTGGTGATGCACTGGAACAGTCTGCCCAGAGAGATGGTAGAGTCACTGCTCCTGGAGATGTTCAAGAACTGCGTAGATGTGGCACAGGGGCACGATTAGTGGGCACCGTTGGGACAGGTTGATAGGTAAACTTGATGATTTTAGTAGTTTTCCAATCTTAATGATTCTATGATTCCATGAAATGCAAAAATAATGACAATTTCCTACTGAAGTTCACCTTTGGGCCCCCTTTCTTCTCCTGAATGCTATGCTGGAGTGGATGGTAGACTGGAGATGGCCAGGGGCTCAGGAGCTGTAAGCTGTCACGCAGGACACACAGAGGCAGCACTGCCCCTGGGCAGCCATGCAGGAAGGCAGTCCTACCTTCAACCTGCAGAGCCAATGTAGTGTGATGTCTTGCTGCAAACAGGGAAACTGTTCTGAGATTATGTCACCCGTGTCCAAGAAATGATGTGGTTTTATATTCTTTCAGGCAATCTGAATAGCAATAAATGTTCCTTGCTCAAACAGAAGTGATGATTAAAAAAGGACTACAAAAGCAAACAAGCAACAAAAACCCTATCAAACAAACAAAATCCCTTCCATGTTAACAAGAACCTCCCGGGACGTTATGTATCTGGGTGACCTTCCTGTTTCACAGGCGGTTTCCCCCTGTACAGCCCTGCTGCCTGCATGCACACTGGCTTTGTGTACATCACATGCTACTGCTGGAGCACTTCTGTCTATCCAGAGTGCAGGGGGTTCAGCTTTCATTATTTTTGAGTCACTGAGCCACTTGCCTGCACATTTTCTGCTAACCACCCACAACTATTATGGGATGTTTGCAAACACCCCCTGCCTCCACAGGCACAGACCTTCCTCCTCCTTCTCTGACCTCTGCACAAGCTCACACCCACTGAGTGCACAAGTGTGTACATGTGTATGGCAATACCTGCTGTTGTCTTGGGGCCTCATTAGAGAGACAAATTGTGAAATTAGGCAGCTCCTTTTGTTTTCCTTTCCCTCTTTGCAGGGATTAACAAATGGCTGAATTCTTGGCTTGATTTCTTTTCTGTTCTTAGAGCTTGCTTCAGTACGTAACGATAATTTCCTGCTGAAATGCTTCTGCTGCACTTTGCCTGTTTCACTTCCCCCCAAAAAGAAGTGACTGTGGAGCACATGGCACTCAGGACGCCTCTCAGCCCGGGTTAAACCTAACCATATCACCATATGATTTTACCCAGCTCCCAATTTCCCCAGCTGCAGCTTCCAGTTTTGAGCTAGAGAATGATTTATTCGTTGTGAAGGCTGTGCTCAAGTTTTAGTCTATGAATTCATAACTCTCCACAAGGCAGAAGACATCTCCAAGATCCCATGTGCAAACTATCCAACCTTTTCATCAGAGAGATTAAGAGAGAGGAACAATATCAAGTTCAGAAGCTTTTATCTAATCATTTTCAGGTTCTCATTTGATTATAAAATTTAGAAAACTTTTTCATGTATGTGAGAGACTCGGACATGGTGAGACCATAAGGGACAGTACTATTATGTCCATGCTGGAGGGAGGCACATAAAAGCACAGAGCTGCCTTCCTTCAGAGCCAGACTAAAAGCGAGAGCGATGAGGAGCAGCCGCTCACTGCATTTCTCAGCGGCTCTGAGGTTAGAGGTGCAGCCTGGGTTATCTCAGGGCATGTTTACGTGGAGCAGAGGTGTACCATGCACAGGGCCTGAACTGAAATGCTCCAATGTGCCTCTCCATCTTGTGGGACACCCAAGGAGTATTTAGTGGCCAAATGCAGCAGGAACACAGACCAGCTGTCCTCTCTCCCTTGGGCTCAAAAGACAAGATAGAGCCTCCTCTATGGAAACATGTCATTACTATGACGTTCCTGGTGCTGCAGCTTGCTCGGTGAAGCATTTAAGAACAAGTCAGCAGTAGATTTCTTACTTTTAGCTTGGGGACTGTATTAGGAAATGGGGGTGCTAGCTGTAGAAAAGTATCTGTGTGATCTGTGCTGGAACTGCCAAAGACGTGGCAAAGCAGAGTGTTGGGCAAAGGGTGAGAAGGGCTGGGACATGGAGGGCTTACCTAAAAGCCTGAGTGTGGGAAGAATGCAGATAGAAGGGGTTGTTGGGAGGAGAGGGGTGGTCAACCCGCCAAGCAGGAAAGCAAGACTCTCAGGCTGGGAAATCACATCAGCTGCTGCTATTTCTCAATAAGTGTACTTATCATCCCCGTCATTCAGATTATCAGGAAAAGTACAGGCTACTCTGTGAAATTTCTGCACCCAATGAGCTGAGGCATCTTATATTTTGGAAATGACAATATTTCACTGGCTGCTTTCAGAAATGCTCATCCTCCAGCCTTTAGCTTCCTCTAGGAAAAAAGTCGAACCCTCTAACATTCAAACATGGAGCTAATTGCAGCATATCTTTGCTTCCCAAATTAAGTACAAACATCTAATGGTACACTGGGAAATGTTCTGCATTAGAAAGTTTAAACAAAAACTTAGAGCTGAAATAAAGGTTTTCTAACTGTTTCCTATTTTTAAACAGAAGTAACAAATATTCCTTAACTCTACAATCAGTTTTCTATTATTATAAAATATTTCACTCCCGGGTACCAACCTTCTCACTTGTGATTTTCATAGTTTCCCACTTATTAAAAAAATTAAGAGAGGGGGAGGTTTCATAACCTCCTGAATGAAATGCAGCCACCAAACCTTCAACATGTGGTTTCTTGCTGCAGTAAAGTCAGCTCTTGGCAGTAGCGATAAACTGTAAAATAGTTATTACACAACTGGCACCACAATAAGCCGCGTTCAGAAGGAAATGTTACCAACCCTAAAACACCCAGCTCTATAGCCAGAACATTTGTATTGCGATTTTAAGATCAGTTTTGGAGGACACCTTCCTTGATCAAACACTGATGCCTTTAAAGATTAGCACTAGTGGCCTAATCATGCTGCACTTAGCTGAATTTCCTTTGCTATGAACTCATTAAATTCTTTTATTTTGGTTTGAAACCCTACCAAGGCTTGGCAGAGAAACAGGAAATCTCTGCTGGGTGCTCCGGGGCTGTGACTACTCTTCCGTTTTAACCCACAGTCTGGGGGTGCTACAGAAAACTGCAGCTATTCCCTTCCTATGTAAAGAGCTCACAGCCTGTTAAAACATTATGTCAGCAGAGAGGTTGGGACTCACAGAGAGAGAAAAAAGTATTCTGATGTGAAAAAAAAAAAAAGACTCAGTGGATCAATTAGATCTGATGTTAAACTTTAGATTAAACATAAACTTACATAAACTTATATAAACTTCGAACAGCCCTAAAACACTCAGTGGTAACAAGCTGCACAACTGAACATAAATTTTCAGGAATGCTTTCATCCCACCTCATCCTGTGGTAGGTCCAGCGCCTGATGGTAAAGATAAGTTGGACACAAGGAAGGGAGAGTTAAATATAAGGAAACATTTTTTACAGTAAGGATGGTGAGGCGCTGGCACAGGTTACCCAGTGAAGTGGTGGATGCCCCACCCCTAGAGACATTCAAGGTCAAGCTGGATGGAACTCCAAGCAACCTGATCTATCTGTGAATGTCCCTGTTCATTGCAGAGGAGTTGGATCAGATGACCTTTAAGTATCCCTTCCAACTCAAACAATTCTGTGATGGTTCTGTGATGATTCTAAGAGACTTTCCTGAATCACTGCTGTCATTTGGATAAGTGTACACACAGAAAGGAAAGTTGGCTTCAAGAACTACCTGGCAACACTTGACCTTTGTTTGAATTGGGATCTGTAAACCCCAGCATGATAGGAAATACTCCACCTATTGCCACAAGCACTGTGTCTCATGTGGCACTACTGCTCTAGTCTGGATGCCCATTAAACAGCTGTGTGCAGATGCATCATAGACAGCCCCACACCTGCTCAGGTGTGTGGCAGGTGTGGTGCCTTGCAATCTCATGTGGGCCTATGGTAAGTGTCTGTCACATAGAAAGAGTGGGTGCTACCTGTATTTTGATTGCCAGGTGAGCTGTTGCCTGGCATTTGCTCTAGCTGGAAACCCCATGCTGTAGCTCCTTTACCTGCAGCTGAACTGATCTAGGGAAAATGATAAACATTTTTTTATCCTTGGTAACTTCAAAGCAAACCCAACCCGAAACCTCCACCAGAAACAAAGGAATGAACTCACCTTCATAGAGGGAGCTGCAGTCTCCCCAGCCTGCCCAGCAGTGGAAGGATGACCTGAAGTAGGATGGCTGGCACAGCTGGTAGTACAAGGGGAAGTTTTTGTTTTCCAGCATTCTGGATAGAACTACTCTTGTGGTTTTTGGACAGGGATACATCAGTCAAAGAGCTGAACTTCTAACAGAGTGCCTTATAGAAGCTGGTTCTGTGCTGGTGCAGCCAAAGCTCTCAGTAATAAAGCTGCTTCCTGGATGGTACATTCATATTTCTTCCCAGTTTCTATATCATGTGTTGGATTTTAATGAAGAATCTAATTTAAAAGAAACAATTTGCATGTGTTGGCAAAAGAAAAAGCCCCTCTGCCTACAACTCCTGCTCCCCTGAGCAGAGCAAATGGAGTGTGAGCTGTCCCTATATAAGGCGGACAGCCTGGGCACACTTATCAGACAAGAACGTTGTGAGAAGGCCTTGCTGTCAGAAAATAGGACCAAGTTTTTGAGGAAGATGATGCTAGAATACTTCAGAGATGTCATTACTGCTGAGACAATCAATTTGCTTTTCTGGACTATTTTTCTTTAGACAATGTTTGCAGCTAATATTAAGTTCTCATTTCAAGCACTTAATGGCAATTTCCCCCATGATTATTTGCACACTGATACTGGTAAGTTTTGAAAGCTTTTTTTATTCTTGCCCCATTTGCTAACACTGGAACTGCATCCCTTTATCAACTTTTGAATGATGATAGTTGGAAGGGAACACACTGCTCACTTGAACTTTGCAATATTTGGCTCTTTGGCTTTGTTATACCCGCAGTGGCTTGATTCTTCTGTTCCTACCCAAAGCAAAACTTCCCTAGGGAGTCAAGTGTGGCTGGCTTAGGTAAAGCCAATAGGAGTTTTCTCATCTAGAAAATAAATAAATTAATTACTAAATTGCAATTAGATGGATATACATTTAGAAGGATAAACTGCTTTCAAAAACTCTAGATCATAGAATAGTAGTAAAGCAGTATCACAGGAGAGGTGAGGTGCTGGAACAGGCTGCCCCAAAAGTCTGTGGATGCCCCATCCCTGGAGGTGTTTAAGCCCAGCTTGGATGGGGCCCTGGGCAACCTGGTCTAGTATTAAGTGTGGAAGTTGGTGGCCCTGCCTGTGGCAGTGGAGTTGGAACTCAATGACCCTTTGGGTCCCTTCTAACCCAAACCATTCTATGGTTCTATGATCACATCTCTCTGCCTGGCCATAACTCACAGAAGCTAATTTGGGGGGAAATCAACCATAAACTGCAGGAATATCATCTGCAGGGAAACAAACACAGAAAGAAGATTTTTAGATGACTGCTTATGGGAAATGTTGGTCTACTTGCATACATACAACTAAATATTGCCTGTATTAAGCTTTCTGACAGCAAAAAAAGAATGGTATTTGAACATAAGTTACCTCAGGGAGAAGCTGAAACCTTATTTTTCTTAACACTGTAATTATGCAAGCAGGAATTACTACTTAAAACAAAAATTGGATTGTGTGTGCTTCCAGTTCCAGTTAGTTTATTCACAAACTGAATTGGATCTCTGCTGGTTGGTTCTATCTACCGTAAATAGGTCTCTTGCTCTGTCCCTGTGCATCAAAGCCCACAGCCAGGTGCAGACAGCAAAGGGATGGCCAAGGTTGCGGTCCGGCTCCCTTGTTCCTGTAGGCATTCAAGGCAGAGGGCAGACGGATCCCTCAGAGGTTAAATGAAGGCTCGGCCGCTGTTGTTACAAACTAGTTTCTCTCTTCTGTCCCTTCCCTAAAACCAGATGTAACCTCCGGCCAGAAAATGCTAAAATGTGGCACACCTCTGAGCGCTGCGGTGGGCTGAGAGGATCCGAGCAGCACGAGGGCTTCTCCCCCAGCTCTGCTGGCTGCGGCGATGCGCTCCTGCCGGTATGGGCGGCTTGTCTTCTCTTCAAACCTCCGTCCGCCCGAGGGATGCGGATGGCCGAAGGGGAGATTTCCCGGCCTGACAGTAGCAATAAATAAATAAATAAATAAATAAATAAATAAAGTCGCCGATTTAGCCTTTAAAGATCAAATAGAATCTCTACCTCCCTCAATATTTTCAGTAAAGCTGCTCTAGAAGTTCGCTTCCTTCCTTCCAGCCTTTGCATCTCTACAGGTTTCCCTCTATTTTTTCATCTGCCCTCCTGGAACAAGAGGAATGCACTGGCCGGGCGCCAGCCAGGGCTCAGCGCGGGGTAACGTTTCACTTCAGATTTACGGGAAGGTGTTGGGAGTAAGAATCTGGTTTGGTGAGTTTGGGGCAGGGAGTAGCCAAGAGACAACCTTGCTACTGTGAGCGCGGGGAGGAGAGGGGGGGACGACAAAAAAAACATAAAACCGGCCCGGAGCTGGGGGAGATCCCGGCTTTTACTCCCCGGGGTCTGGGAGTGCGCTGAGCTCCGCAGAGGGGAAGAGGCGAGCGCTCCCCAGTCCCAGCCCAGCCCCAATCTCAGCCCAACCCCGGTCCCAGTCCAGCCCCATCTCCGCGCCGCTCCGCTTCGCGCAGGAATGTGCGGCTTAGCGCAGGGGCTTTGGCTGAGCTGCTGAGCGCGGGGCTCTCCCCACGTCTTACTTCTCAAAAAGAAAAAAAAAAAAAAAAAAAAGTACATTGAGCCAAGAGAGGAGGCTCGGATCGGCTGTTGCTGCGAGCGGTAGCGTTGCGAGGAGTTGCTCAACTCTCACTTAGCAGCGGGGCCGGAGGGACAATGCGCTAGAGATCGCTGCCCCACGGCTTCGCCCTCCCCGGATGGTGCCGGCGTCGGCGGGGCTGCAGGTAGGTACCGCGTGTTGCTCCGTCGGGAGGGCAGCGGAGCGGGACAGAAGTTTGTTCAGACTATACATTTGGGAACGCGGCTGTTGATTATTTCTGTGTCTATGTATATTTTTTCTGTGAGTGGGAGGCAAGGAGAAAGGGTTGCGAAGGAGTTTTGGGGGTCCCTTCTAGTGCCTCACTGCGAGCAGGTGACAGACGAGGGGTAGCAACAAGTAGTAACCGGGGGCAGGGAGAGAGTCACCTGCGGGCGAGAAACTCAGAAATAAGTGGGACTTTCGTCCGTGTCAAAGCAAATCCGCAGCCCCCGATGTATTTGAGGACCTTTCTGAAGGAGCGTTTGGTTTGTTTGGCTGTTCCTTGTTTCCGACGCAAAGCACGGCAGTGTGTGCAGCACGCTCAGGGCTGGCAGGTGGGCACTGCTCAGCGCCGGCAGCGCAGCAATAGGATCTGAGCTGGGAAAAGTTTCTGATGTCCGTTTGCAATGCACAGATCGGCCGGGGAGGAGGTCAGGACTCGTCTTTGCGCTGAGTGTGTGTGACTAGATGGGAAATGCCGGGGGCTTCTTATTCGTGTTGTAAGGAGTTGCTGTGAGTTTGCTGTCGTTTTGTTTCAGGAGGAAATCTGCACAGCTCGTTTCCTTTTAGGAATTTAAAATAAACCTTTACGCTGAGGCTGGCTGGGACCCAGCAGACCGCGATATCCCTCCCAGCCTTCTCAGCACCAGAGGGCAGGATGGGGAGATGGGGCTGCAAGGATCCCCCCTAGAGAGGCAGCTCGAGCAGCCCGCCGGTGCCTCCGAGCCCCAGGCACGGTGCGGCCCGGCCCGCAGCCGCCGGACTCCGGGGGCACCGTGGGTGCTGCGGTCCCGCAGGGCTCGGGGCGGAGCAGTGCGGTGCGGGAGGCCGCTCCCGTCCCGGCGCTCCGATAAGGCCGACCCGCGTGTCCGGCCGGCCCGTGCCAGCGGGGCTGACAGGCCAACAAGCTGTCTGGGAGATAAACGGAGAGACAAACACTCTCCTTGCGCGCTTGGCCTCGTTCTCTTCCCGGCACAGTTTTCCACTCCCTCCCTCCGGCTTTTTTTTTTAACCCGCTGGAGCCGAGGGCAGGTGCTGCTGCCCTGCATCCCCGCGGGGCTTGATCTGTGGGGCTGCCGGGCACTGCGGTGTCCCGGGACACGGCAAAACACAGCCCAGCGCTGGGGGTTGTTAGGGAAGCAGTTGGAGCCGACTGCCGGGTCAGTACAGTCGCTAATCGCGGCAGCCCGGGACGAGAAATCTTTGTTTGAAGTTTTAGAATGTGAAGGAATGCGCTGCTTGCAATAAAGCGGATTTAAAAATGTCGAGAGCCTTGGAATTAAAGTATTTAACGTAAGCAGCAGAGATGGCAAAGCCTTCGGGGAGCATTGCTTCAATGAGAGCTTGCCCTGGGGTCTGCTGTCAGGGTTGGGCACAGTTTCAGGGTGTAGTTGGGCAAACTGTAGAAACAAAAACGAAACGAAACGAAGCGAAACAAAACAAAAGACTCAAACCACTTGGATATGAAGCAGAACAGCCTTTTGCTGGTAGCTGTTAAAAATATTTAATCACAGAAAACCTACATGGCAATTCTTACTTCTGCCATCATAGATGTATTATTGGCTCTGACAACCAGTCAAAACGATTGATATGGTTTTAACTGAGTTCTGAAGCTGTGGATGTTGGACTGGGCAACACTGTATTCAAAATGTACCAATGTCTTATTTTTCTTTAAGAACAACTTGGGGAAATGGCCTGAGGGTTACTCTGGAATGGGGCTCCAACACACGTGTGCTCATAGCGCTGTGGGTGACAAACTCCAGCAGATTCTGTAATCTTATGGGTGAAGCAGTAACTTACTCTCAGCTTTTCATTCAGTCTGCTGGTCTTGACTGCCTGTTCATGATCTTCCAAATCACCAATGCTCTGATTTAGTGAGCACTTTAATACTGTGCTTTCCATGAAGAAATGGTGATAGATACCTGAGTCACCATCTGCTGAAATTAACAGATATCAGTGACTTCGATGAAAGTAAAGATCAAATTTGCTTTTTAGTATGGAAATACATCTGATGGTTTGATCACGGAGGGGCAATCTCCATGCATGCGTATCATTGTCTCCTTAGTGAGGAGTTTAGATCCTCAGATAACCAATGACCTACACCCACAAACTAGCTTAAGTCACTTTGAAATATGTCTTGTACGGGGATTTTTAGGTGCCATTTTCAAGGTTCTAAGTCCTACAAACAGGGCATTTTTTGCACTGCACTTTGGAAGAAGGAAGAACTCTGACCTTTATCTTTCCAGTGAGAGGCCTAAAATAATATTTCTCTTTGGTTGTTCTTTGTGTTGGCTTTTTGTTCAATAAAATACTTCTGGGTACACCTAGCTCTTGCCAAGATCAGGAACATCTTCTCAGTAGCCTTGCAGAGACAATGTAGGCTTTGTATAGCTGTGGCTGTTGGGGTTTTGGTGACACAGTAAACTCAACAGAGCAAAGCAACTTCTTAATAACTGCAAAGCTGCCTACCTGATATTTGAGGGCATTTTTGTCCTTTCCAGCCTTTCATTTCCCATGATCACAAGCAAGCTTTCATTTGAAAAGAAGAGAGAGTTTTTTGTTATGTATTTTTGAAGACAAGGCATATGTTTTACAAAACATACTTAGGGACTGGATCTTGCATTTTAACCAGTTGGGTCAGATAGCAGAGGCTAAATCAGTAGGGATGGCTCATTTGGCATGACACGGAAAAAAGCTGCAAATGCATGAGAAATCTCTGCCATGTGGTATAAAAGAATCATAAGACAAAAGTAACTTTCAGCTGTTTCTAAAGCAGGCAAGGCTTTAGCAGCCACTGCAAAATGAAATTCTCTCTGTCCTATTCATCAATACAAGAACCATCTGGAAATCCACCCTGTAGAAGCACCACTCCAAGTGATGTCATTCAGGGTTCATACTGGCATTTTGCCCCTGAGAAACCAGTGAATATTCTTGAATTTTACCTTGAAATAAACTGAAAAACTTTAGTTTGGTTGAGTTCTCAGTAGAAGCAAAGGAGTTATTAGTTATTGCATGGTCATAATCCTGGAGTTCCTGACTGGGGTGTTAAGAGCTGTGTGTACCCAGATGCCACTGCATTAAATGCGTAGTGAGATACAATAGCGGGGCAAGGTGGAGCAAAGCACTGAGAATGGTAAACTATGTTGGCTGGCGGAGGGGTGAGTGCTGCCACTGGATGCTGCTGTGCTATTTCAGCACACGGGGTAACGTATTTTATTTCTTAGAGAATGAAGAGCTGATAAACAGAAGCACAAAAGTGAACTGTTTACTCAAGGCATAAGGCTACAAAAATGACCCTTGTGATAGCATTTGGAAGTTGACTGCAGTTATGAAAGTCAGAGGAAAGGATGTCCCCATCATGGAGATCATGAGAGGACAAGGGCCCAGAATGGAGTTTTAACTATGAGGATGAGTAGAACAAGCAACATTTTGGCCAGGGAAGCAGAAGCTTCAAGAGGTTTTGGCTGCACCTTGAAAGCAAGGCCTTCCAAACAAGAATTGTGCCCTGCCTGGAACAAGGATAGTAACTGTCACTAAGGAAAGAGAGATTTGGGATATATCCATGAGATATCACATGCTTTATGCATGTTGAGCAGGAAGCAGTGGCTGGGCTTTGAGTAGACGGCAGCAGAAGTGGATGAGGGGCATCAGTTGTGTTAATAGTGGTGGGAAAGCAAAGCAAAAGGGTTTGAACTGTGAGGAGAATGTGCAATTAAACTTGGTAGAAAGATGAGGGTTGAAAGCAAAAGGAAGTCATCAGGGTTGGTGGAGTGGACATCACAGGAAGGCTGAATGATGGGACTAGTGGGGGAGTCTAATGGGTGGTGCTGAATGGGACCACTTGAACATTAGTGCAGGGAAAAGAGCCTGGAGGTAGAGAGCCTGGAGCCTTAAAAGTGCATGTCAAATGAACAGCTTATTTCTGAGTGAGAGAAAGGAATCAAAGCAGAAGAGGGAGTAGGTGAGGCAGGCAAGGGTTAAGATGAACCACTGACATAAATTCTCCATATTGTGAGGAAAAGAGGAAGACAGAGAATCAAAATCAGAGGAGGAAGGTGGAGGAACTGGATGACCAGGAGGTGTCTGCAAGGCAGGGAGGAGGAAGTGAGAGATCTTCATAGAAAGAGTGAGAGGGTGGGGAAAAAGGTCAACCTGCTGGGTACAGTCTGGTCCCTAGTAGGGAAAAATCTGAGAGGAGATACTTAGCTAGGGTTGGAAAGTCTTGCTGTTGAAGCAACAAGCAGGGAAGGGACCTGGAGAGAAGGAAGCACAAAGAGACTGTAGTTAACAGGTCTTTAAAGCTGGAATATGTGCTCTAGGATGCACAGAAATAGTGGGTATGAGGGCTGGGCAGGCACCATGCAAGGCACAACTGTGGGAGCTTTCAAGGCTGGAGAGAAGGGACGTGCCCAACTGAGGAAAAATGGAACCAGCAACAAGGAGGGAAGGTAGAGGTAGGCATGAGTGCACATGCAGAGACCTGTTCCCAAGGCTGTTTTACAGTAGAAGAGCACATTCAGTTCACCTTAATAAAATATTCACATTGTTACTGTGACCTTAGTCTTTGTCCATGCCATGTGTGTGCTTTTGGCAGTAAAATTCCTGTTGGCTGTGGATACTTCAGTTTCACCAGATTTCATGCTCTGGTATCCTAGTCTTTATGTGAGTGCTGCTCCTCACAGGCAGCACTACTCTGCCATTAGGATTCACATTAAAGATAGTACTAACGAGGTACCAGAAGCTCACAAGATCTTCGCAGCTGGTAAATCTGTGGGAAGGGAGACATTTCATTGGTGGCTGTATTCAGTCGGTTGGGACTGCAGTACAGTCTGTCCTTTACTTCTTGGCCTTGTGAAGTGGGTGAGAGCAGGCGAGGCATGTTGGATGGATGGAAAGCTGTAAGTACCTCAGGTTGGATCAAAGCAATCTGCACCTATTGTTGCTGCCCTGTGTTGTGTCTTACTAGGTTTTTGTGGCATAACCAGATGGTGCTGACAAGGTTGTCTTCACCCCAAGGGCTCGCATAGCCCAGGAGCAAGATTGGTACAGAGCTCCCTCCAGGCAGAGAGGCTGACGTGTCCTCACAGCTACTCCTGCAGTTCCATGGCTGGGATCTCTGAATTCAGCCTGAAGGCTGAGCAATTAGGCAGGGCTTAGGAAGGAGAGCTGCAAGGCAGGGAGTGCTTTGTGGCGGGTCCCTATAATTGGCCTTAAGTTGTGCTAGAGGAGGTTCAGGTTGGACATCCAGAAACATTAATTCTCAGAAAGAGTGGTGAGGCATTGGAACAGGCTGCCCAGGGAGGTGGTGGAGTCGCCATCCCTAGAGGTATTCAAGAAACATTGCAGCTATGGCACTGAGGGACATGGTCAGTGGGCATGGTGGCAATGGGTTGACAGTTGGACTTGGTGATCTTAGTGATCTTTTGGTGATCTTTTCCAACCTTAATGATACTATGAGGTCAGGGTTTCCTCACAGGCAAGCAGGTGCACTGAGTGAGCATGCTGGATGGTGAGTGAGATCTGCAGAGTGCAAGCAAAGGACAACTAAGTGACTTCCATAGGAGCAAATTGTATTGAGCAATCATAAATAACAAGGCTTCCAGCTGCCCCTTTTACACACTGAAGTACTGAGTGTTGTCTTACCTGCATGAATCCCAGGTCAGGCTGGGTGTGCATGGAATAACTGGTTCCAGACACCACATGGGTGGCTGGGCTGTCTGGTATGTGAAGGTGCCCCTTGGGCTGTTCCCTGACCCATGGCTCACTCTGGTGTTCACAAGCCCTTCTTTGAGATGCCTTTCCAAGTTCAGGATGTTTTTTGCTTGATATATATATATAATTTTTTCTGCAAGTATCTCTCTACAAAGTTACACTCTCAGCAGTAAGACAGACTGAGAGCTGACATAAGTTTTTATTGTCTGATAGCTGTATGATTCTAAGCCACAAAATTCTTGTGGAAATTCCTGGCCATCCATATTGCCACCTGCCTTGGGACAGTTTATTTGCTCCCTGTCTGGATGATGTACGGGGCATGGTACAAAGTCTACAGCTCTTGTGGATGCAGAATGAACTGCCAGAAGCCCTAAGCACAGTTAGGTATTGCTAAACTGAGGCACTGCTGGCCTTGGTGGTTGATGTTCTCATCACAATGATAAAAGCACGGGAAAAGGAGATGTTTTGCTTGTGGAACAGTTCCAGGGTGTATTTCAATTAATTAATTTATTTTTTTCCTGGTGGCCTTTCTTATACACATATCAGTCATCACTGACATCAGTGAGCTTCAAGTGCTCTCGTAACCTCCATATGTGAAGAGGACAAGGTTTTAGTAAATGTAACTTTGCAGCTGTTTGGGGAATACCTTGTTTCTTTTATCCAGATGTAGACTCCTCTGTATATGCACAACTGTCAACGCAAATGAGTCTCAGTGTTGTATTTTTAATTCCCAAAGCACTGCCCTTCTGCTGTCAGTGTCTGGGTGCCAAATGTTTGGTTGGATCTTGAGGTATCAGTTTTCCATCGCTATGCCATCATTTCCCAACAATAGATAGGAAATC
Organism: Coturnix japonica; assembly: GCF_054131305.1. Classification (NCBI taxonomy): domain Eukaryota; kingdom Metazoa; phylum Chordata; class Aves; order Galliformes; family Phasianidae; genus Coturnix; species Coturnix japonica. Next base: position 70,622,594 of record NC_140666.1, read on the forward strand.
TATATATTTCTCTCTTTCCTTGTGAAACACTAGAGATGTGTTCTTGAGGAGTGCTATGGGAGACAGGCTGCTGAGGAACATAGTGATCATTCGTGAGGGACAGTAGCGATGCACTTGCCTCTAGCATAAAGCATTTTCTTTCTGAATTTTCCAATAGACTCAACAATGTTTTGTTGTGTTTCTGGTTGTTGTTGTTTTTGTTTTAATAAGTAAGTTGTCTTTAAACAATATTTAGATTTCCAAAGAATATGAAAGCAAAACTGCTGATTGTGCAATATTCTTACTGATGGGCAGAGTAATGAACGTAGTTTTATGAAAAAATGCCATATATCCAGAGAGCTTCTGTGAAATCCTAGAAGTTTAGGCTTGTAATCAAACTTCTTGCTGGTAACCGTGAAAATCAGGTCAAGGTCAGAGCTCACCATGAATATTGTGCGTTCTCAAGGCACAGACTGTGCAGGGAAACCAGTGCTCTGTAAGCTGGGATGGAAGTTTGCACATCTTTGGACATAACTTCATATTTTTAATATGAGGGTAACTGTATATTCTTTGGTTCTGCACTCTAATCAGAAAGGATCCTGCTGTAGTTTGGAGCTGTAATCATGCTGCCATGGGGCGGGCACAAGGCTATCTGCCCCCATGTGCAGTCATGCCCCAACAACACCCACAAACGGGTCAGACAAACCCTTTCCAGATCTATGGCAAGTGCAAAGAGGATCAGATAAGCTTAGTAGTCATTGTGCAACTTTCTTTCTGAGCTCTGGATTCAAAGCAAAACTCAGCCAAAACCACAAGGCTGAAACTCTGGTGGACTCCACGCACAGCATGCAATATGGCAGCCAGCACGCAGCCCATCCTGCTGACTCACTGCTTCTCCATCTTCCCCTGCCTCCCTTCACCTTCTGGCACAAGTGCTAGTTTCTGGAGCCACTGTGTCCTTGGGTCTCTCTGCCTGTGTATAATGGCAATGTTGGGTCTGTGAGTGTAGTCCCCTGGTCCTGGAGCAGGGTGGGTGTTTGCAGTGATGCAGAGCTAAGGGTTGCTCAGCCATGCTCCTTGGAGAGCATGGCATACCCACACTAGGTCAGAGTATTACATGGCTGGACACAGAGCTGCTGGTACCAGGGGAAAGCAGAAGGGGTGAACCTCCCTTCCACCAAGTTTAGGAATGCTGAGTGACATGGAAGGTGAAGGAACAAGGAATCAGACTGTTATTTTCAATTTCTTTCTACATTGTTCAAATCTGGGTTCCAGATGCAATGCCAAAATTCAGAGAGATGTTACCTCTGACCAGGGGAGCACAGACTTCATGTCTCCTAAAACAACACTGTGACATAAGCAGAATGCAAGAAGAGCAATGTTTCACTGCTGCTTCTATAGATCCAAACCATTTCTATTGCATTTCCTCTTCATCTAATCTTATCTATTCTGTGTTGCAATCCTTGCTGTGCTTCCCTATTTCCAAATCAAAGCACAGTCTTTCTGCAAAAATCTGAACCCTGCCTCCATTTTGAAACGTGGCCTGTTTTAAACAAAAGGCATCAGTTTGTTAATTCATTGTTAATCCTTACCTGGAAAGCAACTTGTGCCAAAACAGTTGCATTCTCAAAGCTCTTGTGAATGTCAGTCACTGCTGAAAAGTTTTCCTCTGAGCTCACGCAAACTATTGTTTGTATATGTGCAACAGGGTGTAGAACAAGCCAGACAAGAAGAAAATGAAATGCATACAAATGACAGGTTCTGCAGGAAGGACACAAGCACAAGGCTTAGGAAGCCCAGCTTTGCATCCCTGCCTCTCCAAGATGATTTGATCCTCTGTGAAAAATGGCATTTAAGCAGAATGTAAGCCTTTGGATATCACAGTTTCCATGAACTTTGTGAAGATTTCAACTGTTCATATCCAGAATACACTCTCACACTACTGTCTGAGCAAGACTTTAATTGTCATAGCATTAGGAGGCTGCTAGGTGCTTAGCAGTTTGACAGCAGTATTTAGGGGACCTAAAAGTGAAGACAGCAAAGAAAAAATGCTGGGGCCCAGAAGGTCAGGCTGGATAAAGGAGAAAAGAAAGGAAAGAATGAGAAGAGATGTGGTGATAGGAGTAGGACACTGCCTGGAAAAGCTGACAGGGAGCAGGAAGGGTGATGGGAAGATATTATTTGATGAGAAAACTGAAATGGAGGGGACTGAGAATTACTGACTGGGCAAGGAGGCAGCAGCTGTGGGACCAGAATCCTGGAACTGCACCTATCTGAAATCTACATGCTGCATCATCTTACATACAGCCCCTTGGTGTGACTTTGGTTGTGGATCTGTTTGGGTTTTTTGTTTGTCTGTTTTTTTGTTTTTACCAGTTTGAAACAACAAAAAAAATGCCAATGTAAGAGCTTGGCAAGCAATGCACAGCTGCATCACAAACAACACTGTGTAATTCAGATGGTGCCAGATTTATACACTCTGTAAGCCTAATTTTCCTTCTGATGTATATTGTTGTAGGATGATCCATTCCCTTTGAAACGCTCAGTACTGGGTTTTGTTTGTTTGTTTGTTTGTTTGCTTGCTTTGCAGAGCTGTTGCCTTTTAACCTATATGAGGAGGAGGGTGATCAATGAGTAGTTTACTTTAGATATCTTCCCTGCTGTTCAGCATGTAAATGGTTGATTCTCTTTCACTGCTTTTGTCTGAAAAGAGAATTATTCCTCCTTGGCTTTTTATGTGGGACTCATCTCTTTAGCATTTAATTACTTCACAAACAGTAATGAGCTAAGCCACAATAACCACTTGATTCTGATTTACTAAAAAACAATAGAGACACAGAATGTAGATTAAGAAGTTCACTCTTGTGTTGTGTGCACAATTTAGGATGCCAGAGCCAGACACAAGAAGTTTTTATTAGTTAAATGTTTTCTACACGGGGACATGTACTTTAGGACTAGTTACAGATTACTATCAGGTCTAACAGGCTATTTGGTGTGAACAACAATAAACCTATTCCAACAAGCTGAATTGCTGCTTCCACTTTTCCCAAACAAGCTTTAGAATGACATCTCAATTTAAAAATCTGATTAAATTTAACAATAAGAAGTGGGTGGATAATCCAGAAATTAAATGTTTGATTTGCAGCAAAACAAATTTCCTCTTTTTGTGTGTGTGTGCATTTCAGCTGGCAATATGCATCAGTCACAGTGTCAGTCACACTGCTCGCCATATGACTTCCCAGATAACTGAGTTTTGTTGAAGATTCCCATTTTTGAAGGGCATTTCCTCGCGAGACCTCTCACAGCTCTCATCCTCTCCGCATCTGTAAGAAAACTGCAGATCAGAAAACGTTCCCACACCAAAATAAGGAACAAGCCATCAGTGACCATCTGCACAAAGCCTGGTTAAAATGACTTGGCCAGTGATAGACAGGAACTGGGTGCAAAGTGAGGACAGAAAGCACTTATCTAGACCCAACTCATCTGTCTCCACTGCAAGTTCCTTTCTTGCAGTTCATCCCCCACCGTGATGGTGGGGGTGGCAGCCATGTGAGCATGGCCACAAATGGAGGAGGTCAACAGATGTTGCAAGGGGCTGGGGTGGTGGGATCTGGTTTGCAGCACCCAGCTTCCAAATACTGGGTGCTCCTTGGAACATCTGGTAGGAAGAGTCTGGGGGGGATGTGGGGGGGATGCATGTCGAGAGACAAGTAGTTTGAGAACACCAGCCCCAGGCCACTGTGTAGTCTGAAGGAGAAACCACAAGAAGAGATCTCTTCAGTGTTGCCGCTTTAGGGCTGGGAATCTCAGGCTACAGTATCTATACTATAGCAAAGAGTGAACACTGGGTTCTCGTGGACCAGAGAGCTGCTGAGTTTAGCCCTGCAAGGCATGTGAGTGTAGTATTTTCCACTGACAGCACCGTGGCTGAAAAACAGCCTGTGGAAAAGATAAATGTGTCTGGTGTCCTTAGCAGGGCAAAATAAGAAAAGGAGGACTAAGGGGACTAAAAGGGAAGAGTCTACAGAAGACAAACTGTGGAACAGGTGTGGTGCCCTGAGTATTACCTTTGTGAGGTCTCCAGGCATGAGACATTTCTTTCCAGCACAACTCTGACCACCACATTATGCCTCTGCTACACTGTTGCTGTGGGTGCAGAGGTGCCCACTGCAGTGCTGCCCTTTGAATTTGGCAGGGTTGGTGTTCTGCCTTTGAATGGGTGAGACTTTCCCCTTCTCTAGAGCTGCCCTCAGACCTTCCATAAGAAAAGCCTTGGGGTTGGACTCGGTGATCTCTGAAGGCCCCTTCCAACCCCTACAATTCTGTGATTCTGTGACCTGAAGGATGCAGGATCCAAGCTTCTCTATTAATGTTAAAAGTCCCAGTGCAAGCTAGCAAAAGTTTGATATTATATATTCTTCTAAAGCAAAAGTGGACAAATGAAAGATACCCATTGCACTGGGTGCCATGGACTCACCAGGAAATGGCAACCTTTGCTCAAGCAGCATGAAATCTGCAGTCAGAAATGAAACCTGCCCAGTAAGTGTTGAGGATGGGGATGAAACCTATGGCTCCTGAATGGGCTGCAGTGCAGCAAATCACACTGTAGCATTCACTGAGCAAACCCAGGTTGTGAACATGGTTATGACAACTAGAGGGTGGATGACTCAGAGGCAGAGAAAAGGACATTAAAGAAGAGAGAGAGAGAGAGAGAAGGAGGGGTTTGCTCCCCTCTAATAGGCAACATGGTGTTTAACCTCCTTTCCCAGCCAGGTGTGGTAGCAGCATGCTCCCTTTAACACACCTGTGCACACACCCGTGGGCACTTTCTCTGTTTTTCTGCAAGGTCACCGGCTTTGAGAGCTACAGTGCACGGTGATAGCTTTATAACACACAATGGCAGCTTTGCAAAAAGTGCAGGTCTGATGTTATATTTTTATTTTTGCCTATTCTTCTGCTCATTTAGTGAAGCATTTTTAAAAAAAGCAGGGCTGCTACTTTTCATAGTCAAATCCTTGGTCAGGTCTGCTGTGCAATCTTTTGTGCATCCATTTGTGTTGGCCAGACCATGCTTAACCCCTTCTCCTCCCTTTTCTACTCTCCTGCTTTCCCACACCAAGAGAACTAGAAGTCATACCAGGCCGCCTTCCTGAGCAGGAAAATTTCTTTGTGCATTCATGGTTGTATTGTCCAAGCACTCTACCTCTGGGACAGTTATTTCACTTAGATGTAGAGGTTCTGGGCAAATTCTGCTGGCCAAATTTTGCATGTATTGGTTGTATGATACATCACAGAGAGAAAATACAGCCTGAATTTTACGTGAGCAACTCCAGTCTGCAAGAGTGGCTGTCCCACAGTAGCTCCCAGCCTCAGCTGTATGATGGTGGCAAGGTTTGTGTGTCTGAACCAGTGGTGCCTGGTTATTTGGAATTTGTGAAAATCAGCATGTGGTTTTCTGGCTTTCTAGGCTGATTTGGCATCAGCACCCTTGGAGATAACCCACATTATTAGGGTTGTATTTGGGCAAGTTTTTTGCCTTTGTATTTTTTTCTCTGTCTGGACTTTGATTTACTATTCCTTCTCCCTCTCTGGTCTGGTTGCTTTGCGTCTTAGTGCTTAGAGATTTCCTGCCAGTATACTGCGAGTTTTTAATGAAGAATTTCAGCAGCGTCTGGCGCTTACAAGTAAAAGCCCTCTTCAGATTTTGACAGAAGGAGTTATATGAAATTACTTCTAATCTCTTTATCCTTGTCACACCACTCTGCTATGCAGTAATACACCAAAGAATTTCCAGAAAGCAAAGGCTGGCGACTTGCAATACTTACCTACTTGGCTGAAAGAAATAAAGGAGTGGGGAGGTGAATTCAATCTGCTGCTTTTCTGTAGCTGCTGGGGGACAAGAGAGGAGAAACTTGGAAAAAATACTTCTTCAGTTGTTTTTTAATAACAATAATTCTTTAAAAAAGAACCTTGAAGCCAAACCAGCCGTTTCCCTCAAAAGTTGAGATCATGTTTTGAAAGTTAACAAATGAGGCATTTTTGTTGTCTTTATCATGGCGGCTATCAGTGGTACATTGTTAATCCCTGTTAGAGCAGCAAAGCTGCAAAACAAATAACAGTATGTCCTTGAGTGCACCAGTTATGTGCCTGACAGGTTTTCATTTTTCACTCTGTTGCATAATGCTGGCATACACAGACGACACGTAGCATATGAAAATTTCTGGGTAGGGTTTGATCCTCCTTCCATTCAAGTCAAGGGCAATATTCTTCCAGTTCTCAAAAGATGCAAGGTCAGAGTGTACGCTGCAGCCTACTTCACCCAGTTTGAAGCCAGGCAGCTGAGTTAAAGAAGAGGTCAGCTGTCTCCTGTTCCAAGCCTGATCCCAACATGAGCTTGTGCAAGGATTTCTTTTGAAATCTGATTGCAATGGTACCTTTTACCACTTGCCTGTTATGTTCTCAGATTTTGTTTCCCTAAAAGAATGTATTAAAAAAGAAGGAAATTCCAGCCAGTATTTCCTCCTGAGATGTATACACACAGAAACCAATATATTGATGTTGTTCTACTTGATGTTTGTCAGTCCTAATCAAGCGCTGTGTGTAGGTGTTGTATGATTTAGAAAAATAAGATGTAATGTGGGTGGGACTGAAAGTGCTGTTGCTATTATTCATCTATTTATGCCATCATGCATGTGTGATCAGACAGTGATCTTGTGCAGCAGCCTGGAAACCTACGTATTGTTTGAATCATCCTACTGTAAGAGGGCCAGGAGATGGGTTATTTAATCCTTCTACTAGATGAGCAGGGCTGGCATATACCAAGGTGGTATTTCTTGCCTGCAGCCAGCATCAACCCACACATGTGATGAAACATCAGCATGGAAATCCGTAACTCTACTTTTTTTCCTTACAATATGCAAGATCATCAGAATTCCAATGGAGGGAAAACTGTGTAAAGTGAGCAATGATAAAGTGAAGTTCTTGCACAGATAAAACTGTCTGGATTGGGCTAGCGAAACAATCTCATCTGCATAAAAATACAAATTCCAGGGAAAAGACTGAACAAGGAAACAAATGAAAATCACAACAGGAAAAAAAAATGAACAAACAAACAAACAAAACCAAAAAAACTGAAATTGACTTCAAATTGTGAAGAAAAGCAAGGAAAAACATTATTTGATTCATTTCTTTGTGTGTTTCCAGGGTCAATTTGTGATAGGAAAAAAGAAAAGAGAGTGGCAAAAAGGCTGCTTTATGAAAGGAAGTAAAGAAAGTAAAGACGTGGCATTAACATTTGACGGCCAAAGCAACAAATTTTCACATTGGAGATCAATTCTGAATGTTCTTTATGCTCTGTGGCAATGTACATGTGACATAAGTAGACCGTCCAAAAATGTTAGATACAGATCTGTTATCACGACTTGCAGGCTCGACCACATTCCTGTTCCCATTGAGAGCAGTTCTTCTAGCTGCAGGCAGTACAAACTTGTTGCAGTACTAATTATTTGATCATCTTCCTCAATATTTCCAGATGTAAAAGATTTCCTTATTTTGGTTGCTAAAGAAGGAGTTCAGTTTTCTCTCTCTGCTCCTCATTGGTACATCCCTACTAGTGATTAAACATGCCCAGAATTGCAGTCTGGCACAGATGCTGTCTCCGTCCAGAGAAGGATGCTGCTTCTACCAAATGGCTGCACCCAAACTGCATGTGAGGAGCAATCCAGAGCCAATGCTTGGGAGAGTGGCATTGTTCCCAGTTTGGGCAAATGATATTTACATGACGTGGGCCAGAAATGTGCCAGGGAATTTATGAACCATGAATTGGAGCAATTGGTTTTCAGCACCTGGAAATGCTCACTGATGCTATTTAATTCACTTCTGTGGAGGCTGTTTGTACATCTCCTTCCTTACTGGCAATGATCAGAATGATCAGAATGCTCTTCTTTCAAAGGCTCCAAGATCAGGTGTATATTTATTATGTCCCCAAGCAAAGTATTTTCATTCAAATAAAAGCACAATTAGCGCTACCAGTATTATAAAACATTATAGAATAAGTCTTGTACAGGAGGATGGGATGGATGATCAAGATAAAACCCTACCATCCATGGGATCTCTGCCCAGGGATCAGCAGTGAAAGAAGGGAAAATGATAGGTAGCAGCAGGTACTGATGCTGGGAGTTGCTGGCTGCTGCCAAAATGAATCGTCTCACTTGGACTAAAGTCAAGAATTTCTGAGCAAGAATAAGACAAGAGTGCATTTTCAGAAGGGAAAGAAGAGTATTCAGGCACTAATTGCCTGTTTTGTTGTTGTTTTGCAGTAAAGAGCACATCAATACATGGTGGAGTCTAAATTCCATTTTGCTTTAATCTACCCCTACTGGAGATGCAGTTGCAAGCAGTTCATTATGAGCAGAAGAAAGCAATTGACTTCTGATTCCCATGGAAACACAAAACAAGCCAATTCTTTATAACTGAGCTCCCCTGGAAGGAGAAGGGTAGGAAGCTGATGAAGGTCACTGACTCCATGGCTGGTCAGCATGACATTAATGAGACTCAGCCACTTGATCAGTTTAGTAGCAGGCAATTCTTCTGATGAAAATTAGGTGTCATAATGTCCTTACCAAGATTTTGGTGCTATTTCTATTTAGCAGTACACTGAAAAGGTCTACTTATAGAGTATTATAAGGAATGTATGTTTCCTTCACACAAAGAATGCTGGAGTTCAAACTCATTCAGTTAAATCTGTTCAAAACAGCAACTTCTTCTGTATGTGGAACAAAGTATTCCCATGCTACGTGGCAATAAAAAATACAAGGAAGACACTTTTATTTTTCTCTGGACTCTGCCTGATGATTTAGCTACTTTTTGAGAATTCTGTTTCACAGATTAATTTCTATTATCCACAAGTTTCCCCTGCACGTCCTAGGGTGGCATTTTTAAGAACTAACAGCAACAACTTTGTTTCTCAGTTATGTCTAGTTTAACTAACATCTAATCCTCTTAGCTTTTATACCTCCACAAACAGGGATTTATTTGGCTCAAAACTTTTAATTAGCCCAATCACATGGAGCAGGCATTTAACAACCCCAAGGCAAACCTGTTTCAGACAGCAGAGGTGTCTCTCAATCAGATTCTGGGAGCTAATTCTGGGAGACCTTTGCTGCAGAACTTGAATAACAGGGTGGGTGAGTGGTTGGCACCCAGTTTTTCTGCATAAGTGGGCAGCATTCTTTCATGGTAGCTTGCCGGCTCCTAACATTGTTCTGTTATCCTTTGCTAACTTCCCATCTCTGCTTTCCCTCCAAAGCAGCCTCTTAGTTTGTATTCACAAAAGTCCACCCAGCTCTTAAGGAAGAAAAAACCTTCCCATGGATTTCATAGAAACACAGAATATCCTGAGTCAGAAGGGACTCACAAGGGTCATAGAGTCCAGATCCTGGCTCTATACAGGACCACCCAAAATTCAAACTCTATGTTGGAGAGCATTGTCCAAACACTTCTTGAACTTTGGCAGCTTGGGACTGTGACCACTGCCCTGGGAAGCCTGCTTCATGCCCTGTCGTAAAGAATCTTCTCCTAACACCCGATCTGACCCTCCCCTGACACAGCTCCATGCCATTCCCTCCGGTCCTGTCACTGTCACCAGAGAGCATCAGCACTGATTCTCCACTCCCCTTGTGAGGAGCTGTAAGCTGCCATAAGGGCTCCCTTCAGCTTCCTCTGCTCTGAACTGAGCAAACCATGGGACATCAGCTGTTTCATATACATCTTGCCCTCCAGATCCTTCCCTGTCTTTGTTGCCTTTCTTTGGATGCTCTCTAACAGCTTTATGTCCTTATGTTGTGGCACTCAAACCCACACACAGCTTTTGAGATGAGGCTGCATAGCACAGAACAGAGCCGGACAACCCCTTCCCTTGGCCAGCTGCCAGTGCTGAGCCTTATGCACCCCAGGGTACTGTTGGCCCTCCTGGCTGCCAGGGCAGACTGCTGACTCACGTTCAACTTGTCGTCAACAGAACCAACAGGCCCCTTTCTGTAGAGCTGCTCTCCAGCCACTCATACTCGTCTGTGTTTGGTAGGACTGCAGAAGGTCCAGTGGGGTTGGCAAATATAAATGCAGTAACAGGCTGAGCAAAGAGATCAAGGATTGAACCAACTGGACTTTTGATCTCAGTGGTGTGAATTACTTGGGCAGCACGCAGGTCATACCAGTGAACTACAGGATCACAGCTGTAGGCAGGTGAGGCTTGGAAGGAATGCTGATGCCCATGACACTCATCTTCCTGCTGTGCATGATGTCCAGGGAAGAAAGGAGTGGCTAATACAAAGTGGAAGAATGGACACTGGTAAAAAATGAACAAGAGGGTGCTTACATAATATGCCAAACATGTAATTATTAACTTGAGACAGAAAGAAACTCTAGGAGGGATGATTAAATCCAGCTTGAGTTCAGTGACATTGGCAGGGATCTTGTGGAGATACACAGTGCTATAATTGCCCAACATGCAGGACTTTGGGAAAAACTGTGTGATAGTCTGAAACCAGAGAGAAAGACTATAAGTTATGGCCAGCAGGTCAACCTTGTTGAACTCTTCCAGGAGTAAAACATTCTCTGCTTTGTCTGTCACTGCCAATTTCTCAAAATGCTGGTGCCCGTAGGAGTGATGTTGAGCAAGTCACCCTCATCGAGGGCGTTACCATGCAGCTATTTTTGGCCTCTGTTTTCATCTTAAACTCACTTCGGAATGTCCCAAAACACTGCCCAATAGCATAAATCCATAAATAATTGACAAATAATCTCAGTTCCATCCATATAACTTCCTTTAAAATTGCAGATGGGTGAGCCCTCAGTGTCTGCCACTTATTCTAGCTAGATATAAAATCACTTTTAAAACAAATCATTATGAAGAATGGATGCAAAATCAATAAAAAGTATGCTGCCTGATCAAGACCTGCATGATCAGGCAGAATTTCCGTTGCAAATCACTTTGCAGAGAAGCAAAACCATGGAGTATTAAAAGTTGCTCCTCAGCAAGCCAGTTTTTAGATGAAAAAAAGGTCTGATCTCATCCTGAACTTTAAGCTGTGAGAGGGCAATTGAAAAGCTCATAGGGTCAAGTCAGTTGGGTCATTTATTTCACTAGCATCTAATGCAGACATTTGCAGACCATGATAAGTGTATGAATGCTCACAGTGCTGGTCACTTGCATATTACATTATTTCATATCATCATTAAAAAATTCCACTTTCTGACTGACTCTTTTAGCTAGCTGGAAATAAAATATGAGCCAAATGAAAGTCTGGAAGAATGATGTGATGGAAGAGAGACATGATGTCGTATAGTGTAATAAATATCTAATGAGTGCACCTAAATAATGGAGGAAGCTTAAATTTAATAGCCCAGGTTTAACACAGCAAATAGAGCAAAATCTTTGCTATTTTACAGAGTACCAAGACAAGACCAATTGTGGGAATTCAGTAGTCACAATGAAACCAATGAAATTATCTTTGGAAAAATTACCATGTAGATGGGCTACCTGAGTGGCGTCCAACTAAGCTGCAAAGAAGTTAATAAATCCAATATTCAGAAAGAAAATAAAATGCAATAGTCATCAGAAATGGACCAAAACTGAGACTGGATCAAGACAAGACTCTTTTTTTTCCTAATGTTGATTCAATATTAGGAAAACACATGCTTTCATTTAGCAATCTGAGTTCCCCAAATGAGCACTCCTGAGGGTAAATCTGCCTGTTGATGTGCCCTTGAAAGTTGCAGGTTGCATTTTGGGGTCAGACAACAGTTTCAGGCTCACTGTGTTGCAGGTGGCTGGAACACTGACTACCAGTACAAGAGGCTGGATTTCTACAGATTAAGTACTTGGGATCATTGGCACACACCAAGATTTGCATGGCTGTCATGTTCAAGAAGTTCAGTGTCCAACCAATAAATGTGGGCTGAAGTGTTGTGCTGAGGATATGTAATGAGCCTGGGCAAAAAGAACGTTTTGCTGAATTCCCTAATCCCTTGGTAACAAGCAGCCAAAATGTATGTGTGAATGCTCAGCTTCTGGCTGATAAGCTCAGGCACATCAGCCTGGAAAAGAGACCACCAGGGGGGTGAATTGGCTCTGCTCTGTAAAATCCTGAGTGGTGTGAAGAGGGTGGGTGGGGGTTGTGCTGTTCACTATCTCTTCCAAAGCAAAAGTAGCAACTGCTCTCAAAAAGTAGGAGCAGTTCTCAAAATGAATAGAGATATTTCATCATACAGCACAAACTAGATCTGTGAAACTCTTTGCCAAAGGGTGTGATAATTGCAAAAGGTTTTGCACGCACAGAAGGAAAGACTGGGCAGGTACTTGGAAGAAAGATCCATCACTGGGCAAACAACATCAGTCTCAAGGAATGCCCTGGGCTGAAAATGGTTGGAGTCTGGAAGAGGGCTTAAAGGAAAGATCAGACATGCTTGTCCTGTTCTTACCCATCTCCAGGTGCAGGCACATGGTCACAGCTGCATATTACTAAGCTATACTAGCCAGATTAATGGGCTGTTTGGACCCCACAACATTAAAAAGAGAAAGAAAACAAACAAACAAACAAACAAAGAAAAAAAAAACACTTTTTGTTTTGATGGTGAACAAATTTTATGCTACTATACGGCACTAGCACAGATTGTGTAGGTGATCTTAAAGTGCCCTGCCTTCCCATCTGCTTCTGAGCTGGAGGGTGGAATGGTGCTGGGAGTGCTGTTCCCATAGTACTCGTGTGGAGAGGTAATTCCAGCAACCATACCATGGCTACAGGTGTTGGATGCAAAGTATAAGAGCAGGACTCAGGAGCAGGAGGAATACTGCATGAAGGCATATTGGCTGGGAGTCAAGCAAAATTCAGGCTAAACTGCCTGAAGCCATGCTACCCAGATGTGTGGTAGTGCTCTATTACTTATGTTAGGAAGGCTTATAACCAAGAGTTTTATATATTTAACTATTTATAACTAAAGAGTGTTATAACTCTTTAAACTAGTCTGACAAATTTGTCTTAGCCAAGAGTACCTTTTTCTCAGGGTCTCCTGCTGACTTCTGCACCTCTTTCAGTGCACAGGGAGACTCAGAATTCTCTCTGTGCTTTCTTTTGTGAAATTCAAAGAATTTTTGCAGAGGTTCTGGGTTAACAAATGGAGCCAAGTTTTTCCTTTATTCTCCCAATAAACAAAACAACTTTCACTACAATAGACTGCAATTTGTATTCTACTTGTACTTGACAACATATAGGAGGAAACATTATAGTCAGTAGTTTGAATTAACTTACTTATCTACAGAGCACCAGGAAAAAAAATAGCATTATTTATCTCACTTTGTTATAGTGCAGCAATGACCAGCACTTTGTTAAAGCATATTGAGTCACTGCTACTGCATTGCCTTAAAGTATGAAGTTCTGTGAGGAGTGACTTTGAGTGGCTGATTCTGGCCCACTGTGTTTTGTAGAGTTGTGATCTGAGTGTTGTATGTGATGATCCAACATAGTCCTAGGAATATGTCATGAAAACAGAGAAAAAATAGAAAGAAATCACTCAGATGTTCCTATTGCTTGGGAAAAAGTAGTTTTTAAAATACAAGAGAAGTGATACTGCTGATTTTGCTCATACAGCCGTGCACAAATGCATGTGGTCATCAGCCTTGAGTTTTCTTTCTGAGACTGCAAGGACTTAGAGTGTATTTTCTTACCAGATTTTGTTTGAGTTCCATACATATCTGTATTGCCTCCAATACAGATATTTATAAATAGTTTTGTAAATAGCATTAGTATTTTCAAAGTTGTATGAACTGCTGTAGCATTTTTTGCCTTTGTCTCAGAGGGGATAAAGCAATTTATTTCTGATATTAGTCATTTTTCTCAAAACTCTGCTGAAAAGTATTCTGATGCTATAACAATAAGTGTAGTATAAGAGCATGTCTGACACAATACAGCTATGTTGACTGTAGTGTTAGGTTTAGGGATATTGTCTTGAACCAAAATCTGATATCACAGACATCTTGGTGGATTCTGACTGATACAATAATTTGCATGAATGAGCACTGCATTATTTTTCTTTAGATTAGAAATACAAGGCATTTGTGGGACTAAGGGACATGGTTGGTGGGCATAGTGGTAATGGGTTGAGAGCTGGACTAGATGGTCTTTCCAACCTTCATGATTCTATGATCCTATGATTCTATGACTTGCATCTTGCTTACACATTTCAATCAGAAAGAAAAGTAGGCCTCGGACACACAGGATATTACAGAACAGTCACAACAACATGAAAGGGGCAAAATCTTTTTTTGATGGACTTAGAGTCTCACTGTGTCCTTCTTCAACTGACTGGAAAAGAATCATTATAAACTTACCTTATAAAAATAAGCATCATGGGAATATATATAGGATATGCTGGCTGATCCCACGTGGCACCAAAGGGGGCCAGACAGTGATGCTATCCTCAGACATGAGACATGACAGACTGTTGACTGGAAATGAATCACCTACAAATACCCACTGGCAGCTTCAGCAGAGCCCTAAGAGCTTGTAGAGCTCCCGATAACCATCATGAGTCCCACAGGGATGGATGCAGTTTTGTTTAAACAGTCACAATTCCTCAGCACAGTCCTGGAATTTTAAATCCATTTCTCTTTCCTTTCTTCCCCTCCTTGTTGTCAGTCCAGAGATACATTATCATGGGTGGGGAATCTGCACACCAAAGAAGTTACCAACCTAAACTTTGTTTTTTGCTCTTTAACAAAGAACACAATCAGCAAGGCCTAACACCCAAAACACTGACTAACACATGATGAAAACAAAGTTTCAGTGAGTGTTAATAGAGTGCTTCTGCAGAAGATCACAGCAGGCTCTGCAGCAGTCTGTAGACTGATTCACATGCTGGAATTTCAAGCTAATATGTGGTGTGATCCCTAACAACCGCGCCTGGTAGACGCTTTGTTTGGAATGTACACGGATAGAGTTTAGCACAGTAAGAAAAAGCTGACTGACATTGATAGTTTACTTAACCTCAAGAAAGTTAAATTGTATTTGATCTATTAATAAAGTTGCATTGGCCAAGAACTAGAAGCTAGCTCTGCAGCTGGGATTCAATCAGTAGCTGAACTGCAGTGTCCACATAAATAGCATCTAAGCATCATACGTGCATGTTAAGAACAGAAGTAAATCTAAAGGACTGTTTGTTGTGTTCAGTTTTTTTTCCTTCCTCTGTGCTTTTATTTGTTTGTTTATCTTGGCTGAGTTGCCCTTACACGTATCTAGCAGTGACTCTGTTCCAACACGCCATTGCCTTCATTCCTGTGAGAAGCTTGACATGAAAAAACACCTCACCTTTCCCCTAAATGTGCAAAGGGCTCTTCCAGCATCCTCCTGGCCGTGGTGGGAAGAAACATCAGGGCGGGTAAATGGGTGTCCCCAGTTTCTCCCACATAGGTGCTAAGGACCTGGAAAATATCCTGCAATAATAACCCTCCTCACCAAGGCTCAGTCTGACCTGATGAATGGTAGCAGTTAAAGTGCTATATTTATATAAAGTGCACTTTATAAAGTGCACATATATAAAGTGCACTTCAACATGGCAAAGTGCAAGGTTTTGCACTTGGGCCGGAAGAACCCCAGGCACCTGTACAGGCTGGGAGGAGTGGTCCTTGAGAGCAGCTCGGCAGAGAAAGACCTGGGGGTCCTGATAGATGAGAAACTTAACATGAGCCAGCAGTGTGCTCTGGCAGCCCGGAAAGCAAATGGGATCCTGGGCTCCATCAGGAGAGGGGTGGTCAGCAGGGATAGGGAGGTGATTGTTCCTCTCTACTCTGCTCTTGTGAGGCCCCATCTGGAGTACTGTGTCCAGGTGTGGAGCCCTCAGTACAAAAAAGACATGGAGATTTTGGAAAGGGTCCAGAGGAGGGCCACAAAGATGATCAGGGGGCTGGAGCACTTCCCCTATGAGGACAGGCTGAGGGAGTTGGGTTTGTTCAGCCTGGAGAAGAGAAGGTTGCGGGGTGACCTCATTGCAGCCTTTCAGTACCTGAAGGGAACTTACTCCCAGGAGGGGAGTAAACTCTTTGAAAGGGCTGATAATAGCAGGACTAGGGGAAATGGTTTTAAGTTAAAAGAGGGAAGATTTAGGTTGGATGTTAGGGGGAAGTTCTTTACTAGGAGAGTGGTTAGGTCCTGGAACAGGCTGCCCAGGGAGTTGTGGATGCCCCGTCCTTGGAGGTGTTCAAGACCAGGTTGGACAGGGCTCTGGGCAACCTGATCTAGTAAAGGTGTATGTTTGGTGGCCCTGCTAGGCAGGGGGGTTGGAATTGCATGATCCTTGAGGTCCCTTCCAACCCGGGTCATTCTGTGATTCTGTGATTCTGTGATTCTGTGATTTAATGAAACAAAAATAATTGGCAAATTGGAAATTTATAGACACAGCCTAAAACAAATAAAACAGCAACAGCAAACTCACTGCTCTTTGTTGCATTGGACATATTCTCCAGTGTCCTTCAGTCAGTCATATTTCACAGAATCACTGATTGACAGGGCTTGGAAGGGACCTCTGGAGATCAACCAGTCCAACCTCCTACTAAAGCCGGATCCCAGCAGCAGGTTGTGCAGAAAAGCATCCAGGTGGGTTTTGAATATCTCTGGGCAAGGAGGCTCCACAACCTCTCTGGGCAGCATGTACCATTTCATGCTATGTTCTTCAGAGCTGTCTGAAAATCAAAGGAGATGTAGATACTATGTGAAAATATTTTCACAAATGAGCTGGGATTCTTTCATGTAAGGGCTGTGCAACCATAAGCCACTAATGGCATTTAAAAGCCTACAAGTATGTAAATGTAATATGAAATACTGACTATCCCTGTGCAAGGCTTCAGGATTATTCCAGAATATCAATTAAGTTCAGGCTTAGAATAAGATGGTAGGTTGCAAAAGAAAAGTACAATCCATCATGAAAAGTCACATTTTCAGGTCTGTAGTATAACTCCTACACTTGTTGACACTGCTGAAATACTAATGATTTGTTTGGTTTCAGAAATAGATATTTTATTAGTACTGAGCAAATCTCAAACAGCTGCCTTGCAGTCTTTCCTGAGACTCATTTTAAGATCTTTCTCTTAATCCAGTGATGCTTGGAGTGTTGGTAGTCATTATAATATGATTTGTCACCTCAGTTATCAATGATCTGTGACATCCTTTAGCCCTCTGAGTGTATGTTATTTCAGGGCAATGGTTTCAGTACGTCTATTTTTCTGTGTTTAACAAACAAGAAACTCTCTCTTTGAGACACTCTCATCTGAGTGATGTGCAGTGCCACATAATGATCCAGCTAAGAGTGCACAACACAGACCAAGCTTCAACTCCCTGAAAAAAAAAAACAAACAACCTTCTATCCACATGGAATAAATAGAGCTGTGTTGGATTTGATACATCTTTTCATTTCAGGCATTTAAATCCTCACTGGTTAGGAGACCACTCTGAATCCACACAGCTGAAGATCTCTAGTACAGATGTAGCTCAACTCAAATGCAAACTGTTGTTCTCAGGGAGGTTTTGTTCAAGCAAAGCAGAAGTCTTGCAGGAACAAGCTGCTCCCGAGCGTTCCTCTGTCACATGCAAAGGTTACTTAGAGCAAACTGTGTAATTCCAGTTCTAATGTAAATCAAATCCAAGCCTGCCAAATCAGAGTTCTAGCCTGCAGGTGAGCTGAATTGAAACCCAGTCAACCGCAACTGTGCTTAAAAATAGTCAGCAATTTTTTTCCCCCTGAAATAAATGTATCCATCAGCTCCCACTTTCATATTAATGAGTAGCAGAGGGTTCAGCTATCAAAATACAGTGTCTGCATAGTTTGAAAGCTTGAAATGTGAATTTTGCAGAATCTTGTGAAAAGCTCTTGAACTGTAAAAATGGATGTAGGAGGAGTAAAATGCATTTTGTAACTTGAATCAGAATTTTCCCACCAGCCACAGAGATACTCAGGACAGTTATATTGCACAGATCATTTGATGCAGAATTGCCCTCAGAAAATGTATCAATGTGTTTGCTGAAGGTGGCATTACAGATTTTCCCTTAAATCATTTCTTTGCATGGAAAAACAGATCCAGTGAGTCACTTGAGCATTAATGGAAGATCTAAAAAAATACAAATACTATAAAACTACTCTGGGAAACTGTTACACTGGCTAAATGCTGCAGTTTTCTGGTACAGAACATTGTGTTATTGAGTTCTTCAGCTTTCATACAATAGATGGGAACACTGCAAGCATAAAGTATTACTGGTTGTGTGTGCATAGAAGTAAACGATATCTGGTTTTAGCCCTTACATAGGAAAAAAAAACAAGTTTAGCAACATATTTTTATTGCACATGTGATGTAGAGAGGGTATTGCTGGTTCTGCTAGGCTCCTTTTATGTGAAGATTTGTAGTAAGTAAGAAAATCTGCTTGCAGCTATTTCTGTCACAAACAGGAAAAAGGCACATTGTTTCCTTCTTCTTGCTGAACCGTTACCCCATAGGTTCCCACTCCCCCTTCCCCTGGCAGGATGAGCCCTGGCTCCCTCCAGCCCTCCCTGCTGCCTTGTCAGCAAAACAAGCCTTATCCTTCTGTGGCTGTATCCCAGGTTCCGTCAGCCCAGCTCCCACGTACCCATCAGCATTCAGCTTCTCAGCCTTGGTGTTCTCCGCCATGAATTACTCTGGTCACAGGCACAGCCCCAGCCATTCAGTTCCCCCTAGGAATCTTGAAATACTTTAACTATCTCCACTTTGACTTCTTCATCAGTGCCCCTTGGATGGTCTGTAACTTGTCAGTTTGACTAAGAAACTGTTTGTCCCACCATTACTTTCCCTTCTGAATTCATGGATTTGCTTTGATCTCCTCTACACACAATGTGCATTCCCAGCTGTGTTCTATCTTTCCTTTTAACTACCACCAGCAGTTCCAACTACCAGCACCCAGTTTACATCTCCTGTTCCTCTTGAACCACTCCTGTATATCTCTTAATTTCTCTCCAGAAAATTATCTCCGTAAAAGTCCTGACTACTTCCTGAACTTCCTAAACCTTCTTCATCTTTTTGTGCTTACCCATCAAGCTACATCTTAGCCACACCACTGCCTCTAGGCACAAATGTCATCTTCCTGTTCTTTTAATTGGTGATGAGGTGGATATGCTGTAAGAGGCACCAGTCTGCTGAAGCTGAGGGATATTTTGTTGCATGGAGATAATTAAGAGCTAAATAGTAGCTTCCAAATATTTAAGTATAGCCCTCAGGAACTGGTCTTACAGAGGTCTGTATCAATATGTCTGCTGACATTGTCAGTGAAACAGATAAGAACAACAGATACGTCACAGAATCACAAAATTGTAGGGTTTGGAAGGGATCTTTGGAGATCAGCGTCCCTACCAAAAGGGCAAACTCATGGTCATCTGGTATACCACAAGGACACTCAGCTCCTTTGAAGAGATCATTTCCATCAGGTCAGCCCATAACCTGTACTGATGCATACAGTTATCCCTCTCTATGTGTAGGACTCTGCTGCTCTCCATCCTGTCCAGGTCTCACTGAATGGTAGCACAGAGTTCTGGTGGGTCAGCCACTCCTCCCAGCCTTGTATTATCTGCAGACTCACTGAGAGTGTGCTCTGTCCCTTCACCCAGGTCACCGACGAAGGTGTTGAACAAGATTGGATCCAGTAATGACCTCTGGGGAACACCCTAGCTACAGGCCTCCAAATAGACTGTGCTGCTAATCACAACACTCCGAGCTCTGCTGTTCAGCCAGTTCTCAGTCCTCCTCACTGTCCATTTCCTACATTTCCTAAGCTTACCTATAATGATATTATTGGAGGCAGTTTCAAAAGCCTTGCTGAAGTCAAGGTACACAATATCAGCCTCTCTTTCTTCATCTACCCAGATGGTCATAACATCATAGAAAGCTACCAGCATACTAAGCATGATTTCCCCTTGATGAATCCATGCTGACTACTCCTGATAACCTTTTCTTCCACTTGCTTGAAGTTTGCATCCAGAAAAGTTCTTCTGTCACCTTACCAGCAACAGAGGTGAGGTTGACTGGCCTGTAGTTTCCTAACTCTTCCATCTTGCCCTTTTTGAAGCCTGGAGTGCCACTGGTTTTTCTCCAGTCCTCAGGCATCCCTCCTGCTCTCCATGACCTTTCCAAGATGAGGTAGAGGGGAGCCTCAGTGCCTTTTAACAGGGAGTCACCCACTGCAACAAGCAGCAGCATTTCTTTTTACTGTGTCCACTTCAGGCTGCCAGTATGTTTTTTCATGCAAATCCTGGTCATAGGTGTCTGTAGCTGTCAGAGCTTTGTTTCTGGTAGCGAAGCTGGAGGGTGGTGACTGAAGTGGAGCCTTGCTTTTGTGGGTCACCAGAGACCAACATGCCGCCTTCTCAGTGGTGTCTGCTGCTGGTATATGATTACTAAACAGCCTCTCTCTCTCACATGCTTGGCTGTGTCTGCTGGAAAGGTTGATTCAGTCCTAGCTTTTCCATTCAGTTATAAAACCTCCACGAGTGCTATCTTCCTCAGCACTATTTTTAAGTAAAGATGTTACTTGTCTCCTGGGGTTCATTCAAATCAACTAGCTGCACTTGTGGAGTTCCATAAAGATGTCACATGTAATCAAACGTTAGGCATGGAATTAGACGGCAAATATCTGCCTAAATTCAACATTGGGTGCTAAGGACAGTGCTAAAAATACTGCTAAAATGGACACACGGTTGTTTCAGTTCCAATGTTAAAGCCCAGGAAAGTAGAATTAAAGCATTGTTAGCAACACATCCATTATAAATTCTGTTTTTACTGCTCCACACAGCTAGTCCAATCTCCTAGAGCATTTTAAAATCTAATGTAATATGTCACTAAAAAGACAGACAAATAGATAGCTAGGGAGATAGATAAATAAACAGACAGACAGATAGACAAATAGATAGGCATGCACACAGGAAAGCAGCAAATACATTTTAATACAAATACTCTCCTGTATAAAATAAGCAATTTCTTTTTTATCTTAAAGGAACTCTATGGGGGGAAAAGTGCTGTACCAATGTGACTTGTATTAATTTAATTTGCATGCATAATAAATATATTTAACAAAGTAATTAATTACATCCTTAACTGAAACATAAGCAGAAGAAATCTGTTTTCCTATTAGTATCCTTTAAAGGAGAAAAATAATAAAAGAATTATACTTGCATTACAACTGTTTAATTTTACAGACTTTTCCACTTTCTAAGCAGCAGTTGTAGACATCTATAACCATGTTAGCCCTGAAACTCTCACTTTCTATCTGTTCTCCATGCCTGGTAGCACATCCCTACAGTAGTAGCACCTGGTGGGAGGGATCCATGTCGTCTCTGCACTGTTCACTACAGGCATGTCAAACCCTTGGGACCCAGAGCCAGGCTGACAGAACACAGGTTGGGAACATCAGGAACAACTCCCAAGAACCAAACTGCATAGATTCCTGACTGCCTGGCAAGAAACCCAACTAAACCAGCACTACCAAATCCTGAGTCTGAGGTTCTCCTTATTCGGTAATTACTAGAGTGAAAACCCAGAAGCGGCTTAACTGGAGGAGTTTTGTACTAACATCAAACCTGCACTGAATGCACACCTGTGATTTTAAGGGGTCACTTTTCTAACAGTCCTTTCCTACATGTGACTATGGGTGGCACCATGCAATCCAGCAATACACGTAAAAGCAGTCAAACGGCTACAAAGAAGGGAGTATTTTGAAATATTTGTCCGCAGTAAAAAATTGCTAAACCACAGGCATGGTGTGTTCATACAAAACACAGATAAAGTCAAAACAGACAGGTCTCAAGAAAGCTTTGGGTGATAAGGTTTGGAAATGCCATTTAAGAAAGAAGATGAAGAAGAAGAAAAAGATAGAGAAAAGCTACAAATAAGTGAGTGAGTGGCAAAAGGTTGTGGAAGGAGGTGGTTGGGTGCTTTTTGAATACAGCTTCTTCTTTTAAGGAATTTTCTACTCTGGCATCATATAATTTTCTACAAGCATTGTCCATTCCTTGCTCGCCAAGTGTTTAACAAATCAGCTCTACTGAAAGTGCTGATATTTTTTTCCTTCCAATATTCAGTTTCCTTGTGAAACACAAGCAAGTTCTCCTACATATCTTGAGTATTTTGCAAGGTCTGTTCCCTCCAAGAGAACAGCAATGACTGAAACTGCCGAGTTAAACAAAGCAAAACGGCCCTGGGATCAGCCAGCAGAGGCATTTTGTACAGTTTCCTTGTTACCTTTTTCCTCTTGTAATTGGGGGAGCACTTTGTTTGTCCAGTGCTGAGAGCTCGTTCTGCAACAGATGAAGATCTACAATGCATTTTGCTCATAAAGCTCAGCCCCAAACACTAAACGATGGACCAAAGGGAAAGCAGAACAAGACCGGGTAGGATTTCTGAGAGCTCAGACGCCGAGGCAAAGGCACAGCTGGAGTGTATCCTCATGCATGCCACCTTCAGGCCACTGCTGGAAAACTGTCCCAATGAACACCGTTTCTCAGCTGTTTTCCTGTACTGTAGAGATCCTGCAAGACTTGCAGGGATGACTTTTCCCTCCCACCTATTTCTTTTGCAGCAGGTACCAGCAGTCCCTCTGACCCAGACTGGAGAATGCAGCTCCAGCTGAGGGCTATCATATAAGCACAGCTTCAGAATCTCTGAGGAGCTGGTTTTGAAACAGAGCTTAGGGATGGGTCTGAACTATTCTTCTTTGCACCATGTGCTCAGATAAAGAAAGTTGTTATTGGGAATATAAAGTGTTCAGTGTCTCTGCAGCATCCCCTCTAAATCTGCCTGTTCTGTTTCCAAAGTGAGTGTAACCATGCAAGACAAAATACAAGAGAACTAGAATAAAATTAAACTGTGCTTCAGATTCACTGACTACTGCAGAACAGAAATCTCCCTTCTGTTATCTGATCCTCATATCTTAGTTTTGTTGTTGATCCCTTTGTTGTTAGGGCTGGTAACGCTTCACTATTAAAGTGATGCTTTGTTGTTAATGCTCGGTCCCCCAAACCTATGTATTTTAGGTGCTTTTTTCACTTTTAATATCCATATCTTAGTTTGGTTGCCCCCAAGCCAGCCTGAGGATACACAGTTTCCATACTAAATTAACATTTGACTTTACAGTCTGTATGCTTTGCAACCCAGCACCTCCTCCGTTTGCAGTAAGTAAATACTCAAGTGTTATGTTGCCCTTGAACCCTATGCGCTGTGATAAAGGTTGCACACTGAGGGGAGAACAAAATGCCAAGTTTCTGTGGGTCACAGTTCCCTCTGGCAGTGGTGCGTTAATCACAAACTTGCCCTCAGTTATCGGTGAAAGCACAGTGCAGGGAACTTTGGACCAGATGACAGAGTCAGGCTTGGCCTCCTGAGAAGCATCCACCTCTCTGGGAGCACCTAATCTGCTGCTGTGGAAAACTTCGAAAGCAGAAAATAAGGAGATGCTTGTTAGCCTTGGGTCGGCCAGAAGCTGCCTGCATTTGTTTGAGAAGCTTGGGCAGTGATACCTGTGGGTCTTGTTGCAGGCTGCATGGCCTTTGGGACATTATTTTATCTCAGTCTGTTCTGATCTGTGAAGAGCTTAGAGGTATGACACTTCAGGGAAGCACCTCACAATGGCACTTACTTCAGTCTTCATGTCTTGCCTTCAGATGTAAAAACACTGCTATTATTTCGTTCCAAGGAATTTTAAAACACATGGGTTTGGGATGACTTTTATTCAGAGGTTTGTCTCTGAAAACCAGAGGAAAGGTTGCAGAAGCTCACATGAATGAAAGAATGGGTTTTCAGAAAGCAGCAACTATAGAAATGTACATAGGGGGAAGAAAAATCTCTTTTTTCTTATTGTTTGTCAACAGTTAAGAGAAGTTTGGTTTCTACTGTATTATAGCAGCTTGTCTAATGTGGCAGATAAGGTGGGAGGACCCATCAGATTATTACTATTTGTCCAGTGTGGCTTAATACAGCTTCAGCTGTGCTATGGTGGACCTTCTGGGAGCTATGACTAATTACTAAATTTCCTTTCATTCAATACTGCACACAACCTGAGTTGCTCCTGGGCCTGTACAGTGCTTGCAAGCAATGCAGAAGTATTAGCACCTTGAAGAAGCAAGTAGCTGTGTAGCCTTCCCATAGCAGGCAGCAAACAGAGACCTTGTCTACTCTATCAGCCAAAGAAAATCTAAGTTGATCCCATAACATGAGCACCAGTGTGCCTCTCTGCCACTTCCAAATCCTACTGCTGCTGCCTCCACTTCTAGCCTTGCCAGAGCCCATGCAGCAGTGCTGCTACACAGAACACAACAGTGATAAAATCTAGATCTAATGCACATGAGTGTGCTGTGCTACTTTAACGTCATCTGTTGAGATGCTTCTACAGTGCAGAAATGCAAAAGAGGCTGAAAAGAGTGTTTTTGGCAGGAAGGTAGCTCCATTCCTCCAGGTGTGGTTAGTAAGGTCTGTGAGATCTTGAGTTGGAGCCATTCAGCAGAGAGACAGCACTGCAGTGCTCCCCAGAGCTGGTCAGGCAGGGCTGACAACAGAGATAAGCTCTTTCCAGTAAGGCCCCTTTTTCTGTGTGGTGATCCCACAGCTGATAGCCACAGCTCTGTGGAGCTGCTATTGTTATTTCCACTTGCACCGGCAGGATCGATGAGGCTCCAAGAGGTTAACAGGATATGGCAAGCATCATGCTGCAAACCTGGGGAGAAGGTGGCAAGAGATGGTGGGTGTCCCCCTCATCTGTGTGCTTGTCACAGTGCTCTTCCTCACAGTCAGGAGCAGATGCTGTAAAGCAGCTGTGAATATATATATATTTTGTCTAGAGGGAATTCAAACTGATGAATTAATTAGACATGTTGCAAAAGACATGGCCAGGTCATGAAGTCTGTCCTACAGCAGCACGTCTAGCTGTGCAGAAGTCCATATGGGTTCCATACTCATGCCAAGGGCCTGTCCTATCAGCAAGTCACAGGCAGAGGCAATGGTGGCCTTCCATACCAAATGTGTGAGAGATTCTCCATCTGCTTTTCCTTTCCCAGAAGAAGGGGAGGGTAAGTGTGTGCTGGCAGACCAGCAGGAGGGATGCCACGCCTGAAAACACCTGCAGTGATTGGTGGTGCAATGGAGAGCCCAGAAGGCTTGGGTGCAGTGGAGCATGCAGCATGGGCTGCAGCCACAGAGCTCACTTTGCCTTGGCAACCAAGGAATCACATGGGGGAATTATCACAGGGACCATGGCTGGCAGCCTTCAGCCCAGTGTCACTGAGCGTGGCCAGGCAACCTCAGGCCCATGCCCAGAAATTCAACTGTATGCTGGGCAGCACCAGAAGAAGCGCTGCCAGCAGGGCAAGGGAGGTGATCCTGCCCTTCTGCTCTGCACTGGTGAGGCCCCACCTGGAGTACTGCATCCACATGTGGAGTCCTCAGTACAGGAGAGAAATGGATGTACTGGAGTGCATCCAAAGAACCACAAATATGATCCAAGGAATAGAGCGCCTCTCCTAAAAGGACAGGCTGAGGGATCTGGGTCTGTTCAGCCTGGAGAAGAGAAGGCTCAGGGAAGACCTTTCAGTATCAGAAGGGTGGTTATAAGAAAGGACAGACACTTTAGCAGAGTCTGTTGTGATAGGACAAGGGGAACTGGTTTCAATCTAAAACAAGGGAGATCTTGATTGGATATAAGGAAGAAGCTTTTTATTAAAAGGTTGGTGATTGCCCTGAAATTGGTGGATGCCCTGACCTTGGAGACATTCAAAGTCAGGCTGGATGGGGCTTTGAGCACCCTGTTCTAGCTGTAGGCATCCCTGTTCACTGTGGGGGATTTGGAGTAGATGACCTTTAAGGATTTCTTCCAACCCAATAGATTCTATGATTTGGTGTTGGGAGCACCCTCAAGGGCAGGACTCTGAGCCCTCCCAGGTCCTGCAGTTGCCCTCTCCTCACGGGGAGTGGCAGTGGCACCTTGTCAGCACCACGCACTGGTGCCAGCCCGTTTCTGCTGTCCTCTGCTTGTAATTGTTAACCTGCTGGGAAGGTAAAAGCTCTGTTATTGCTGGTAGAGCTTTAACTTTGGGCACTCCCGAGCAGCTGAAGCACAGGAGCAGCGACTGCCTGAAGGTAAACCACTGAGTATTTCTTTTGCTTGTTTCTCTGTTCAGACTCCCTGGGTGTTATTTTGTGCTATGGTTGCAGGGTACAGCAAAAAGTCTCCTTGCTGCCATTTTGTTTTTGAAGTTTTAGTTGTAATTTGAATGCCTGTTCTCTTAACGCTGAAGATTTATTTGGAAATGTGTGTACTCCCATAAATTACCTGTTCCCTCTCAGCTTTCAGCCTGACACGCCTAGGCTTGCAAGCAGTGTTAGAACAATACGGAGAAAGGTTATCATGACTTACCTGCCATTAATTACCTATTAATAGCTGCATTTATTTTTCTGTGGCACACTTACCCCCCACTCAACACATTTCCCTCTCAGTGCTTTGCTTTCCTGGGGGAGAACAGGGCAGTAGGTGTGGGGCAGCCTTCCCAGCGCCACGTCCCCATATGGTGTTTGCAGGGCGGGTGGGACGGAGGCTGCCTGGTAAAACATTGACCTGTGCACCAAGCCGTGGCTGTGGAGCTACAGGGCTCGAGGACGAGAGGGGAGCCTGGCAGCCACCAGCACACACAGGAGCACTCCGACTTCTCCACAGGTGCTGTGCTCTGCTGACCTTCTCTTGGTTTTCGGGAGCAAAAAGGAGACAGAGGTCAGTTGTAAGATTTCCAAAGACTCCTCTGGTAGAAATCTGGAGTGGGAGAAGTGCTTGGGTGGGGAAGAGCACTGTTTTCTTTGTTGCTTTCTTTTGCCAGATACATTTGTCTGTGTCGTGTCATTTAATGTTTGGGTTGGTTAACAGCTTGTTGTTTTGATTTTGTTAGGCTTTCATTTGAGACAAAATCTTGTGCCATTGCATTTGAGTGCTTCATTCATGATTTTCTAATTAAGTTCATGACAGCTCGTCTTCTAACCAGCAAGCAAGAAAATGAATCAAAGTTTCTGAAGAAAATGTGTAACTAAATTATTACAGCAAGGATGTGGTTGGTGACTCAGGCTGAAAAATGCTTGCTGATAGTTGAAGGAGCTTTGCAAATATAGACTAAGTGCCTGATTTTTCCAGGACTTTTTCCTTGTAATCATTATGTTCCAAGAAAGCAGACACCAAAAAAATTTCAGGATTTAAGTTCCCAGTAAAATGTTATATGTATGTTACCGAGAGAGATGAAACTGAATAGGTTCAAATAAGTGCTTTAAGTTTATTCAGTGATCGAACATTTTTACCATGCTGAGGAAGCTGATTCATCCATGCAGGATCTGTTCCCATGTGTAATTTCCTGGTTTGGATTTGTTCTTGTATAAGTACCTATGATGGCTCCCAGAAATCACTTTCCACATCCCAGGTGACTATCAAGTAAACCCGAAGGGGGTTTTTCACAGCGTGCTAGGTGTAAAGTGACTGATGTGTATTCAGTATTAACAATGGAGCTGCAGTGTGTTTTGTGTGCAAAACAAAGTGAAGGAAAGAGGGTTTTTTTCAGATGTTTGCTTTCAGTTTCTTCTTATGAAGAGTGTCAGCGTCAGGTCGTGGCTGTGCTTGCTGCCCACTCCCTGATCTGGCAGATTTTCTTGATCTGTTTGCTGACTGGGCTTGCATGTTACACACTCTTTATGCTTAGTAAGTTCTTGGTGCTGTTATGCAGCACTAAAGTGCGGTAACACATTTACTTTATTAAAAGTGGTCTAAGTGAAGCGTGACTTTGATTCCTAGCAGCCCTACATCTCCTTGAGAAAAGCTCAGGGAAAAAATGCTGGAGAACAAAGCAATCAGATTCCCACATGTATCTGCTGTAAAGAAATGAAATATAACTCAAGAAAAATGTTGGCAAAGGTTGCACAGAGCTTTAGTTTGTTGGTGAATTCTTAGAGGTAAAGCATTGATTATTACTGAAGTATGTGATCTTCATGTGTGTGATTCTTGCTTTCTCCTCCTAGGATCATTGATCCCAGTATTAGACAGTAAATTGGAGAGATGTAGATGTTTCCTTTGCAGTAACTAAGAGTTCAGCTGTTACCTCAGAGCTCTCAGAGGCTGAGTCTAAAAAGGAAGAAAAAAGAAAAAAATCTAAAACAAAAGTGATGACTATGTTATCTCCTCTGTTTTCATACAGTGATAACGTCCTAGCTGGTGACTGTAAGGAAGCTTATGTGGCTTAGGTGGAAGGAATGGGACGGTTGACAAGATCTGTTCAGTCTTTGAGCCCTGTTTGCACAACAGCAGACTGCTTTCAGAGCAGCTCCAGCCCTTTTCCACCTCCAAATCAAGGAGTCAAGGAGAAATGTTATCAGGCAGGCAGGTTTCAGGGCATGGGAGCCATAACACTTTAAAGGCAACCGAGCAAAAGGTGATGCAGCACATGCTTTATGACTAAACTAAGCTTCAAACAGTTGTTGCTCCTACAACAATTTTAGTTTAGCCTGAGGGATTATTACTGTGATATCAGCAGTGAACCAAATTGCAAGAAGACTGCTAACATCCCCCATGACACTGACAAGGCCATAGTTGTGGCACTGCACATGTGGTGTGCCTGCAACAGCATGGAGCAATGCAGCAGCATTCAGTGGGATGACTAAGCCATGCATTTACAGTGCTCAGTACAGCTAAGACGTGTCAGAGAGGTAGGAAATGCTTTTGTTTTTGTGGAAAATACCCCTGTCTTTCCCACTGATGGATTATGGAAGAATCCACAGCAAACACCTCATCTGGGGAAGAGCCATCCCTAGGACCACTGTCTAACCTAATCCTGCTACCTTCTTTCCAAAACATCTTAGCAAATTTTCATCAGAGAGCTGACTGTCCTAGTGGGAGCCCTCAGCAGTTCTTTGTTGCTACTGGTTTTGAGGCACATGTTTCATTTGTGTTTTAGACAATCTGATGATCTATAAATTGCAACTTAGATCATTGCTGTACATTATAACTTACTATTTTTTGCTAGCATAGAGCAAGCAGATTTCATTTCATGGACTGCGTTTTCAGCAGAGCAGTTTACCAGGTCTTGTTTAGTTTAACCTGTGTAAATAAGATGAAAGAAGCAGGCAGCGTAAGGGACAGCTTTGTCTGTGGAAAAGTGGAGAGGACAGATTAATGCTTAGCCTGGGCTGTTACTAGAAATGCTGTTTAGAAAGAAATTGATCTTCACCCTTAAAGGGAATTTTTGCAGCACAGACATTAATGCTAGACGTATGCTCAATAAAATATCACAGATCCTACAAAGACCTTGCAGAGACACTTTTCCAGATCGGCACTGTGATAACACTTCATGGGTCAGAAGAAGGTTTTAGATTTGAAGAAATAGGCAGAGTAAAGGGATATATTAAAAAGCGAACAATCTCTGCAGATACTTATGCAGGAAATGATGCTTTCTCTGGAGAGTTGACCAATATTTTGATGGCAGATAATGAGTGCTGCCAAACACAAATCTTCATATAATTAGAACTAGAACTGCTTAACAGGGCCATGAAAAACTTGGCCATTTCTCTTCTGAAATTATCTTTCCTAAGTGAGCCTGGTCACAAAATCATGGAGCAAGAGGATGGCTGAGGTTGGCAGGGACCTGTAGTCCTCACAAGCAACAGTGTGCCCAAGACCACGTCCAGATGACTTTTGAAGATCTCCAAGGAGATGTGCCTAGTCCTGCCAGGGTTACCTCGCAGCTGTGCTGATCAGTGCCCTCATAGAGAGCTGCCTGTGCACTTTCTACATCCAGCAGCTCCATGAGGACTGGCAGAGACCAGCTTGGGAAGGAGCACTGAAGAAACACGTGGCTCCCATGCCACGGAGTTTGGGTTCAGCTGCTCAGCAGGCAGAGATGGTGGAGCCAGGAGTACTGTTCTGCCCCCTGCCCAGGGCTGAACCTCTTTAAGAACATCACCACATGGACATACTCATAGTCATTGCTTTTTCCATCTGATACAGCAACTGTAGAAGATAATTGGTAATGTTTTGGGCTTGAGACAGAAGTAGCTTAGAAGTAACTTCAGTTCTTCTACAATGATGCAGTTCTACACTTTTCTGTCCATGAGTGCTGGAGAAGCTTTTCTCTACTTGTCCACTTGCACAACACCCACACGGCAGGAGTAGCCCCTTCACATTACTCAAGGAGCAATTTAAACCATTAGCATCTAATTCGCTTACTTCCTGAAGGCAGAAGTGTGAATTTTACCGAGGGTTTTGTGCCTTTTATAGAAGTAAGAGTTTTCTAAGGGGAACTATTTAGCTTTTCAGAGCCTGTTTGCAGAAGCAAATTTTTGTGACATTAAACTGTTTTTTCCTCTTTCTGTTGCAGTGATTGAAATGATTGGGTAAAGTGCAAGTCTTAAAAGACAGTGATTGTAAGCTTAGCCTTGCACACTTCCAGCTGAGCAGAAAAACTTGTGTTGCATTGAAACCTCAGCTTTTCAATTTTGCTAAAATAATGCCAGGTGTTAACCCATGAATTACAGCTGAATGTGAAATATCATCTCCATGAAATGAAGTAACTTTAATTATTTTAATTACAAAAATTATTTGGTGCAGGATGTGTATGCAGTTCCCAATGATGTCAGTGAGAAATGAGTGCTAAGATCTTGATTTAGTTTTTCTTCCCTGCCATGTGTTCTTCCAATGGAAATATTTCTTTCTGTGATTTGTTGCTCTCAGTAGTAACTTTCATAACTTTTGATCTCATCAGAAGTCAGATGTTGCCCAGATCAGAGTGCAGCAGGTAGTTGATGATTAAACATACCTATCCAAATGAATGGCAGCCCTGCCTCCACACTGCTGGGTCACGGTGTTTCTCTTCCAATATTTAACAACAACTGTCAATAAGAAACTGTATTTGCTTACACACTGGTAGGCAATAGTAGAAATGGTAACCAATACTTGCAGCAGAAATATTTTTCTAAATGCCTGATTAAAAGAAGGTTCAATTCTCATGCTGTGGGATCCTAACTTAAAGTTTAACTGGTCTTATGCAGGGTTTCAATGCAAGAATAAGAGGTGAGAAGCAGAAGATATTGAGCAAAAGCTGGAAAGATATTTAACTTTCATACTTGGAGTGAACTGCATTAGAGAGGTGCACAGGTTGTCACTCATGCATCTAATATTTGGCATAAAAAGAAACACCAGTTTTTCATACCCATGTCTTTATTGGTTGTTGAGTGAAGGAAGCCATATTTTAAAGGTGTGAAGCCTCTACCGGCTTTTCCGTCCTTTCTAAAGTGCTGTAAGAACACTCATCATTCCAGTTCTTCCTGTCTCTTGCAAAGATATTATCAAACAGTGCGGCACTAAAGCAGTGATGTATTTTCATAATGGTCACCAGTAGAAGCACACATCTTGCTTGGATCTCTAAGCAACCCTTATTAGATAGACTTCAGCTAGGATCGGACTAAGCTTTACTAAGCCAAATACTTTAACCACAATAATGGGGATGCTTTGAAGGGGAAAACTGCTATATTAACATTCAGTAAGGTGCAGAAAGAGCTTTTTCTAACCTGGTCTATGGCACTTCTCCAAACAACACTTGGGGCTGCCACTTCATCACTTTATCATGATGTTCTTCCATTTGAACAGCTCGCAAAGATGCTCAGACCATACCTGTAGTTAGCTTGGTGTAGGCAGACAATTTATAAATATCTCAGAAATTAAAGACCTGACAGTGGGAAGTTGATGAGTAGGCAGCTCCAGCTTGAATTCAGTGGGATTACTCTATCTGTTAGTGTTAATCAGTGGGGTTGATAGTTTAAATCTTGATTTTGCACACACTTCTCTATTTTACACAGTGTTCGATCCTGCTAATACTATCCTTGGGAACTACATAACCATTACTATGTGCCAAAGGAGCTTCATCAGGTTATGCTTACAAGCAAATTCTACAACTGATGCAGCTCTATCTGACTGGACCCTTCACAAAATATAACAGAAAGGATGACTCTGAATTGAGACAAGGGAAAGCTCAAGCTGCAGTACTAGGAAGTAATAGGATGCATCTAAGGACCTCTCCAACTCTCTTTATGCACCACACCTACATAGAAATGTGGGAAGAATGCATGGGGTTGCTGCTAGGAAAGTTAGTGTGACTTGGTGGGCACCACTGGCATGGATGGAGGGAAGTAGATTGAGCAGAGGTTACTGGAAGTATTATCACTACTTTATTTTTCCTTAAAATTCCTCATCAGTAAGTCTTGGAACATAAAGCTTAGTTCTGCATCAGTTGTGAGTCCCTAGGCAAGAAAATATTTATTGAAACAGCAGTGCCATGGGTGGTAACATCAACATGGAGAGGAGAAGGTAGAGAGGAAGTCTGGAAGTTGGAGAAGCTGCTTATCTCACACCCTGAAGTGCAGGATTTCAACCTAAAATCAGCAAAATGCCTTCTGGTTCATTTTGTACTGTGCAATTTCTTTCCCATCTTCCTCTTTCGTCTTTCTTAGTGAGGTTCACAAGAGGACAAGATGTCTTGGGAAGTGGGAGGTTGCTGGTGAGAGATCCCAGCCTCAATCATTTCCATTAGGAATGGAGAAATGAGGAGAAACGTGACCACAACCATTAAGCTTTGAAACTGAACTCAACAGTCATTTGAAGAAGTATAGCACTTTTCTCAACCAAAATGACAAAGAAACAATTAAAACATTGTCAGTGCAGAAAGTTTCATAGAGAATGAAGTCTTGGTGTTGTACATGTGAATCGTAAAGAAATATCATCAGTGACTTTTTGCTGGAAATATGAGTTTAATTATCAGAACAACTTTAATAATATTAATAAGTAAAAAGATAATATACATAGCTGAGGAGTATTATTTTACTTTCCGGTTTAAAGAGTACAAACAAGTATTTTCCAACAAGACAGGAAACATTTATTCCTGATCAGCTGGGGTAAAAACATCCTCTAATTCTCTACCATCATCGTAATTACATTTAGCGCTGGTGAAACTGGAGTCATGCACAGCTCTAGATTATTGTGCCCATTCTATGTGCTAAGTTTTTTTGCTCCAGATAGTTACCTATTTTCTGCTGTGGAATACTTTGATTTAAATTGCTGGTGAGTTAGTGCTGATGCTGGATACAAACACTATGAATGTCACTAACTGGAGTTACACACGTACCTAATCTAATGGCTGGCAACCCTGCTCATGGCAGGGAGTAGGAGCTCCATGGTCTTTTGGGTCTCTTCTAATCTAATCCATTACATGAATCTTTTATTTGAGCCGTTTTCAAAGTGACTGCTTTCTGAGCAGTGAAAATGACTTTCAGATGAAGAATTTGTTTCTTCTAGGAAAAAAACAAAAAGTGAGAAGTCTTGATAGCAAGGTACAGAAAGAGATTTATTTTTAGTTTAATGATGACGTGTGCCTTTATGGAAGAACAGAGGGAAAGAATGGAAATTAAGTCTGGTAAAGGGGACAAAAGTGTATTTCAGTTCGTGTTCATTTAACACTGTAGGATCAGCTCTGATCTTCATTTGCATTGCAGACAAGGAAGTTTCAATAAAGAAATCATTGAATTACTTGGGAGTGTCCTCAAGACAGCATGAAAGCACAATGAAAGCTCTGCTGTGTGTTGGATGTGATGACATGGGGGTTACTGGGAGCTTTATCTGTGTTTTTGGAGAGTCATGTAGGGTCTGATTTGTAATCTTAAATACTTTGTAATCATGTTAATATAGTTGTGATGTAAACTGTTTTTAATTGCTTAATTATTTTACTGGCTTGGTAATCTAATTAAAGGTATGTTGTACAAAATAAATAAATGAAGAAGTAGGTTAAAAAGAGGACAGTAAGAAATTACCTTGATAGAAGTCTGGATAGGTAGCTAGAAGATATGGTTTAGGGGTTATCTGTAGGTATGGTAAAGGGAGGATGGTTGGACTAGATGATCTTGTAGGTCCTTTCCAACCTTGTGATTCTATGATTCTAAGTATGCAGAATTATTGTTCTCTCTTAAAATGTTGAGTAACCATTAGAAAACTCTCAAACTCCTGTTTCCATGAGCTCTTCTCTTTCCCACCTGTGGAACCAGGCAGCCCTCCTGCTCACTCGCATGGACCAAGGGGCTCTGGTAGGTCCTTGTGAGCCTCAGGTGCGTGCAGCTACGCTTTGTGTCCAGAGTCCAGGGTTGCTCTGCTTGGCAAGTTATTAATTGGCATGCAAGTTTATCAGAGAGCTGAACTTTGAGGCCTAACAGATTTGTTCTTGAATGTACTGGGGAAGTATGTTTAAAAAAAATAAAGGCTGGGGCTGGGGGAGGGGAATATTGAAAACTATTGTTTTGCAGATGTCAAACTTTAACAGTGTTTTAGGAAGTCAAAATTTGACAGCATTATGGAAGCGGAATTGTGCTAACATGCCAGCCTCCAGGAGATAGGATCTGTGTCTTCTCTTTTGTTTTTCTGCTTGCCCAATCTGGCTTAAGGGAGTTTTCTATTTTGTTTAAACTTGGCTTTTCCAGAGTTGCAATTATGTAAATTACTTTCAGCTAATATTGCTGTACTGAAGTCCAAATCGTTTCGAAAAGGGGTTTTCTAGTTCCTACAATAGTTCCTATGCTAAGATGGCAGGAATGTGCTTTGTAAGGGAAGCAAGAAATTGAAAATATCTCTGTCCCGTGTCCCTCAGACAATTAGCATGCAAGATCCACAAGTTTGCATAAGATCAGGAACATCTGCAAGGATCAAACAGGTTTGCAAGCAAGCCAGTGAGTGCAACCTCTCTTGCTCTGCCTGCAAGAGTTAATGCTCTGTGCTCCAGTATCTGCAGGCATCAGATATTATGGCAGTTCCTGATGGGGCACATAGTTCAGCAGCTGGAGTTTGCCCCTCAAACTTGCCACTGGTTTAGGAGGGAAAGAAAAAAAAATTTCCTTTCAGTTCTGTTGGTAAGAGATGGATAGGGTCAATTTTTATTTATTTATTTATTTTAATTAATGTAGGGTAGAATGAAGAAGCTGGGAGATTTTGATTTTAAAGAAAACCACCACTGGAATGAATGTATCAGACTGGAGCATCTGTTCAAGTCAGCTTTCAAACAGGATATTTTTCTGCTCCATGCTCTACTTCCTCTGGCTGCTCATGTGAAAAAGAGCAGACACAAACACCAGGAAGATGTGGCCCATGCCACAGCCCCAGAAAAAAGGGAAGTGAGCAGCAAAGAGCTGGTAGTGTAGGGCTCCATCCCCACATCCATCACCAGATGGGTTGGGTGGAGAGAGAGCAGCTCTGTCTCACAGAGGACACATCTGGGCACACGGATGTTACCCATGTTGGACGGTTGATACAGGAGGAGAATCACTCAAACCTTTGCAGTTTCCCAGATTATTAGTTGGCAATTAAAATAACTCCTCGTGTGTAAAATGCAGTCAGGAGCAGGACATTCCAACTCATTAAATATGATGCCTGCCGAAGATTTTTCTCAAACTATTCCACTTTCTTGCTGGTTTCAGGATGTTAAGCTGCTGCTTGCACAAAAATCCGTGAGCCAACTATTCTCTGGGTGAACAAACCAGGTTCCCAAAACACAGCTGTGCAGTCAGCTGCCAGTTGGATGGCTCTTCCTCCCACCCCAGAGCATTTGTACAATAACCTGTTTCTTCTGCACAGCCTACCATCCCCAAGGCAAAACACCTTGTTAAAATGTGATTGTGAAATGCAGCTTTCCCATTCACCTGCCATCATCAGGATGTTTTCCTGAGCGAACTGGATGTAATAGCACTTCAGTTGTGGTCAGTGGTTTGACACTCTCAGCTGCAGGTTGTGCTCTGAGGTGTGTGTGTGTGTGTGTGTGTGTGTGTGTGTGTGTGTACTTTTGTAGAAGGTTTCTTGGTTTTGCAGGGCTGTTTTTCAGCAGTTGTGTGGGCAGCGTTGGGACACAGCACCAAAGGGCAAACCATCTTCCAGGTGCATGGCTTAGCAGTGCTACCTTGAGCACAGTGTGTGTGCATGAGGTCAACACACTGAGTAATGGCAAGTTAGATGCAAGTTTCTCTATATTTGTAACTGAAATAACCTTTTAGCTATATGACTGAACTTCAGATCACTGCTCCACTTCTAAGCAACCAGAAAGAAAGTTTTTCCTCACCTGAGCTTGAGGCAGGTTTCAGTGGAATCACACAAAGTCTCCTGG
The DNA here is from genome assembly GCF_054131305.1 of Coturnix japonica. Classification (NCBI taxonomy): domain Eukaryota; kingdom Metazoa; phylum Chordata; class Aves; order Galliformes; family Phasianidae; genus Coturnix; species Coturnix japonica. The sequence continues at coordinate 70,658,837 of NC_140666.1, forward strand.
AGATAGGAGATAGGAGAGCCAAACATTTGTGGCTTGCACCTCCAGTTTCCAAATCCAGCAGTTTCTGCTGCTCGATACTATTTGTCCTTGGAGAGCTTTTGTAACTGGTAACTTTCACTTGCATATACTAGAAGTTCTGCACTGCTTAAGAGAAAACAAAGCATAGTTAACCAGGAAAGAGCAGGACCTGCAGAACTGTGCATGGTGCAGACACACAGAGTATAGGGGAACAGGGACCAGAGTGCACAAAGCATTTCCCCTACAAAGGCAATGCAAAGGACGTGTACCCTCTTCTGTGATCTTTCTCCAAGCCAGAAGGAGCTGCAGCACAGCAGCAGTCTGGCTCTTCCTCAGCTGGTGAAGCTTTCAGGCTATAGTGGATCTAACTGGCTTGAGCCAGGCAGCTGAACCGGCCTGTTTGGGGTGGAAATGCTCTTGAGCTGCTTCAAGCCGTGTTCTCCTCCAGTGCTTCACTCTGTGAGAGCACAGTGTGACCCACATCACTCTCCCTTTTAGAAATAAATGCGATCTTCCCTCAGAAGGGAGTATCTGCCCTGCAGCTCCTCCACAAGAGACAAGAGTTAGGTAGGGGGTTATGTTGTGACTGGCTGGGATTTTTTTTTAAACCAAAGCTCTGTTTGGGTGGAAAGTATGCATGATTAGAAGCGAAGGTGTTGGGAAGAACTCTCAGTTTTAATTAACCTTTCGTGTGCAGTCTGTAATTTCTGAGCTAAAACATAATAACTGCTCCAAAGCAGTCTGGAGGATGAGAACCCCAGCAGCAGCATATGTTCTGACTACAGCCCCCAGGGCTCTTGCCTGCAGCTCTGCCACTGAAATGCAACACATTCATCTTCCCCACACCAAATCTCCAGCTGTCGGTTCCTCTTTCTGAGCCATGCGCTCACAACAGAGTTTGTGAAACGTTGCTCTCCCAGTCTGACAGGCACTTAGGATCACTCTTGACAGGTAGTGATAGATTCTCCCTGTTCCTATTATAAATTTTCCCTTGTTTTCATGTGGTTCCTTATTTTCTTTGATAAGCCCAGTCTAAATTTATGGCTATGTTCATTCTGGCTGTACAGTTGAGCAAGCATTGGCTTCCCTGTTCTGATGAGAAACAAGAGCACTGTTTGGTATTAAACAATACATTGTTTTGGTGCTTTTGCTGCTTTTGAGACTAAAAACATCAGACACAAAGCCTAATAATGGGGTAATAAATAAACTGGCTTTTCCTTTTGCAGAAATAAATACACAACAGTGCACTACACATTAGCTTTCGGGGGTTTCCAAAGCACCAGCCAGACAGCTAGTGGGACTGTTCCTTATACATTCTTATTAAAGGATATATCTCACTCGTCAGATTTCTACTTCTCATAGAATCATAGAATGGTTTGTGTTGGAGGGGACCTCTAAGATCTTCTAGTTCCAACCATGACAGCAGGGACACCACCCTTTAGACCAGGTTGCTCAAAGCCCCATCCAGCCTGGCCTTGAGTGCTCCCAGGGAGGGGACACCCACTGCTTCACTAGCAACCTGTTCCACTGTTTTAGTTGTTTAACATCATTATAACTGGATTGTCTATGAATAGAATTTATTGTCTGCTTTTCTACAGTGCTACTGTAGGAATGCAGTGCAATTCCATCCCTGTCCTGTGTCTCCAGCTTGTCCCTTTGTGTTTCTCCCTTGCTCTTTACCCTCTCCTCTTCAGCTCTGGAAGCTGTTGGGGCACATGTATGCTCAGCTGCATTTCACTCAGCATGGCTGGACACTGCATCTCAGGGCAGGCAGTAGTCCAGTCAAAACAAGCTCTTACTTAGGCAGAAATTAATTTAATTCCTTAGATTTAGCCCTGGTTTTCATGAAGCAGGTCTGAAAGTTATAAACAGGGAGAATGGGACTGGCAGTTGTGCAGCTTTGTATACCCATGGTGGGGCACATGACTGCTTTTAGAAAGCCAGACGGAGAGCACCAAGTGTTCATCACAAACAGGAAGAGCGTGCTAGAGAATCAAGGGAATCATAAGCAAATGGGGAAATTAACTCCAATGCAAAGACAATGAGGTATATTCATTGCCTTCTTGTCATGGTGACAAGGAAATGTGCAGGGATGCTTTTTTCCTCCCTTTCCAGCCCGTGAGCTCAGATTTTCACAGAAGCTTCACTTCAAGGGTGCCTGTGGTAAACTGGATTCGCTTTAGGTATTTCACTGAGTTGCTGCTGGACTTGGCTCACTTCAACATGCTGACCTTTGGCCAGCTGAGGTAGGAGAGATGCTGGTTGTTCTTAGTGAAACATGATCACAGTGTACTCACGGAAGAACCTCTTGTAAAGTGTCTCTTAATCAGCTCTGGTCATTATTCAGTGGCTGCAATGATTATTTCAGTGGAAAAGCATGTAGGAGTGTGAGTCCTGTTGCTTCTCTTTGTCCTAAGACCTCTCTGTGGCTGAAGTCTCAAAGGAGGATACCACGATGTGGTGGTACTGTGCACACCGTGGCCTAGCTGCTCACCCCACCTCCAGTCCCATGGTAGCACTGCATGGGTAACAAGCCTGCTGCTGACAGGCAGCCAAGGAGCAACTGTAGGCTATAAACTGTGTTCAGGCATCATTCTTTGGGGGATATTATGGCTGTGGTTACATTTCGTATAGCTTTAGTGAGGATGCAGACTATGCCAAAGGGAACGTGGTCGGTGAGTCCACTGTCCAGTGACCAGTCCTAGATGTCCTACCAAATGAATGGAGTAATCACTGATAGAGGAGTGACTGTAGAAAATACATATTTCAAAGAAGTCTGTCATCCTAGCCACCAAATACAAGAGACTGCTGTAGATCTTAGAAATGTTGTTTCTATCTTTAAGCTGACTATACTCCTAGTAAAACTGAATGTCTTCATTAGAAACTGCCAGTCACTTGGAGGCTCCTGTCCTTGTTTGTGTCTGGTAGCAGTAAGATTCATGATAGATGGCTTTCCTTCATTAGTTTAAAATGTACTGCCTTCCAGCTTCACTGGAGGAAGCACTGAAATTATACTACTGTTAATGTGTGTGGAAATGACTCACAGCCAGTGTTGATGTGTGGTCCAGCTTGCAGTGGGAAGGGCTAACCTTTTCCAGTGCATCGTGCTTAAAACTAAGTATACAATAAGAATGTGCTCAGCTCAGCTTCCCATGATGTGGGCACAAGCACTAGCCAGCACCTGCAGTGGCTCCCAGAAGCTGTGTCCAAACAGGTGTGTCTCACAGATGATATGGAATTCTATGTAGTTGGACAGGTGATGCACAGGTGGCATTCTGATAGTTGCTACATTAATCTGCACACTAGACAACATGTCCATGTTCAGAGATTCCATGCTAAATCATATTATTGAGTCAGGCTGGGTAATGAAGAGTGAGACTGTAAGACTGGAACAGGTTACACAAAAGCACCTTCCTTTTCTTTAGGAATAGTCTCCAATAACATAGCAGGAAGAGAAATGTCTTCAAATGCAGATCTCTGCCTACCTTCAGTGGTACTCTAAAGATAACACACACCATAGAAAGGTCAGATTTCAACCATCTCAAGTGCATGCAGACTGTAGCGATTTTCACCAATTAACTATGTTCCCTTTAAAAATTTACCTTGTATATTTGTAAAAAGGGTGAAGGGTAAAAAGTCACTGCCCTTTTTTTCCCTGAGATTTTAGCTAGATCTTCAGAAAAGGGAGTATCTCTCTGGTATTAAGGTCATTTATCACCTGGTTAACCTGCTGACAAACTGCCATTTCCTGTATAATTGCAAATCCTACCTCACAAACTGCTATGGTCTCAGATACATGGTGAACATTATTTATGTCCAAGAACCAAGGACAGTAGTTCCCATCAGTCACATCTCTACTAATGAATAAAACACACCAGGATCTCTTCCCTGAATGGAAGAGCAGCGCAGCACTCGATATTTTAATGGAAGTCTTCTCCTTCCCCCAGAAACACAGAGGATACACCCACATCACCTACCCTGAGCAGTCCCTGCCCCATTCTCTTTGAGACTGTGCCTAGGGCAGTGCAAGTTCGTTGGCCTAAAACACTTTCAAGGAGCATGTGAGCAGTTAACATTGTAATTGCACGGTCCCAGAGCCAAACTCTGTATGTTTCCTTGTACAGATGTAGGCACAGAGCCCAAGAGGGCTGGATAGACGCTCAAGAGATTTTGGTACAATGAAGGGGAGGGAGTACAGCTCTAGGTACCAATATGTGAGTGGGCTAGGTTCTACAGGTATCTGCAGTATCCACCCTGCAGGAGATAAGAAATATGAGACATGAAACAGAGCAGAGGTGCGGGTACAGACGTTGCTCAGAAGAGCTCATTTTGTCCCTCTGTCCCCTCCTTTAGCTAAAGGAAAGGGTTCTTGCTATCTAAAGGAGTTTTTCATATAGTTTCTGAGTCTAACCCCAAGGATATAGTTAATGCCAGTTTGGAAATGCCCTCTTTAAAATACAAACTTTCCATTAGTAATAGAAAATGTGGGGATTTGGTGTGTCCTGGATGGGATATACTTCCAACTTAAGCTTTGTGAGTGACACAAGATCCTAGGTCATTTTCTTAAGGGAGGAAGGGAAGGAACAACTTAACTAATGGATTTAGTAATTACACCATTCAGACCATTCTTCTCATTCCTAACCATTTCAGCTATTACTAACCTTGAAATCACCGACACTTGGCTTGTTTTATCTTGTCAGATATCTGTAGACGTAAGTTATGTCAACAACTCTCTCGGGTCTGTCTTTGAGAGTGAAGTGTTTTACAGCAGAAGTGTAGTCCCGTAAAAAAATCACCATACAGTGGGGTTTGGTTACCAGTGACCATTAACACAGTCCTTGAGCACTTTCAGGTTTAATTAGGGCAGCTCTACCCTGCAAGGTGACCTGGGGCAGCTCAGAGGTATGACCTGCCAGCAAGGCCATGCCAGTGGTGGGCCCCATTGCGGGTACAGCCATGGAGGTGAAAGTGCTCTTTTACTGTTGGAGCGTGTTTGGTTACAGGGGGTGGTTTCACCACAGGGTTGCAAAGTTCATCCCTGGAGTTATGCTAGCATTTCTGTGCCACATAAGTGACTCCATAGGGCTGTAGCTCTCGGACTGCATAGTCCAGGTTTGGTGAAGTAACTGCTGATAGGTGGGCAAACCCATCCTACTTCCTCCACTGTAGAAGCCAATCTATCACTAGGAGCAATCCTCAACCTCCCTGCCACCCCAGCATCAGAAGCCAGGTGTCTGGGTCTGTCATATTCTCTTAGCCTTAAGATAGATTTTAATGTGACTTGGTCACATCAGTGTTCTACCATATGAAATGTGGTTCATCCTAACTCTGATATAAAGCTCATCTTTTTAATAGTAATTCTCCAGCAGTGATGCCTTCTGTGCATATAGGAGCACAGACTCTGCTTAACTCACATTCTGTACTCTTGACAACGTATCAGCATTCTGTGACACGTCATTTCTGCCATCATGTAAGAGCCAGGAACTAATGAATGCAGGCAAGCAATGTGTGTGCATGCTGTGGCCACACATGTGACAGCAATAGAAAGGTGAGGAGATACGCACAGTGTGCCTGTGGGGAGGATGCACTGGGTCCTTAAACTGGCATCACCAGTTTACAATGGTTGTGAAAACGTGCTGTGAAATGGTCTCAAGCAGCCACATCAGGCTGGTGAGTGCTAAACCTTTTTCCCATAGAGTGTTTTATTTACCAAGGGACCAAAAAAGCAATCATCGAATTAATCTCCCTTGTAATGTCTATCCAGAACCCAACCTGTATTTATTTTACTGGAAAGCAAACATCCTACAGAAACGTAATAGTTGTGGTGATATAGAAGCTCTTTGGGCTTTAATGGTTTCTTTCTTTCTTTCTTTTAACGTCCTCATTGAAGGCAATAACAGTCAATGGGTTTATTCAATATCCATATGCTTAAATTTTGGAACATAAAACCTGCCATCAGGCTTAAACAAGAGCACAGGATCTTGCATGGGGAATATTCCAGGGAGTTCCTCTGCACTGGTGTTCCTTGCAGAGGGACAACTGAAGTGTTTGCTAAAATGGAACACAAACTTTGTATAGCAACAGTTCAGGTTATCAGGGCAACCGTGGCTGCCCATGAACCAGAGACACCTGAGATTAAAACACAAAAGGAGAAATCCTGTTGTGGCCACCTGCACAACTCTACAAGCCTCCACTTGGCAGATCCCAGAGAGAATCCCACTTCCTAAATCATCAGCTCAGGTGGCCTTAGCCCGTGACCACACAGCACCTTATCCTAGCAGCAGCAGGATTTGCCACCGCTGCTCTCCAGGAGACTGGCAGGCTTGTGTGGGATAACGTTGCATTTAAGATCACCTCCAAGGACTGTAGTTTTTATCTGGGAAAAGCTTCTGGTTAAAATCAGAGCAACTTTTCCTGGAGGGACTCCACCTCCCAGGCTGTGACGTTGTCCTCTCCAGTGGGGACATGGGAAGTAGCTGGGGCTGGCAGACAAGAGGGGAGTCTGCCTATGCAAGGACATTTTCCAGTCTCCCAGTGACAAGATAAAGGACAAAGAACTGACAGTTTCAGTTTCAGCCTGAAAAACTGTTGTATCTGAGTGCATGCTTAGGTGCCTGAGCAACTCTGAAAACCTTTTGAGATGATGTAGTAAAGCTGTTTTGAGACATAATATGTGTGTTGAGTGTTGCATATGATCCATCCATAAAAAAAATGAGAAAAGTGTTTTGGTACCTACTAGGGGCTGCATGTTCTCTGAACAATCTTACCAGTTTTTGGTCTGCATCATCTCTAAGTCAGGAAGTGGAGAAGTGTGTTTGCACACTCACATTGCATAAAGAATGAGAGCAAAATAACATGTTACTCATTTCAATAAAGTGCTGTTGTGTCATTAAACATTCAAATGGGCAATAAAATTGTTCTGCAAACCTGAGGGAACCTGTTAGACCAAACACAAAAAGGTTTTGTTAAAAAGACAAGGAAAAGAAAGAAAAGGAAGGGGAGAGAAGGAAAAAGAGGCTGTTAGTGTTAATGTTATGAGGTCCTGTGAGCTAGAGATTGGCAACCCTGCCTATGGCAGGGGGTAGGAACTAGGTGATCTTTAAGGTTACCTTTGACCTAAGCCACTCTATGATTCTATTATCCTATTTTTTTTGTGACTGTGTTGTGGCTCACATAGAGCATATATGTGAATATACTGATAAATTGTAAAGACTTCTCAGAGACCTTGTGCGTTGCTCATAAATCTGTGTGTCCTTTTGATGCAATGTTTTACCTGGCACATTCCCTTTTCATTCCAATGCAGTTTCTAAGTAGTCTCTGAAGACCAAATGTGACCATAAAATTCAACCCTCTTCTCACTCCTTATTCTCCCTACTCCTTTCATGTTCTCACATATCCACCATCACAGGATGCCATGCTGCAAAGCTGAAATCCTTCCTGAAAGCCTGTTTCCTACCATGCTCATCAAAAACATCATAATAAATAGCTCTCACCCAGTTAAAGACCCTCTCCAACAAAATGATGAGCCTGTGATCAGTCTCTAAAAGCACTGGGGTTTGATCTTTGTAAAAATCCCAGAAAGGCATTACCAGTACTTTAGTTGGGCTTTTCATTATGTGGAACACACCCAATTAGCAGAAGCAAGAGCATGTATCTGTTCCTAGAAAGGACAGGTGACGGAAAGCCCACAATTTTTATGAAGACCTTTTTTTGCACTGGGGAACAGTTCTCATCTGATACTCATCAGCACGTTCCAGTGCATCTCACATTTTTTTTCATATATCCAGTTTTTTTCTTTCATGGTGTTCAGAACAATTATTTAGGAAAAGCTTTTATTGTATAATCCCATGCAGGAAAGAATAAGAGGAAATAGAAAATCTTTTGGAAAGAAAGCATGGAACAAATGGTATGGACCCTTCTCTGTACTGTTTCCATTCACATGAGATTTTGCCCCTGCTTAGCTGTCAATCATCAAGAAGAGGAAACAATTACATATTTATGGTAGTGCTGTAGTGGAAGGTGATACTATCATTGAGTCAAGCTGCAAATTAGGAGGCAAGATATGCTTCTATTCCTACAGCAGCTCCGTGGTAAGAGGAGGGGAGCGTGCATGCATGTACAAAATCTATCCTTCATTCCACTGGGATGCCTGTGCTGTTAACCCTTCTCCACTCTGGCTTAGATGTATCCCTCTGGTGATGCCAGTCATAAAGAGGCATATGGAAAATCATACAATCACTATGAATGCTGTGTATGAAGCCAAAAGGTGCAAAATGCAAGGAAAGCTGGTGGATACACAGATAAAAACTTGTGCAATTCTGCCCAACTTTCTTAGGTTCCCAGTAAAAACATCTTGCAAGACAAAATAACTTCTTTTCAGTTTCTGCCATTGGGAATACCCAATCTGCCAATTTTCACTACTTTAAATGATAGTGGGAGCAGATCTTGGAAATGAACCACAAGCTGGAGCTAAAAGTGAAAGTGTAAAAGGAAAGCCAAGAGTTTGAGCCACCTCCCTACACATTCCTGATTCACATGGTATGTTGAAGCGCCTTCTAAAAGTGAGCATTCTGAATATTAGCCCATCACCCTGCTAGCAGAAGTGTGTTCTCAGTCCACTTACTACTTCTCATTGTGCATTCAGGCCATAGGATTCACTTTGTAATGCTTCTAGTTAAAACTTAAGATCAGCTTATTTTCCAACAGAAAAATGGGAAGAGAAAAACTGTGACTTTAAAAAGATAATAAAGTGGTTGAAGGGAATTCTCTGAGTTTATACCAGCTAATTCCATTTATACTTGCTTCCTTACATACCTTCATGACACTGAAGCATGGGACTGATTTTGGTAGAATCTCCTGGGTTTAAGCCCGAGATTCAAGACTGATTCTTTCCACAGTCATGGGCAAAACACTCAATTTTCATGTGGCAGCTTCCCTGCCTGCGGAGCATCTCATGACAAATGAGTTACATTTGCAGAGAAGAATTCTGAAGATAAAAGACCTACACAGTGCACGTAGGTTGCTCGCATTTTGGGGTTAGGGTCCAGGCTGCAGGTGTGATTCTATAGTGCCTAACACACTGTGGCTGCAGTGCTGTGGATGAACAAGTCTAAAAGTCAGAGCAGACTGTTAGCAATCGCCATCTGAGTTTGCTCTCTGCAACCATCACAGCAATGCTTCTTTGGCCAGTCTTTGTCATCCTTTGAATTCCTCTCTCCCGCGTAGAGCCTTCTAACTTTTTACCTATTCACTCTATATTCTTTGACTCCTCTATCCCTTTTCTGTCTTGACCAGCCTCTAGATCTGTAGTATAAGGATGTTTCTAAGTATGGCATGTCCAGACTAAGCCACTCAGACAATGAGGACAAATAATTATGAAGGACCAACAAAACCATCTGGCAGCGCTTCTTCCTACAGAACCCACTCTTGTGCAGTCTGTCCTTGAGAGGTTCAGACACTTCTCTTTCCTCACAGGGACGTCTTGGTGCTGCTGGCTGCACACTGCTTGGCTAGAGTTTTAGAACGAGCTTTGCTTTTTGGACAAAGGAGTGACAGAAGACAAAACACCAGCTAAAGAACAACCAAACTGCAAGCATAAAATTACTGTTAAAATTACTGATAGGTAGGATAGGTAGTTTTGTAAGAATATAGGACAGTATGTATGTGCATGTGTGCGTGTGTATATAAATCATTTAGCCAGACAGTTTTTGATTTTTAGCTTGCTACATATGTGATTAAATGTGGGTGCACTGTAACTACATTATTTTTAAGGAGAATTCGTGGAATCTTCAAGCTTTTCCACTAGACAAAACTACCCCAGCAATCAGCCCTAGATCTTGAGTGAAGCCACTCAAAAATAAACCATGTGTAGCCTCTTGGGAAACTCTGCACTTTGAGATCCCTTGAGAGAAATGGCTCCCAGTCCTCCTTGCAATACCCTTCCCTTCTGAGCCATCACTCCAAGGTCATGGCACAGCCTGTGTGGCACTTTCTAGGGCCGGTCTGGGCCAGGGCTGTGAGCTGCCATCATGCTCCTGCGACACGCTGCTTGCTTTCTGTCTTCCCCAGGCTCAGTTGGCTCCCAGCTATCCCCTGCGCCCTCTCCTCCCACTGGCAGTTCTGCTTGCTGCTTGCCAAGCTGCCGGATCCACCATCCACAGCGTGTTTCAGTTTGGTTTCTCCTCTTGACCGCTCAAGAAGGTGTGTTGTTTGCTTTGCCTAAGTGCTTCTGGGGCCTAATGTCCCGTTGTTATGTACAGACCATTCCTGCTGTCATGAATCATGTTTTACCACCCCTTTGCCTTCGCTTCTGCACCAGGCTTTTTTTCTTCCAAGCAAACACATTTGAGTTCCGTGTTTGCAGCTGAAGCGGTGCGCTCCAGGTATTCAGCGCACAGCTCTCACCCCATGAGCCACAGACCATTTTTCTTGTGACTGAATGCAAATGGACTCCGCGCAGCCTGAAAACAATTTTGCCAGACACGTACGAAGAAAAAGATCTTGCTGAAAACTTTGTGCCGTCAAGCAAAATATGCCCTTTCCTTATCTTATCTGTTGTAACTCAAGCTATTTGCACAACGCCTTGTGCTAGGAAGGAGTTGTTTGTACATGTTTCACTCCCTTTTTTCCAAGTTTTGAATTTTGAATGAAATCTTTCTGCTCTGATCTCTCCCCCAGCCCCCCATCTGCAACAATATCAATGTTTCTCTTGTCAATTCTTCCTTAAGGTTCAGCCCAGCCCTCTCAAAACCCATTTGCTCCATACTTTTTGTGATTAGCTTTCAAGCTGCCACTAAGAGCTCTCGGCGTCTGGCAGCGCTTACATCTCCATTCCCTTCTGTCCCACCCACTCGGCCTCAGCCCGAGAGCCCTTAACAAATGACTCCCAAGGAATTTAAATGGCTAGTGCTGACTGACCAATAAAGCGATGCATAAACTCCATGAGCAGGTCGCACGGCTCATGCCATTAGGAAGTAGGGCTGCTCCAGTGGAGGTGCAAGCCCTCAGCCCATTGCACTCGGATCGTGGGACCAGGGTGGTAAGAAAAATGCTGCTTTGCCCCGTCATTGCTTTCTGTCTGCCTCTGGTTTAGTAGGTAGTTGGGACTGGACATGTGTCAGTGCTAGGGTTTTGGATTGGGGTTCTTCCCACATTTAGAGGGGATTTAAGAGCTGTATGAGAAGAAAGCAGAAACTTCTAAGCTGAAACTATGAGCTGTTATGAATACCTACCAGAATTTGCATGGCAACCGGCATGGCAAATATCATAACTGTGAAAACCAAAATGCTGATGTTTTAGACAGAAGATAGAAAATAAAATCAGATTTCAGAGACGTTCTTTCAGTTACCTCTAATGAAGCGCAAGATAGCCATTTACAGCTGTTGTGTACTCTGTTTTCAATTGGATTGTCTCTGCCATCTTCTTTTTGCCTTGACAGATAGTGTGTTTGGCTCTTATTTGAGAGACTGACACCAAAATAGAGCTTTAAAAGTGGGTTACAGCTTTAGGCAGAGAATTTGGGGCTTATAGCTTGAAGGTGGTTAAGAATAAGCAAGATACGTATATGCAAGTGTTCTTAATACAAATCAATGTATGTAACTCCAGCACACTGACTACTTGGTAACATGTTAAGAGAATGAAGTTCGGTATTATTCTGTTCACTTTCTCACTAAGTAGCCTGAAAAATGTTAAAAGGTTCTATGAAAAAGGACATGTGATGTTAATCTGTTCACCTTTATATATTTATTTGTTCATTTATTGCTTTACTGAAGTCAATGCCGATAGAAACAGCAGAGTTTGAACTTAAAACCTGGGGAAAAAAAAAAATCAGTTGGCTCTACAATCTGTTAAAATAATTTAAAAGCAGAAGAGGAAAACATATAAGATTCAGCTGTGCTCCAGTTTAACCTAATGTTCAAACTGCTCCTTGCCACAAGGACCAGACACAACAGCTGTGTATCATAGAGTCCTGTCCTGAGCTGGGCAGCTCTGGAGCCATGTGCAAAGCACTCCATGAGCTTCACACACCTGAACTTGACATGGATGGCAGCCAGTGCTCAGGGTGCATGAGGGGTGACGCAGCAAAACTTCACTTGTGTCAGTTCCCATTGTGACCTGGTAGCCCACAATGGTGCCAGCTGGTGGTGCTGATCATAAGGCCTTGCCAGGCGTCTGAAAAATCTGAGAGCTTTTAATTAAATGGAGGGAACACAGTTAACCTAACAGCCTGCAGAACGCATCTTTTTGTTCATCTAGACAGGGCTGCAGGACCATCTACCAAAAATTTGTTGTGTTGTTGTTAGTTTGATTATTTTTCCATTGCTTTCTCATTTAGCTTGGCACTGTATAACTGAGGTTAGTTATGTGATGCATAAAAACAAATAGTTAACAAAGCAGGAGGCTTTTTGCTAGTCTTTCTTAATAATTTCTCTACGATTCTGTATTTTGGTTCCATTCTTTGTTGAAGAAACTGCATTGAAACGAATGTTGCTCGTCTTCTTTCTTCAGTCTTCAATCTGGAATGGAAAAAAAAATCCCAGTTAAGGTCAGCAAAAGGTGAATCTCAGATGACACCTGTCTCAAATACCATTTCTTTCCTGAAATGCACCAAACTGTCATTACCAAATGGTGGGCATTTCCAGCCGAGCTGTTATTTCAATAGACTTCAATTGTCTTGAATTAACTGAGCACAGGAGCGGTGCCTCCTGAGAGAGTCCCTGCCTTGGTTAAATATTTTTTTAAATTTATAATATTAACCCTGAGCATGGGTAACAAGTACTGGAAATCTCTTCCTTGTACTTGTAAACCTTGTTTCTCAATTTCAACCCAAGGTTCAAAGGTTTGTACAGACCTCTTAGATCAGAGGTCAGGTACAAATTGCTGCACTTTGCAGCTTCGTTCTGCCGATATGACAGAATTTCACAGCAGAGACAATTACCTTCCATCCCCCTCTCCTCCATACATGGGCAACGCCAGGCAGTTAAAAGCGTGATATGTACAAGCCAGCTATTGGTACCTGAGTTTAATAAATAACTAACTGAGTTTCAGTGGTGCAAGGTGCACATTATAAAAAGGGGTCAAATGTCAGTGCGCAAAGGAAAAAAACCATGCAGGCACTGACTAAGCCAAATGCTTTGAGTTTAATGTGCTCTCAGTCACAAACGTTCACATCCCGCTCTGTGGTTCTCTCCGCACTGATTTTCATTCCTGTGACCTGGGGGAGAGAGAACACAAGTTGGGCCACTTTCAGCTTTCCCTTAAATCACTGCCGAAATCAGAGCAGCAGGCTGGGCACCCAGCAGTGAATGTGTTGTCACTGCATTCAAGTGGTGCACACAAAACCGTGAGAAGGTAAAAATAACAACAGCGTGAAATGTTAATTAAAACTGAAATTTCTTACTCTATTTAATTGTTTTAACATCGACATAGTGAACAGTTTTCGTGTTAACAAGCCACATGCCATTTTCAAACACATTTTCTACATTCTAGCAACAGGCCTATCTCTACATCCAGAGTTCAGCAAAGTATTTCAAAGACGTTCATGGTCATTGAACTAGATAACCCTCTTATATATATGTATAAATAGGAACTGGACCTGACAATCCTTATGTGTCTCTTACAACTCAGGATATTCTATGATTCCATGATTCCATATAGGCTTCTTTTCTTAGAAATAAGAGGTGGAATAGTTCTATGTCTTATCTTTCCTGTATAACAATTAATAGATGTTTCTACTTTTGTTTTTGCTTTTCAACTGTCAAAGATCCCTTTTTGCAGTCTTTCTTATGGCAAAAGCTTGCAAGCTCATCGTCACAGTAGCTGAGACACTTCTCATCCTGGAAAGTATGCACTCTAAAGCAGACAGTTGGTGACACATTTTTCTGTACCAGAATCTCTTTAAAGAAAACTGCTTAACTGCTTTTGTGATAAAATGACTCTGGAAGAAGTTCTCCATTCATTCCAGCTCACCTGCAATAGGAAACACTTGTTACATACCAAGTGATTACGTTGCATTTTATATATATGTCATACACTTTCGTGTCTGACAGTGGTAATAATAGACTTTGTGGATTGAAATATAGGGATCTGTGGAGAAGGGAAGGGTTGTGTTTCCTGATTTGGAAAGCTGATAAGAGTGATTACATGACCCATCTCTCATCTTCTCAGCCTTCCTCAACACATGGCTTCAATATCATACAGGATAGTAACTGCAGGCTCAGCCAGTAATGGCCCTATTGAAATAGCTAAGAGTCGTATAATTATTTTGAGTTAGACTGGGTAAAAGACAGGACAATCTGTACAACACACAGATTACACAACTTGTTGGGACAAAGTTCTGAATGACTTGCAGCAAAGCACATTATACAATGAGAGAAGAGACTGAAGCTTCTAAACCAGGAGGTCAGATGGTTGAGGAGCTGCCATGCTTGTGAACTGATCCTTGTACATTGATAGTGCTGATGGATAATACAAGTGGAACTTCTGACAGTCTTTGTAGGATCACGCTCCAAATTAAATATGTCTTAAAAGGATGCAGAAAGGGTTGGTAACTGAATAAACAAGAAGTTGGCACAACACAAAATTACTATGTGGGGGAATCATAATTTCAGTTGCATTTGTTTTTTTTCTGTATGAATTGCTATGATGCAAGATTAGTATGACTACAAGGAGTGATATAGTATGGCTAAGAGTGTAAGGTCTGTCACAGCCATTATTCTTAATGATAGTGATGAAAACAAAAAGCTTAACCTTGGAATCCTATTCTGAAGTCATAGCCAGTGGTTGGCTCTGTAAGTTGAAGCAAATTTAAACTCCCTAAAGGTTAAAACTCTCTGAAGGTTAAAGTTTTAACCTGGGAAATTTCAGCTTGTTATCTTTCAGATTAACTTTCAGATATTTTCCTCATAAGTAGGTGCAAGTAATTAAAGAATAGATTTAGAGGAACTTTATTATATTTTTTCTTAACTAAATGTATTGATTTCATTGGTGCCTGGGGACATAACCAGTTCCTGCAGGACTTTTAAGGCAGGGATTACAGTAGTACTCATCAGTGTCTTACAACTATGTTCATAGAAGCCATTAGTCCTACAGCTGATACTGGGAGAGTAGTGCTAGATGCTGATTGTGATCCTTCTTGGAAGACTCAATAAGAAACTGGAACTGTTAACAAAAAATTCAGCCAACATTTTTCAGCATGTTTGAAATTAAACTAATCACTATTAACATGCTTGGGCCACTTTGGACAAATTTAAGCAACTGAGAATTGTGTAGAGATCCTTGTGTGCAGGAGGTTCATGCTGGAAATGGTTTCTCGAGCCCTGATCATTGATCTAGTCCATAACAGGAAAAGACAGACTGGTTGGAATAAATTTACAGTTTAAGCCTGAAATATGTGGCAGGATCCCTGCTGGTCAAGACCCCTGATGCCATCGTTAGCAGAAGTGGGAATTTCAGCAGGTAGTTTCAAGATTTAGTTGGTCAGAAAATCCTTCTGTCCTGGAAAACTTTGTTCAAGTGAATCATAGAGTCATTAAGGCTAGAAATGACCACTAAAGTCATCTAGTCAAACCATCAGCCTATCCCAACCATGCCCACTAACCATGTCCCTCAGTGCCACATCTACACATTTCTTGGACACCTCCATGGATGGTGACTCCACCACCTCCCTGGGCAGCCTGTTCCAATGCCTTACCACTCTTTCTGGGAATAAATGTTTCCTAATATGCAACTTGAACCTCCCCTTGTGCAACTTAAGGTCATTACTTCTTGTCCAGAGAAGAGAAGTCCTCAAAACTGCTGTAGTGCCAGCACCTGTTCCCATGCCCTGTGACTGCTGGTGGGACTGTGGCCAGTAGAAGGCAAAAATCAAAATTGTATGGGTGAATTAATGCAGACACAAACAAAGCTCTTAACAGGGAGCACAGGAGGATCTGGCAGGTAGCTGCAGCCACAAGGATACCAGTTGTGTGTCTGTGTGTCCAAAAGTCTGTTTTATAATAGATGACTGAACAAAAATGCAGGTGGCTGCATGGGAGTGCTGCACGAACCGAGGGATAAAGGTGTTATAGCAACTGCCTTTTCTTAAGTGATTAAGTCTGACCAATGAGGCCTCCCAGGAAAACAGTGGGATTACTTTGCTTTGCATCATGCAGTTATTTCCCTTTTTATGTCTTACTGAACTCTCAATATACAGCTAGTGTTTTTTTTTTGACTGCTTCCTGGATGCAAGATGTAGAAGATACTCTCATTGTCATCCCTTGCATCTGCAGGCCTAGAGATATATCTTAAAATGCAGATGGATTTCTTCAGCCTCAATCCTTCTCAGCATCACAGGCCACCCCAGAGACAAGAGGCCAAACTTCCTTAGCCATGGGAAAGAGAAAAAAGCAGCAGAGAGGGAACAGCTTTTGCTCCCAGAAGGCACAGAGAGAGAGAGACTTCCTGCTTGTCCTTGCGGCAGTGACCAGCTCTTCTGCAAGGCCTGGTGCATCGCCTTCTCACTGCAGCCCTGAGCTGCCCCAGTCCTGGCAGCAGTTGGCCCCATGCTGTTGTGTGTTTGTGGTGTTCCCATTTAATGAGAGAACTGCTTGTTACTCACAGTATGCTTTAGCTCAGACACTGTCAGTGTAGTAGGTTTCCCATTTAATAGTCTCAGCTCTGATACAGATGAATATATAAATAGATAGATAAATAGATAAATTTTTAAAAAATGAATTAATGTTTAGGTCAATAACTACTTGTACACACCTGACTGGCAGCAGGGAAGGAGTTTCATAAGCAGGAGGAAGTGAAATCTGACTGGTTTCAATGAAACATACATCTGAGAGTTCACCTGCAAGCACAGGAGAGTTCCTGCAGCACAGAGCTGAGCCAGAAGGGCTCAAGGCTCTCAATGTGCTGCAGAAGTCAGTGGCAACCTAACTGGGCTTTGAAACATCCAGCAGGCTTTACCTTTTTCTGAGGAAAAAAGAAGCCAGCCTTGTTTTAGTCTGGGCAATAAGTCATCTAAAAATTGGTCGTCTCCAAAATAGAGCCTTTCTCATTAGAAAATAATATTTTTTGTCTGTCTTTCTGCTTTATGAACTTTTTGTCACGGAGATCAGGTCTAATTTCCTCTTCATAGGCTAGAAATCAAGCTCTCGTATTTCACATGACACCACATTTTAAAGTAGCTTAAACTTCTGACTCTGCTCTTAACACCAACCACACCTCACGGATGCACAGGAATCCATCTGCCTTTACCCACACTGCTAAACTCACAGCATTAACTCCTACCCAGGTACACCTACAGCACGTGGTAGCAAGTTTCCATGAGCACTTTCCTGAAGACTAAAAACATGCATCAATAGTGCAGAACTATTCAGAGCACTTCAAAAAGAGGTCATTTTGCAGACAGTTTCCTTAAGAGTGACTATTTTTTAGCAAGAGCAGGCAAGGTAGTGCTGGCAGCACAGGAGGCAGTAACAGGAGGAAGAAGCACTCTGTCTCTCCTGCACTTTTTCTCATCAAAACAGGTGATCTTTGAACCCTGTGAAGGTGTTGGCAGTATGATGTGGCAGTGACTGTTACGTGTGTATTTACGTACATCAATTAGGGCTTCAAGGGCTTTATGTAGGGGTAAAATGCATTTTGTGTTCACACTAAGTTGTTCAGTAAGATACTGTCTGCAGCTGAGGTGGCCATAAGCATGTAGCAGCAGTTTCAGGTAAGATTCTGATATTAGGAGTTCAGGAATTGGGCTCCATGATTCTTATGGGACCTTTCCAACTCAGGATATTCTATGATTCCATGATTAGAGATCATCTCACTGATGCTGGGGGACATGCGAAGTGCTGGAGAACAAGCTAGTTCCGGGACACCACTAGCAGCCCCAACCCAATCCCAGCAGCTCGTTCTGTTGTGTCAAGGAGGCTTTACTCTCTGCCCTCTCCACCCTCCCTGCATATGTCTTTCTAGAGTACAGCCCCACTGTCTGAGCCAAACCCACAACAGGATACAGAGACTTTTATTTTGTAAGTTGACCTAAAACAGATGGTAATTACTCATTTTTAAACTTACCTACCCTGGGACAATAAGTCATTCACTTGCCAAAAGGTGGCCCATGAGAAGGTAATGATTATTCCCCAATAAAGTGTCTGTTTACCAAGCTTTGCTTTTACTCAGAGAAAGGTAAAAGCACATCTTTAGGAACAAACTGTCTAGTGAAAAAAGATGTTTTTCTCTACTTTAATTTCTACTGACTATGTGAAATAATTCCCAGAAGTAAAACCGAAATGTCTGGGTCTGATACATTAAAAAAAGAATCATTTTTAATAAATTACATTTAAAAGCAAGAAGCTATCAAAACTGATGCATGTCTGTGAAAGACCTGACTTCAAATAAATTCTGCTTTCTGAAGGAAAAATACTGCCTGGACATCACTGTCACTATCAGTGCCCATCCACCTTCTCCACCTCCCTCTTTGATCTCCATATTCTTGTAAATAGAATGACTGTTCCACACCAGGAGCACCAATGTTAACACCCATGGCCCAAACACGCCAGCAGGATCAGATCCTGCCACAGACCCAGGCTCAGAGACATACAGTTTCCTAATCCCAAATGTGTTTTCAGCCTGCCTGCATGGTAACCAGTGCAACAGAAATGATCAAATTGTTGTCATTAAGAATATATATCAGAGTCTTTCTGGAACTGTGACTAACTGATGCCATTACACAGAACAAATAAATTTGGCCGAAGCTTTATCCTTTATTAGAATACAGACCATCAAACACAAACTGTGGCTATTTCTGATGGTGGCCTGCAGAGTTTCCTACAGGGGCCAGTGCCTTTTGACAGTCAAAATAAACCAGTCATAAATGCAAATCCTGGCAAATAAATGAGGGAATAATGCAAAGGCTGATAGAACTGTAAATAGAAATAAGGAGGGACTAACTGAAGAGCACTCAGTAGGTGGGACCTACTTACCAGGCAGTCAAGATATGGCTAACACATGATTGTGGCACTTAGAAGTAACAAACACAAGACTTGCTTGCTGGGTGCTACATAACCCCAGTGAGCAATGCCTCTGGAACGATTTAGGGTTAGAAATGACAGAGAACTCAGCATGCATTGCTGGAGAGGAAAGTGGAGAAATGGGCCTCGTGAGACAGAGGAGTGGGGAGAAGAGAGGCAGGTGGTCTTCATTCCTATGTCCAGCAAGGGTGAGAAAAGGCAGAAAGCCTGGAGAATATGGAAGGAGACACAAAAACAGTTCCAGTGAAATAAGGACTAAATGTGAAGGACTTAAAGAGTTTGGCCTGCAAAATTTATTAAAAAGAGGATAGAGTTGTAGCTTGATGACACAGCTTGAATACCATCGTAAAGCAAAAATAGAGGAACTGAAAGGCTATTTACTCAGAGAAAGGTTTAATGTAATGATAGCTGGAAGAAAAGCCAGACAAATTCTCAGGAGAAATAGCGTACAGTTACTTGCCAGAGCAGATAATTAACAAACAAGCCTTTAAAGGAAGTGCTAGGTTCTGCAGCTCCTTGATGCTGTAAAATCATGGCTGGATGTTCTTCTGGAAGATGTGTTTTACTCAGATAAATATTACAGGACTCAATGTGCCAATAACATTACAATGTAAAGGTCCTTGTTATATACAGTCACTCATATTAAATGGTCTGCTGATCATTTTCAGCTTTAAAAGGCCATGAATTAACCACTCTGAGTCCCAAAGTATCTTCTTTTGTCAGAGCTCAGAAGGAGATCCCACTGTCTTGTAGTTGTGGTAGTTGGTATTTTCAGCCTCCTCCTGTATTTCTGCATTTCCTGCCTGGATTTAAATGCAGAATGAGATTTCAGAGATTCACCCTTCCCTTGCTGGCTTGCAGGGTTGTGCAGCCAATTGCAGGCTGCCTGTAATAAAGGAGTGAGTCTTCTCAGCTTTTCTGAAGCACTGGTCTTATAAGGAAAGAGACAAGCAAACCACACACCATACCACAAGCAGCAGGCAGCTCAGAAGGTTGCCAGGTTGTCCTTTGCACAAGAAAATAAGAACCATTTTCCCCCGGTGTGAAGGTGTACTTATTATCCTCTACTTGACTGTTCTTGTGAAGGTCTAGATGAGCCAGGGGATGGCACAGATTGAGTGTTTCTCATGCAGTCTGGTATGGCTCTTTCATCTGCTTTTCAGAAGCCTTATTATCTGTGTGGAAAATGAGCTTGCAGAACTGCTGACAGTCAGAAAAGAAGGGGTGGTATTCTGGTGGTAGCTAGCAGCTTGTAACGAGTGCCTGCTTCTTCCTCTGTCCAGGTTTTATCAGGCTTTGAATGAGTTTGACATCATGACTGCTGAGGACTCCACTGCAAGGATGAGCAACGATTCCTCCACTGTGAGCACCACGAAAGTCCCTGAAGGTGTGGCCGGTGCGCCCAACGAGGCAGCCCTGCTGGCACTGATGGAGCGCACCGGCTACAGCATGATCCAGGAGAACGGGCAGCGCAAGTACGGCGGCCCACCACCTGGCTGGGACGGCCTGCACCCTCCTCGCGGCTGTGAAGTCTTTGTGGGCAAGATACCCCGCGACGTCTACGAAGATGAGCTCGTCCCCGTGTTCGAGTCTGTTGGCCGCATCTACGAGATGCGCCTGATGATGGATTTCGATGGGAAGAACCGCGGCTATGCCTTTGTGATGTACACACAGAAGCATGAGGCAAAGAGAGCTGTGAGAGAGCTGAACAACTATGAAATCCGCCCAGGCAGGTTGCTGGGTGTGTGCTGCAGTGTAGACAACTGCCGGCTCTTCATTGGAGGCATTCCCAAGATGAAGAAGAGAGAGGAGATCCTGGAGGAGATCGCTAAAGTGACAGAAGGTGTACTGGATGTCATTGTGTATGCCAGCGCTGCAGACAAGATGAAGAACAGGGGTTTCGCCTTTGTGGAGTATGAGAGCCATCGAGCAGCAGCAATGGCCAGGAGGAAGCTCATGCCAGGAAGGATCCAGCTGTGGGGACACCAGATTGCTGTTGACTGGGCAGAACCAGAGATAGACGTGGATGAAGACGTCATGGAGACTGTTAAAATCCTCTATGTGAGGAACTTAATGATTGAGACCACAGAGGACACAATTAAAAAGGTCTTTGGGCAGTTTAACCCTGGCTGTGTTGAGCGGGTGAAAAAAATACGTGATTATGCCTTTGTGCACTTTACAACCAGGGAAGATGCCATCCACGCCATGAATAACCTTAATGGTGTCGAACTGGAAGGCTCGTGCCTGGAGGTTACCTTGGCCAAGCCAGTGGACAAGGAGCAGTACACTCGCTACCAGAAAGCAGCAAAAGGAGTGGCTGCAGCAACACCCGAAGTAACTCAGCAACCTAACTATGTTTACTCTTGTGATCCATACACACTAGCGTATTATGGATATCCATACAATGCCCTGATAGGGCCCAACAGAGATTACTTTGTGAAAGGTTAGTAAGCACAATCAGGGGATGTGATGGGCAGACTTGATCTAAGGCTGGTGTGACCCAAGGTCTGTCTGAGACAAAGGACAGCTGGTGGTTGGCAGTTTTCTTAACCACTCTTTTAGAGGTCTTCTTGTCATTTTTATGTTCCATTTCATTTTAATTTATGATCATGCAGAGATAAAAGCTAATGTACAGGCTAGCATCAGAACTACACTAACAGAATGAGTGACCAGACCAGTTACAGGGTGGAGAAGAGGGGGACCTGGATTTTGTGTGCATTGTACTAAGACTGGTCGAATAGACAGTCTAAGGACTTTCGCTTCTGATGTCTCTTTCCAAAGAGCTGCATCCTAGGTATTGGGGATCATGGCAAAGATTGCTCCTTCTGCCTTCTTCTGGAGGTGTGTGTACGGTGAGAACCACCTGGCAGACATAAGCAACCAAAGGGAGGGGTGTCAGGTAAAGCCTGAGCTGGAAATTCACCAGATGTGATCCGTCCTATGCATTAAAATGACAGCAGTGCTGTGTCCTTCCTAAAGCCTGTTAAATACCATTGCAGAAGGAATCAGATCAGTGCAAAACAATTATTTTATTATGTGTACTTCAATCAGTTGTGGATTACAGCCATTAAAAATTAACTGCAAATGTGTTATTCGCTAAAAAGACAAACAAACAAATACAACAACAAAAAAAAAGCCAGCTGGCTATTACTGTTATTATAATTATTCAGTACTTATAGGAACTATAGTTTCATGAAATTTATTGTGCATTTCCAAACAAGAGGCAGAGTATATTAATACCACAATGTCCAAAGTATCGTCCTAAAATGTGTGGAATTGGAGAGGGGAAATGTTCACATATACAGAGATAAAACAAAAGGCATTTGTAAAGATAAATTCAGTGGTGTGACAAAGGTGGTCAAAGGCCAGGTAAGGCTTTGGGATATTCCTGCATTGCTGAGAGATTGCATCTTGTCTGCTGAGCCTGCAGACACCTATGTTGCTGAGAGGTTGAGTCTCCTCTGGAGGACAAGTGAGAGCAGGAGCTGTTTCCACTGCATAGACACCACCTCCAGGGAAGCCTCTCTCTTCTTACTGACTGTATTATACCAGAAAAACTGGACACAAAAGTTGCATCAGTACAAAAAAGCAGTTAATTTACACTCAGAAATGTCAAGAGCAAAAGATGTGTAACCTTACTGGGTGCACCCAACAGCAAAATCCTTTCTTTCTGTAAGCGAAATCACTCAGATAAAACTGGCTCCAGCAGCCTCGTTTCTAAGCATATGCCTCCCAGTTTCACAAAGTCTGGGGCTGTTTGTATTCCCCATATTGCTCTTACTGTTTGTTGTTCACCATCTTTTCCTTTGTTATTATCATAAGCAGGCAGCATACGAGGTAGAGGGCGAGGCGCAGCTGGCAACAGAGCCCCAGGCCCCCGTGGCTCCTACCTGGGAGGATACTCTGCTGGCCGTGGCATATACAGCAGGTACCACGAAGGCAAAGGAAAGCAGCAAGAAAAAGGATACGAGCTGGTACCCAACCTGGAACTACCTGCTGTCAACCCAGTGGCCATTAAGCCTGGTGCAGGTCAGTACATGCAATTGGATAGGCTACATCTGCAGGATGGGAGTAATGTGGAGGTGGGAGGAAAGCCACTGCTCTGAGACCATGGTCTAGGGCCAACCTGTGTGGTCTCATGTCTGGTCCTGACTTGGCTCTCTGCAAACCAGGGGCATGCAATAGGACAGGAGTCAAGAACAACTGGGAGTTCTTCAGACAAAGGAAAAAGAGATGAACTGTGTCCACCCTTCCTGTCCCTTCTGCACTTCCTCAGAAGGAAGTAGACTTTCCTCCCCATGCAGTTAGGTATGATGGAACACAGTGATTAAGAGCAGCCTTCCTCTCTCTGAGTTTGTAAACTGCTAGTTTTCAGCCTGGGCAATTTCCCAACCCAAATTTCCAGAGCTCTCCCCAGCTCAGTTCATGTTTCTCTACAAGGCTGGGAAAAGGGGCAGGTGCTTTCCTATTGCAGGAAAGTCCCTGGCTAAGGACAGCTCCTCCACCACCATTAACAGCGTGGGGAGCAATGAGGGTGTCCTACTTACAGTCACTCAGCAGAGCTACAAACTGTGCTTGGCTGGCCTATTAGGAGCAGGCCCAGGGTCCAGCAAATTGTAACTGCACACCTAAGCAGCGTTGAATACTAAAGTTGCAGTGGTTTACCAGAACAAGTTCTGTACTATCAGTGAAAATTACAGCTATCATCTAATGAGGACTGTGAAGAGTTCTTCGTAACAGAGGGATGAGATAATGTGAGAAGAAGCATTGAGAAGAAGGAATGCTGTTAAAAGATTAGAGCCAGATCTTCAAAGGAAGATCTCAGGCTTCCTGAAAAAGCTACCCACTCACAAACAGAAAATGTTACCACTATGTGTGTTTGTAAAGATAATCCAGCTATTACTGAAGGATGACTGAAAAGCTGTTATTTTTTTCCTTGAAACACACACTTGGTTTGACCCTAGTATTTATCAGTGGTGTCCATGTAATTCATTTGATTACCAAACAAAAGTCTGACTCTCAAGTCTAAGTGTTTCTACATTTCCAGCACATTCAGATTCAGATGTCTTCATTTGGTCTTCCCCTCTACCACTGTTCCAGCATAGGACCTGAGTGCAGAAGCACCCAGCCTCTCTTTCCCAGCCATCTGAGCTGATCAGTTAAAAAGACCATGTGCAAGACTTACTTCTGTTATGAAAAGGAAACAACTCTGAGATCACCTACCTGAATGGAGAAGTAGAGGTGTACCAACTCTGGAAACTTCTATCCCTTCAGAAATATCTCAAAGCTCAGTACTTTGCAGATGGTTAGGAAACTTCTGAGACATCAACCCAGTACCACAACTGCCTGATTCTGCTTTTCTGCCAGAAGATACTGTGGAATGGAGAGTGTGAGCTCTCTGTCTTTGCATTAGTGGGGCATTACCTGGGTTATTTAAAGCAGTGAAAAAATTGGTTTGAGCTGACCAGGTGGAATGGATCTATTAGTTACCCCATCTTCCCTGTGAACAACTATCCTGCTGAAAGACTCAAGAACTGAAAGCTACACTGCACATTATGAGGCAACAACAGAATTACAAATGTGACTACTGGGAATGTCCAGCAAAGCATATTTCTTCCCTAAACAGTGCAGTGAAACTCCATGTAAGACCGTGTACAAACTCAGTATTTCTGATACACATTCTTATTGGAGCATTTATGCCTTACCTGGAAGACAACAGCTCAGAGTGTTTTGGATTGTCCAGTTTTGGCACAAGGGAAAATTATCTTAAGAGTAATTTATTTTTCAGTGCTGTTAAACAGATTGATACTGAAGCAGAAAGATAGGGTAAAATGTACTAAGCCAATTTAGTCCTCAGAAATGTATACTGATACATTAGCTAGTATTTCACACTGTTAGCCAAAGGGCAGCATATAGACTGGCCCAGCTCCTGGCTGCTACTTCTGCAGTAAAAACTGCACCTTTTTTTCTTTTTCCTGAAGCAGCCCCACATCATTCAAAACCAGCAGCTAAAGCAGGGACCTTGCCAGGATAGTAGGTGATCCTGGCCAGGGAGAGAATGGTGATGGTTAGAAGGGACTGCTTGAATCCAGAACAAGGCCCTAGCCCTGGGACAGCAATGCCAAGGGGAGAAGTACTGGGAAGAGCAGACTGCACCAAGCCCCATCACCATGCACACAGTTCAAGAGCATTGGCTGTGGTACTTCAGCCTGCAGGGAGGACAGAGTTGCTGCAAGTCTCCAGCTAGCTCATGGGGCTGCTTATTATGGTGGGATCTGGCATAGCCAGGAGGAAGACTGTCTGTTCTTTGAGATAAGGATCTGGAGACTCTTTCCCAGTATGCCTGATGTGTCTGGTCTCTCTTCTAGTGGCCATCCCTGCAATTGGTGCCCAGTACTCCATGTTTCCAGCTGCACCACCAGCCAAGATGATGGAAGATGGCAAAATCCACACAGTGGAGCACATCATCAACCCTATTGCCGTCCAGCAGGACCCAGCCAGTGCAGCAGCTGCTGCAGCAGCTGCAGCTGCAGCAGTAATACCAGCTGTGTCAACACCTCCCCCCTTCCAGGTGAGTTCTGTGCAGAAACCCCAACACCCTATGTTTCCCTATGTCCTGCTCTGCATACCCACTGCAGGGGAAAAGCTGACTGCAGCACTGTCTAACTGATGCTCTTGCTTGGTTCCTGCTTCTGTGGGACTGGGCTGTTGCTTCAGCACGACCCCACTGAGCTCCTCACATCCCACTGCAGCTCTTGGGTTGATTTCTACTCCTGTTACTTTGTCCCTTCTTCCTGACATGCAGAGAAATTCATCTCACATAACCTGAGACTTTCACCTAATGGTTATGTCTGGCACCTGAGCCATACATCTGCCTTTACATGGAAACCTTCCTTGGTAACTCAACCCAAACCACTCTGTGTGTCAAAGAAGAGCAGGCACCCCGAAAGTGCTGTTCATTTGACCTATCTCAGACATCTATACAGTGGGCAGTTGCTTTTCCTCTATGGAGAAACCAAATTTGGTAGGAAGAAGAGAGTGTCCAAGAGGACATCTGACTGTAAACACACTTAAACAAGGATAGGGAAATAGACAGTACATGTCCTGTTGAGTGAGAGAGATGAGTGAGACACACAAGGGTAGTCTGGATTGGGTGCCTATGGAGGATATTCACTCCAACTGGTATCATGACACTGGGGAGCCTGTTACAGTGCCTGTACACCATCTGGTGAAGAACATTTTGCTAATCCCCAACCTGACCCTGGCTCTGGGCCTGCTTGTGACCAAGGACTGTTGGACTATGCATGGTTTGGCTGAGGCTGCCCTGTATGGAGTCAGGCATTGGACTTGATATCCCTTGTAGAGTCCCCTCCAACTCAAGACATACTGCAATTCTCTGATTCCAGGGTCGCCCCATAACCCCAGTGTACACCATGGCCCCCAACGTGCAGAGGATCCCCGCTGCTGGCATTTACGGGACAAGTTACGTGCCATTCGCAGCACCCGCTGCAGCAACAGCAACGATAGCCACGCTACAGAAGAACGCCGCTGCCGCCGCTGCTGCTGCTGCCGCCTACGGGGGCTACGCCGGCTACATACCTCCGGCCTTCCCAGCTGCCACCATCCAGGTGCCCATCCACGACGTCTACCAGACGTACTGAGACTGTCGGCGGAGAAACAAACACTGAAGGAACACTTACTATTTATGAAGAACATGCCTGCTGCAGGAGAGCGACGTCAGGACTCTACAGTAAACTGACACAGAACCTGAAAGTGAAGAATGTCACAGAAAAACATGTTCAAAATGTTTTCTACGCTTGAAGTTTTCACTAACTTTTTTTTTTTTTTTTTTCTAGGCTATTTTTAACATTTAACATGCCTGTATTCGTACATTTCTGAATGACCTTGATGCAGCCGCCTGCTGCTTACGTGCCTTTATACGCATCACAGTGGGGTTGCACAGGGCCTATTTGTTTGTTGTTTTTTTTTTTTTAGCAGTTATATTTTCAATATATTTGTGGTATGAAGGTTATTTTTAGTAACTTCTGCACTCCAGAGATGTCTATTTTGTAGTGCCTTTAATAATATATCAGCTATATATTAAGAAGCACACCCGAGCAGCTAGGGAAAGTTTAAACGATATATTTTGAAGAATATATTCAATATTTAAAGAATACATACCTTAAGTTTTTTTGTTTTTTTTTTTTTTAAAGAAAAGAAAAAAAAAACCAACAAGTATCTTATTTAAGAAATGTTATACTGGAAAGTGCAATCTGAAAAACGTGCAAGACCTCTGCGTTTTTGTGCTGGCATTAATGCGGTCTGTTTGTTACTGTTTGAAATCAAAAGTAATTCCTATTGCCTTTGTAGGAGGAACAGAAAGAAGAAAGCCTCCTCACACGAAGCCCTTTGCAGCATGATTAGCAGGCTTACGATGCTCAAAGGAAAGGTTTTGAGTTTTCCTCAACAACTGGAATTTCTATTTATTGAAGCTACCTGTAGTTCAGCCCTGGAGCACGTGCAAAAACGTGCACCTCATATGTTGCATAAGGCGCCTCGACTTCGATCTTCATCCAGTATAAAACCTAGGCTCTTTTTCAATGCTCTTTATTTTATTCTTTGAAGTATATGCTGTAGTGACTGAGAATGTATGCTGTTGTAGGCAAGAGCAAGCCCGCTCCTGGCAGCAGGATGCGCTGTGCTGCTTACCCATAGCTTCATCACGTCCCAAGAGCAATTCCCGAGGTACTGGGGGTGGTGGTGATACTGGAATTGATACAGTGGGGCTGGTGTCCCTCCCAACCTCCCTTCCACACTGGCTCCAGCTCCCACATCTGGAGCTCTGCGTGTACGTCAGGAGTGGGAGGGACTGGGCCCAGCCGTTTTAAGACGTAGGGCTTGTAAATACCTTTTAATATACTTTTTAAAAGTCATTTTATGTTGCAGATTTACACAGTATGTGGTTTGCCACAAAACAAACGCAGTTTATTTCGATGTTATTAAAAAAGAAAAAAAAAAAAAAGTTTGTTATATTAAGGAGTAAATATATTATTGCAGTGTTTTGTGGCCTGTTTAAAGGCTTTTATTTAGTAGTGCAGTGAATGTAAAATATGGTAAAAACGTTAAAGAAATATCTCGCCCATTTTATGAAGTGTATCAGCTCTGCAATCACAGCTCCAGTGAAGGGAGGTGTGGAGCAGGGAGTGAGTAAACAATTTTGCTTTGCTTTTAGTGGTATAAATACCAGCTGAAGGGGTTTCATATAAAGTATATTTTGACAACAGAACCACTTTCGGATCATCTCCAGCTTAGTAAAGTGACCTTTTAATGCATATTTTTCTTGCCTCAAAATGGAGCGTTTGTTTTTTAGGTGCTCTTACTCAGCAAAGCTGAGCTCTATTTAAACCTGTCCAACTGCTATCGAAAGCACTGTGAGGAAGTTAACCATTAAGTCGGACTCTGACCCTCCCCTGCCCCTTCCCTGGAGGCTGCCCAACCACTTCTGAAAACAGAGTCCTTAGCCCCCAAACCCTCATCCCAAATGCCCTGCCTGTTTTTAGGGTGAGGGGAGGTGAAGCAGGCAAAGCCTTGATGGAAGACCCAGGCAGGAGTACCCAAAAAGTGATGGGGGCTCCAGCTAAGACTTTGTACAATTCAGTGCTAACTGCCACCATGGGTCACAGCCAACCTCAGTGTCATCCAGGCACTGCAGGCTCTGTTATCCCCTTTCCAGCCCCTCCATCACAACCACGGCCATCCCAGAAGAGAGTCAAAGGGTAATGGTTGCTCTCCCACCCATCCCCTCCCCACTGTCCCCCCCTTATCTGCATCAGTGACAGAAAATAGCCCAAAGAGGTGAGCCCCCAGGCTATCACACCAGGGCAGGACACGGGGATGCAGCCTCCCACCTCCATCTTTTCCACTTGCTTCTAAACCATTTCATGTACACTACTACTGAGGTAAGTCTGATAACTTGAAATGTGAACATCTTTAGGTTAAGAACAAACTATTCAAAGAAATATATATATATATATTAAAAACAAAAACCTTAGTGTGCCTTATTCTTGAAA
Source organism: Coturnix japonica (assembly GCF_054131305.1). Lineage (NCBI taxonomy): Eukaryota > Metazoa > Chordata > Aves > Galliformes > Phasianidae > Coturnix > Coturnix japonica. Next base: position 70,687,938 of record NC_140666.1, read on the forward strand.
GAGCTGATATTTTAGGTGTTTTATTGTATCTCTGTTTTCTGTAATGTCGGAAGCCTCTGAATTTATTTAGTTCTTGCTCCATTTACGGTACATTTCTAGGACATAGTGAATAAAGCATTCTACAAAAACAGAGGCTGTTAATTTATTATAGTATCCTACAGGTATCCAGGCGGGCTTCCCCGAGGGCAATGTGCCCCCCCCCTCTTCCTGGCTGGGTGGGTGCTTGGGGCAGGAGGGAAGCAGGGAGCCATGGCCAGCATCCCCATAGGATCCTTGGGAGCAGAGATGGGCTGAAGCATCACTTCTCATAATGCAATTAGGACAAGATATCTCATGCTAATGCCTTGGTTTTCCTGGAAGATGCTAATAATGAGAGGTTTCCTTACTGTTTGTTTTCGTGTTGGTTTTTTCTTTTTGTTTGGGTTTTTTTTTTTTTTTTTTTTGGTATGTTTTTGTGCACAAACAGTGTTTTTTGTTTGTGGGTTTTTGTTTTGGTAGGACTTGGGGATGGATAGAAAGACACCTAATTTTGCTTGCTATGTCTAAGCAGTTTAAGTTTGCTTTAGGAAGTCTGCACATCCCATTAAAAAACACCAGTAGCGGGACTCCATAGCTTGCTTAGTAGAGGGGTAATCATCATAATGCTAAAAGCAGCTTTCAAGATACAGCCACATCAGAATTTCACCTGTCAGGCAAACGGTCAGGTCAAACAGGAAGATTAATGCCTTTCCTGCAGCTCCTTGCTGGCCTCTCCACTCACTGCCCTTGTGGGCATTCAGCTAAGCCATGCACTTCACCAACATCAGCTTTTTACAAGTGGGATGAAGGACTGCATCTCACTAACATGTGGGTCTGGTTCTCTCATGGAAGTTTCCTTTTTCCCTTTATTTATCCTAAACTAAAATGAATCTTACACAGCATGCTCTGTCTTTTTCTAAACAGACATTTCTCAAGGGAATTTGTTATTTTCCTACATTTATGGTTTCTTATTTCAGTTTTGTAAGATCACAATTAATGATTAACCCATCAAAAGCTCAAACATGCAAGTCATTCCGGAGATATTAACATAAACAACACCAGAGAAATGCAATCATGCTTTTAAGATGACCTTGCTGCCTCGGGAATGCCAGGAGCAATAGCAAGGCCTCAGGTACTGTGACAACTCAAAATGCTAGTGAGTCGATCTCATTCCCTTTCTGACCATATTTCTTGGTGGTCTTGAAGAGCAGATATGCACTGCTCTAGCTAGTATCAACTGCAAGTGCTGAAAGCAGCTTTTAATTTTCTTCAGGGAACAGCACACATTAATATCTCTGTGACACAGCCACTCTATAAACAGATTAACAAGAAATTCAAGTGAATTTACATCTCTCTGGTATTGCAGCATCTCATATATAAGCACTGGAGCTCAAAGCATATGCAAAATGCATTTTCAGTGCCTCTAAAAGGCATACACAGGACCCCATGACTTGCTTTGTGACTGGTGCTACACGTGTGGCACCTCCAGATCCTTAGCAGCTCCTAGCAGAGCTTGCTGCTCTCTTGATTCCTATCAGCCTCAAAAGTGGCCCATATTGCTGATCTGTAAAACAAATAAATCCCAGACCTTCCTCATAGCAGGGGAAACTACCTCTGCTGTGCATCTGAAAGTCAGCAGAGACAGGTTTTATGCTCCAGTGTGTCTGTGAAATGCTGAATCACACTTGACTGAGTTTCAGTGCTATGTCCTGCTTAGAAATGCTTAGAAACAGCACAAGGGGAGTTTCATGGAGAAGCTGTAAGCAAGGAAATGAAAAAAAAAAAAAAAAGCAGGTTTGTGGCACACAGTCCTTCTCTCAACACAAAAACAGGCTGCACCATCATAACACCACTCTGAAGAGCAAAGAGAGTACAAAATTTATTTAGGAATTTGGTACAGCCCAGACCATAGAAGTATAAGCATATAAAGCATATAAAATACTGCCTGTCGAGTTGATGAATTGGATCAATTCTTTTTTTCCCTCCAGACAGAACGTCAGGAGATTACTGGTTTTCTGATATAAGACAGAAGCTCAACCCTTCAGCAAAATTACAGATCTGCTTGTAGAAGGTGGGCGGTCAAGGCCTAACTGTTCATTAGAAGACTGGGCAGGAAACAGTTTAAATGTGCTCAGTCTGTCCCATGTGCACCAAACAGCCTTGCGTTCCCAACATGATGACATGACAACAGCTCTACCAATCTGAAGAGGCTGCATAGGGAGCCCCATGCTGCAGGAAGCTTCTGCTCCTCACAGTCCCCTTCTACCACAAGGGAAGACCAATGACCTGCGTCCATCCCTACTAAGAAGTCCTGCTATCAATCCCATGGGTGATTAGGAGGCAAGATCACAAACTTGGCACTGGGTTGCAGGTTTGTGCAACTCAACTGCTCCCGTGCCCTTGCCATGTGACCAGATTGCGTGGTGGTCACCAGTCAGAAGTGGTGACCTGCCTGTCCATGGCTGTACTTTTACTTTGATCCATGGTATGCTTTTGTTCCTTTTTTCTAAGCTCTTTCCAACAAACACATTCAATTTTTGTCAGAAGTGAAAGAGTCTGGCTGCACTTTGAGCCTTGCACGTGTTTGTAATGTCACCGAAGATCTGTGTCAGCCCGGCCGTTGCCTGCAGTCTGCTTTCTTATGGGAAGTGGGATGCCACAGTTAACCAAAAGATCTCAGTGGAGCATGAAAAAATCTGCAAACAGCCTACACAAGCCATGGGAGTGACCTCAAGCCAGCTAGCTGAGAGAGAGACATGCTTAAATCAGCCAGAAGCAAAACAGACAACACTTATTAGCAGTTCCTTTGTTCCAAAGCTTTGAAACAATATCTGCAACAAGCAATTATCACTCCTGTAACAAATCTGCAGGATGTGGATCAGGGTATCTTGCAATCACTCAACAAGGCAGGTGATAACAAGGGATTACTTATTAAACTTGTGCACTTCTGCATCCTTAGTTCCTCCAGTCTTTGACTTTTCTGTTGCTGTCCCTTAATAGAGGGTTTTCCAGCCACATGGATTAAGTGAAGGATTCCCTTAAGGCTCGACTTCATGCCAGACACTCTGGCTGACCAGCTTTTATGCAGGATGCAGAGGGGCACATCACAGCCAGCAGCTGCCAGCTGGCCTCCAGTCTCAACTGCAGAGGCACCCACAGCCCCCCAGGCAAGTATCACCCAGACTGACTTTGAAACTCAGTGATGGGGTAACATCCTGGGGCCTCAGTCTGTGGGAAAGCTGCTCAGATGAGGGCAGGTGAGACTGTGGCAGGGTAGAAATCGTTCCACACCCTCAGTTTGGGCACACATCACTCCCCACTGAAGCTGCCCCAACACGGAGGGCATGCAGGGCAGGGCTGCCCACCCATGTACCCAACTGTGTTCAGGGCTTTTGGCAGCACTGGCCTGTCAAACTCAGGAGTTTGGCTGGGTAAGTAGGAAACATCCACAAACAGCAGCAAAACACCTTCATCCATCTTGTCTGCTTCTCTCTCTTGAGCACTGAAAAGGGCAGTGATATGAGTGCACTGCTGACAGATCCTTCTTTCCTCCTAGCAGCCCAAAGGGAGATGCACAGGAAGGCCAGTCTCATTTCTGCCAACAGATCTCATACCAGTGTTCAAGTCAACCCTCCCCAGAGACCTCCTGCTCCATCTCAAGCACAATTTGTTCCTCATGGTCCCACAGAATAGAAATGGATGGGAAAAGTCATTCTGTTTCTATGCCCAACAGCTTACTTCCTTTTTGCCAGAGAATACACTGAACATGACATACAACAAAGAAAATCTGGTTCCCTCTAAGAGATGGGAATAGCCAAATACACATATGCAAAGCAACTGAAATTCAAATGAGGAGTTATATTCACAAGTAAGGGGGATGTTTTTCCATCAGCTTTGTTACTGAGCAGTGCTGTATCCACAAGGTGACCAACACCACCAACAGGGGTACCATCATTACAGATATCGTTACTGTTGGCATCAAAGGTGCAATATGAAGAGCATCATAGTTCAGAAAATGGTTCCTTCTTACCCATAGGCACCATCAGAGGTTAATTCAGAGCCCGTCACATGCTTTCCCTAGAACCAGAGAGCGTCCATTCCCCATCCAGAAAGGTGCTGGCAATCAAACCACACATTAAGTAGCTACAACACACTGCAATTAGCAATGTGCTTTTCCTGCTAGTTTCACTTTTATCATATGAGGGTTTCGGTGGAGCATAGATGCCAGGCTGAGCCCCAAACCTGGGCTGTCCCATGAGTGCTTCAGCTCAGACTTCACGTGTAATAATGAAGACTTCAGCTGTGCACAGCATCAGCAGTTCTTCAGCACTCACAAGCATCACTACCAGTCAGAAGCAATGAGTAAACACTTGTCAGCTGCTGGGCCTGGCTTCAGTGAATTCCAGCTACAGGGCCCAGAGCAGCAAAGCCCCAGGACCTGTTTCCAGTGTAACAGACATGAGCCTGCTGCCTCTCCCCTGGGGTCAGACAGCACTTTCTACGCATTCCAGTATCTCTTTGGAAGCACCAATGAAAAAGCCTCTTTGTAAGAAAAGCTAAATAGCTTACAGTCTAATGCAAGAGCCCCACATGGGACAAAAGAATCATTCAAATGAACCTGCTGCAATTTGTAATTGGCAAGAAGAATCAAGTACTTTTCAGCACCACATGAACTCAGAGCCCCAGACTCCCTTTAACCCAGCACACTTCAGCAGCCCAATCCCCAGAGGCTGGCCCTGGGCAGCCACCATCACCCCCAACCCCAGGGCAGAGCTGATGGGTCTTTCTTAATTGGTGAGATCAGAATCCCACCTGTCTGTCTCCCAAGGCAGCTTGATACACTCTCCGATGGCTTTGTTACAAAGCAGGGCATCTGATTGTGTCCCACAGTTTTGCTTTTGTATGGCTGAGCAGGAGTTTTTCTCAGGTTGTTTCTTTTCTGGCTGGGACTCGGACAGCACCGAGGTCTTAAAGGATTAGATTTAAAAATAATAAATGATGCATTACGTTAGAAGGAAAAAAAAAATCCACTCCCTGAGAAAGCAAACTTCCTTGTCTTTCAGTGGTGTCTTTGTGAGCCACACACAGGGCAGAGAGAATAGGGAAATGTACAGCACTTGGCACTTGGCACCCCTCAAACCCATTTGTCCACATTTTACAACCAGCTCTGGCCATGTGACCTATGTGGAAAGATAAACGGAGACATTTAATCTTTGTCTTTTTTTTTTTTTTTTTTTAACCACAAGGAAGCAAAATTTATGCGGTTGTGATCATTAATTTACAGTAAATGATTTGCCCACAAGAGAGAAAGAGCCACGGTTTAAAGTGGAAAGGCTGAAGAAGGGGGAGCTGCTCACAGCTGGATGCTGTAGCCTGAAAACCCTCCCACGGAGCTTCACTTTCACCCTGGCTGTGTCATGTAGGGGATCAGTCCTGTAACCTTCCTGCAGGTGAGGGTTGCCACTGTTTGCTTTTGCAACCAGATTATCAACAACCACTTTCCAGAAGTCTAGTTTTCCCATCTGCCTTGCTGCAGCAATTACCCACAGCTGGAAAACTGGGGAGTAACGCCGTATCACTCCACCAAGCAGCAGCCTTCACAGCTTTTGCTTTATCTCCAGAATACCACCAACTTTCAAAAGCAAAGCTCAGCACTGGGGCAGGAGAGCCAGCTCAGTGCAGGCTGGGTGAGGAGCGACCATGTTCCTGTTAGCATGCAGAACTGCTCAGCAAATGATCCACAGGTGCAAAGGGCAGGTGCAAGAGTGCCTGTCACCAGAGATTGTCCCAAGGCTTGCACACTCTGTGATTTCTGACAACGGTGGCTCTTTGCTTTTGTTTTTTCCTGTTTGGCTGTTCTCCCACACACTAACATGTACCAGTATTTCCTTTATGGCAACGTTAGTTTGACTGTTTAAACAGCCTTTTTGCTACAAGCTTGTCAATTCAGGAAGCAAGGAAGCCTTTGTCTAACCAGGATAACAACCAAGTTTGAAAAGTTCCTTTTCATTGCTGACATGGGACATGCCAGTCAAGCACCCACAGTGGCAAAGCAGGGTTCTTCATCCCACGTGCTATAGGAGCACTATGCCCACATTAGCAGACCAGAGCAAGAACAGGTGAGCCACGCACCCCAAGAACCCATAGGCGCACACCCCACCACCAGGAGAAAAACCATTGCCATCAGCACTGCTATGCTACGTCTACACAGGTTTTGAACACCTCCAAGGACAGTGACTCCACCACCTCCCTGGGCAGCCTGTTCCAATGTTTCACTACTCTTTCTGAGAAAAAAATGTTTCCTAATATCCAACCTGAACCTCCTTAATACAACTTGAGAGCATTTCATCTCGTCCTATTACTTAGCTACCAAAGAGGCTGACCCCTACCTTACTACAACCTCCTTTCAGGTGGTTGTAGAGAACGTCTCCCCCGAGTCTCCTCAAATGGATGATTAGGAGAATCTCTAAGCCCTGAAATGTTTAATTCTCACAGTGAGTAGAAGGGGGGCTACCAGCTGTCTGACAAAACAGTACAAGTGTGCACTTCCAGAACGTTCTTCCTTGGAGTTGTATGGGCAGGGTGACTGCCTGGGCTTGGAACTAGGCTTGGAGTTCTCAGATCTTGTCCCCCCAAAAGTTTTCCACTTCTGTCACGTTGGAAGGGAAAGCAGAAGGAAAGAGAGTAAGTGAATGTGGGAACTCACCTCCCAAAACAAAAGATGAAAGCTACTCTTTTAATGAAATAAGAAGTGGAAAAACCTGCAAGAGGTCAACAAAGGAAACAAAGGGCAGCTTTATGTAACCAGCTAGTTCATTCCAGAAATTGTAAGGCTGGCTAAGGCACTGCTACCTGGGATTTTTAACAGAAATTCTGGACAATTAGAGCTTTGCTTATACTAAGAGGATAATGACAAAGAACTCAAAAGATAAACATAAGATTTAATAGTAAATGAGGCTTGGAAGGATGGGCAGGTTGGAAGAAGAGAGAATAGACAAGAAACAGGTCCCTTACCTCTCAAGATGCAAGTATGAAAAATGGAGGGGATTCTCTACATTTAATTTTATGCTTGGATCACATAAAACAAAAAGCTTTTGATGACTCTTACAGGATTTATTGATCAGAAATGGAAGCCAGGTTCAAATGAGCTAATATCAATAATAGAAGGGTAAACAGATTACAGTGTTCTACTAAGAAAGCAACTTTTGGATAACTAGTGACTGACAAAACCAATCATTTTTTTCAGAAATGTGAGGTTTAAAATGATGAAAGCTTACTTATGTTTAAATAGACCTGAAAGAATGGAGCGGTGTCATCAGAAAACAATACAGGAACTAGCAAACAGTAAAGCCAGGCTTATATAAGATTTTTACCACAAACCCATTTGCATGCATCCACTGGAGCTGTAGTGCCCACCCCCTTGCCCTTCACTCCTGCTCCTGCAGGATAGGTCCAACGAGTCTGAGCTGCCAACACCTCCTGCTGGTAGGATGACTTGCCCTGGCAGCTTGCTGGGTGACAACCTGCTATCTGTATTCTGCCAAAGTGAATGTTTGCAGTGAAATTTTGATGTGGGTTGGACACTCCCAGTGTGTAATGAGCCTCACATGATGGCTGTTTTGGTCTGACACAGTAGGCTTTTTCTTTGAGAGGCAGCTTCACCTGCTTGAACCTCTCGTGTTCCTTCGCTTTCTAAGCACTAACTGCAAAGCAACTTGATTTTAGCTAACCTGCTTGTTCCTACAAGGAACACAAGGAGCAAAGATTAGAGGATCTCTGGGGACAGCAGGGCAGACAGTGCTTCACTTCAGCATGCTGATCCCAGCCTGCAGGAGCTGGTGCTTAAGCAAAATCACTTTTTAAGGTCAGAGCTTAAACTCAGCTCACAGCAACATGTCCTTAAAAATCTTCATTGCTTTCAAAAATGTTGGTATTGGTTGCTATTGATTTTAAGGAGAGAATTGTGGATGAAAGATCTACTTTCCACTAGGCAATTCAAGATTAGCATATGAAGAAATAGCAGCCATACTCTGCCCACAGGAGCAATTAAAAATTTCAACATACCTAATATTGCAGCAAGCTATATGTATTGGCAGTGAGACTGCATCTTCAGGGGCAAAGGTTACCATAGGTGTCCAAGTTAATCAGATCATGCCTGCACACTGTACTGGCTAGGAATATAGCCCACAAGCTGGCAGAAATGGAGTAGATTTAATGGCCATATAATGCATGGCAGTGCTCATGTATCCAGTATGCCTCATGCTCTGTCTACAATGTTGGTTGTTTGGACATTGTGTTGAGGTACACGGTTTAGTGAGATCTATTGGTGCTGGGTGGATGGTTGGACTGGATGATCTTGTAGGTCTTTTCCAGCCTTGGTGATTCTGTGATCTGATCATTGTGCTCATGCTGTGCTAAAAGTAATCCAGAAAATGGACTAACAGATACACACTCTAGAGAGATCACTGAAGCCAGCATTCCCCAGCACAACAGGACACAGGTCTGCAGCACGCGTTCCTCCTCCACACGCTCTGAATAACCCCCTGCAGGCCTGGACCTGCAGACATGCACCTGGGGATGCTTGGCACTGGGCTGCAAGTACAGCAGCCTGGCTGAGGCACATGCAGTGTACTATGGCTGCAATAACACATCCACACAGTCTTGAGCAATTCACACTGCTGGTACCACACAGCTCTAACACAAGGATACAGATTAGCAAGCTGCTAATTCATTAGTGCAAGTATGGAAACACCTACATAGCGCTTTGAAAAACTACACATGCATTAATAGTTGCACTCATTGCCTCTTGTACTGGCAGAGGGGAGCACTGAAAGGAGCCTTGCTGGTCTCCTCTGCACCCTCCATTCAGGTATTTATGGCCATTGATGAGACACCTTCCCCCAAGATTCCTCTTCTCCAGGCTGAATAGACCCAGAATTGTTCCTCCTCAGCTGCAGCACTCTGCACTTCTCCATGCTGAACTCCATAAGGTTCCTGTAGGCCACCTCCTCAGCCTGTGTCCCTCTGGACGGCTGCATGGCCCTCTGATACACTGGCCACTCCCTCCAGTTTTGTATAATCTGCAAACTTACTGAGGTGCACCCTGCCCCATCATCAGACTGTTAATGAAGGTGTTAAACAGAACTTGACCAAATACTGACTTCTGGGGTACTCCACGTGGTACTCTCACCTTCCTGTCTGCTCATCCAGACCATATTTCAACTGCTTCTCTGTGAGGATCTTGTAATGGACAGCGTCAAAGGCCTTACTGTAGCCCAGGAAGACAATCTCCACTGCTCCCCCATCATCTGTCAGGCTGGCCATTTTGTTGTAGAAGCTTATCTGGTTGGCTGTTCTGCAGGATTTGGGTTTAACTCAGCATTACCTGCTTGGCTGGACTCTGCCAGCATGGCACCCACAAACAGCATTGGGGATGGCCCTGGGCAGAACAGTGCATGGGAGCAAAGGCTGAGTGGGAGTGCCAGGTGGAAGGAGCGGGGTGACCTGAGGTTTCTGTGAGGATACTCTGCTGCCAGCTACTCCTGCTTGCCTCAGAGTTGGTCTGGGGCACTGAATTCCTTGTTTGTTAACAAGTAGGGCTTTAGAAAGTAAACCTGACCCTCAACAAAGGCCCACTTTCAAAAGAGCTGGAGCAAATGCTCAATACTGACTGGTGCCACATTGAAACGCCACTGTCTTGTCTTCAAGTTCTCATCAGTCTGGACACGTTCCATGCTCCCCATAAAGCAGAAAGATCCCACCACCCTCCAGACAGTTCAGGGGCAGGTTCACATCTGACGTAAAGTTGTTTCTACCATTCGATTATGCCCCACTGAAATTACAGGTTTCCAACCTGAGCTTGAGATGTCATACAAAAATTAGATGGAAGTGAACTACAAAGGCAAAATAGCCTCTCCTTTCAATGAAACCTCAAAAGAATAATGCATTTAATCAGCAGACTTATGCACTGCCTTTCATAGCCTGAGAGGTACCACACGTTTAAGCCATAGAGGCCAAGTTATCTTTGTGACCTTTACCACCAGCAAAATTTACGAATGGCAATTAGTAGATCGAAAGGCCAAAATAATTAACCTAGATAGAAAGCATGTAATAAACCTCCAGTATTCATCTCAAGGAAGCTGAAATGGAAGAACCAAGACAGAAATTAGGCTGTATAACAGTTGTGCCATGCTACAGCCAGTGATCACAGCAGAAAGAATGAGTATTTGTCTCCTCATAGGAGTTTTGCAAAATGTCATCTAGTTGTTATAGGATCTTGAATTACTAGGCAGTGTTTAAGGCAACAAGAGCAAACTACAAAAGACTGTATGGATCCCTGATAAGATACTTTTTCACCCAGTTTTACAGTGAACCTTGGAACTTAGAGCTCCGTCTAAGAATGAAACCCTTTTCTCTCAATAGCATGTAATTAGGTAAATTACCTGTTATAGATAAAGTTGCTCTTTGGAGAGATACTACTCGCAGTGAGACACTGTAACCCATAGGAGTGATAAAAACAGAGAAGGTTCATGTACCAGGTAAGCAGAAATGAAATTCTAACAAAGCTGGGGATTGTTGAGCACCCACCTCCCTTCCAAGCCCTTCCCGATTTAAAGTAACTCTCTGTTCCCTCTTCCTACAGATTTCATTCATTTTAAGATAAACCCTGATCTCTATAATGCAAATCGCCCCTGTTTGGTTGTTCAGCAATAACAACTGAGTTACAAAAACAGCACAGCCCTGTATACTTTTGGGAGACCACTGAAGCTGTGGTGGCACTCCTGGGGCACCAAGAACTCACCAGCAGCTTTGACTGGATACAGATTTAAAGGACCAACTGTGAGCAGCCTGTATGCAGGCTCCTGAGCTTAGTCAAAGTGGTTGCTTTAACACAATGCTGTATTTCTATAAGTGCCATCTTGCCAAACTTATCCAAAAGTACTTTTGGAGGGGAAAAAATCTTCAGTAGCTAAGTAGAAGGAATAGGGAAATCACTAACACCATACACAGAGATCCTGGCTAAGCATCCTACAAAACATATCAGGTAACAAAGCAAACAAAACCAACAATACCACTGTGCTTTATCTTTTATTTACTCCCACTTGGAGTGATTTATTCACACACACAAAAATCATGGGATGCTTACCACAAGGCAAACCACAACAGTGGCCTCAGTCCCAGCCAGACCACAGCAGCAGGACCACAGCCCAGAGCTATAATAATCATTGGGTTCATCCTTTTTAATATTTTAAAGCATCTCATTGAAACTAGATGCCAAACCACTGCAAAATATTCCCCATGGCCATCACCAGTCTGTGATAAAGCCCCACTATTCATGTACAAAGCCCCCAGTTTTAGATGCCACCCCTTTCTTTTGAGTTCACCTCTTGTAATATTTGAGATGTCCTGTATGAAAAGGAACTTCCCGTGTTCCTTTACTACAGGACGGGTTTAGCATATGCAGTGAATTTCAGCCAATACTCATACCAACCTGGTTAATATTTACCTTCTTGTTCTGGCTGCATGTCTTTTGTATTTGGGGTTTTTACTTGTTTGTTTTTAAAGAAAATACATGCCATGAAACTGCAATTCAGCAGCTGTGATGCTACAGAAATAAAACAGAAACAAACGGTGACTTACATTTTGCTGCTGCACAAATATGAAGTCCTGCCCCCTAAGCTGACCTGCCAGCAGCAGCTCCCACTAGAGTTAGCGCCCATGAACATTTCCAGGTCTGGGCTGTACTAATAATCACTAAGCCAACTAGTGCAAAACACTATTTGTAACCTAGTACACTGGGCATTCACATTTCGTTGTGCTGGACAAGCTACTTTGTACTGTGCTTATTATCGTAGGCTTCTCCAAGCTGATTTAATCACACAGTAGATTCACATCCCTCATTCAAGGAATTCCACTCAGATCTGTAACACATTTACAGTAGGACCTTCCGCCATTCTGTCTTCTCAGCGATGTGCCTCCTCCTGCCACAGGAAGGGAGACCTTCAGGTCTGAGTTACCCCACTTGCGTTGTAGTCTCTACTCTCCTGTTGTCTTCCAACAGGGGATTGCAATCTGATGCAAAAGTAGAAGATTTAATTAGCGTTTTGTGAAGAACCACCATCTCAGGGAATAAGGACAGGCTCTGCTTATCACAGGAAGCCAATGAGAACAAGCAAGAAAGCCTGTATGGTACAATCCACTTCTGGCTTCCAGAAGGTACAAATATTATTTATCAGTATTTCAGTCTCTTGAAATGAAAGCTATCTACTGAATTTCCTCCATTATTTTCCCATTCCTCAGCTTAGCTGTTTGTAGAGATGGCCTCATCAAAAACCTCTCCTCACCTTTGCAGTGAGCAAAGTATGAGATAAGTTGCAAATCAACAGCGAGAGCAAATAATCCCTCCTTCTTCCATATCAGTAATGTTGCCCTACCCAGTCAACGTTTACAGCTACGGAACTCAAGGAGACACATTTACAGGGCACAGGGAACAGTACCATAATGCTAAAGGAGTTGCCCTAGATTATGACTATAACCCATCATAACACAATTCTTCCTACTTCCAGGAGAGAAGACTAAAAGAAAAGGGCTGAAGAATGAAAAACAAGAGTGAGATGGTCCAGCAGAGAAAGATCAGAAGAAAGCCATTTGCACAAGTCTGTTTTTTGAAGCTATTTGGTCAGAAGCTGTAACATATCATTGTTGCAAGGCTCCTGTTGTTCCCATTGCCTTCAGCAGGCACTTTCTCCTGATCTCAGCAACATGCCAGACCACACTGACCAATCTTGACTGTTCATGAAGCCTTAATTCCCCAGCAGTTTGAAGACTTGCAGATGACATAAAATCATATTTGTTCAAAAGACTATTGGCCTACAGCAAACTGAAGAGTTTCTTTGGAGGAGGTGAAGCTGCCTTTCAGAACAGTAGCCTTTACAGTGGCCCACAGAACACGTTCCTTTATTTACCTAGACTTTAACAAAAAGTAGTCAGCAGAAGAAATCATGTTAATAAGGCACCAAGTCTACATTACTTATTGCTCCCTGAAGAAAACATCAAGAGCAGGTTTCTTTTCTTTTTTAAACATTTTAAATAATTGCCCACTTGCGCTGCCTGAAAGCACCCAGCAAGATCAGCACTCGTGTGACCCCTAGAGGCCTCAGGATTGAGGTGAGGAAGGATCAAGAGACTGCAAGGTGCTGACTTGCTTGACATACAGCTTAGTCCCAGACACACTGCCACCCTCTGCCACTACCCTTATCCCAGCCGTCCCCAGTTTTATAGCTCTTCTTAACCTTGTCATCAACCCTTTTTAGGCCTCACAGACTGCTGAAGCCACACAGTCAAGAAAGGGGGACAATCTCAAACACACAGGGCAGGAACTAAGACCCCTTGTTTAACACCCCTTGTGTGACAAAGCTGCTGAGCATTCCGTGTGGGTTAAACAGTGCTTTGCTCAATAAATGCACATCCAACCCATTCCACTTTGAACCATGGTGTTTAGATGTGCTCTTTGTTCTGATTCAAAGAGCTTCTGCAGAGTATTGAGCATAGCATTCAAATACAGAACTAAGGCAGAACACCTGAGAGTTGATGAATATGTGAAGTTTTGCCCAAATCTGCCCAAATAAATGAAATCTTTAGCACTTGAGAACTGGCTTTAGTTTTCTCACTCCCTGTTGTTATTCTTTAGTTTTTCCTCTTGTCTCTCTAGAAGGAAAAAACAACAATTATCATCAGTTTAACCAAACTAGTAACAGGAACATTTTCATTTCCAGGAAGACTTAATCTTCTTAGCTCTCCAAATAAGTAACACTCCCCAAACCAACTGCAGCTCTATGTGCCTGTATGGGAAACTGTTGATCACAGCCTGAACCTCTGATTGACCACCTGAGGCAAGCAATGAATCAGCTGCAGGAGCAGAAGTGAAGGTAGTTCAGCTGTGTTACCAAAAGGGATGAAGCCTGGCTCAACCTTTCATAGATCCCATTAAAGGGCTGACTGCCACTGAGGAAGGATCTCTTTCTCTGAAGATTGCTCCTCGTGGAGTTTACTGTGAGCATTTTCCATTTATTATAGATTATCCTTCCATCACAATAATCTTTCTTAAAGAAACATCTGCTTAAACCTGTTTACCTATTGATTGTACAACTGTACAATTGTACAGCTGTACAGTGCCAAACAGCAGTAAGTGGAAAAACCATCCATAGCCAATGGCTTTTCCATCCCAGCACACAGCAAAGCAGGCACAGAAAGAGGAGGAAGCTGTAATCATACACTCAGCACTGCTGAAAGAAATACACAGAATGTCAACTCTCAACTCTTACTGGCAGTTACCTAAAGATTTAACATGCTGAACAAAAACAGGAACAATCCACAGGACATGACAACACATTTGAACAGCTCTGAACCACATCTGGCATCCTGTGGGGCAAACCTTTCTATCAAATGCCTGCAGAGAGATCAGTGAGCTGGATTTGTATACTCACAGGTGCTAGAGGGATCTTACCATGTGAAGTATTCCCAGAGGAAGTCAACCTTCCTGGCCATACAAATGACAGCCCACACACAACTGAGGGCCCCAAGACACTTCTATTCAGGAACAAAGCAGAGGTGCATAGTGGGCCTCGTTTACCAGCAGGCAGTGACAGTAACTCCCTTTTTTTCCTTACTCTCATTTTGCAAACCCCAAATACTGTTTTGCAACACAGATCTTCCTGCTGCCTTCCTCTAACCAATTTCAGTCCTACAGAGGCCACAGCATCCCTTCCATCAGCACTGAACGTGAACTCCGAACGGACTCCAAGATCCATGGGGGGCTTTTCCAACCTCTGAACACTACATTAACATCTATTTAACTTTATCACAACCATTCATTTTTGTTACAGTGAAACACTAATGAAAGCATCTCCTCTGTCACAGAAATGAAGTGAGCAACTTGGTACTGTTTGCCCAGAATTGAATACAAAATGAATAAAAAAGTCAGATCTGCTCTTTGAGTATGGTTCGCTAACTACAGAACCATACAAACGTGTGCATTAATCACAATCTCATTCTTTATTTGTTCACATTATGCTGGATCAATAATTTCCTGCTAGCGTGCTCTTAAGCACATTAATGGAGAACGTGCAAGCAAACAAAACAGAACACAATGTTGTTATACAGTATTTAAGACCACTATCAATCAAATTTATTAGCAGTGACACATAGCAAGAAAATACACAGTGGAATCTAATTTTGTCATTTTATTCACTGAAGCTCTGCTTATGATTACCCAGGTTAGGTCTGAGCAATTTTAAAAACCATGTTATTTTTTGCTTCAATGCTCTTCCTTCCTTTGCCAGCTCTGTCATTGAGTTTAGAGTAACTGAAACCAGTACATTCATTAAATCCAAAGGGAACATGGGCAAGTCCTCAACACAGAATCCCCATGCAGCTCCCATCACCATAGATAAAATCCTGTTCAATGAACATCGATAAAAATAATGGCATATAAAAAACACTTTCAAGTTCTTTTGCAATAGAGATGAACATTTGTTGCAAGTAGGTGTATGAATGTCATAAAGCACAGAACCTGGTAAAGAATTAATGCTCAGAAAGGCAGAAAAAGAAAACAATACTTGTTTTCCAAAGAAAAACAAAACACTAGAAAAACAATAACCATAATGCCAGGTGTGTTACCCTGGAGGTAGCAGTATTGAGACTCATTTAAAATAAATGTTTTTATCTGGAATTAAACACAAACCATGTTTTCCACTCTTCTGTGCTCCCCAACAACTGATATCTGTCCCTCCACAGCTGGAAGGAAATTTCGTCCTGTTACAAGGGAACCCTGGAATGTCTTCTCTATTTCAATGGTTACAACCACACCTGGAGATGCAGCATAGCAATGGACAGCCAAAGGAACACCACATGACCAAGAAAACACATGATGTAATCTACCACCAGGCTGCTGCAAGATCAGTCCCTGCACCTGGATAATGAGAAGATACACTGCATAGGCTGAGGCTCATCTTTGTGGTAAAGGAACTTGAAAACACATTGTATCCCAACAGATCTCAAAAGCTGATGTGAACCTTAAAATGGTTTGCAAGATCCAAAGAAGTATTATTATAATAAATGGCTTGACAAGTACACTGCCCATTGCTATCAAGTGGTCCCCAAGCTGCTGAACTGAATAGCTTCTGGAGCTCAGGCTCACAAACCCATAAATGCAGCCAAAAGGGTTAAACCAGTACAGCTTAACACAGCAGTTGGAATGCATTCCCATCAACCCTGCAGACCTTCAGTGGCCCATGGACAAGAGATAAGAATCAAATGCTCAGAAACATTTAGAAAGCTTGAGCTGGGGTACCTGCAACCTGACTTGCTCACTACGAGCAACTTATAAATTGTACAGTTCATCATCACTTTGTAGGAGTGTATATTTGTCCTGCTTCTCTAACTGATCTCTAAGCTATTCACTCTGCTTGCAAGTACAAAAGAGATGGCTGCACAGAAACAACAGAGGTCATCTTTGGGTTTTTATCCTATTGATGATGAAAAGATTTGAAGAATGAAAACAAGAGTCTACATATTCCTTTGTACAACAGCTTTTAAATGAGAGAATAGGTGGATTCTTCCCAGCTTAACCAGAGAGTGAAACCTACAGATAGCTTATAATGTCACACATGAATTCCTGAAATGTGTGACTCTTACCTCTATTCCAATATGTGATTTACAGTCCAGGATAACACTTGGAGGTTTAGCCCGAATCCTCAGGCTGCAGTTTCCACAGACATTTCTTAGCATTGCTAAGGGCATCCCCCACTTTTCTGCACTGTAACCCAACATCCCACCACACTTCAGTTCTGCAGTCCTACACATGGAAGAGAGTACAGTGAAGGCAGCACAGAAGACAGTTTGTATATCTCCTCATTTAACACCGTGATGACTCAATACAACAGAGGAGATGTGATCTCTGCCAAGAGATTGGACAACAAAAAATAAGCCTCTGTAGCACACAGACCTCACAGATGTAAACAGTATTTACAGCATCACCGCCTTCTTCAGCAAATATAAAGTCACTCAATGCCTTCATGTTAAGTCTGCACATTTACTCAGACAAGCGTATAAAGTGTTGTTTTTCTGTTACTATGATCCTAGTCATTCATCATCTCTAGGTTTAATCTTCCTCCAAAATTACTGAATCTAAGCATGAGACACAAAAAGGAAAGAGGAACAGACCAAGACAGGCAGAATTAAACACTCCTGCCCCCATTCAGCATTATAGGTGTCACCTGAAGTTCTGATTGCTAACACGCTTGGCTTCATGGATAAAACTGCTCCAACACTATCACTAGCTACAGTCACACAGAATAAATACAAGAACACAGAGAGACACAAACTGCATTTGCCACAGTTTAACAAGAAATTCCCAAGGCAGCTTTAAGCCAGATAGGCCTTGTAAAGCTGGCAACACAGCTGCTGCAGCACAGCCCTTGGCTCAGCCTTGTCATCCAAGCATGGACATGCAGTAACACATTATGGTTTTACTCTGGAAGATGATTAAGTCCAAATATGTGAATCTGAGGGACTTTGGATGAAGCTTCACAAAAATAATACAGGTACAAACATCTACCTACATATACCACTTCTGCTTGTATTCTTTATTCATATTTCTTTATTGAACTCTTATGGACTAAGAACAAAAACGAGTTCTGAGATTGTTACAAGAGAAGATGAAGATTAATCTGAATTTCCAAAATATTCCTAGTCAGAATACAGGTCTGTCTAAACCTTGAAGCTGTTTCCAGTGGATGCCACAAACAGGTTGAAGAGCACAAAAGAATAACATGTAGTAAAGACTTCCTAAAAATATTGATTTAGTTTTCAGCACTTTATGACTGCATTTAGTTGTACCCACACAGACTTGAATTCCATTTTCCCTCCATCTCTTTACATCCATATGATCTTTTAGCATTCACAAATTCTACTGCGAGGATTTTCTCAGCCTTCTCACACATTTTATGGCCAGTCTCCTCCACTGTCACACACTGTATATTTGATGCACCTGGTTCCAAAATTGGAAGAGACAGTGAACAGTAACTCTTTGATTTCTTTATGCCACCCATAAGTCTTGGACAAACACTCCCTCAGCCATTTGTTTTCCATGCTGAAGATTCATGTTCTGAATATATTACCTTTATCTTTAAATACTTCACTCCCCAGTTTTTTTTTGGGACAGTATCTTTTTTCCACAACAAAGAAGAAATCAGTTTCCTTGAACAGGCAGTATAAATGTCAAGCCTTGAACTCCATGGCAAACGGCTGTGTCCGTTCTTCTGCATAGAGAAAATAAACAGCCTGGTTTCTAAAAGAGATATTCAAAGTTACCCCAGTTGACTGGGAGCTGATAATAGATAGGGAACACACTTGAGACTTTTTTCCACATACTGAGTTTATTCTTGGCTACCCACCCAGTTTATCTTTACATTAGAGCCTGGACTTTAAGGCTTGCATTATGTATGAGATTCCAGATAAACTTACAGCATTAATTATTCCACAGAAAAGAAAACCCAGCATTAAGAATTCAATGCATTGTTTACATAATAATAATTATTATTACAAATCCCTTTCTTCCAGTAAGTTTGGGCATGACAACTGCATCACTTTGCCACTTTGAATCCTCACTCTCAACTTACAGCTTCACAGGTGTGCTCCTATTAATTGCAACAATTACAAAAACTCGTTTTATCACATGAACTTTTGACTGGGATCCATTACAGAGTCCTTCTGCCTCTCCCACTGCATCTAGAATATCACGGTTTCAAAGTTCAGGGTGCTTTGTAAAAGCAATTTATTTGCTGAGGGCAAGCATAGGGTATTAAGCTTCTCACTTTACCATGAGACATCTTCCAGAACACTGTTAGTCTGAGAGGGTTAACAGAAATTAACACAGAGGGCTTTTGGTGTCATCAGCAGCAAACACATTCACATACACCTAAGCACTAAGGTGTTGAACAAGGAGTTGATTATGGCACTACATTAATGATTGTGCTGTAAGATCATGCTTTTGTGCTAAGCAATGCATGAAGCAACCCTGCCATTCCTCTAGACAGCTTATAATTTAAGTATTAGAGAGGATGTAAAATTGCATAAGGGGATGGAGTGCACATTAGTGAAAGTCCGTAAAACGACCAGAGACAAAACAGTCACAGCCTGTTTCAGCAGCCACATAAATAACAGTTAAAAGCCCATCTTGCATAAACATCCAGGGCATGAAATATCCAGAGCGGATAGAAGAATCCCTTCTTAGTATTAAACTCAGGAAGAAGGGAATGGAAGAGAGACCCCATGACCTGCCATGAAAGAAGTCCTGGCAATCTGGCTGACTGGATCTGTCAGGACAAATATTTAGCAGCAGAAAATGCTTAAAAAGAAAAACAAGATAATCATCATATTTGGTAAACCAAATGGAATCAGAAGCAAAAGGCACACCAAAGAGCAGAGAGACAAGTGGAGCTACGAGCTCATATAAGCAGTGACCAGAAGAAAAAGCTACAAAATTTAAAAAACAAAAAAGCTAAGCTAGGAAAATGAGCTAAATAAGGGTTTTAAAAAAAAAAAAAAAAAAAAAAAAGCACAGGGAAAAAAAAAAAAAAGAAAAAGAAAAAAAAAAAAAAAAAGGCAATGCCACATAAGGATAAATTCCAGGAATCACCATGATCTTGCAAATACCCCAACTTTGTTCTGGCAGAGAGAAAAGGTCAGCTAAGTTTCAAGGTGCAGAGATGCAACCCTCTGAATACAGTGCACCCTGATAGGCTGTCTGCTCCTTCACTGCAGTGCTCCACCTGATCAGCCTGCAGTCATGGCCACCATTCATCAAGACAGAACACAGACTGCTTATACAAGCAGCCTCATCTGGGCTACACTCCCTTATTAATAGGGATGAAGTCACTGGTAAAGCCCTCAGTTGAGCAACATCTCAACATGCTTCACAGGCTACTGAAATAATTTATTGTTACAGAATGGAAGACACAAAGACCTCAGAAGCACACCTATCCCACAGCTCCACTGGAAGGAGCTAACTCAGTACATTCATACCTACACAACATGTTCATCTGCAGCTAACCTGCTTTCCCAATGATAAGCACGCTCATAAAAAACACCATGATAAAAAAAATCCACATGAAAAACCTGTCCATCACCTTTGCCACTTTTTTCCACTCGATTCCTTTGGCCCGGTTTGCTTTATGGTCTCGAATACAATTAGCAATATACTCAATATTTTTAATCAGCATTTTGTAACAGGAACAGCAGTTAACATTCTCCCTAACGTTTTCACCATGAACTCCAAAGCTTTTATTCAAATTTCCATTCAGATTTTCCTTAAGACCACCGTCATCATTTCTATTGGAAAGGTGACTCTTTCTGTCTCCCCCCCGACACACATCACCACCCTCTAACCCACGTTCTTGTTCCTTCTCTCTTCGTGGACTTGTACAATTTTCACCCACATCATAAACAAAGAAAATTTTTGACATATAGTCCAAGATTACCACTCTGGCCCACTGTGGAACAGGCTTTGCTTCTGAGCCACAGTGATGGACGTTCATTATAATGATTGTCAGAGCAGTGGAGGCTGTGATCATGGTCATAGTTGCTATGTAATACTTGCCTGGAACACAAAATAAAACTATATTAAAGTTGCTATCCATACTTAAAGATTCAGTGCATAAACAGCAGTGTGACAAAGGGGCTGGAAAGGAGAGTGAGGGACAGTGTGAGAAAGCAGACCAAGGGTATGTCCTGTCTGCTTAGAGTGATAGACAGGTAAGGGAGGTACTCAAATACAGCAAGTCATAATGTGAGTGGGAATTAATTCAGATTATAAAGTTAGCACAAATAAAAATACATACAAAGTAAATGTAAAGAGCTTCAGTTTAACTGTACAAATACCATGCATGATTCAAGCATTTTGCTACTTTTTCTGTTGTATTTTTTAAACAAATGCAGCAACATCTATCTTCCCAAAAGCCATAAATGACACACAGTCTGACATACAGCCCTGATTTCAACATGCCATGTTTAAGGACAAAGCATATAAAGCTCACCTATCAAAGGTACGTTTTCAGAGGGAGGCATAATCTCCGCAACCATCAGCTGGAACACAGTCAGAGCAAGGAGAACTGTAACGCCTAGAGACACTTTCTCTCCAGAGTCTGCGGGGAGATAGAATCCCAGTGGAGCGAGGAAAGAGATCAAAATGCAAGGAAGCAGAAGATTAAATATGTAGAAAGATGACTTCCTTTTCAAAATCAGCGTGAATGTTACGTCTGGATAAGGCTCAGAGCAACAGCCGTAAGTGATTACATTCTTAACCGCTGGCATGCCATGAATCTCCCATTCCACGTCTTCTACAAAGTCAGAAAGGTCACCACTATCAAGAGTATTGATGATGTCTACCTGATTACCATTATAGGTCCAGGAACCAAATGTAAGGTTGCACTGCTGGCTGTCAAAAGGAAAATAAGATACATCCACTACACATGAGCTTTTCGTGATAGCAGGTGCATCCCAAGTGATTTTTCCATCATATCTCAACACAACATTAGTATTCACAGGCTCTGAAAAGTCATCATCAGCCCTAAAAGACAGAAAAGCAACAGTCAAGGTTGATACGTGGCAAATTAGTGCATGGGTTGGGGAGACCTGGAGGGAGGATCCTGGCTTCACAGCATTAAATGCATGCTTCTGAAAACATGTTATTTATTCATATTGATTTTTACTAGAGACTTACTATATTACCTGCTATATTGTTTACAAGTACCAGTTCCCATTAGTGCCAAACATCAGTGCAACTAAATTATACTGTATTGACCATTGCTTCTTCATACTTGACTTCAAACTTGACACAGTGAAACACCACATTCATTCAAAAATTATCATAATCTACTGTTCATTACTGGCAAGGGACATCATAGAAGATATGGAGCCTTTGCATACCACTTTTCTGTAGGCACCATCTTCCAGAGCTCTTCAGCAGCATCTGCAGAAAGCATTTAAGACTGACAGTGTTCAAAACTCAGTTCAACCAAGAAATTTACAACAGCTCTGCTGTGTAGCTGGATCAATTGTCAGACTATCTTATCTATGGCTTTAGGGATAATAAATATTAGGACAACAAACATATTCCCTGCTAAGGTAAAATGAAGTTCAGGCTCCATGAGTCATTTCTCCTTATACCCCCTTCCTTACAGCCACTCACTCACTTGTTGTAGAGTACAATATCTGGCCTCCAGACCAAATTGCTTGGAATTCTGATAGAATCCAATCCATCGTATTTCTCCTTATCCCATTTGAGGTATGCATCATACCAGCTTTGTCGAATCCATAAGTAAGCTGTCAAAATTTGGTTCCTTTCATCCTGTGCAGAAAATACAAAAATATTTCTTGCTAAAGGTGAAAAAAGCACATTCTAGATGCAGACAGCATTTGTTGTACAGCTTTGAAATAGTGCCCAAAGCAGGTCACAGCACTTCCTACACAGGTACACACATACAGTCTATGGGGAGCTTCTCTACTCAATCCTTCTCTTGTTCAAAACTTCCTCTCAAAAGGAGGATTCATCCCCCTGCACCCTCCCTGGTTTTAAATACAGTTACCTAAGGTTCTTATATCTCTAAAAAGTTCCTTTTTCCAGGGTCAGAATAACAACAGATCTAGCTTAACACTCTCTGAAAGCTTGAGGTCTTGAAGTTGTAATTCACAAGTCAGGAGTGATTTTCCTTTTCCCTTCCAGACAAATATTCTTTTGCCTTAGAAGGTATCTGAACCAAGCTTATAAGAAGTTACTGGAAGCTAAAATAGGCGGGTTTAAGGAGAAATTAATTGCTTCTTAGAAAAAACATTCCCTCTTTCTATTTAGTACCAAAGTTGCCCATAAGCTGCAATACAAACACTTAACTGATAATACAAAAAAAAAGCCTTAACAATTCAGCAGCTGTAAGTTTGTAGACACATAATGGAAGTTGTACAATTGCAATCAGATAAGACTCTATTAAGAACTGCAGAACATGACCCTTGTGAGGAATCATTACTGAAGCTGTCACAGCAATATGCAAGCCGCTTTCCTACTTCAAACGAGTTAGCGGTTGGTACACTCCTGCACATTTGTAGAAAAATAGAATTGTATTTTTACTCACCATGTCTTTAATTTGGGACAATGTTATCTGAAGGGTAACATTCAGCACTTTATCTGTGTCTTCCACTGGTCTTAGAGCATTTGAGTAGTCTTCAAACAGTTCATTGAACAGCATCTGAGCATATTTCCCTTTGGCTGATTCTACAGCTAGATAATAGATTTCTTCAGTATATCAGATTAAGCACTGAGCAATATCAGAAGCCATCCCCTTCCAATAGCTTCAGATAGCATTTGCTATATTTATCATTCACATACTGTAGACTATAATTTAGTGCAGAAACAGAGCAAACTTGATAAAGCTATTCAAATAAAGACAGCATTCACCTGTAGTAAATGAACAGCTAGCCCCAGCTTTCCACACCTACTTAGAAAAAAAACAAAAAAATCTCCGTATCCAGAGATCCTTGCCATTTTTGAAAGTAAATATCATTACCTTTATCTCACTCCTCTCTTTCATAGTCATGGAGATTACTAACTTACACACATATACCAAGCTAAAATTACAAGCAAAGCCCGAAGTCAAACCTGCTCCCAAGCTAATAACTTGTGACATCTCCCTAAACACAGCCCTGATGGATTCATGATTCTTTTAGAATTTACTTTCCCCCCACACAACCCTTTTTTTCTTTTTTAAAGAAGAACTTGGAAATGTTCCAAGCTGCTTTTCTTCACAGTTTAACAATTACACAAAACACAAACACATCCTTGGACCAACACATTTCCCAGAACATATATTTAGAGCTGTTTCTTACTATTCGCTTACCACGGATAATGCACTAAAACTTCATGTCTTAAACACTGAACAGTACTGTACTACTTTACGCATCACAGTTTCACAAGACAGGGCCTCTATCTTTAGATTCATGCATTTTTTGGAAGCAAAGGACAAGGACAGTGACATTCACAAGGCTTGTACCAATGCCAGCTGGCAGAAGGTAGGAAGCAAGCGTTCTGGAACGCACCGCTCTTTGGTGACTCACAGCCACTTCCTGGGCTAACCAGAGTTCAAAGGAAAACTACTTGATTAAAAAGAAATCTTAACAAAAGCTTCATAAGGAGCATTTAGATCTGATTATACACAATCCTTCATTTTGTCGATACATCAGTGAGACCAAAAATAAACACCAAAAAACCACACAGATGAAGGGGGCTTCTAGAGCTCAGCCAAGTACAACACATTAGAATTCCATCTCCTAGATGAGTAGAATAAACCTCAATGCAATATTTAGCTACCAAGAAGTGTTCTCTCACCTTGAAGCATCATGGCTGTGAACAGCAACCAGAGAGAGACATAAAAGGATGACAGGTTATTTCTCTTCATTTCTGGACCTTAAATAAAACTGTTCACCCAGAAGCATGACAATTTTTATCACCATCCAAAACGGTATCAAAAGATGAGTTACTGTGGCACTGAAGTACAGCTAGAAGCAACTCAGTCCTCTTGCAGCTGTCAGTGTCCTGGAGCGATGGCCTCTGATCCTGCAATGCCTGGGGCTCTGCAGAACCCTCCCTCTCTCCGTAACCTGAGAGCTGCCTCCTTGAAGCTAACACTGTGCAAGACAACAAACGGATGGGATATCAGTAGGAAAAACTGTATTCCATTGCTTTACTCCCTACAAACATAAGATGATGTTTCTGCACAGATCAGACACTTTTCATTTCTCCAGTGAGTCAAGATTTACTGGCCTTATACTGGTACAACTTGAGGCCATTCCCTCTAGTCCTGTTACACATTAGTTACATAGGAGAAGAGGCTGATCCCCACCTTGCCAGAGTCTCAGGCAGCTGTAGAGGGCAATAATGTCTGCCCTGAGCCTTCTCTGCTCCAGACCAAACAATCCCACTTCCCTCAGCCACTCCCCATAAGGCTTGTGCTCCAGACCTCTCATCGGCTTCATTGCCTTTCTCTGAACGTGCTCCAGGGC
Source organism: Coturnix japonica (assembly GCF_054131305.1). Lineage (NCBI taxonomy): Eukaryota > Metazoa > Chordata > Aves > Galliformes > Phasianidae > Coturnix > Coturnix japonica. The sequence goes on from NC_140666.1 coordinate 70,713,066, forward strand.
TTCAATGTCTTTCTCATAGTGAGGAGCCCAAAACTGAACACAGTATTCAAGTTGCAGCCTCACCAGAGCTGAGTACAGGGGGACAATTACCTCCTGTTGGCTACGCTATTTCTGATACAAGCCAAGGATGCTGCAGGCCACCTGGGCACACTGCTGGCCCACATTCAGCTGAGCATCAACCAACACCCCCAGATCCTTTTCCTCCACACAGCTTTCCATCCACTCTACCACAGGCCTGTAGCACTGCATGGGGATAATAATATCCTCCTCAGTATTTAGTTTGTGTTTACACCTGGACATCCAACACATAACACAGCAAAAACCACAACCTACCTAAGTGTATACTGACAAAACAGCTTTCACCTACCGAAGTGATGCCATGGGGAAGAGATGTAACTACACCAAGAACAATTGATAACAGGAGCAACAATTGCTGGGAGGTCATTCTGCACTGCTAGAACCAAGAATCATATTTCTTTGCCACAGGTTGGAGATGATCTTATGTACAGTTACACTAGGAATACAGACCCATTGAGATGTGCAGACTGATGCTGTAATTAGCATATAACCCATGTATCAACAAACCATGCTACTTTATAACATGATAAGGTCTGCTCTAAAAATAATACCACCTGAGGTGGATGGTGGTGATATGGCAGCAGAGGTTCAACCTTCCCACCAACATTCTGTTACTTTTAGTTGCTGTGTGGCAAATGGCAGCAGAGGCACTCTGACGAAATGGCAACTGACACAGAAGTGAATATGAAGCAAAGGGTGTCGCTGAATTCCTCCATGCAAAGAAAATAATAGTACCCTTTGACACCCTTCCATGCTTGTTGAACATTTACAGAGACCAGACAACGGTGCACTACAGCAGTGATATGAACAACATGAAAGGCAAGCCATGTTCCAGACAACCTCGCAGGTTTTTATGAGCATGGCACATGACTCTTGTTCATCACTTGCAAAAATGCATGGCTGCTGGTGGTGACTGGGTTGAAAAATAGTGTTTTATAGTTCAGAAAGTGCTCCAAATAGTGTTATTGTGCTCTTTGTATCTACTGTATTTTCCATGAAATAAATAAGAGGCATTACTTTCATGGCCCCTCCTCTGAGCCCACACTAACAGCTCCATGTCTTTCTTGTGGATGTCCCCAGGCCTGGATACAATACTCCAGCTGAGGCCTCAGTGAGGGCATAGCAGAGGGGGACAGTCACCTCCTTTGCCCTGCCAGCCCCCTCCTCTTCTGACGCAACCCAGCATCCAGTCAGCCTTCTAGGATGTGAGTGCACACTACTGAAACAAGAAACACTTGTGATGCTTGAGCTACTGAATTAACTACACAGTACTAACAAAAAGCATAAAATGCATCCAAAAACCTTTTCAATATTAAAGACTCAAGAACTTCAACATTCTTAGTATGCCAGACCATTTGTCTCCACTAGTTTTTTTCCCCAATAAATCTGAATTGTGATTTTAAACCAAACATCCCTAATGCATGAAGGATGGGTATTAAGATCTTGTTACTTAATGATCTGAGAGATTCATCTAAACACACTTACTTGGAATATAGTTTTAAACTGTGGCTTAATCCATAATAATACTACTCCCAGATAAAACATTCCGTTTAACAATTGAACAGAGTTTAAATGTATTGTCAAACAGTTCTGTTTATACAGCAACATGTTCTTCTATGAAGCCAGAAATTAATATAAGTACAAAGCAGATCACTGAGATAATTTCCAAGTCACAGGTGTTTGCAAGTTACATTCAAGTCATTAACTTCTCCTAAAACTAAACTTTACTACTCACTGGAAACGAGTCATCTTGCTAGAGTGCATCTACCAGCAGATGGCCCTGTTAGCCAGCCCACCAGTTTACCCAGATATTCAAGATGATTTTTGTTTGTCTTGTTTATAATACCATCACTTTTTAATACACTTGGATTAGTTTTGCTGATTATTTACCTTTCCTATAGTACAAGATGAGCAAAGACAAGATACTCTTTCAAAAAAGGTAAGCAGAAAGAACTGTTTAATGGCTAACTGTAGCTTTGGGTCTGCCCAAATTACATCCATGAGGTTGATCACAGCAAGGTCTTGAGGAAGCAAATATAAATCACTGTCAACAACTGTCACAATATGAAACCATATTTAGAGCACTGACAGCTCCTGGTGATGCATAGAGAAGTTAAGGCACAATATCCAGCCCCATTTTGTTATGGTTCCATTCAAACATTTGACTTTGCCCTGTTCTGTTTATAGCCAGTACACATTCTGACATTATGCGTGCATTCATGTTCAATGGGGCAATGTTGTGCCATTCATTCCACAGTGCACTGAGCCTGTATGATACTCTCATGACAAGCAACTTTGCTGTTCTAGGCAAACACATGAGCTGCAGAGTAGAAACATGCAAAATATGAATGCAGCGTAACAGCATGCAAGGTAAGTTTAACTTGGCTTACACTTAATGGAAAGACTGAAGGTAAGGAGGAGCATTTCTCACATTAAATATCTAGAATCTGGAAGTTTTTATCTTGGACAAACTACAAACAAAGCAGGAAAGTTTAAAAACACTTTTTAATTGAAACAACAAATTGTAAAATCTTTTCTGCCTATAATAATAAATTATCCCTGAGGCTTAGGTTTTGACATGTATGTCTTTAGGGTTTTTGTCCTTCTCTTTTTTAAAACATATTCTCATCCTTTCTTGCATGATAAGCAAGAAGAGTTTTTAAGCCTCCAACTGGAAAAGCTACAGATACTGTATTATCACAGGCCTCAAGGCCGTCTGTACCATTTATATCCCATTCCTTCATCAGAGAACAATAAAGAAGAACAGATTGGTTTCTAAGCACAGTTTGTAAGAAGTGTCTCACAGTCTGCTTCTACTTGCCTTCCTGCCAATTTTTCTACCCAGAAGCTGTTGTGTACACATTCTCCTCAGCACTTGCTACAGAATATTATCTTGTGATAGGGTCAAGCAGCACACTATCTCTTCAGAGTCAAACTTCTCTTCTATTAAGACTGGGTATTCTAAGAAGAAACAACAGCTTGTCTTGCCAGCAGAATATCCTGGCTGTGCCTGCCCAAGAGAAGCAGAATACAGCACTCCACTTAAATGCAGCATGTTTCTCTCAGCCCCATTTTCTCACCCACCTACTGCCTCTTCCTTCCTTCTCTCCAAAAACCCCTTAACACCTGAAACCAGCACACTCATTCATATTTTCTTCTTCTGTCATGCGCACAAAAGACAGGAAATACATTAGGAAGTGTTCAGCATGTTGGGTTATGAGATAATGTGGAATATTAGCCATATTTTCCAGAAACAGTCAATCCATTTAAATGTTAGTCATGACCTCTGAAAATAAATTTTACTCAGGTCCACTTAAATGTTCAAATGCAGCATTTGAAGAGGAGGAACCTTTTGTCCTGAGAAGCCTTGTATTGTTTAATATGATCTAAGATGCAGCATGTTCATCCTTTTCCACTAGGACATGCTGCCTAGTATTTTATCTGTCCTTGAGAAACACCCAGTATCTGGCAGGGTTAAGAACAAAGCTATTTTATAGCTTGAGCTGTCAAAAAGCTATTTTATATACAGCTCTTCATCGCTGGGATCATTTCCAGCTTTGCATCATGTCTTTGAGTGACTGATCACAGGATCTACACTTTGCAGAAGGACAACCCCTGGGCCTAAACACTGTTCCAAATCACACATTTGCTCTGACAAGCAGCCTTGTGCTCTAAACCAAACTGGATTACTACTGATTTTTTTACCATAATACAAGGATACATACAGAAAGACTCATCATTTTCCACTGCCTGGTCACACTTGAGCCATGGAAGACGCACTACCTCAGCTTTCCAAAACAGCAGGGAGTTCCCAGTGACTGGTACAGGCTGAAGACAAATCTAGGTTCCCCAGAAGAAGACTCCTTCAGTTTGAATGGCCAGCACAAAAACAACAAACTGATATCACAAGAAATAGGACTAAAGCATGAGAAACATTAGTTCTGAGATCATATCTGAGGTTTCATTTCTACAATTCAAAGAGGGCAGAGATGCCAGAAACCACATTTTTAAAGAGGTATCAGAACACATCATATACACAAGGGAATCTGCATAGAGAATCAAGCATCCTCTGAAAATATCTGCTTTCCTGAAATACTCACATCTAATCTGCTTCACAAAATAAGTTACATCCAAACATTTGGGTCCTTATCCAAGTTCCCCACAAAGACTAATATTCTGTACTAGTATAGAGCAGCCGGCTGGAAAGGCAGGATGCCAAGAGATAAAGACAAGGAACAATTCCAGACCATAATGTATCAATCTGAAGCAACTGTTTTCAAAAGGACTCACAGAACTCCAATTGCAAGATGCCTGCCACAGCAGTATTCATACTGCTACTTAGCTAGTGTCATACACAATTTTGCTTTCATTATAATACATATCTCCTAAAGAGAGACACTAAGTAGACATTTATGTGACAAACTGTCATTACCAGATTGTTTCTGCTCCATCTAATCATACAAAACAGTCCACCCAGGGAATTTCTCCACGTTCTCAGAATTTAGAGCAACAAAACTGCTTCACTCAGAGTATGAAATATTCCCCTCAATAAACCACTCCAAGAGTGATTTTCTAAGCCCATAAAACTAATTTCCAAGCCCACACTTGCTGCAAAGCTGCCCACTTAAAAATAAAAGTCAGAGCAACTTCTTTGATCAACCCAAAGTAAAAACATTATTTATGCCTGACAAACCTCATCACAGCATAAGCCAGCTAGTAACTACTCAACTCTGAGGGAAAATAGCTTTTTGCAAGTTTTATCTGTTAAAGAATCTTATAGAATCATAGAATCACCCAGGTTGGAAAGGACCTTGAAGATCATCAAGTCCAACCGCAGCCTAACCATAGTACCCTAACAACCCTACACTAAATCATATCCCCAAGTACCACATCCAAACGGCTCTTAAACACATCCAGGGATGGTGATTCAACCACCTCCCTGGGGAGCCTATTCCAGTACCTAACTACCCTTTCTGTAAAGAAGTGCTTCCTAATATCCAACCTAAACTTGCCCTGGCGCAACTTGAGGCCATTTCCCCTCATCCTGTCACTTGTCACCAGTGATAAGAGACTTGCCCCACTCTCACTGTAAACACTTTTCAGGTGCTGAAATAATGTCTGCCTTGAGGGAAATGTAGTAAACGCAGAGTTTTACTCAAAGCCTGTAACTGTGTTCATTCTGGCACAACACAGTCATTTAGATCTTGGGGACAAAGCATCACAAGAAGCTGAAGACAGCGCCTCTTGTCTTAAGCTCTGATGAACACAGTGGCTCCAGGACAGATTTGAGAGGCTATATTCATATCTTTGAGTTTTGTCTACAAAGTTCTAAGTGATAGTCTAAAGCCAAGGCGGTGTTTCACACAAGACTAAACACACTGAAATGAATGCTCACTGCTTCTTTATTTGACTGCGCTGAAAAACATTATCTTACCCATGAATCAGAGAATCTGCTCTCTAGAAGAGTTAACCAACAACACTAATCTGAGTCTTAGTGGCTTAACAGCTAATTCCGTAGCTCTGCAAAAAAAGGAGATATGAGGTTATAAAAACAGTTAAGATAAAACAAAGATGCGGACTAACATCAAAATGTTATAACCATGCATTATATACCTGGCTGGTTTGTGTGCTTTGGAAGACTTTTATTGCATGCCTGCCAACAAGGGCTGTGAGGTATCTTTGCCGATTGCTCAGCTGCCTTGTAGCTTGATGACGGGGTGTTCTACTCTGTGGCAGAATGTAAAACAGAATCAAGATGTTAGAGAAAAAGCAAGAGGGATTGATACAGCTAGTTGAGCTGCGGTGGACAGACAATCCTACAGTGATCCTGCAGCTACAGCTTTTGGAAAATCTATGTGAAACTGCAAAAGCCAGTTCCTCAAACCTGAATGAAAGAAATAGCATAAAAACAGTTATAAGTAGGAACAATCTTAGCAACAGAATCATTACTGGCTGTTCTCCTGGACACTAGCAAAAGCAGCCTGCTACTAATGCAACTTCAGAGAGCTGCTCTCATCCAAAGGTATTACTGATGGAGACACGTTCAGGTCTGCATTCCAAGAACTGATTTCCTCCTGATGGGAAGCTACACACAGAGAAAAAAAGCATGGATTCTGTGGTGCGTGTTCTCTAATTCTCTCTCTTCTGACAGATTTGTGTCACAGTATTACAACACAAACCAGAGCCCTCTTTATCCATCTTGATCAAAAACCCAATGCTTTTCCTTTAGTACCACTTCCTGCATCCAAGATCACAGCCTTTGCAATTACAAACCTCTGAGGAGGTGATACATAAGAATATGAAATGAAATATCTTCTACAGAAAGCCACAGCAGGGGAAACAAAGCAGAGTGCTGGCATGACATGACCCACATGCTCATGCTGACGTTATTGCTACTGCACAATGTCTGGTGTCCTTTTTGCTATGAAGAAAAATAATCAAGTCTTAACAGTGCAGAAGTAAACATTTCAACCACTGTAGATACAGACGTTATGGTCATAAATATAACTTCCTTCTGCACTATAAAAGGAAGTCACAGTGACACAAAAGATTTCTAGGTTACCTGAAATAGCCTAGAAGTGCCTTTGGCATACAACTTAATGGAAATTCTTTTCCTTCTATGTTATTCTCGAGGTCTTCTTTTGTCGGTCACTTACCATTTAGGTGCCAATTGCAGACAATAACTATATGGGTCTATAGAAGCAATTGATTGCACATCCATCTCAAAACCCTCTTCAGCAGTTTCTATAGCAGGAATAACTCTCTACTCAATGAACACGAATGTACTATGAAGTATAATTCAACAATGCAAAACGTAACCACCCAGTGACATCCACCCCAGGGAAGAGGTTGAATCGCCATCCCTGGATGTGTTTAAGAGTCATTTGGATGTGGTGCTCAGGGATATGATTTAGCAGAGGGTTGTTAGATTTAGGGTACTGTGGTTAGGCTGCGGTTGGACTTGATGATCTTCAAGGTCTTCTCCAACCTGGGTAATTCTATGATTAGATTAAAAAGAGTCTAAACACAGCAATTAAAACTTGTAGAAACTGTAAGAATTCAGGTTTCTACACGAGTACTGACTCATCAGTATCTGAACAGTAACTCATAATGTAACACAGTAAATTCCAAGAGCAGACAGTAATCAGTAGTACGAAAGTAATACAGCTCTTTTTGGAGCCTGTATGCTTAGCCTTCAACCTTACCATGAGAAAAAGAGTGAAATCATTAACTAACACATGAAAGAATCGTGACTTGAAGTCATTCTCCATTTTGCTTCTTAAAATATCTCGTATCCTTCCTCAGCTTCTATTCAGGATTATTTGGAACTCCTAAAGTATTCAGGAGAAACCACATTTTGTCATAAAAGTGGTCCTCTACAACAACTGTTCCTTAAACAGGTTTCTGCTCATTTCAGTGCTAAGATCAGAGAACTGAGTGAAGTTGAGTCTCCATCACCTCTCCAGCTACTTCCTAGATTTCACTTCCATTGTAGGGGTACTAAATGAAAAAATATCTGTGGTGACAGCTACAGAAGGTAGACAGAAATAAGAACAAAGGTAGTTTTTACTCTTCGGCCTCACGTATCACAAAGACAGATATTGCATATAAAACAGAACTACTTGAAAAGCTACCTGGTCTCCCCATCCGGCAAGGGCAACTTACTGCTGACATCTTTCAGGCAGTATTACCAACACTTCTTCAACCAGCCTCTCCTGCCACTCTGATGGAGATGCCAGGAAGCCTACAATACCAGTTAAGTTTCCTATTGAAGCCTCATGATCAACATGAAGATGAATGCCAAACTAAGTTTTTCTATTGCCAATACGTCGGTTTGGCTGAAGACAATCCTTTGGCAAGCCTTCCCTTCTTCCAGGGAAAAGGAGATGGTTTCCTAATCACCCTTTTCAATTACAGTTATTGTCAGCTCACAGCAGCCTTTGTATTCTGCAATTAGACTGCTCAGGTATATAGATATAAATATAAGGTTTAATTCTGGGATTTTTGTTTGGTTAGAAAGATCTTGAAGGTCTTTTCCACCCTCAGCGATTCTGTGATTTGCATCCTTCTGTGTCATCATCTCCCATACAATTTCAGCAAACACATCAACCATCAGGGCTGCCATTCATACTAAACACCCTTGTCAACTCTAGCAGGAAAAACGCTGACATAACCAGACCCCCATTGCCCAACATAGACCTTTCACAGCATGAGAGCGAAGTACTTTGGAGCTGACACATCCGGGTACAGCACAAGGAGCTGGGTAAAACATGGGTAAAGCCAAGGAGCAGACATCACATACTGCAAAGGCAGCAAAAAACATATTAAAGCCTGCTCAGAGCAGAGGTCTGCTCCAAGTCTCAGTGGGTACCTCCAGATAAGTCCTGCCAAATGCCACACTTGTATCACCTCAGCTTTACTTGGATTCTATGCAGAAACTACTATGCAAATAAACATTTCAGTGAACAAAGCCAGGCAGAAAAAAGCAAATAGCTTTTAACTGAAATGCAGTTAAAACAAAGATTTCAGATATGATAGCAACCACTGAAGATGCCTCCCTGCAGTAAATCCCACACTGAACACAATGCTATTCATGGTAAAGAGTAGCAGAGCAATAGTATTCTGCAGAGTGATTAGAAGACCTGGGAAATCATGCTTAATTATTTCCTATGGAAATCACACCAGCATTAAATTTCAGCCTGTTCCCTTACTTCTGTGACCCACACTGTTGCTAGAAGAAGGACATAGCACAGCAAACATTTCAGAACTCTTGATTTATCAACACCTTTGTTCCAGGTTTGGAGCAGTGATAGCAGGAAGGAACATCAGTAGGATTGCTCACTGTAGTCCTCAGGCAAGGCACCATCAGACCCACCATCTCTCTTTCTCATCCTGCCACATGGTGAAAAATACATTCCATCATCTGTCCCTTAAGCGCTGCAGCCACAAAATTGGAAGCACTCAAGCCATTGCACTTCATGATTACAGTTGAAGACTCCTCAGTGTAAGCAAGTATCTTCAAGTTCACACAAATGAAAGAGCAGACTGAATAATGGACAAGTAATTTAACCTAAGGAAATCATTACCCATTGAGTGAACTCTGTTCTATTTTAGTTGTTTAAAATTCTTATCGGGTTAATTATGCTCAGAGGGAATTGGGATTAACAGACAATGAGAAATACTTTTGGAGCCAGTATTTGCTGAATAAAGAAGATATTGGTTTGAATAGATCTTATGAGTACAAACATGGGCTGGCTTTAAAAACTCAGCCTTTGGTGTCTGCTCTTAGGCTAATAACGTAGCTTGTCTCCCTTTTGACCTCAGCAACAACTTTTACCATAGCTTGACATCTAACACCAGTGTATGTTATAGTTTAACTACAATATCTTACAATGTCTACTGTAAAGTCTTGAAGTGTTGGGGTTTTTTTTCCCCTCAAAACTTTAGAATCATTTATTGCTCAAAAAAAGCCAAAGCCCACAACTTCTTCAAATAAATAATAATAATGTTACCAGTAAGCACAGACTATTTTTTTTAAAGGAAGCATTTATTAACTGAAGTTATACACAATAAAAGAATCTGTGGGCACAGCAGTTTGACAGTCCCCCACCCAACAGTACAGACAGTAAAAACAAATGCAAGTGAACTTGATAGGCCATATCCACAGTGAGGTAGAACATTCATTACAGATGGTAACATTAAATTACTGCCAAGGACTATAAGCTATGTTGTTAGAACTCCTACAGAAAGGAACCACTCGCTTCTTTAGCCCACTGTCTCCATGGCTATGACTTCCCTGGGAACACACATGGCCACCTTGCCAGGCGAGTGACATCTTCCCTTGGATATCCCCAGCGTGCAGCAGTGATGATAGTCCCCAGCCAGAAGGAGTGCACACCGTACTGCTCCAGGGGCAGCCCCAGCAGCCTAAGGGCCCATCTGAGAACAGTCAGAAACTTCCTCTTTGTTACAGGTACGTTGTCTCTGTGCACAAAGAGCGGCCCTTCCAGCCCTGACCGCACAGCCACATAGCTCCGGAGGGCCAGGACAGGGCACACCCATGGCTCTCCAGACAGAGCAAGGCTGATGATGGGTCTCTCCTGGTCGACAGGATAGCTATGCAGGTGAAACACCACCCTGCTTTCCATCACCTGCATGTCCCTCAGGTACAGCAGTTCAGGCTGCAGTACATTATGGTGCTTTGCTACCATCTCTCCTATTCGAAGTGCCCCAAAAAAAGCCACCGTGAACAACGCACGGAACAGTAAGCATTCATAATGGGATACACACACAGATTCCAGAGCTCCTAAGAGTGATCGTAGCATCTCAATTGTTATAGGAGCATATCTTTCCCTCAGGATGCCCGCTTGACGTCTCAACCCCATTACCATACAGCGGGTTATAGCATCCTCCAGAGGGTCAGCGTTACCAGACAGCCTTGATAAGTAAGATAATGCTGCCACATACATCAACGTTTTTGAGGATGAGTAAAGAGACTCCACAGCTAAAAATCCTCTAACTTGATCCTCTGGGATGGGCCAAGCTGCAGGCATTCCCATCTTCTTCCTAAAGGCAAGGAATTTCTTCAGCCCCTCCAAGTAGGCTTGCCAAAGCCTAACATCCCCCGAGCACTCCAACAGCATCAACGTCTTCAGAGGCTGAGGGCCCAGCAAGTGTTTCTGACGAGAACCAGCCTGTCCTCCTGCAAGACAGGATTCACATTAGCACAAGTACACCAGTCAAACTGCAATAAAGGCAGCACCCCCCAGCGTGAGGCACACCTGAGTGAGCCCCAGCAGTTTATCTGACTACAGACACCAAGCTCACACACTGCTGCACCCTGAGCTGCTAACGAGACAAGATAGTTTTCAAGTGAGGAAGGTTACAAGCAACACCTGACCCAGCTCAGGCACTGCATCTGGCAGTGCTCCAGCAATTCGCACAGCAGTGCTAAAGAAAGTAAACTCAGCTAAAGCCAAGCCTTGCTGGCATGGCCTGCACAGCTTCTAACCAAGAAGGGCACGCAGCACCTTCCTGCCAGGAGAGAGAACGCTCCCCAGCCTGGAAATTAGGCTCGAGGCCTCCCAGAGCTCCAACCTCATGTAAAACAAAGGCAAGAGCTGCAGGATGCAGAGCACAAGGGATGCAGAGCACAAGGGATGCAGAGCACAAGGGATGCAGAGCACAAGGGATGCAGAGCACAAGGGATGCTGCCGCACCACTCACCCACCTGCTGCCACGCCGCACTCCCCGCACCGCCCGGAGCCGCTGGGCCGCCCCAAGGCCGTCTGCCCCGTTTTTTGGCTGCACGGTGATGCCACCCCCCCGGCGAGGCCCAGTTTCAACCACTCCATGCCCGGCTCCTGGGCCAGCAGCGCCAGCATCTCCCAGAAGGGTGATGCAGCCATAGACCCACTCGCAGCGCAGCCACTGCGCGACATTCAGAGCGGCGCAGCAGCACGAAGTCCGGGCTGCCCACCTGCGCGGCTCTTTTATAGCCGCGGAGCAGCCCGCGGCTCCCGCTGATTGGACACTCGGAGCAAAGCGGGGAGCGCACGGCGCTGCCATTGGCTGCTCGGCCGGAGCAGAAGGTGCGAAGAGGCCGTGAGCCGACGCCCGTATTCATAAGGGCGCTCTTTGTTGGCCTTTAATTGCGGCCCAAAGAGGCGATAAATAGCAGATAACAACTCCTGCCCTGGCTCCCGGGCACGGGCCCCGCGATTAGCTGAGAGACGGTCCTTCTCATTGGCCGGGAGTTCGGGCCAGGGTACAAAAAGGTGCAGCAGGGACATCGCCGTGGTGCTGTTCGTGCCTGCAGCGTTCGGGGCGTTGCTTTGCTGGTGATGTGGCGCGCAGAGAGCGGGGTCGAACCGGCTGCCAACAGCCCTTCGCCGTTCTGGGAGCTCCTCGCCTTGCTGGGACGAGAACCTGGCATGGAGTGGTTGCTGCGTAGTCCAAATGGCTACAATGGATCGCTGGGTTCAAGCGGACAGGAGCGTGGTGGTGGGGACGGAGTGGGTATGTGTTGCTCTGCAGGGTTTGCTCATGGGGGCTGCATGCGGTGGCCAGGGTTAGTGGGAGGTTGGCTTCTCTCTATCCTTGGGCTCTGACCTCTGTGAAGGAAACCTGTTGGGAGCTGCATGAGCTAAGAATTTATTTGTAATATGTGTTTTTGTCACTTCCAGACCCTTGTGTATGGCCTGGGGTTACAGGAGCTTGGGGTGTTGTTTTAAGTCTCTCACCAGGCTTGGGGCAATGCTTTAAGGAGAAAAGTCATGGGGTGTTCTAACACTTAACCCTTCATCCTTATGGCTCTACACATGAAAGTCATAAAAATGCAAGGGACGTTCTTGTAGAGTTGTTGTGTTGTTCAGAGAAGCTCAAGCAATAGCTGCCGGTGCTGTAAGGAAAGAAGCTTTTGTCTGCTTCTCACTGAGGCTGCCTTACTTGCCATTGCTAATGTAGTATTCTTTCTGCAGATGAACTCAGCCATGTTTCTTGGAAGCATCCCTTGGGTCCTTGGCCCCTGAAGACTCTCATGTTACTGGAGGGCTTAGGAAGTAACCACCAATGGCAGCTCTACTGCGAGGGCCTGAAGAATTTTCTTGCCTTTAGAGAATGCATGGCACTGCCTGCAGTTTGGCCAATTCCAGTGGGTCAAGTGAAAGGGTTCTTGGTCATCATGGAGTCCCAGGATCTACCTCCCACAAAAATAATAATGTACATGGAAGGACTATCCTTCATCTCCAAAATGGTAGATCATCCTGATCCTCTTCAAGACCCCGCTGTCTGGCACATGATATCAAGACTGAAACATAGGACTGCCCTTTCAAAGGATAAATACTGTCCTGTAACAATTGAAGTGTTAAGATCTCTCCTGGGAACTCTCAAGTCTGTGTGTAGCTCTCCTTATGAGTGTATATTGTTCCGTGCTTTATTCACTGTAGCCTTTTGGGGGGCACTGCGCACAGAAGAAATAGTGGCAAATCACAAAAATGAAGTGCAGCCAAAGCTCTTGTACTTCAGTGATCTCCAGCTGACTGGCTGGAGCGCAAACCTCAGCTTGCATACATCTCAAATAGGTCAAGAAAGGTCTTTGGTCCAACTGGGACTTTCTAGAGAGACATGGGTATGTCCTGTTGAAGCTCTCTGTGTCTATATGGCAGCACGGCCTCAAGGAGAGGGTCCTCTCTTTGTGCATTTGGACAGTAGGCCTGTCACAAAAAGGGAGTTCCTAACAGTCTTCCGATGTGCTCTTGGACTTGCTGGATATCCTCCATATCAGTATGGTGTGCATTCCTTCTGGCTGGGAGCTCTTATAACAGCATGGTCTTTGTGGGTATTCTGATGAAGTCATTGACAGAATAGCAAGGTTCTGATGAGTTAGTCGGAGGCGGACATAACTACAGCCATCCACTGGGCATCTGTGGTAATGGATATATTTTGCAGTGCAGAAATGTTTTCTACTGAATATAGTTTCAGTACTCTGCTAAGTTGTAGAAAAGGAGTAACTACTACTTAAACTGTCTTGGTTTTAAAACTACTGTGACTTGTGTGTCTGTCAGTATGTATGCGTACAGCATATTTGTGCTGGCTGTATTTTACCTTATGTAATTTTTTTTATTAAGCTGCATTTTCTTTTAATAAACTCTTCTAGTCTTCTTGTGTGCTGGTCCAAGGCCGTGATTCTGCACAACAGTGACAACAGTAACAAAAGCAAGTGTAGAGTCTTGCACCTGGGTAGAAATAACTGCATGCACCAGTACAGGCTGGGGGAAGAGCTGCTGGAGAGGAGCTCTGCTGAGAGGGACCTGGGCGTCCTGGTGGACGACAGATTGACCATGAGCCAGCAGTGTGCCCTTGTAGCCAAAAAGGCCAATGGCATACTGGGGTGTATTAAAAAGAGCGTGTCCAGCAGGTCGAAGGAGGTGATCCTCCCCCTCTACTCTGCCCTGGTGAGGCCTCATCTGGAATACTGTGTCCAGTTCTGGGCTCCCCAGTACAAAAAAGACAGGGATCTCTTGGAAAAAGTCCAGCGGAGGGCCACTAAGATGGTGAAGGGTCTGGAGCATCTCCCCTTTGAGGAGAGACTTAGGGAACTGGGTCTGTTTAGCCGTGAGAAAAGAAGGCTGAGAGGGGACTTGATCCAGGTTTATAAATACCTGAAGTGTGGGAGCCATAGTGGTGAGTCTGGTCTCTTTTCAGTAGTGCGTGGGGATAGGACTAGGGGTAATGGGATGAAAGTACAGCATAGGAAGTTCCGCACGAATGTGCGGAAGAACTTCTTTACAGTGAGGGTGACGGAGCACTGGAACAGGCTGCCCAGGGAGGTGGTGGAGTCTCCTTCTCTGGAGATATTTAAGACCCGCCTGGATGCCTTCCTGTGTGACGTGGTGTAGGGAGCCTGCTTTGGCAGGGGGGTTGGACTCGATGATCTCTAGAGGTCCCTTCCAACCCCTACAATTCTGTGATTCTGTGATTCTGTGACATGTTAACTTGGTACAAGTATGCATCCTATTTACAGCCTGGTGGAATGAAAAATAAAGGTAGCTGATGACTGACAATTTGAAGCTTAGCCGTGGATATGAAGAGAATTCAGCTGCTAACTGAATGTGACAGTAACAGAGAAGCTGATGTTGTCCAAGCTGCAGTTGCATAGCAGCTGCATCCAACCTAAGCAGCTGCTGCTGTTGTCTCAGCCTCTATGTATGTGGGACTGCCCCTTGACAATTAGATCCTTCACCGAGCCCTTTTCAAGAACTGTATCAGAGTGATACACTGAGTAAAAGAAGCCTTTAATCAAAATGTAGTTAAGCTATCAAAGGTGACCTTGCTAAATACAAAGGATCCCTTGTAGCAGAGAATATTTGTTAAGAGATGGCTAACATAAATAACCCACATCTGCTAACTGGGGTACTTCTTAGATTTGTCAGTGATTAAGTCACGTATCTGAGAAGCACTTTCATAATGTTGAGTGTCACCTTCTATACCAAGGGCATTTGAAGTAATAGCATCCCCTGCAGTGTTTCACATCTGTGTGTTCAGGACCTACCCAGGTTGATTTCTTTGTCTACCTACTTACTATTGCATTTTTCAGTATTCCAAGAGGGATTTTAGCTACAACAAACTGTTGCACTGCTCTAGATGCAGAGCACATCACAAAGATGTGCACAATAGGTAACCATAATATAATAATTCTCTGTCGTGCACCTGGTAGATCCCCTGCTACAGCTTTACTACAGCCTGTTACAGAGTGAGCATGGTGTGGTGCTGTGTAATACAGGACCCCATATTGCAGTCATCTCACCTGTATTTATGAATAGTAAGTAGTGTGTCAGAGTCTTCTAGATCTCCCTGCTGGACTGCAAGGTAATGAGTTAAAATACCCAGTGCTCCCAAAGATGGGTATCTTTCATGTTTTTCCCATATATGTGTTATCCCTGGGAACCACCTGCTTAGGAAATTTGCTGCCTTACCAGCTGACATCTGAGGAGGCATATACAGTGAGTGTTACAGCTCCCACAGCCCATTGGGAGGTGCTGCTGGGGCCAGAGGAGTGGGTAGGGGGTGATGCATGGAGGGTTAGGAGCTGCCAGACCTAGCTGGCTTGAAAGACTCAAGGGAAGGCTTTCATGGGTGACAGGAATTGTCACCACTAGGGTCTCCAGTGCTGAGACTTAAATCTACCTAATGGGCAAAGCAGTACACATAGAAAATGCACCAGATTCAAGCCACTTGCTGAGAGGCCAGTTATCGTACCACAGCTTACTACTGTATGGATGGAAGTTTGATTTGGTGCTTTTCTTCACACAGCCCTGTTGAAGCCTTTTGGCAGGTGTTTCCGGTGCAGAAAGAAAACAGGTCCTTGTGGTTAAGCTGGTTGGTTTACCTCGGCTTGCTCACCAACCAGCATTGCACATGAGTGGCTCTGCCACATTATCTTAACCCTCGTGGAAAACTCCAGAATCAGGAGATTTACTCACTTTACTCACTTTAACACCTAACTTCACAGCTCAGTGTTACCCAGAAAAAAAGTGACTTTATAATAATAATAATAATAAAGTTTTTGTTTGTATTTTTTGTTTAGCTGCAAGAATTAGGCTGAGGTAGCACTGCTGGGGTTGCTTCCAGCAGCTCCTGGGCTGGCCCTTCCTGTGCACTGTAGTTGCTGTATTTGTTCATCCTCACCAGAATGGAGGGGATGCTGCCCCTGTCCTTCCAGCAGAGGAATCTGATGAGCACTGCAAACATGGGAAGTTTGTGGAAAAAACAGCACATGGGGGATCTGGGTCACTCTGGGTCTCATCCTAACACCTTGAGGTGTTAGGGCTGTGAAAGAGCACCCACAGGCACCACAGAAAGGGCTTGTGCAGTCCTCGAAGACTTTTAAAGGAAAACTAAACATCAAAATTAAGCTGAAAAACCCAGAGATGGATTACATGGTAATAGTCACACAGAAAGGACACATCCAAGCTTGTGGTAGCTGTGGGAAACAATACTACCTGGGGGCATTTCTATTCCTGCACCTCCAAGAACGCAATAAATATTGAAGCTCAGAATTTATTTATTTATTTGTTTATTTGTTGTCTCCACAGAAACTTCCCACCTTGTCCTGCAGAATCAAGCAAAGCTATGTTATTTTGTCCCTTTTGTGGATACAAGAACACTTGGGAAAGAGTTTGGGTGTCTACCATTTCAATGGGAGTGTTGGCACCTGTGTTGAAGATGCCACCTTGCCCACTTTGGCTCCTGCTTCTGTAGGTGATCCCAAACTATGCTGTTCTCCAGGGCAGAGCTTGCATGCAATGTCTTGAGTCAGCCTGAGACAGCCAGGACTGCAGGGAAGTCTACACACACACAGTCTGTGGCTGGAAGGCTTCTCAGCCACTTGCATTTCATGCAACATATGTGCAGAAGCAGCTTTGTTTTGACAAAGTATCCTCCTCACACCTCTCCTCACCCACCCACCATCCTGAAACAGGGTGTTCCTCTGTTTCAGAGCATGGGCACATGAAGAAATTAATTGCTGGTGTGAATTTACAGCGGGTCGTTTACACCGTGGTAACTGCCCGTGCCTACACACTCCTACTCAGCAAAATGAAGGGTAAAAACGTGTAAATGACTTCGCACTTCATTAACAAGCAAGAGCATTCGTCCAGGCAAGCTTTGCTTTCTTTGTGGCTTAATCCAGTCGCTGTTAAAATCCATGGGTGTATCCCTCAATTTCAGCAAATTATCCCACTGGCAAAGATAAAGCTGTAATCAAATAACCCATCCTTATTTCAGGTTATCACACATATCCTGTGATGTAGGATTTCAAGTTCCTTTAAATGGAAACTCGGTCAAACTCCCACTCAGTGGGATCTGTTATCTCCCATTGATGTAGTAGCCAAACCCTTGTTACTTCAGGACTCACACTTCCACACATCTAGTGACTCTATGATGGTGTTTCTCTTCATCAGAGGTGGGACTCGGCATTTAAAATTCAGAAGAGTTAGACAGTTAGGCCAAGTGCTCTCAGCATATCTTCAGATTTGGAGCACTACACTTGCAGTTGATCAGATTGAATTGAGAAGATTACCATCAATTTAACTTATGGAAAACAGCCAGTTCATGTCACTTTGAGCCCAATGGCATCTCAACAGTTTCCCACTGCCATTGTGTGTGTGTGTGTGTGTGGATAACAGTGTTGTGAATGTAGATGACCAACTTCCTTACCTAGGGAATAGTCCAGGTGAAGTTTTAGCTAAAGACTAATGAAAATCAAAGGAAGAAAATAGTGTTTTCTGGTACCAGCACAAGGCTGTGCAGGGCCCTCACCTGGAGATGGGGCTGGAGACCACTGAACAGAGGAAGTGTCCAGTAGGCAAAACCCAGTGACACTCATCAGTTGACATCTAACAAAGATGTCAAAATTAATGCCATTTGCACCTGCTTACTGGAAAGGTACCAGCTCCTCCTTGTGATTAAAAACATGTCTAAATAGCAGCAATGGCACAGTGCAGTGATCTTCAGCTGCACACAGGACAGAAGAGGGAGTCTTCTCCAATGCTGAATGAGGGATTGTGCATCTGAAAGCTTCTCCATCTTCTCATTACATCACTGCAATAAAGAATGGGAGTGCTCCCTCATGTCACCACATATTTAATGCAGCATTGTCTGACATGCAGGCAACCCAGGCCTCTTTTATTTCACTGCAGTCTCCTTGAGAAGTTTCTCATGTGTGCAGACCTGAGAGGAGGAGACCCAGTCCTTCCTGTATGCATCTCCCTTTTCTTCTCCATGAAAGTGATAAAGAGGGTGGGTGGGAGGGCCCAGCTCCTCCCTGAAGGCACTAATTATCACTTGGACTGTGAGTACAATGCCCACTGTAGCAGCTTCATCTCTCTTCTCCCAGAACCAAGAACTAAAATTACCAGGAGGAATGAATAGAATTTCACTGTGATAATTCAGCTGGTGTATGCTTCTCTAAGGAGACCACATCAAAAAGTGAAACTGCAGTCTCATGCGGTTGTTTGCAGAGTCGATGAGTCAGATCCTTCTCTCTTCCCATGCAGCAGCTCAATAAACCCATGTCTGCTTTCATAATTTCCATTCCCTTCAGGAGAGAGGGCTGTGTTCGTGCTGTGTGGTCACATGAATACTCCCCATCATGTAATGAGACATTTTAAGGTCTTAACCTTACCGTGTAATTGATGAATGATCATTCATTTAAATCATTAGATTTAACCCAGGAAAATCTGAGTTTCACCATTATTTCCATGGCCATTTCCATTTCCAGATTCCCCCTGGATTTAATTCCAGTTGGAGGGGGCTGTTTTATGAGTGATGATGGTCGAAGAAGGAGGGCTCAGCCCCTCACATGACACTCACACTGCACAGCTCTCACACCACATCGGTGACCGTCTCCATCTCAATGAATCCTATGTCTGACATCAACCAGTTACAGCTGATTTTGTTGGATTCAGTGCTGCAGATCTGCAGGGCAAAACATATCTGTCTTGGTCTCAGTGAAGCAGCTGAGCTTCAGGCATTTCAGCTGTAAGCTTCTTCTTGTCCTTGATTCCTCTGAGCTTAATTTGATTTTGATATCAGTGATTGTACATTTGTGTCACTTTGTTGCACAGTTGATCTTGGCAATTTCTAGTTCCATCTCCAGTGTGACAGAGGGAAAACACCTTTGAGGGGCAATTAACGTCAGAAAGAGAAACAATAGCTGTGACAAGTGCATCCATCCAAGGAGTGGCAACGTAAAAGGCTGAAATGCAAGAAATCTGTTTTGCTGCATCAGCACCCACCATTTCAACAGCAGCACCCAGATCATGTGCACGATGTAGCTGAATATGCTATCTGTTTGAAAGATATGTTTTCCCTGGGGATTTGACTATCCAGAGACATAAGGTGATCATCCTAAGAAGCCTGAATTCCTAAGAAAACAAGGGTCTCTAGTTTCTCTCAAATAACAGTGTCAGATGTAGCTGTTTGTCTGTGCTGTGCTCCTGCCTGCCTGCAGTTCAGAGGCAGAGGAGTAGGCTCCTGCCCACGCCACTGCACATCTGCAAACGGCTGATGTTGACGGAGCCTGCAAGCATGCTCTCACAAGGCGAGGAGAGAAGAGCACGGCCCTCGACCGCAGCACTGGGGCTGCTGATTACTGATCTCTTGTCTTTATTCAGTACTGTGAATTCGGCCTTCAGGACAGTACTTCTGAAATGCTGTGTAAATGGGTATGCAGAGATGAAATGCTTTGAAATATCAGCTATGGGGCCATATGCTTTAAGCTATGCTCACAGCAGTTGTGTTGTTCTAAAAGCAAACCCTACCAAAACCTCTGTACACATTGCTGGTATCCCAAGGGAGCTACATGTCACCATGAACCAGCTGGTCCCTGTAGCATCTATCAACCTGCTTGCAGGACGTCATTTACCAGCTTCAGAGCAAACAAGCTCACACACAAGATGATTTTTACCGCAGTTACTCAAGTGGCAAGTGAGATCATTTGTGCAAAGTGCCGCATGCTCGGCAGCTCCTTCCCAGCAGTCTGAAAATGGGCAGGATCAGGTCTACAGCTCGAGGCCCAGCAATGACAAGTTCCTAAGTCTCATGCAAAGCTTGTTTAGGGTGAGGCCATCTCTTGGAAACCGGTTCTATACAACCTCCACACACAGTTCACAGCCTTGGGTTTCCCTTCCAGTGTTATGATGTTTGTAGTAAGCATGCAGGCTGCAGAGCACCAAGGAAAGCATTGGACCAAGGTTTCATTGACACAAATACTGCTGCACCCTTGGCTGCAGCCTCTTGGTGTCCCTGGTTGTCACAGATCTGCATCCACACTGCACCCAGGGCATTCACTAATGTGCTGTCATCTCTCAGAGGCAGCAGTGCCTCTGAAATAGGTGCTGCTCACCCCTGAGCACAGGCTCCTTCTGGCCAAGGCACAGCCTCTCCACATCCCCTGTGGCACAGCCATCCTCAGCCCAGCTTTCCTCCAAGCCAGGGACATGTATTCCAGCCCCATGAGGTTTAGGGTTGGCTGGGAGGTGAACAGGCGCAGGTGTCACAGCCTGCTGCAGCGAGGAAACAAAGCAAATCTGCTTTCTTCGGGGAACATATTAGACTTTGCTTTTAAGAGTGTGTGATAGCAAATGACCTCAGCCACCATCTCACAATTACTGCACAGCACAAGCTGACCTCACACAAGAACCCTTTGCTCTAAGCACCAAATGCAGGGGCTTTCTCACATTTCCTGATCAGTTAATTTCTGGTCTGGGAAGTCATGTTTTCAGGCTAAAGAATCAGAACAAATTGTCCAAATAACCTCTAGTGCTGCTAGATGTTCACATAGGGTGAACAACTGCAGCAACCAGAAGCAAGAAGCTTGGGCAGTGCTCCATTCAGCCACATTATCTCATCTCCGATTTCTTCAGTTCTCAGTAACCTTTTTCACTTGTTACAGCCTCAGCTATTTCCTTTCACTACGCTTTAGCTCCTACTGTTCTGCGTACCAGCAGCCCACCTCTCTCTCCTCCTTCCCCCTCCTACTTTCTTTCTAACCTTCTCAAGAGCAAACCACATCCTTACGTTCCCCTCATTGTTAGCGCCGCCATCAGTGCTGTTCTCACAGCTCCTCACTACTTTTAGATCAAGTGGTCTCCAAACCTCAACAGCTCTTCAGATGTTCCTCTCTGCAGGTGTTCAGACTACCCTGGCAAGCTACATCTTAAATGTTTCAGCTAAGATCCCCTTCAGTACACTATATACACCTCAAAAACCTAAGTTAGCCCTTGCAGTAAGTGGGAGCTTGCTGTGAATTTGAAACTCAGGGCAGATTTATGGTCCTGTGAAAATATTTTGCTGAACAAATGGTCTCTGGGCACTTCAGAGAAAGAAATAAAGTGATTCCTATTTGTGACATTTACTGTGGGCTTAACATTAATGCTAAATGTGCACATTGTTCAGTCATTCGGTGATTGGCTCAGACTTCAGCTGAATGAGGTACCACATCAGGAGGTGGCACTCGTCACTCCTTCAGGTCTTGTCCCAAAAAATCATATAGAATCACAGAAGGGCTTGGGCTGAAAGGCACCTTAAAGCCCACCCAGTTCCAACACCTTACCATATGCAGGGCTGCCATCAGTAGATGAGGCTGCCCAGGGCCCCATCCAACATGGCCTTGAAGGCCTCCAGGGATGGAGCATCCACAGTTTCTCTGGGCAACTTGTTCCAGGGCCTCACTTCCCTGGAAATCTCCTCCTTACATCTAATCCAGATCTTCCTTTAAAGAGGCTGCAATGAGGTCTCCACAAGCCTTCTCTTTTGTTAACATAGAGAGCAACACTCCCACCCTCCTTCCCTGCCTTTCTCTTCTTAAAATCTTGTAGCCCTCAGCTACAGCGTGTGACTCCAGTTGTGTGGTTAATCCTACCATGTTTCTGTGATAGCAATTAGATCATCCAAAACATGGACTCAGGGGGATTCACAAGGGGTTTTTGCTCCCCAGGCATCTGGCACAGTCAGTGAGCAGCATACTCCTGCAGTCTGGCTCCCTTGCCCAAGTTCAGTTCCTAATGAAGAAGCAGAAATATGACTGCTGTCAAATACCATGAATGCCTTACACCTCCATTTGGTCAGATGTGACATGTGAACAAACGTTCTTTGGCAAGTGACAGCTGTACTTTTCACATCTCCTTCCACTCTGATGACTCGCAGTAGGTCTGGGTCTGGCCCCTGATTCTCAGCCCATGGAGAAAAATGTAGTCCCTTCAGTGTTCTCCCTGCATGACTGTCCTGCCTCTCTAGCTGATGTCCTGAATCTATTACTAGATCTTTTCAGTGACTTCTGTATGGCCAGTGAATGTTCATAAGAAATACTGTCAGAAAACCTGTTTATTCATTCTTGAGCCTGACTCTGCTTGATCTCCCGTTTGCCCAGCATGTCCCGTGTGATAACTGTGAGATCAAGGAACATCACGGTCACTGCCTGCTCCAGCAGTGATCCATTCACTCGCACCCCACTGGTATCACCAAATCATGAGATGCCTGCAGGGAAGCAAAATCCCTCACAGCTGCCTGCTGTCATGTAAAGTTGTGCACACAGTGGAGGCACACAATGTACTTGTCTTTTTCTTTTTTTCTGCTGTATTGTCCTGGCACATTTTGCTTTTAAATTCTGACTTTCCAACAACTCGGTGTCTCACAGCCCAGTTCTGAAGCCCATTACACCCCATCAGACTCAGGTCAAAGTGAGACCTGGAGATGAGGGTTTTAGTGCTGCAGAGCATTCATTTATTCAGCATGGCACCAGGAATAACCTGCAAACCATGGCCTCACCAAGGCAGGTGCTGCCATAAATGACCTTGTTATGGTGAAGATGGGACTGTGAGTGGGAAGGTCTGTGGTCAAGCACAGGGAAATGTGGTTAAATTACCACACAGGGAGGGCAACTGAAGTTGCTATCCAGAAATCTCTCAGAACAAAGACAATCCCCTAATTTTTTTGGAGTCACTGTCTGTATTAGTTTATATGAGAGTCTTGGTGACAGCTGCCACATCAACACAGGCACGGGCTGTGTATTTTGGGACAAGTGGCTTTAGCTCAGGCATCTCTGCACAGTGCTTCCCACCCCAACTATCCCATCTCCTACATCTCCCAGCCCACACATCCTGGGTGTCTCTGAGACCTTTTCATCAAT
Organism: Coturnix japonica; assembly: GCF_054131305.1. Taxonomy (NCBI): domain Eukaryota; kingdom Metazoa; phylum Chordata; class Aves; order Galliformes; family Phasianidae; genus Coturnix; species Coturnix japonica. Next base: position 70,736,335 of record NC_140666.1, read on the forward strand.
ATGACTGATCCATCATCTGCTTCCCTTTGGGCTTCACAGAGAGGGATGCTCAGCTCTCTCTAACATGGACCTGCAGGGGGCTGCACTTTAGAGGCACTACTGACCACAACTTCTGTTTTCCACCAGAGAAGTGCAGCATCACCTCCCTTTCCTCTCTTTTAGTACACCTGCAAGCCCTTAGAGACCCTGGTGCATCTTTTTTTCCATAGCCTGGAGCTGTTTTTAAGCATGACTTCATTATTATGAGCAGTGCAGCTGCCTGCATGCCCCTACCCCATACAGAAATGAGTGCAATTTCCACTCACATTCATGCTGCCTTCTCTGCTCATCTCCTGTAGCTGCTTTGTCCACTGCTCTTGTGAGGAGCACCTCTGAGCTCCACAGCTTCTGTCCTCATACCCCAACATGTTCTCCTGGTGAAATTATAGGGCCCACTGCTCCTCCTGCAGCTCATGCCTCACCACTGGCATGTAGCTTCTCTCATTAGTCATAGCATACCCAGCTCTGCAAACTGATTTAGTGGAACTGAAGGTAGATGTTGTCATGAAGGTGGATACTGCCAGGTTTTGCACTACTTTTTCTTCTATCACACGCACAGAGCACATGGAAGTGTCACATTTTAAGGGTGTGAAGGTCACAGCTGCTCATCTCCTGGAGGCTTCCCCCAGTCTTGCTAAATCTACATTTTTGTTCAGGTTGCATTCAGTTGCTCCTGTTGCCCCATAAATGGAACAAAAGCATTTTCAAGGTGATGAGACTCTAGTAAGGGCTTATCAGTTGGCCACTAACTCCTCCCTGTAAGACTTCCCTCCAGCATCAATAAGAATAGCCCGGTCCAGAGCCCAGCCTTCAGGAGCAGCCACTATAGGGAATAGAATGTAGGGGTGAACTTCCCTCTGTTTTATGCTCCCAGTGCTCAGTGTTTCTCCCTCCAGTACAGTCCAATCTTTTAACACAATAGAGATGAATGAGATGAGAGCTCAGCCCATTGCCCGTGCTTTGTACGATTAAGAAGAACATTATGTTGACAGATGTGACTACAATCCGGAAGAACAGTAAAGTGATCAGTGCACTGTAAATTCTCTTTCCGCCCTTTGTGCTTACCTCTCCCCACCCCTGCAGTCAACTGAGGCACTACAGAACCCCAGTCCTGTAAAGCTGTGTCACTGATCTGTCCAGAGCAAACCCTGCAGGTCAAAGCAGTCACCAGAACCATTTCTTGGAAGGGGAACTAAGACCTGGTCAAGCTGATCCTGAATTAACCCCCGATTAGGGCAGCTGCACCAGCAGTCGGTTCAGATTTGCATTTCAGGTTATTAGTTCAAGCACATGTGGGTTCAGTTGAAAGCTGGGTTAGATTAAAAACTTTCCAAAGACTGAAACTGGATTTGGCCTGGCTTAATGAGAGAGTTGTTTCATAGCAATTGCCTAATCCAGTTCCCAAACCATGAGCCAAAGCTGCAGCTCTGGTTTAGTTGGTCAGCAGCTCCATGATGGATCAGATACCAGTACAAATCCCACCTACTGTATTTTAACTAAATATGTGTATGTATTTTAAGATCCAGCTGAAATCCTAAACCAGTCACTTATGAAATCTGGTGACCTCCAACCCTCACTAAGATGCTGTGTTGACACTGGCTTGTAAGCAGCATTACTAGTGCTATGGTGGCAGCTAAACAAAAGCCAAGAAGTCAGTTAGTGCCTCATGGATAAAAAGAACAGTTTTCAGGGGAAAAAAAAGAAAAAGAAAAAGAAAAAGAAAAAGAAAAAGAAAAAGAAAAAGCTCCCTTGTCAGCTGGTAGCCCGGGCAGCAGGCAGGCTGCAGGCTTCTTGTAAGGGCAAGAGAGCGCCTCGTGCTGTGTGGAGGCATCAGCAGTTGTTTCCTTCTCTCTTCCCAGAGACAGAAACAACCACTGACATGCATGTGCCTGTGTCCTCCTGCTCCACCCCAGCATGAATCACACCGACTTCTGCAAAGGGTGAGAGAAACACCAGCCAGAACCCCACTGAGATTCACAGAGGCATTGTGGGAGGTGTAAGGCTTTGCTCACTTGCTTTTTCATGACTACAAAGGCAGCAACAACTCCAGTTTTTTACAAATTATCTCAGGGCTCAGCTGAGAAAAGATGTGCTGTGGAGAAGGGGGTATTTGGGCCAGGGCCACCTCCCTCCTAGGGCCGCCCCATGGTGATGCTTCTCATCCCACATCCTCTGGCCCTGGGCAGCATGACCACGCTGGACACCACAGCTGCAGTAAGTGCAGCATCAGTGTTGCTGCAGTGCAACTGCAGTGTAACAACATCAACACCCAAATGTGCAGAAGTGTTTTTAACAGCATCATAGAACTGTTTGGGTTGGAAGGAACCTCACAGTCTGCCCAGTTCCAACCCCTGGCCATGGAAAGGGTTGCCACCCACCAGATGGGCCCCATTCAACCTGGCCTTGGAGGCCTCCAGGCTCATCTTTTCCTGCATTTAACTACGAACACCAACTGCTCAGACCACAATAGGAGGGACGTGCAGGAGGTCACCTAGAGCAGGTGCAGGTGATGGTTCATCGGGACTTTCTGTGCTTCCAGCTGTGAAGGAGAGCTCTGAGAAGCGACACGTTTCCTCACACCCAGAGGCAAAAGTTCACTATAGCTGCTTCAGAGCACCTTCTAACAAGGGTGTTGGGCTGACCCAGTTGTGCCTATAGCTGTTATTTTTTTTCACAGGCTGAATTGACTTAATTAAGTCAAAGTAGTTAACTTGCTCACAAAGGAAGGAATGGACGGGCCATTGTGATCTTGTGAAATGGAGCTCTTTATCCTTTGTCTGCTAACTGAGCCCTGTGTCAGAGAGGCACTAGGAGAAAGTGCTAGGAGACATGAATTGCACCCACTTATTTGAAATTATTGTAATGGCTGCATTCACTTGAATGCAGTGGTAATACAGGGAAGGCTGAGATGTCAGAGTGCTGACATTTCTTTTTTCCTTCATGGCTGAACCCCGTGGTGATTGATTTCATCACGGTACCATGTCTGAGAAGGCTGTATTAAATGCATTTTCTTTAGGAACACGAGCATTGGGCAGTGTGTGGTCAGACACCTGAGCAACCACAGAGTACATGCAGCAATTACACAACTATTTGCAAACCATTAACTGCACATATTGCTCTGCCAAACAACAGCAATTATGTCTGCCTAACCGGAATAACATCCCATAACATTTTTTGAGGGGCGAGGGGGAGTCCGAAACATTTCTATGACCTATTCTTAGAAAATACTTGTACGCTGTAGAACAAGTAAGTACAAAAAGGCTGTTAAATCTGACTGAAGATAATGTAGGGTGTGCTCATCCTCTTTTTTTTCTTCTCCTTTCAACCTCTTGTAAAAGCGAAGCCAAAAAGACTTTAGTGACAAAGTAATAAAGTGAAAGGTTTGAAAAACCAGATGGGGAAGATGTGGGCAGTGTTCCTCTTGTTAGCTGAAACTGTTCAGCCCGGCTGACACCAGGTGGTGCCTCTGTTCGGAAGCTCAACATTTTTGCCCAGCTGTCATCTGAATGTGTTTTGATTATTGGAGTTGGACTTTTACCACTGAGTTAAACCCAGTGACCTCGTTCCCCAAGTGACACCAGCTAAACAACACCAGTGTTCTAGGGCAGCGTAAGATGTTTGTCACTGCCTCCACTTGCCATCCATACTGTGTGCTCACCTTGGTGAGGAGAGGAGAGGAGAGGAGAGGAGAGGAGAGGAGAGGAGAGGAGAGGAGAGGAGAGGAGAGGAGAGGAGAGGAGAGGAGAGGAGAGGAGAGGAGAGGAGAGGAGAGGAGAGGAGAGGAGAGGAGAGGAGAGTTTTCTATCGGCGTCCACAATGTTCAGAGTTCACTCTTGCAACACATCTTGAGCGCGTCAGTTACACAGCCCAGACAAAGCCACATAATTGCAGACACAAAAATAGCAATGTCTCACCATTCCTGATGAAAAGTGCCTTTTAGCTCTGAGAGCCTGAAAATACGCAGGCTGTGAAAACTGGAAGCAGTTTTTTCTCACATAGCACCAACCCCCCACCCATTGCTTTATCTTCTCCCTGATCTGATCTCACCGAACAGCCAGTGCTCAGTGTGCTCAGCCCTGCATGGGTTTTAGGACACACAGTGAAGAGTAGTACAGCAAGCCAACCCCAAATCCCCTGTGCAACCCGTATTGTCAGCTCATGCATCTCAGGGAAGCCATTTTGCTTCAGCAAGTTGCAAGCAATCCTTCAGTTCATCATTTTGTAATATATAATCACAAGTTTTGTGAAGCAAATACACACAAAACAGGGTTTTAAGTTACAGTGTGAATATTTTCATTAGGTTTCTTCTGAAGCAACAACTCTCCGGAGCTTTCTGGTTCTTAAATCCCAGCGTCTTGCAGCAGATACCACAGCAGGGCATCCTAGCCTAGCAGTCACTGTTCTTTAATGCATAAAAACAGCAACATTAACTGTCATAAGCAAAGCTTAGCCCACAGAGAGAAAGGGAAAAAAAGCAATAGAACTTGCTGGCAAAAAATGTTTCACTTTAATGAAATCAGATATTAAACCAGTGAGGTGGAGACCATAATAAAAATGCCTACAAATGTAACAGACTGTAAGACTGACAATGCAAAATTTTGCTTGTGGTCTTTAATGTTCAAACAGTAACAATGTCTGCTTTTAGATTAGGGGGTGCAATAAACAATAGTTTCATTGACATCACATTACAAGAGTTGGGATATTGGAACTTACTTCTTCCAAAAGATCAGTTTCAGTTCCAAACTGAGGAACGAAAATACCGAACATTTGTGTAACTCTGTGTAAGTGTCAGGCAGTTCAGGTTCTTTTACAAATATGTCAGTTTTAGTGTTTGAGGGGACAAGGGATTTACAATGAATGCCAGAAGATTTACAAAGAGAGACTGTAAAGAGAAGAGGGCAGGAAAAATGTATGCTCAAGTGCAGAAGCTTGTGAGGATTTGGAGCTGATAATAAAACCTCATGTGAGACCAGCATGTTTTTATAACCTCACTTGGAATAAGGCTGATGAGTGGTAAATATTCACCAGCCTGGGAGTTTTGGGAATTGCTGCAGTAACAAGTGTCCCACGCACTACTGCTGCTCAAGGTGCCCATAACTCTGTTCCTTGATCACCTACATCACAAGTGAGACCACCACTAGGATTTATAGGAGGAGAATGATTCCATTTCGAATTTCTCCTTATGAGGAAGCTCAGAGATAGAACAGAGAAGGGCACCCGACTGATTTTTCTGGTATAAACCATCCGTAGCTTAGATCTGAGCCATAAATTGTATGCTTAGCAGGATAACTCCCAAAGTTCCACCTTGGATTTGAATCAGACAAGATTCTGCATTCGTTCCAATTGCATGAGTCAGGCTTAGTCAGAACAGACACAGATAATTCTCTTGGGATCCCCACTGAGAAAGAATCATCCTACTGTTTTGTGCAACACTTTCCACAGCAGCATGCTATAAGCCTCAGTTCTGAGCTCACCAAAGGATGGGGAGGGCAGCAGAAACCTTGGGATGAGACTGGTCTACAAGATCTGAGGGGTGGTGTGGGGCAGAGGGTTTGGCACAGCTCACAGGGAATGCACCACGTGGTGTGTGTTCACCCCACTGTCTTCCAGCAGTATGCACTTACACATTTAGAGGTGCCACCTCTTTAGCCTGACTCTCTGTGCAGAAGGGTAACTTGGTCCAAGCAGGTACGTCAGAACTTGGTACTCAGACTTGCCAAGCTCCCCAGGGCACAAAGCCTGCTACAGTCTTCGTTTTGCAGAATCCAGGCTGATATGCTTAGCATGCAAACTCAAAACAAAATGTATTATTTAGCCATTGTAAATCTGCACATTCAACACTGCCATGTACTTGCTTTTTCACTATAGCAGAATCATAGATTCGTAGAACACCTCAAGTTGGAAGAGACCCATAAGGACTGTCAAGTCCAACTCCTGACTCCACACAGGATCACTCAAAAATTAGATTGTCTGAGAGCGTTGTCCAGACATTTCTTTCATTCCGGCAAGTAGGATACTTGTTTTGCTAAAACCACTGTTTATAATCAGAATGTGCTAAAAACATGTGAGAATTTTAGTGCCCATGGAAAAAATTTAAAAAAAAAAAAAAAGAAAGAAAAACAAAACAAAACAAAAACCTTTCATCCCTAGAGAATGAAGTCTTTTGCCTCCAGAATTACAGCAGGGGCATGAGAAGCGGTGATAGAACAGATTTGTCTCCACCACCCTATCCACATGGTTAGCCTTGACTACAAGCCAGCCCTTCTGGGATTGTAACTAGGTCAAGTCTAGGAAGAGTCAGGTTAAGTTCCTCCTGCTTCAGCCCATCTCAGACCACATTGTTGCAGTGGTCTCTGTTTTCCTAGGAACAGGACTAAGACAAGAAAATCAATCTCACAAAGCCAGCTATCAAATATCACTACATTTTGATCACTCCTATGCTGAACACAGTGTGTTTGATCACTGCTAGGCAGTAACTCGGGCACGCGTAAGAAGTGCTAGGCTTGCCTGCAGGCCATTTATTATATGGATAGAATTATTTGCATCGGTGTTTGGATAGAAACATGAAAACACACTGTCAGGATTTTACAACAACATATACAAGAATCTTTTAAATAGATACACAGCAGTCAGATTTTGTACATTAAAGAGTAGATACACTTAGAGTAAGAAAAAAATCCACATGGACAGATATGTCAGGAGGGGAGGTTGATCCAGACAAAGTTTGTCATGAAATAAATGCAGACAAACCAACAGCTGAAGAACACTGATAACAAAATCTGCACAACTGTGATCTGTAAATCTCCAGGCTGGGTCTGCTTCAGTCCAGGCTGGCAAATTACAAACACAGGGTTGTGAACAAAGGCCCATCGTGTGCATCTGTCGTTTTTAAAGATAGTGCCCATGTGTGTTGGGTAGGGGAACAGAACAGGCAGAGTGCACATCTGTTTTACTGGGGCCACCTGTACCGTGGTCCTGACAGGAGTGCTCCTGTCTTAGATTCGCTCCCATTATCTCTGCCGCAGCGTCTTTGTGCAAAGGCAGAAACAACGAACATAGGCAAAACCACTGCTGGCAGTCCTCAGAAGATCTTGCACTCGTTAATGGAGAAAAGTTTCCGCCTGTTCTGCCTCTTGGCTTGATTGACTGCTGTCCGCACAGCGTACTCGAACACCTGCTGCACGCCGCGGTTGCTGAGGGCTGAGCACTCCAAGTAACCTTTAGCTCGCACATCCTGGGCGAGCCGCTTGCCGTCCATTGAGCTGATGCAGGAGGAGCGGTAGGGCCCCATTTCACGCTGGTCAGTCTGTGTGGCCACTACCAAAACAGGGACACGGGGCAGATGGCTGCGGATCTCGCCAATCCATTTGCTCCTCAGGTTTAGAAAGGAGTTGTGGTTTGCCACAGAGTAGCACATTAACACCACATCTGCCTGTTGGTAGGAAAGGGGGCGAATGCCTTTGAAGGCATCGCTTCCAGATGTGTCCCAAAGGCCTAGGCTAATCTGTACGCCATCCATGAAGACATCCACTCCAGTGTTCTCATACACAGTGGGTCTGTAGTTGTCTGGAAAAGTGTCAGAGATGAAACGTACCAAGAGAGATGTTTTTCCCACTGCAGAGTCTCCCACCAGCACGCACTTGATAGAATCCAACATTTTATTAAAGTCCAGGGCCAAGAACACCGTCCCAGTGCAGCAGAAGCAGGATGCAGAGAGGTCTCGGGGGCTGTCTAGATAACTTCCATTTGGGGTAAGCTGTTCCAAATGTCTTTACTTCTGAAGACTTGATTGTGCCACTTGAGTCTAAAATCTCCTTCTCTCCCACGCAGCTCTGCAGTGCTGTTGGATTTAATTCTTCAGTGAGTCAAATGATGCTTCTGAAAGAGGAAAAATGAAATGTAACATTTATAACCCACAGAGAACAGATTGTTCTTCATCAAGACAAACTTTTCTGGTCAAATTTTCAGACAGCCATGGGAAGTACCCCACACGGAAGATGCTGAACCTTGCCATTCCCTCCCAGCTGGCAACGTGTACAATAGTCATTCACACAAATAACTTTCTTGCTGCTCCACAGGGGCTAGCAGTCTTATCACCTAACTGTCTAAAGAACTGATGCAATCTTGTTCGCTTTGGTATAACCGTTACTGACCTGCTTTCTGTGAGACATTTCCTGCCTCTGACTTTAACAACAGCTGCCAAAATCCTGAATCCCTCTTAATCAGTCAGCTTAGATTCCCTTGAAAACATACTATTGTCCTCTAGAAGTAGCCATGAGGAAAAAATCACTTCACGAACTGATTAGACAATTTAAGCTATTCTATAATGAGCAGCGATGCCAAACTGCTTGTGACAACAAAGAAGCAAAGACTTCAGATGTGAATCTTGACTGGCACGAACCTGAACAGTTTTCAAAAGCAATGTAGGATTCAGAGCAAAGATACAAAAAAAGTTCCAAATGTTTCTTACAGATCAGTTCCAACAAGCAAGAAGCACAAGCCAAAGAGAATCACACCAGTAATGCTGGCCTAGTCAGGCAATTTTATCAGAAGGGGATGCGGCTGCCCTAACATTTATTTAGTCTGTTGTAAAAGTGAACTGAGGGTTCCTATGCAATAGGTACACATGGAGCTGCTTTCAAGCTCCCGCCAGCGTTCAGTCAAATTTTTTTACTTTGAAAGTATTTGCCTCTTTCCCGCTGTCTCTTTGCAAGATTCACCACTCACATATGGCTACATAATGATGCTACAAAAGTCACCAACTGCAAAAATAAAGGAGAATCAGCCCTGCTCAACAAAACCGGTTAAAAACTAGTTACAAAAATATCACTGGATAATTTCCTGCACATATTACACAGATAATGTATTTCTGTCTCCTTCACATATGAAAAGAGAATCCTTACCATGAGGTTATTTGCTCAGAAATGAATGGTGGCCACAAAAAGTACGTACTGGATATTACAGTAACACTTTCTCTAACTCCACCACCATCCCACATTTCTAGGACACTCAAAGCTTTGGCATATCGCACAGAGGGAAAAAAAAAAAAAAAAAAAAAAAACCAGCAAAGGAAAAGAAAAGCATTGGGTGAGCTTAGAGAGAGCATTTTTACATGCATTGCGAACTGCTGCTGGCAACTCCCCTCCTTCCACTTTGCATCCTCCTACATTCTCACTTACCTCCTCTCATGCTTCCAGCATGACTGCGTTTCTCCCACCTGACACATCAGCTGGAGGAAGATGTGCCAGAGCTCGGCTAGGGCATGTTGCTTTATAGCAGTGACCCCAGGGCTACAGGTCAGGTTTGTGCTTCCCCGAGTGACGAGTGTCTGCAGGAGCCATTGCGACAGACATCACTTCCTGATCTGTGCGCTCACCATCACGGCCACTTCTAGGAAGTGGGATGGAGGCCAAGACCAGCACTGCTGCCGGGAACTGAATGGGCTGTTCTACTGGACTGACTGCTGGTGGCAGCAGCTGGATGCCCACCTTTAAGGTTTCAACAGGGATAACTTTGCTGTTACTCCTTTGTTCCCCAAACAAGCACGCAAGGGAACAAAATGAGATATTTGCAAAAGGTAACTATGAACATTCAGAAAGCACGCACAGAATGGTATAATTACTTAAATGTATCATCATCTGTCCTCCAGGGTATTCTACTTCAATATTGTGTCAGCAGTACAGTTCTAAAACACCACCGTTCACCACAAACCAGTAGCACGTGAATCGGACAAAAGTGTGTGCTCCCAGGAGAAATACAGCACGTAACAGGTCTGCTCCTCAGAACAAACATTTCCATGATGCAAGGAGTCTTTAAAGCCTTTAGTTTCATTATTTTGTGTATATTTGAACATGGGGAAAGATTAGAACCCCTGAGCACAACTTCTGCTATTTCATAAACACCAAAGCAGAGGAAGATGGATAAAAGTACTGTTGAGTTACATAGCTTGGTAATAACCAGGTCTAATTTTACTGGAAGTTTTACAAAGAAAATATACAAAAGGCTAAAGCCTAGAAAAGGCTGGTCAACACACACAAAAGACAAAGTAGTGTGCAGTGACAGCACAGAGACATTTAAAGCAAAGAGAATCATAGAATATCCCAAGTTGGAAGGGATCCGTAAGGATATAATTCACTGATAAACTGCACATAATTGGGCCCATGTTTTGGGCCCAGGGTTGGACTAGAGTCAATCCTGATCTTGCCTTTGTTTGCAGCCAGCTAGAGTTCACGTGTATCGTGTATGGCAGGGACTGTCTAAGTGCATATTGGAGAGGTGTACTAAAGCACACGTGTAGCCTGTCATTGATGCGGCCCGGGGATAGGAGAAGTAGTAATGTATTAAAATGATTACATAAGCTCATCTTAATTAGTGGAAAAACCTTTAGATGAAACATCAATAGAAAACAATGTCCTTTAAAGGACAGGCCAGCACAGGGCACCTCTACCCATCAGTATACAAACGGTTGTGTAAATATTTGCAAAAGCTTTGGTTCCTTCTCTAGTACTGTGTTACAGTCTCCGTCTGACACTGCACCAGTTGCAATCTTGCTGCACCTGCACAAAAGCCTGGGATCACGTGTGGCTAAGTTTCAGCTGCTGAAGGATTTCTTTCCAGCAATTTGTTTCCCTAATTTTACTAATTATATCAAATCCGTTCTGTATCTGGAATTCCAGACATAAACATGTTACTTATTTTTACACTATTTTGGTTATGTTTTCCCCACTTGTAAAAACAACAAAATGTATTTACATAACATAGTGAAGGCTTTTATAATATTGTTAAGCATAAGAATATATCTCTAATTCTGATGCAGTCATTACAAAAAGGGACTGAACCAAAGTTTATCAGCTGAGACAAATGGGATTTTAATTTATGCCATCACAGTTTCTGGCATCTACTGTAAGGTCACTGTGAGCGTGGCTCAATGTGGTGAAACATCTGCAGGGGAGGGACAGTCTCTTGTGATGGGAGGAAAGGAGAAGGGTTGGGAAGACCTGATTTTAAACCCTACCTCGTATATTGATTGTGCAGCCTCAGGTAGACTGGGATTTGGAAGAAATTAGTTCATATATAAACAAAACCATGTAGGCAAGACAACAGGCTTTTTAGACATTACCCTGATCTGGCAGCCACAAAATACTTCAGAGAGTTAAAGCAATTAACATGCTAACTATTATTGTCCTTATCCGGTTCCTACCACAATTAAACCTTACTGCAGTTCCTGTTGATATCAGGATAAGACCAAGCTAATTTTTCAGCTTGAACACTGTGTACAGTAGCTCCTGAAGAGAACTGATGCTGAGAGGAAGCAGAAATATTTGTACTAATACAAAAAATTTTTTAAAAAGTTGTTGAAAGCCACTGGAGAGACTTCCAGTTTCTATGCAATGTTTGATTGCACATTTTCTTTGCCTGAATGTACTCCTCCTTAAGTCCCACCTCATGCAGAGACGAGGTCTGCAAAGCAGTGTCTTCAGCATGTCTCCACCATGTTGATTATAATCACAGCTCATTCCAGCTGTGCTGCAGATGCATAAAAACTGTCACCATGTCTCTTATTTAGAGACCCTGAAGGACAGGAAGGAGACGCAGAGATTACTGTCACTGACCAGACAGGACAGAGCTTTCTGCCTCCACCTCTGTACTGAGTGGGGCCTGGGAGCAACTCCTGTGAGCAGGAGGAGAAAGAGGAAGAAGAAAGAGAAGGAGGAGGGCTGGCAGGGGGTAGAGAAGCTGCTGCCTGGTTAGGGGCAACACCCAGAAGATGCAGCGGGGAGATTGATGCCTCCCTGACACTGTGGATCAGTCTGCGTGACCCACTAGACCTCTGGGTCACCAATGTCGTTCCACCTTGTTTTCAGCTCTGTGAGCAAACCATACCCACACCATTCAGACACTGCTGCCACAGCATGGGGATCCTGAAAACCTGTGCATCAACTGCAGTCTGTCTGGAGACTGCCTCTGGTCTGCAAGCAAATGGCCCCTTGCCGCCAAGTTTCCTGTCTCATAATCATTAACCTGCTGCTCTGACATTTGCATTAGCTGCCTCCTGTTCTTTAATCCTATTTTAAGATTATTTTGATCTATCACACCAAGTAGCCCTGGTCATGCTGGTCTAGGAAACTGCCTTCCTTTCTTTTCAGACAGTGTCACCACTGCAGTTCATCCCACCATTCAGTGGTGGTACCGCTGACCACTAAGGTGAACTGGCACACAGGCCATACCTTTGCAAGGTGCTGCATCTTTTCCCCAGAATACTCCACTAAAAAAAAAATCTGTATTCACTTTCCAAGCAAGCTATCACAGGCTCCATCATTATTTCCCAGCCCAAGAACAAGATGGCAGGTTATTGGCCAGCTGGTGCTTCAGCCCTCCAGTGTGTTTATGAAAATCTCTCGATGTCTTTTAGTACTTCAAAGAATTGTGGGGATGCCTAGAAGCTTGGAAAAGAGCTTTTATACAGATATCTTAGCCCTAAATACAATGACACCTGCAATGGCTTCCTAAAGTTGGAAGAGCAAACAACACCCAATGAAGCCATATTTTCAAAGTCAAGATGTCCTGCATTCTCAAAAAAAATAATAAAAATCTTTTCCAGCATTAAATAAAATTGCAGTTGTAACAACTTAGACATTTTTCAGCCATTCTCTTATTCACTAAACTGAGAATCTGCTTCTGTTTTACAGTTTGAGCTCTTCACTGTGAAAACATGCCAAACTAAAATGAAAAAAAACCACCACCAGTCCATAAAATGTGTAACAAACAGATGAACGCTTCCCTAGGAACTTCTAAGGAAATTACTGATGGATGAATACAGTACCTGAAAATTGAAACCTCAGTTCCTTTGTTTGGCAGTTTTAACAACTGAAATTGAAGGAAAGGATTTATGATCAGATTCTCAGTCCTCTTGCCAACTTTATTATTAGTAAGTGAGCACAAGCAGTCAGAGTTAAAATAAAACCCCTCACTTTGAGACTGGGAAGTCTTGCTATAAAACAGTGACAAATACAGATCAGTGTTATTTGGAATGAAACAAGAGGTCCTAGTAAAGGGATGAGAGCTTTCTTCATAAGAGAATGTACATAGGTCACACTGAAATCAGTGCCTCCTTTTTCTTTCCATGGAACCATGGAAAATGAGACAGGTACAAAGAGTACAATAATACTCTTAGACTGAGCAAATTTTTGGCTACAGAACGCTATTTCTTAACATAGGCACCACCATTAGTTATGCATTTTCACCAGTGATCAACAAGAACTGATACGCCATGCCTATAAAAATCTGTAACAGTGTAGGTGACCTACTGCTTCTACTGCTGAACCACCCAGTGCCTCACTGTGCTCACGTCCACTGTTTGGTCCCCATACATGTTCAGCAAGCATCATTTCTCTCTGTCAATGGGCACCATTTTTTCTGCATGAAGGGAATTCAGTGCCACACCTTTGCTTCACATGCAGTTCTATGTCAGACACCATTTTGCCCCTCTGCTGCCATCTGTAACAGAATATTGGTGGGAAGGCTCAGCCCCTACTGCCACGGCACCAACATCCACCTCTGATATGGGCCAAAGTAATAAAATAGGAGGCACTGCCTTCAGAGCAGCCCTCATATATATTTGCACACATGCTTACACAGGTGTGTGATAGTACCATTATTTATATATAGAAGTACTGGATAATGACAAACCTGAAGATCTATTCAATTTTTTATAATCATTAAGAAAAACTATTCAACAATCCTTTTAATTAACCAATTAAATGATAAAAATATTTATTTATCTTCAAGAACCCTTTATCTGTGATTAATCACACTTTGATTGAGCTACTTGTAAATTATGCATAAACACAGATAATTAGAGCCACTCTAAAATTAGCAAAAAAGACTGTTGTGTATCAATTCAAGATCTTAAATTCAATAGAAGTCAATTCCGCAGCAATAAGTACCTACTTCAAAATTGAAGCCGTGAGGCTAAAGTCTTTCTTTGTCCATGTTTATGGCATGACAAAGTGAACTACAGACTTACGGTATTCAAAGCCCTGGAGGACATTTTCAAAACAGACACATCTTCAGGATAAATGCTGCATCCTCTTCAAATACAACATGGTTAAGCCTGATGCAGGGGGTAAGCCCCTTCGCAGAGGACTGGTCCATTTGCTGCTCTTAGCTTAGTCCAACAGCCCCCAAAGCCAGCAGCACATTGTGCCCAAAGTACAGCATGTGCCCTTCCACTTACCAACTGTTTCCTGTCTGCAAGATATGGGGTATGTCACTTTCTTTTCCCACTCTTCTCTGTGATAACTTTTCTTCCCTGCTCTTTAACAGTGAAGAAATCCTTCTTGAGACTCAGCGTACACATGGCCTTAAATAGAACAGCTAATGTGCAAATGTCACGCACGTATATCCTTGAGCACTGACATACTCCAACCATCTGCCTGTCTACATCTCCTCATAGGCTCTGCCTCTGTACACACACACACATATCTGTACATACATTCACCACCAACTACACCACAGAACTACTTTTGGGTCCAGATGGGGATACAGACATGCTTGCAGATGAGCATGGACAAAGTGCTCTGCACTGAACGCTGCACTACCAGATATCCTAAATGGCCCAGAATGGGCTCCAGTCTTAAAGCAGAGCTCCATGCGCTCCTAATTAGCTGCATCTCAGCCAAACCGAAGGACTGGAGCAACAGGTGGTGCAGTATTTGATATTTGACTTCAATGAGAATACTGTGTGTGTAGAATTATTCACATGTGGAAAGGTTTGCAGCTTTGGGCCCCAAACCGCTTCAGATTTTTCATGTCGCATCCTCTTTCTAACACAGTTCACCTTTCTTGAAGTTTGAGGCAAATCAAAAGAACACTCACAACATGTTTTTGTAGATATTTTTACAGGTTTAACTCTTAGAGAAGTACATACATATACATGAGAGAGAGTTTAAATGAGAAGCACGCTTTTATTTCCAGCCTCCAACAACGATGTGCTCTCTTTCCAGCAAGCCTGCCTCTTTCCAAGTTTCTGCCTGGGTCTTTTGACCCCCTGCAGGCAAATGCATAACGTACACAAAGAATCCATTTTTCTTTCACACACAATTAATATCCATTACTTTCATATAAGCATAATTGCTTGCGGAATAAAGCATTGTCTGCAGCCTTGGCTGCATGGAATGTACGTGCACATGAATGGGAAATAAATCAAAATAGATCAGTGCATTTTTAAAAGCATAAATACTACAATAATTGATCTATACATACGTGTACAAAATTTTGACATCCACAAATACACGTATGTATATATAGATACAGATTTATACATACACTGAAACTGGTTCCTTTGCAGATGACTTCGCAATTGATTGCTGTATGAAACATATTAAGATATTTCATCCTCATTTTAAAACCTACGTGCAGAATTGCATCAAACAACGTATATGTTACTGAAATAACTTTTTCTTTTAATTGAAATTTAACGGTCACAGTCTCCACATTACTTTATTTCTCAGTGCAGGTGTGCACATGTGTTTGTATCCACACAAACAGAAATGATCACTCAGCTGGATCTGGAATTGCAATAGCATAGGTATATAACTGATAGATCAGAATTTATAGAAGGAAATTAACGCACATTCATACAGCTTTAACAATTACTTTTCTATTGTATGCACAGCTGTTGCAATTTTAGTCAAATCATTTTAATACATGATAATAAGTTGTTGTTAAGGAAATCACATGAATTTACGTTAAATCCCCCAGATGTGTAGCACAGTGAAAGGCTAGAACTAATGACCCGGCACCCCTCAAACACATCTGTGTTCCCAGAAAAGAGGGCTCTCTCTTGGGCCCATGCTGAGCCCACAGCCACAGAGAACTGCTTGCAGTGTGGGTTGGCTCTGACCTGGGCAGGACCACGCTCCTCTCTCACACTTGCAGAGCACCCAACCTTCTTGACCCTTAAAATCTACCAAGTGATGAGTGAACAGTACGGCTAGTAGCTAATACAGAACAATATAGCTGACATAACGCCCTCCTCAATGTTGAAAAGAACTGAAAATATTCATTCTACTATTTGTAACCCCCGTGGATCCCTTGCAAGATCACCAAGGTTACTGCTAGAGGTCTATTTGGATATAGCCTTGCTCTGTGTTTATGAAATGCCTGTCACAACAAGTGGGCTCCCATCCCGCGTCTTCTCCTCTGACCATGGGATGTTCTCCATACTCATTAAATTAAGAATTTACCAAAGTTTGATTTTGGTGAGAGGTAAAGGTGGAGAAAGAAAACGTTATAGCAGAATGATCATGTCTGACAGAAGATTATTTTTGCATGTTTTGTGATAAGAATAACAACCGTTAAATCAATAGGTGTTTTGAGCAGCAAATTATAACTTGCCATTTGCTCTAACAATTCAGAATAATGACTTCTTGCTAAGACGTGTAGCATTTGGTTTTATTTTTTTGCTTCAGGGAGAATGTCCTGAATCACCCACTGCATCTCACCATTCTGTTTGTTCTGTTCCGATGAATGTTAAACTGCTAGCTAATGAGCAAAGCCAGAGTAAGTAAGCAACAACAATTTGACTGGTTATTCATTTTACAATGCTGAGAAACTGGCTGACAGTTTCAGGTTTTCTCCTTAGAATGGCTGGCAAGAAAAAGGGTTTTCTTGCCTCTGTGTCTATTCAATTATTTCAAATCTTCACCTCGATTTCACCCAGAGGGAAACAGCCAAACTTCAAAATTCATTTTGAAATTGGTGTCTGTGTACATCGATTAAAATGTACGTACAAATGTAAAAAGGGCCGGCTCAGAAACAATGTCAGTCACTCTGTAAGTAGAGAGTGCAACATAAAACACGCAATCATCACAACCTTTCCCGCATTTGTTGATTTAAGGTCATGTTTTGTAAATTAATAAAGGCGTTGGCATCCACAATCTAGCTCACAACTCACTTTTGCTGCCCTGCACCAGGCACAGTAATAACATCAGAGTTTATGTTATAGGTAGAAATTATTGTTTTAGTAGGGTTTTTTTTGTTTGTTTGTTTCACTACGTAGCTTCCCCAGAATTGCTTAATTGTAGTAAACTAAATTACACTCAATAAATGAGTGAGCCTACGTGCTCACACAGAATCATCTACCTCTTGTGTATTGCTGCAATTAAAGCATGGTTTCAAATGAATGTGTTGTGAAGATTTCTCTTCTTTTTTAGGAATTAGTATGGGTTATACCTGGCCATTCAGATTCTGCATTAATTCATCTTACTGAAATCACATAGCAGGGCAGAATATATATTTCAGGGTCAGGCTCCCTTCACTTTTCCCCAATTCCAATACTTAATCTCATGTCACTTTTATATAAGATAACAAAACATAACATTGCAGATGGCAGCGAGTCACATGGAATAGGTTGAGAGGAGAAAAGGCTCTGCTTTATCACCAAAAATAATATATAAATCCCTCTCATTCTTCAGTACTTTTAGAAGCCTCTCCACATACTGAAAGCCGACATCTATTTGGTTTAAAGATCGTGCAAATCCCCATGCTATGGTAAACCTTAATGAAGAGTTTCTCTTTTTCAGTGGGAAGCATAGTAAGAATCATGCTTCATTTTTCACTGATTTTTACAAACTTTGCATGAGAACGATCACGTGTGAAAAATAATAAGAGAGAGAGATTTTAGGAGAGCTACATTTGAATATTATGCAAACATTTCCTGTGCTTTATTTTTAAATCCTGGGAGACTTGATTTTAACTCAGACAATTTAACATCAGCTTTTTGTCCGGAATTAAAACTCCACTCAAAAGAGACATGAAATTTAAAACCAGCATTTAGACTAATGAGGACAAAAGAAATTACATGTGGGATTTTTAAGACATACGTTTTATGATATATTTTTGTGAGACAATCATAAGCACACCAAGGAACCTAACAGGTGTTCAAATGTATCGCTAATTCCATTACTGAATTCCAGAGAATTTACCAGTTTTTAAGCACAGTTACTCAGTTTTAAAAAGCACGTTGCAAATAAACACAGCATGCCCTGGAATGTCTTTCAGCAAAGAAGGAAAGCTGGATGGAAAGATTTCATATTATTTCAGTGACCATGCACAGGAGATAATCAAACCAGCTGAACCATGTGGGGGTCTTGTTCTCACACAGGAGAAGCAGTGTTAGCTGTAGTTTGACTCAAACTCAGATAACCTTCAAAAGCAAAAGCTTGGCACTCATGAGGAGAAGAGGTATCACCAGCTGGTCAAACATCCCCAGACGGGTTGGCTGTATCAGATCTTGAGACTGCTACTCTGCACTTGTGTGCGACAAATGGTACAGTGCATTGCGCTCAACCACAGCCCTTCGTGCTGACTTCTGCTGGGCAAGGTGTTCGTTCCCTTTCCGGCACATGTTGGGTCTTTCCTACGTGATATGTCACTGCAGCCCCTTTGGGGAAACCCCCGAGCCATAGCAGATGTACCCACGGTTTCCAGCAAGTTCCTACAGCTGGTAATTTCATTCAATAGATGCCAGCATGCCAAGTCAACGCCACACTCATCAGTAAGAAATTTGCTCTTCCTTGCATCTGAGAAAGAGGACCAAATACAACTCCTTTTGCAGAAGGCATGGTTCTCCCTGCAATGGGAGAAATATTGGCACATAGCTGCACTCCCAGCTATCCTCCAGCACTGCCTGCAGACCTGCAACAACCATTACTCCACACTGGCACCCATTCATCTTAGACCCAATACATCAAGGCTGCCTAGTAGTGAATTCCACTGCTTGCATCCACTGCTGTGTTGCAGAGGGTTTTCTGCCTCCCAGTGCTTCTCCTTACTGGTATTGCTTTAACAGTGGGTTTGAGACAGCAGCAGCCAACTTCCATTCTAGACTACCGCCACTTGGGTTATCCCAAGATCGTGCAGCTGTTCGTTGTTTCTCTGTCATGGAAAGGGTTAAAAACAGCTGAATTACTAAAATCACACACCGCTGGCCAAGGTGAGAACCTAATTTGGAAATGATGTTACACTGCAGAGTGATGCCTGAAACTCAAGATTCTGAAACAGGCAAGTTTCATGGTTATTCATTTTCTTTCTTTCCAAACAAAGCTCAAAGGTATTATAAAAAATACTGTCATTTTTTCAGTATATAAGCACTGCCAAATTGGATTAATCACTTGAATGATGCAGTCAATAATATCTGCCTGCCTCTTAAATAAAACTGTAGAATCACAGTGCCAACATTTTACAAAGAAAATGGAAGCATTCAGTTTAAGGAGATGTTCTTCAGCAAAAATCCTTTTCACTTACAGCTCTTAACCCAGTGGTTGCTATGTATCAGAATGGCACAGAAATAACAGGAAGAGAAACAGCAGGCACTCATCTCTCTGCCTCAATGTCCTCCTAATGGGTGATGAGAAATAACATGGAGGAAAGGCCACAAGTTCTTCCGCTGATGCTGTACAGGATGGGCCAGTGGTTCATCCTACAAGACTGACACCACAAACTGCTTGTTTCCTGTGAGCTCTGAGTATGCTACAAAGTGCCCACTTGCACCACTGAGGATCTGTATGGCTTGCTCCTAGCTGTGACAGAGATTACCTCCTGATACCACTGGCAGGTGTGATTGGGTGATGCTGCCTTAGTGCCCGCCGCTGGTGTTGGGTCCATGCAGTGGGCAGATGGCTTCCGTTTCATCCCCAAACTGAGCCACAATCTGTTAAATCTCAGTGTGCAAACATTTGCGTGTGAAAGCAGATTACCAGGTGGGAAAAGTATCTTTTAGTAACTTTCTGGAAGTGAGGCCCCCAGCTTCATGCTTTTATCATGCTGTGCGATAAAGGAACCGTTCTCTGACACAGCTGGCTGTGGGGAAACTGATCCTTCTCTGTAAGCCCATTTACCCTACCTTTCTCCCACAAGTGTTTTCTTCAAGGTAAATCCTGCACTCAAGCTGTCCTCCTGTAGATGCCACAGCTCCACTCCTGTCCCATCCACAGGTGGAAGCTCAGCTGAAGGAAGTGGGCAAGTCTGAAGCCAGGTTCAGATTCTGAATGGGGACCTGTGCCAGAGGGTTGGTGCTGGCTCTGTACAAATATCCTGCACACATGCAAATACACACTGCTCTCAAAAGTAATCCCACAGGGCACAGCCACTTCAGAAGCAGCCAAAAAGCAACTGTGAGGTGAAACGAAGGCAGGGAGCTATGCCTGCAGCCATGCAGACAGCAGCACAGCCCTTCCACTGCTGCACCCCGTGGGCCAGCTACTGGGGAGCCAGGGTCAGTGATGGAGATCTCAGCAAATTAAATGTACTTCCAATCCCACTTCAGTCCTAAGAACCTAAATTTCACCTCTCTCAGGTTCTCACAATGATCTAAATTTGTTCAGAAGCATTTAAAACGAGGCAGAATGTTTTCCTCACCACCACCGTGTACTCCACAACTGAGGAAGAAAGTCATCCCTGGAGATAAAGATGCCCCTCGCTCCTGGCTTCGTGCTCCTTACAGCAGCAATGGGGCCCAAATCAGACCCACTATTTTCAGAACAATTCACGTTTTCTCTGTTTTTTTTTCACACATTAGTTAGCATTTAAAACAGTGGTATGGCAATCATGGCAGTTTTCCTCTTCTACACAGAGCCTTTTTTTACTGAAGTAGGAACAAACTCAGCAACAAACAGAAATCCCAAAGATAGGTGGGGTGGGATGAGACCGGCACTTAACAGAGTATCACAGTACTGGAGGCAAAACAGATGGTATAAAGTAGAACCAATCACATAAATCCATTTCACAGATGTATTAATAAAAGCACATGTGAAGATACTGAATTTGATCCAGAATCCAAATTCAAGTTATGACATTTAGAAGAAAGAAAAAGAACTTACCAGAGGCAGGAAGCAGAGCACGGCTGCTAAAATAGACGTTACGGAAGTCGGCTACTGGGAGCGAAGGGGGGAGAGAAAATGAAGAGCGGAGAGCTGCGCTCTTGGGTTTTCAGATGGACTTCTTTTTTTAGCTGATTTGAAGAACTATATTACAAAGATAGAATGGGGGAAAAAAGCAAGCGGTAAGCAGGGACCACTGCATGAACAGGCCACATTAGTCCCTGGGCTGGGCCAACAGAGAGCGGTCCCAGATGTGCAGTGACGAGCAGCAGTGGAGGGGTGAGGGTACGTCAGCTTCCTGGTGAGCTCCTCGCTGGCTGCCTGTGTGGGTTTGGTTGCGGGCTGATGTGTGAGCGTCCTGCTGCTGGGGGCTGGAGCAGCACGGCTGCGGCCTGCAGCACACTTGCTCTTTGCAGGCTGCTGCTCCCAGGGCTGCTCAAGGCACAGTACAGCCTAGCAAGCAGTGTACATCCAGCTGACCCTCTGCAAACTGAAGGCAGGTACACTCAGATTGGGCTTTGCCTGAATTCAGTGGGCAGGATTTGAAAAGTCTCTTCCAGAAATATTAATATTCCTTTCCTTTGAGATTTCAGATAAGGGTCTTCAACAACATGTGAGAAAACATTCATCGCTTACTTTTCACATTGAACACCTGTTCTTCTGTTTTTAACTAGGTTTGGCTTACCCAACACCAGCGCATGCAATCATGCAGTAAGTTTCCATTGCAATCACGATAAAGAAAGTCAGATACCCAAACGTTTTGAGATGCTTCCACTAGAATGCTGTGGCTCAGAAGCAGAATAACAGCTGCCATTTGCAAATAATAGTGATAGAAGCATCCTGGGTGATCATCGCTCATTTTAGGTCCGCTACAGATGGCAGCCGCTCAGAAGTTCAACTATTTTTCTCCTGCTTTGTACTGCAGACTAATCCAGATGTAAGGCCATCTGGGTAGGCAGCTCGCATTTTAGATGAAGAGCGCATCCATCTGTAAAATACTTCATAAACAGCGCTTGAATTGAGTGAGTTCTGTGAAAAAAACAATAAACTTGATCTAACATCTCATTTTTCACCCATGTTCTTCTACTGCGCTTCCTGGAGCATCTTGAGCCAATAATTCCCTAAAAAAAGGTGAATGTCATGGAGGGATTTTTTAGTGCTTCTGTTCTCTGTGGAGTTTTTGAACAAAAACCGGAGAGTTTTCCTAGCGATGCATGTGTTTCACGTAGCCTTCTTCTACAACTTGACTTTCTGGTGACCTGGAATGCTGCACGTCACCTCCAGCTCCACACTCACTGCACTCAGGCAGTTCCAAAGGCAGGTTCAGTATTGCAGCCTAAACGATATCTTCTCCTTGAAACTTGCTTTTTTTTGTTGCTGTTGCCTTTCTTGCTTCAGCTTTTCTACCCCTATTCACCCTGTCGTGCTGAGCAACGAAGGGGAACATCTGGCTGTAAGAGAATATTGCTGTTACATCCAAAAATACCTTGCTTCTCCTTTTTTTTATACTCAGTATGAGTCATTAACTGGGACTTTCAGAAACAAACACCTCGTTGTGGAAAATATTTATGGGGGTGGAGTGGAGGGTTGCAAATATATATATGTCTACATTAAAAACTAAGTTGACAGCAAAAAAATGTAGTCTTAAAACTGAAGCAACTGAGGGTTTCAATCATGTAAAACAATATCACCCAGGGCTTTATCATGTTAGACTTGGGCTGATTGACAGTGAAAGGTCACGTTTGTCCCTTAATCCACTGATTTGTTTCTCACTTGGAGAAGGCAGCAGGGTGCAGATTTTGGGAATGGAGCTAAGCAAGCTGCCCTGTCACCTCCGCCTGATTTCATTTTTGGTCTTAGATTTGCTCGGAAAGTAAACCATGACACTCCTGATCCCTGCTGTATTTACCCCTGCAGGCCTTTCTCATCTCCTAGGTGGCCATTAGATTAAATGAAATATATTTTTTTTCTATGCATTTCACCAACATTGTAAACAACATACAAGGCATGTGTACTTGATAATAGAGGGTTTATTATTATTGTTCTTGTTTTTTAAATAATCATTTTCATATGGAAGCATGAAAAATATGCATGGTCAAGGTGCCGGTAGCATGTTTGAAAACCAGGATGCTGTTATTTGCTTTCCCTTGCATTCCTGAGCAGTACAGGGAAGGTCAGGTACGTTGCCTATACGCATTTTAGTATGGGCATATGCATAAATCCTTCCCAGGGACAGGCACACCAAATGAAGGTGGACCTCCTTGCAGCATGGAGGAGCATTTGCAAAGGTTTTTAAAGTATATCTGGAAAAGAAGTGTCTGCAGAATTACTCACTGTCAGGGAACTCCTTCTGAAAGAGGAAATGAAAACGTGGTTTCACAAGAAGAAGCTCCTACATGGAATTAGGTAAGACATATCATGTCATTCATCACTTTGCCTTGATGAGTTTAAGCTTTGGTTTCTACAGAAGCTAACAGCATTATTAAACACCCCTCAGATCTGTGTTATAGTGACATAGTTTGAAGCATATAGTGATGAAACAGAACCCAAACTCCAGCACGAGGCTCTCAGTTCATCTCTCAACTCCTCCCAGGGCTCTGTTTCTTCCTTGTGATGTCAGTAGATGTGATGCAGGTCTGGAGCAGAAGGAGGGTCATCGTGCTGCTGGGAAGGGAAGCTCTGCTCCAGTAGATCCAGTCTCCTTTCAAGGTGAGCCCATACACTTGTGTAGCTGTGATGAACAGAGATTACCCTGCTTCTTGACCCCGCTGTTTCTGGTGGTCCTAACACCAGCCTTACAATTTGCTACCTTTGTATCTTTTCCCCTTTGAACAGATTTGTTATTTCTCTGGAATATTTCTCTTGATATCCAGCTGCCAGCAGCACGCACCACTAACATTTACACCCTTTGCTTTCTTGTTATCTGACAAGCAGAAACAGCGCAATAACTTCCTAGAACTATTCTTCCTGTGACAGCAGCAGGGAAGTGGTGATCAGGACGATGCATGAGAAGTGCTTTCCTTTAGAGTAACTGCACTTCCCCTTTCTTAAAACTGAAACCTGCTTAGGTGCCAAGCTAAAGGTTACTTAATTCTACCAGCTCTCACCCTGAGACGGCCTAGTGTGAAAGCAATCACATCACTTCCCCAAAACTCAATATTCTTCCCCAAAATCAGGTGTGCATCCTAATTCCCCAGATAGTCATCAGCCGACTAATAGAACAAGGCATCTCTTATGCCTGACACACAACTCATAACTGCATTTATACGAGGTTCATATGAGGCACTTGCAGCCCACAGAAGAGCAAAGCAGAGGCCACGGGCTTCAGGCCCAGGCCAGTTGGTAAACGCTTCCACACGCAATGTGGTGTGCGAGCCCCAATCTGTTTCTGCAAACTATCCAGCTAGTGTCATGCTCCCTCTCCCCAGGGACATCTCAACTTCCCTCCTGCCTGGGTTTAGCACAGTGATCCCAGTGGCTCTGATGAAACCACAGGGGAAGCTCCAGCAGTTTTCCTTGTGAAATCGCACCCAGCCTGAAGGATTTTGAGGCCTCAGAGCCCTGTTGGCTTTCTGCTCTCTCCACCCTGAACCTGCCCAAGGGCCACACCGCTCAGGTGCTTTACCGACAAGGAAAGCAGAGAAAGGAAGTATCGTCAGAGGTCAGGAGTTCTGAGGAAACACTTGTTCCTCCTTTCATTCTTCATGGAAAGAAGAAGAGGTCTGTCATGCCTGGGAGCTCCCCAGCCTCTGCACTGCATGGGCACCCAGCAGAATGTAGCACAAAGCAGCTGTCAGACGGAGCTAGCATCCAACAAGACAAGTACGTTTTGCACAAAGGAAGTATTTTGGCATCAAGTTTCTATTGCCTGGCCTAGGCTGAAAGCCCCCATTTCCCTCCTGCTCTCCCCTCCCTTGCTGGGGCCATTTCATTCTTGTGCCTCTCATTTTGGAGGATGCTGGTAACAACTGGTAGAGAAAGCATTCCATATTAACCTCCAGTGTGCTCTTCCTACAAAGAAGGCAAACGATCTCCTGGTCTGCATTAGGCAGAGAACAGCCAGCAGGCTGAGGGAAATGATCCTTTCCCTCTGCTCAGCACTGATTAGGCCACACCTGCATTTCTGGGTCCAGCTCTGGGCTCCACAGAACATGAGAGATATGGACATACTGGACAGACCCCAGCAAAGGGCCGCAAAGATGATGAAGGCACAAGACCACTGTATGATGAGAGGCTCAGAGAGCTGGAACTGTTCAGCATGGGACAGAGAATGCTCAGGGGAGATCTCATCAATGTCTGTGTATATGTGAGGAGTGGGTACAGAGGGAATGGTGCCAGGCTCTTTTCAGTGGTGCAGTGGGCAGGTCAAGTGTCTCTTGAGACATCTGAAAAGCATTTCTTCTCACAAGGAGCACACAAACCTGGTTTTCGGCCCAGCACCATTACAGAGGATACAATGCAGTCTAGGGAGGAAAGCAAGACGGTGGCTTTTGTCCTGAGCTCACCAGCCTGCTCAGTCCTTTCTGTTTTTGCAGGCAGGGTTAAAAGTTAATGTGAACTTAATTCATGCTTTAAGATGATGGTTTAGGTATATCAGCACTGCACTGTGGGAGCTGGAGGAAGGAGGCTGCCATCTCCATGCCATGTGAAAGTCACCCAAGCTATAGGAAAAGGTGAACTTCTATCTGGCAGTAACTGATTAGAAGCCACAGTCAGCCCAGCCAGGCTCCAGAAAGTCTAACAGAACCAAGAGGACTCTTCTCCATGACAGTTTTCTCTACCACCAGCAGCACCTGCAGCTACACAGGGCTGCATCAAACAGCAAGTAATTCTCACGACAGTCTGAGCAGACTGATCGCTGTTTGTCCAAGCCACCAGACAACCTTCAAAGAGCAACATGTGGCAGCAGCAGGAGAAAACCTCACGTTATCACTCATCAAATCTAAGTGCAAAATGCACTTTTGTCTCGCCTGCCTTTAGCACAGAGCAGCAATAACATTTTGAAAACAAACCCTACCCCACCCATAGGGAAAGAAAGAAAAAAGTCACCAACACTGAATACTGTAGTCTCCTTTTGAGGGGAAAAAAATGAATAGCACGTGACATGTAGTAACATCCTCTTGCACACTCCACAGAGAAACAACAGCCCTGGTAGGGGCACAGTAACGATGTCACCACCACTCCATGTCATTGGTAAGGGCACCACCTATTGTTGAGATCTCTGACATGTTCCACCAGCAGACACCACCTTTAATGATTTGAGGTGACATTTTCCATCTGCCTCAAAAAATGCATTTCTTGCTAGACTTCAATGGTTAGCGATAGTGTTCAACCATTTCCATAAGTTGGGATAACTCAAAATATGGCACCTCTCACACTTAAAAAGGGAGAAGGCTTTTCAGAATCCAAGGAGTGCAAACAAGGAGAAAACTCCCAGCTGTGAGCAGAGGAGCTCAGGGCTGGCCCAGCACAACAAGGAAATGAAAGCACAGCCAAAGCAGGAGCTGTCAGATCAGTGCAGGCTGTTGTAGCAAGGATGGGAGTCAAGCTGTGAGTCCGCATGGGGCACTGCAAACAAAAAACTCTCCAGAGAAGGCGAGTCCAGGATCAACTCCCACTTTGAAACACTGCAGCTTGAGGGGCCAATCTCCAACATGGATCTGGCTGCCAGGAAAAGGAGTCTGTAAGTGATGACCAAAACCCAATCAGACACTCACTGAGGCTGCAGTGCAGTGGTTATGGCTCAAAATCAGCTGTCAGAGCTAAGCTAGCATTTACCAAGTTTTCACATTTCCAAATCGTGCTTTCGGTGTTCTCTTCAGTTTAGAAGGGCTTCCTATGCAAATGCACAAAGCTGGCCTGTTCCAGCACTGTACCCAGGCTATGAGACAACAAAGTCACAGGACCGACTCTGCAGGAGTTAACTCATGCCAACATCAGATTTCCCCACCTCAGGTAATAAAATACGTAGGACTTGTGCCAGCACTTTGCTCTCAGGTCTTTCCAACTCTTCCAGAAGCACAATATAGCAATATCTGCACAAAATGGCTTTGGGAAAAGCCAGGCGTATGAGCTCTGAATTCATGATTGCACAGCAATTGTTTTCCTCAGGATCTGACCAATGATTTCCTGTGAGCAAAGGGTTCTCATCAAATGAGCTCTATCCAGAACACCATCCTCCACTAAAAACCCATCTGTATAGCACTCAGACCTGCCCCTCCTTTGACTTAGGCCACCACCTTCATCTCCCACAAAACACTTCCATCTCTTCAGCTACTTCAGGCAAAATAATAAATAAATCCTAAAACCACAACCCTTATTTTCAGTAACATGAGCATTCGGCTCCCACTCACATCACTTAAAATCAGGCCACAAATCTGTTCCTCTCTATGCCTGCAGATGGTCGCTTTCTCTCTCTACAGATGGCACCCTGAAGTTGGGACAAGTGGCTTCCATGCAGGACTCCAAGTCTATTATTTGACAAAATCTGATAAAAGCCGAAATGCGTTCTCCCAAGGAAAGACAGAAGGCTGCACTTGTGGCAAAAATCCTTTATTAAACTAGATTTTGTAAATTCCTTTTCACATTAGAAATTCTAAATGCAATTACAAAATTGTGTTTCAGTAGAAAAAAAGATGAAAATTACAGTTAACAGCAAAATTACAACTTTATACAATTAAAAAAATCTATGTTTTTTTTTTTCTCTCTTAAATTTCATTTTAAAAATAGACATTGATATCTTCCAATGTACTGGTCCTGACAGCTTTGACCCCTGGTAGCTACCAGAATACTCTTGTCTTTTCACATGCATATTCACATAGAGTCACGTAGTACTCAGCATACTTCAGTTAGTTGAAGTAGCATTCAAATAGCATTATCAGTTGGGTTTTCACCATTTGAAACACCATTTGTGTTAATTTCGACACACAGGCATCGTGGTAACAAACATTTCTTTTTCAGTGCTTGTACTCTGTCCTCTTCCTCCCTCTGTGAAGAGGGCAATGCTACTCTGTAAACGTGAAATGCATTTGAAGACATGACCATGAGCAACATGAAGTCCACGTATGATTTATCACAGTACAATTACTATGATCTTTCATGGCTATCATCGACAATAAAAACTGTCCTCTTACTTACTAGACATTTTGTGGCAAGACTAAGTAACGATTTGGTTACTCTTCATCTGCTCATGTTAGAACACATGTTCTGCTAAACATGTGAAGATCTTTCCTGACTCTCTACATACAACCAACCAGGTTAAACAAGGGCATCTGCATTGCTACAATGAAGACTTCCATGTCACAATGGTTCCCAATAGCCACAAAAAATGCCAGTTACATTTTGCCTGAGGTGTCCTTCAGCAGGCCTATAAAAAACCACTAAGTTTAAACAAGATTATACCACGTATGATTAAAAACAAAACCCAAGTTTATCCTAGCAATATCAAGGTATTGTTTAAAAATCACTTCTGCCCCACTGCTTTCGTGACCAATGGAAATATACTTCCAAACACTTGCACCACTTTGGAGAATAACAATCTCCATTGCACATAGGAACTTATTCTTCCGTCCTTCCTCCTTTTCTTTCTTTACTGTAGGGCTACACATCAGTGCTACAGCACTGAATTGAATTTTGCATGAACAATTTGAGAATCATCCTATATTAAAATCAGAAGTAAGCATTAAAATGTTTCATAGAAGAAGAAACCAAGTCACATCAGAGGTGAGCAGCCATTGCAACCACATGCTGCTGAGTAGATTAACAAGTGGCACACAACACAGGCATTTGAAAAGTCGCGCGTTATTTCAGAGTGCTGGTGGCCATACGACTAAGTGCTACCTGGGTTACAAATACAAAATGCACAATATTCACAACGTGCCTCATGACTCGCACTGATGCAACTGCAAAAGACGTCAGAAAGGCTGGAAGTCTAGAACATAACCTCTTTTCAAATGTCGTTTTCAAACATCCCTATCTTAAATAATTCATACTGCTATAAGGTAGTAATCCTATTATAAAAAACAGTTGAAGAAACACAAGAATTCCAGTGTGTTTTTCTGGATAGTTTGGCAAGAACTAAGAATCTTCATGCTTTCAAATAATAGAACCCTACTTTCTCTCCCTGCACTGATCTGCTGCTCCATTCCATATCCTATTCAGTAAAGCTTCTAAGCACACAAACTCCTACAGATGAAAACAGCTGAGCTCATCATCTTTCCCCTGAATCGGCAGGGCAATGCCTCGTGTCAAGCTGCTGAAGCTGATAGAGGTTTTGTCTATAATTTTAATAAAAGCAAGACTGCTTCTGCCTCTTACAAGATTAAAACACAGTTTTCATCTAAATTCAGCCTGAGACCAACAAGTTATAATTAGGCAAACAACCAGCTTGTAGGAAGGTAGGGTATCCAAAGTACCTCAGGCCTGTACTCAAAGGCACAAGGGACAGAGATAAAGAAAGAGAAGCATTCCAAGCTGCTCCAGCTCTGCTCTTCTCCACTGCCTGACTAGGAGAAAAGCTCTCCTAGTAGGGTGTGGAGCATAGGTTTTGCCTTGCACATTTTTAACCCTATTTGGTTAAACACATAAAGAGAGAAAATAATGAGAAAATCTGTGGGTGCACCTTCCATAGACTTTTTTAACTGTAATCTCTTTCACACAATGTTGTTTTTCCTCTTTTTATTTTGTTAATCTTACAGCAGCAGGCTCAAGAAAAGCTCAGAAAGTGGCACTTCAAGAGGACCCTGAGCCCACTAGGTTGGGCATTTTCTGGGTGAGAACCAGGTGCAGTTGCCAGCAGGAGAAAAGCTGTGCTTCTCACCTCCAGGTTAAGTGTATCAACAACTAGGCTAAGATGAACAGATGGACAAGGCAACAACTCCTGCTCATCTTCTGAACCAAAATCTAAGCTGTCTTTGTCCGTGCCACAATGGCGTAAATGTGCTGAGTGCCCCTCCCAACACAACCAGCAGTGTAAGCATTTCTCTGGGTACAAGCTCACATACACTATAACTTTGGTGCCTAGCAGTTCAACACTGACACTTCTAAGCATAAACTGAGACCTTTGCTGGGTAACTCAAGGCAACCAGCAGAGACTATGCTGCAAAGATGTGCCCCAGAGAGCCACATCTCCACCCAGTACAAAAAGCAGTAGTAAGGAAAATGTGCTCAAAAATAGAAGGAACTTTCTTTGTCCAGAAGAACGATCCTAGCTCCATGTAGACATTTCAGATGTCTGCAGCCCCAGAGCCTGAAAGATGCATCAGTTTCTCATTCTAGGCAGTCAGAGAGGATGGAGCACAGGCTTCACCTCACAGGTGCAGTAGCGTAAACAACCCTGCTAGCGTTCTTTGGGGAGCCCAAATATTTTGTATTTCAAACACTGCTTAACAGTGTATCTCAACAAGGAGAAGGGGCATGAATGAATAAAGTACCCACAAAAAACATAAAACTTATTACTTTAAACAATTATTCCAGTAAGAAACTGTTTGATTAAATGTTACTCAAGCTATTCTTGCATTTAAAATCACCAAAAAAGATTATTGTATCTATTAAAGCATGACAAACTCATTTTTTTGATCTATCACACACTGCATTCACTGCGTATCTATTACAGTAAATACAGTAGTAAATTCAGTAAGTTTCATGTCTTTCCATTTGTCAGCAACACATTTTGCAATGAAACCTATTTCTGTGCACAGCTTTTCTCACAGAAGTTCCTTGCTTATGCTACCCATGCACACAAATGGCAGAACTTGCACACACATGGATTCGTACAGAAATTCCACGTGCATGAAGTTCCTGGATAAGATTTACAGAGAAATTATTATAAAAATGAAAAACTCTATTAATCTTTAACCTATTCATACTATTCCTAATACACAACTCATATCCGTTCTTAAAAACAAAGCTTTACGTTAGGAAACAAACAAACAAAAAGCAAACAAAAAATAAAACCAACTGGTTTAATACATTCCTATGCCCTTCAGAAAGCAAAGGTGTAAGATGTAATTCATTGTAGAAGGTGAAATGAAAAAAGGCTGCAACTGCTTATTGAAAATCCATGCCAAAGTACAGGTGTTTCTGTTTATTGGGGTTTTTTAGTCTTTGGGTTGTTGTTGGTTTTTGTGGCTCAATTTTGTGTTTCTGTTTTTAAAGCACAGGTAGATTCAAGATGCAACACCACCATGAACAGAGTACCTTTCATATCTTCTTCAAGACGGGCAATTATTCCTGTATTTTTAACATCAAATTGAACGTGAATGTTACATTTTAAATGTCTCAAAGATAAACTGACTTTCCACAAGTAAATTACCAAAGTTAATATGCACAGAATTAAGACATCACTATTAAATACCTGTAAAATGAAACAGTACCATTCAGTGGTAACAGGATTTGAAATAGCAATAGTTGCTGAGTTCCCACCTCTCCTTTGCTATTCAGAAGGATTTTGCATAAAGTTCTGAATCACAAAATAGCTGTACAGGGTCCTATGCTCCCCAAACACTGAAATAGCTGAAATTTAAATGGGTGAAGTGAGAGTTATGGACTGAGTAAGCCAAGAAGGCTGCCGAATCTAAAAATTGTACTTCAACTTCCTTCAAAAACATTATAAAATCCTCATCAGAATTTTTAATCCGCATGATGAAGACTTCAAATCCTGACTTTTTTTCTCTCTTGTAATATATATAAAAAAAGATTTATCGCACCAGAAAACATTCTTGGAAACAAACTGACATACAAGACCATTTGCCGCAAATTGAGACCACTTCTAATAAATACCATCCTTTAAAACAGATTAGAAAATATTATTGCAGTTGTTCAGAAAGTTTTTAGCTGTAATCCAACATCTCATTTGTTATGTTCCTCTTCCCATTAACCCTTCAATTCAGCATGACTTTCAGGCAGCCTGGCTTTATTTCTGCAAACCTGCAAAAGAAGAAAAGATGAAGTTTTGACATGAAAGCAACATCCAATGTCACATCTCTAAGCCACCATCAAACATATGGAAAGCATTACAGTGCTCAGTCAAGTAAGAGAGCATGTCAGGAGATCATCATCATATCCTGTGGATGTGACAGTAAAGGTGGATTTTATAGGGTCTGGAGAGGCAAAGAGCTGGAGACAGCAGGAACTGGGAGTAAGAGTTCAGAAAAGAGAAAAGGTCGACAAGTATTCTTGGTTATATTCATTCTGCTTCTCTTTTCAAAATGCTTTTTCTCTCTTGTATTGTGTAGAAAGTGAGCGGGAAACGGGAAGAGAAGTCTCTGCTCCAAGTCCCACCTTCACAGTCACCTTCATATATACTCCCATACAGAAAAGGCAGCAAACACACTGACAGTAACACCAGATTTGCTAAATTGCTGTCTCATACAAGTTGAGAGCTGAAGCATATGTTGGAGACCAATATAAAGGATGATTAACAACTGTTCACATTAAAAAGCCAGTGACCTTAAATGGAAAGAGGCAATTAAACTGCGCTTAGACAACTCATAGTGTTTTCACTTATGTCAGAAGAAAGGATCTCAGATTTAATCTGTATCCATTATATCAGTTTTGAGCTGTAAAATTGTATTGGTCTTATGAAACAGAAGACAGGCATCAATCAATTTCGTAGCTCAGCAGTACACTAAAACAGGCCAATTTTCAGTTAGTTAAATGTGGGATAAGAAAAAACAAAAGTCCCACTAACAAAAAATCTAAACTCACCTGAAGTTGTGGCTGTTGAGGTATCTGATAGCTGCTGGTTTGATGCGCGCAACTCCTCCCTGACTATGGCTTCCTCTTCCCGTGATAACACAGAGATAAGGTTTACCACCAGACTGTTGATACTCTGTAATAGCAGGCACAGTAACAGTTAAAATTTACTCTCTGCAGAGACTTGGTGTTCAGTACAACCTTCTCATCTCTATTTTTCTGAAAACTTTTACCAGTGATCTACAACTTTGTTTTCTCATGCTGAACAATGCGCCATTCATATAAAAGTAGTTACCCTTCTTCTGAAAAAGATACTCAGAAAAATAAATACATATATATTTATATGTATATATAAAGCTTTGTTATATAGTATACGTACTATATACTTTGGTATATACATATATAACAAAGCTTTTTAAGTCTAGATTGCTCACAATATGCAATGTGATCATCAGAAGATCCTTCAAATTCCACAGCAGCTTTACTGGTTTTACCATCTACTCTTCACTTGGGATTTATAACCTTTGGGAATAGAATTAATTTTAAAAGGAGGATGTTATATACTTTTTTAAAGTGACAATAACACGAATAAAGAAATCACATGTTAGTGGATATATAAAGGAAAAAGATGGAAAACATAAATGCAAGCAGTTTTCGGACTATTACATCATGCTGTAATTTCTGCTGTGTTGCAGCACATGATTTAATAGATCAGCACATGACCCTGTCAGGTGTGGTTCATATCCTACAGATAACATCTGCCCAAATTGATGGAAGTTTATAAGAGAGGAAATAAAATATAAATGAAGTTGTACTCTCACAACCATCAAAATCTGTCAGTTAAAGATGATCACAGGATATTTTTCCTAAACTTTTATTTTGCTTTTTGTATTTGTTTGCAGTTAATTGTGGCAGCACTAAGTGCCCTGTTTAGATCCCTCTCCTATGTATGTAAGAAAACATGAATTTTTTTTCAATAACTGGGTGAACAAGAAGCCCCTCCCACCATTCCCAAACTCCTGATGTCAGTGTAGCTTCAGGAAATTAAACTTACAGCATGAGACTGTAGCTTAAAGCAAACAAATGTTCTACTCCTAAAACAAGATAATGTAATTTGATTAGCTCTGACTGAACATCTTACTCCCTGTTGAACACTTGTAATTTTTTGTTTCCACTCCATGAAGTAGCTGTCATAAAAAAGTTTTGTGCAGCGGTAACTTGCACAAGAAACAGTTCATCCAAAAGCAAAACCAATACACGTAAATTTGTAAGATAAAATAATAATACAGAAAATGTCCTTTTACAGCAAGAACATTCGTGAAGTACTTCTCTTCACTGGGAGACAAAACAAGCCCTCAAGCAAAGCTACACATGACACTTACGGAAGCAGCATTTTTCTGATCTCAAGATTCTGCTGACAAATTTATACAACACTTATCAAAAGACAGCTTTAAACTACACACCTTCATGTGAAAGCTGAAGACAATATAAACATGGTGCTTACAATTGCTACACAGTGATTTTTTTTAAAATTTTTTTAAAGAGCATGAAAGTTTCCAACGAAGCGATGCAAATATGACACAAATATTTGTATTATCATCTCTGTTAAAAAAGCCTTAAGGGAAAGATCAAATCTTCAACAGATCAAGTCTTCAATAAAAAAATATAACAGAGAATAACACAGGAGCAAACGATTTACAAACAAGTACAAAAGCACTGGGGGAGGATAGCACCATTGAGCAAAAATAATCATTGCCTTGCCAAGGAAAACAATTTCCATGGGGGAATTTTGAAAAGAAAATTAAACAAAAGGCAGCTGCTTTCACATTTTGCTGAATTACAACTGGACCCTTTGTTACTGTTGTATATAATGATTTCTTAGTGGTGACCGTGGAGAATAATCTTTAAGAGACAAGAATTATTAGCTTTTTCCTACCGTTGCTTTTTTCCTGCAGCACTCTGGACAGCTGATTCACAGCTTCATCCACATGGAGCCCATGCAGATCCAACACATTCAGAGGCAGCAAGGAAGTATTTACGCTTTCAAAGATTCGCGCAGCAGCAGCGTGGTTGGCTTCTTTCATCTTCTGCTCATGAAGGCGACCCTTTATTCAAACGTACATGGAGAATATTACAGTCTGAGACATGATTTAAGCTCTACGTTGGTAGTTGGCTTCACAACAACAGTACTGACAGGGTGCTTTTAATCTCACAGTTTGAAGTACTGAAGTTCATAAGCACAACACGATTCCTAGAAGAAGCTCAGTGAGATCTACCTACCCACAAGGAGATTTCATAAAGTTTGTTTGCAGGAAACTGCTCAAAGCTGGCAAAAAGAAGAAACCATAAACAGAAGCTCCATGAGAAAGGGAAAAAGCTAGAGAAGATACAAGAATATAAAATCATTACATGAGCTAAAAAGTCACACTTTGTGCCAACTGTCAGATTTATTATCCTAACAATTTTACTTTTTCCTACTGCATTTTACTTTCTGAAAGTACTTAACAAAAACTTATGAAACAGTACCAAAGAAACTCCCTAATTGCGCAGGGAAACCCTGCTGAGTTATATTTGATGTTAGTTCTTCCGAATGCGTTTCTAAAAATCAGACTCGCCAAGAAGTGCAAAAGTTTGACAAGTTGACTACTGCAACTCCTAATCTTCTTGACATCTTTTATGACTAATGATATCAGTACAGCCTTAACTGGAATTAAGGGCAAGGAGTGGTACGGAATTACTAACACTACACCGTGAACAAGTACCATCTGTTTCTCACAAACCTTGCAGAAATCGTATCTGAGAGACTAAAGTTAACAAATTATGTCTTTGAGGATCTGAAAGCACAATTTGAAATGAAATAAAAGACTTAACTACAGGTACTGGACTGATAAGGGATCAAGAGAACTGAAGTGACAGTCTGTCTTACACTTCCTTAAAATGGATCAACTGAAGTACATTAGTGTCAGACCAGAGATAACAGCCCTATAATTCTCACTTGCAGAGAACTACCAGAACAGGACAAAGCCACCAAACTTAAGTGTTTTGTTTTCATGAATAAAGGTATTTTGGTTTGTCTTCTTATTACCTAAAAGAAAACACATTATAAATTTCCAGACTGTATTTATGATTATGTTTAAGAACAAAAGGAAAGGGAGGACTTTACACAGTGCTCCAAAAGTTATGCCTCCTATTTATTTCCACAGAAACTACAACAGATACAAAGAACGCAATAACACTACTTAATAGAAAAAAATTCTCATCTACAAAACACTACTCTTCAACATAGTCACCACGATGAGCTACACATTTCTGCCAGCTGTGAGCAAAAACCTGCACACTGCACTTGTAAAAATATGTATGGCTGTTCAGAATGTGGTTTGTCCTTCAGGCTGCCACTGCCACTGCTAAAGAGCACCACCCACTGCCTCACAGTGTTCATATCCACTGTGAACATCACTGTTTCCATTAAGGTTCAGCAAGTGTCGACAAATGTCAGTGAATGCAATTTTTTTCACTTGGAAAAATTCAATGACTCATCTCTGCTTCACACGCACCTCCATGTCAGAGGCCCTTTTGCCAGACTGCCTCTCTGCTGTCATCTGTTGCATCACATGTAACATAATATTGGTGGGAAGGTTCAACCATAACACCAATATGTCTCTGATAATGCGAGCCAACACAATAAAAAATAGGAGGCATTACTTTTGGAGCACCCCTAGTGATATATGTTGAGCATTGTGGTTGAATCAAGACTGGATGGCCTGTGCTCCACAGCCAGAGTTTACAACACTGATCAGCAGAAGATCTATGCTTCAGAAAACAGATGAATAGCAAAAAGTATGGCACACCATACTACACTATCCTGATTGGAAAACAGCTCGTACCCATACAGATATACAAAATAAGGACACAAAGACAGCTGACAGTAATCTTCCAAAGACCTATGAAGGATGAAATAAGCACAATTCCAAGGAAAAAGATCACACCTTAATAATTGTTTGCTTCCTAAAGGTACAAGAGACCTGTCTAGAAACAGTTCCTCACCAGTTAAGAGGAACCCCAGGGACACAAAGAGGATTCAACAGCTAATCTTTATTGCACTCCACATCATGCAGTAGTGAACTCTGACACAAATCTCAGTACTTACGAGTATGCGGATGAGAGAGTAAAATCTATGGAATATTTAGCATATCTAAGCACTTGCATGAGATCTTTCAGGAGGTTTCACACTGAATTTGGTTACATCAGTTTCATGTCAGCATCATTAGTAACGAATGCAAGTTTAAGTGAAAGGTGTTTCTCAAGATACCACAGTAACTGAGCTAATTACCAATGGCAGTAGGCATGACTTTTTTATCCCTTCCAATCCAGTACTTACTAATGACTCTAAACACAGAAAAAAAGCACCATATTTAAGCATACCTGATGTGCATAAAATGCTGCCACAGGCTTCATTCCCATGTGATAGGCCTCCCCAGCCTTTTTCAAACACTCCTTCCTCTTTTGTTGGTGATGAAAAGCTTCTGCTCTGAAGTCATCATACTGTGGATACTCATAATCTTGAAATATTTCACTCAAAACATCATCCTCTTCCTTAGCTTTTCTTGCCTGTAAGAATTTGTAATGTTGAAGCTAAGAATATTTTGCAAGGTGTTTTCATTGATGTGGCTTTGGATACATTTCTAACTGCTATTTGAAATAAATAAGTAAATAAATAAATAATGATAATACCACCTTCTCCCGGTTCTTTGCAGCACTGTATGAAGAAGCAATTTCATTTCGCTGAACACTTTCTTGAGCTATAACTGTTTTTACAGGATCTGCCTCCAGAACACAGTTCAGAAATTGTTCGGTCTGCTCTAAAGAATAGCTGTAAGTGAGAAGGAAAATCTGTGACTTTCCAAAGACATTAACAGCAGGTACTTTTATTAAAATACATATTACATACCTTCATAGTGTTACAGATACAAATGTCTATGAAAATAAAGCACTAGAATAGAATTTTCCAGCTTATTACAAAAAGACTTTGTCAACTTTGTCAAACATACTGCATTACTGGCATCAATGCACAAGCAGTCTTAGACATCTGAGATGCAATTGAGGGGCACTCAAATACAAAAAGGACAATTAGATACTAAAGTAAATTGCATCATATCTTAATAAAACACAGACATCCATTTAGAAGTAAATGCTGCTGTCTGGGCTGCACAAGTTACTTTATCTTAAATCCCCTCTGGACTGCGTTAGATAGCACAAGTTAGCTTAAAACTAGCTCAGTTTTCTGAAACTTAGGCAGGAAAATCCTCGTATTTCCAGTCAATTTTTTGCTAAGAAATTTAACACAGTAAGAATAGAAGATCAGCAGCCATTATGTTTCTAGTAAGCCCCTTTTCTTCTTAATACTCTTCTCACTGTTCAGTAAGCAGACAAGAGGAACATTGGTCAGAAGTAGATTTTAGAGAAAACAACACTATGAAAAAGAATTTCATATGAGAAAAACAAGAGAAATATTTGAGGTGGATAAACAACTTATTTCAAACATTCCACAAGGAAAAGTTTTGATAATAACCTGGGCAAGAGGAAAAACTGACAAACAGGTATCCAAACCTGTGCGGAGAGACAGACATTCAACTGGCCAAGGAGGTAAAAAAAAGTTTCTCATGAAAAGAAGTTCAGTTCACAGAGACTTTAAGGAGGTTGCCACATACACAAGAAATATAATGCAGAAAAGAGAAACAGAATGCAAGCCAAAAGAAATGGAGAGTACTGATTCCTTCATTGGTACTATAGTAACCAGGAAACTACTAGCAGCTAACATCAGACAATAGCAGCTTCCCTCTTGGTCTGGATGCTGTCTGCTGTGCACCTACTGTTACACCCTTCAGCAGTTTATCCCACTTAATTTACACCTCAACTCCAGAGCAAATACACAGTTCCACTAACTGCAGTCAACAGCCAGAGATGTACTGCTCCTGCTGAGTGAAGCCGTCTATTCTTCAAATGAAGAAGTAGGTGTAACAGTTTCTGTACTCTTTAAGACCAGTTACTTCTGCCTTATTTAAATGTACAAAAAAACATGAAATACCAGTTAAAATAATAATAATAAATGCATTAATTTGGAGAACTTTAACTGCTGATATTTAAGACAACAAATGTGTACTATGACGTATTACTGAATAGCAGTTTTACAAAGAACTTTAAAGACTTCTTACTTATTGTCCTTGAAGATATCCATTAAGAAATTTTGATTAATAGTTGGAAACATCTCAAAAAGTTGTTTCTCCTTCAGTTTAGCAGCACAATCTTTTCTAGCCATAGAAGGAACGCGTTTCTATCCAGAAGACAAAGGAATAATATTGCAAAGCTCACAATTAGAACAATGTATAGTAACAGTGGAACCAATCCAGTTATACTGCTATTTCTTAGGATTTCAAACAAAATATTCACTCAGTAGCTATGCAATGACAGCATGTCAGTATCAGCCTGCCACACTGATGTGATGAGAAAAAAGGACAAGTGAGTTGTAGTGCACACCACTGCAGTTCTCTGCAGTCATTTGATGTGACTGAGTTGGAGCTGCCTCATAACTTGGATGATGTGAAAGGGCTACCTCTAGAAGGACTTCCAGTTTAGGAACGTATCTGATGCTAGTCTATCCAGCTCAAATTGAACTTGTAGTAAGTTCACCTTTACTCAGGTATCTGCAGAAAGTGATACTGAGAGGTTGGGATTGAAGTCACGTTTTCCTATAAAACAGAGGAAACAATGTTGTCTTTCTGTAATACTCAGACTGCAGTCAGAAAAAAGCCAAGCTCCTTGAATCCAAACCTGTGGACATCTCATCATCCTTATCAGTAAGCTACATGCATGCATTTAAGGAAAGAATTCACAAACTATTCTTTCAAAACACAGGCTAATAACATCCAAGTCTCTTTATTGGTAGAAAGAAACATTTCTTTCTAGGACAGCTGTGTATCAGAGACAACTACCTGCCTGTTCTGAACTGCCATGCAGTACAGGGCAGTGTTATGTATATGCAAACAAGGCAGCATATGAGAACTGTGTGGAAAATGCAAAACAAAAATCTTTGCAAATCCTGTTATTTTCTGACCAGCCAGTACAGAAAACTGCTTGAGGTTATCCTCAAACACATTAAAATACAAGTCTCATTTGTTAGGAACGCTGTGGGTTCTTAGAAGAA
The DNA here is from genome assembly GCF_054131305.1 of Coturnix japonica. NCBI lineage: Eukaryota > Metazoa > Chordata > Aves > Galliformes > Phasianidae > Coturnix > Coturnix japonica. The sequence continues at coordinate 70,776,151 of NC_140666.1, forward strand.
ATATTAACAAATTGAATCATTTCTAAATAAACAGTGCAAGAAGCTAATTAAAAAATTGCTGATATTTCTTTCCTATGAAAGGAAACTTCCTATTAAAGTAAAAAGGAGGACACACAAATCTCTCTTTTTAAATGAGCAATGAAAAAACAATTCAATCAAATGCTAACCAGTAGAGTGAAAAGCACCATGATCTGTTTGTGAAACAATCAAATGTTACATTTTAAAAAGGAATTCTAAAAAAAAATAAAAAAATAAAAAAATCAACAAGCATTTACCACAAGCAAATGTCTGTATCACTGCAGTTGATAACACTAATAGGCATGCATTTATCTCTTGAATTCTGGCTGTAACAAGTAGCACAAACATGAGTCACTAAATAAGACATATAGTTTTACCAAAGGTAATGAATCGTATAATCTGTATAAAAAATGTGATATTCATACCAGGTCCTCTCTCTCCTGCATGGCTATTTCTTCAGATATTATTTGTCTGAGAGAAACTTTCTGAGTTCGAGCATTCCAGTGATCCATAAAAGGAAAAACTTCTGATGTTGCCGCTTTTTTAGTCTGCATTTCATTAGATGAGCTTGAAACCCAGTTCGTTCCTTTCTTCTGCGTTTTACTGTCTGCATTTTGAGATAACAGCATTTTTGAATCATTCATATCTATCTGCTGAATCAATGTAGAACCCTCAAAAGCAGTAAAAATGAGGAGACAAGTAAAACAATTAGTTTATTTACACAAGAAAAGTCAAATGAATTAAGATGCTTTCCAGCCTAGATAGAATCATGGAACCACAGAATTGCTCAGGTTGGAAAAGACCTTAAAGCTTATCAAGTCCAACCTCAACCTAACCAAACTACCCTAACTAACAACCCTCCGCTAAATCATGTCCCTGAGTACCACATCCAAACAGTTTCTAAACACGTCCAGAGGTGATGACTCAACCACCTCCCTGGGGAGCATATGCCAGCTCTTAACAACCCTTTTTGTAGGGAAGTTTTTCCTGATACCCCAACCTAAACTTACCCTGGCACAACTTGAGGCCATTTCCCCTCGTCCTATCACCAGTGAGAAGAAACCAACCCCACTCTCTCTGAGCACCTTTCAGATATTGGAAGAGAGCAAGAAGGTCTCCCCTCAGCGTCCTTTTCCCCAGACTAAACAGCCCCAGTTCCCTCAGTGTCTCCTCATAGGGCATATTCTCCAAGTCCTTCATAATCCTTGTTGCCCTTCTTTGAACCTGCTCCAGCACCTCCGTGTCCTTTCTGTACTGAGGTGCCCAAAGCTGAACATAGCATGGGAGATGAGGCCTCACCAATGCCGAGTACAGGGGCAGGATGACTTCCCTAGTCCTGCTCACCACACCATTCCTGATACAAACCAGGATGCCATTGGCCTTCTTGGCCACCTGGGCACAGTGCTGGCTCATTCAGCAGTGGTCTTTGTTGTTTGTTTGTTTTTACAATGAACACACAGCATACCTTCTGCAGACAACTTCCACAATTCATCTCTCCTCTGACGCTTCTAAATGAAAACAGTAAAAACATGACTGTTAATAAGCTATTAACGTAGCAAGTCACATTGGAACTATGCAAGTTTTTGCTTCTAGGCTGATCAACTGTAAAATAATGTTTCACAGTATTTTTCAAAATACTTAAAAAGAAATGTATTTAAGAAAAATATTTTAAAAGTGAAGTTTAAAAGATAAAGATATTTGCTAAAACACAAGCTTTAGAAACATTCCCCACCAGGAACAATTCAGTCTGTAACTAAATAAACCAAACAAAAGCATGTCTGAAAAGAAATCCAAGTTTCATGTGTTTATGTTGGAATGGAGATTAGTGAGCTCTTCAACCAGCATAAATGTAGATGTTTTTACACACAATAGTTCATAAATAACTTCTTGATGTCAAAATGTCATAAGTGATTTTTGGCTAGTGTATGTTTTATCAGCCTTGTATTGCAATTTAACACTATGACCCTTCATTTTCAAGGCTCCTGTTTCATGATGATACACTGGTAAGTTGTAGTCCACCCCTTCAATTGTCTTTCTACAGCTGCAGTGATTATAACATATCCACATACTCCATGCAGTTCACAAAACACAATTGTATTTTATCACTGATCTCACAAAGTTGTTTACATCTTGCGCACACCTTTAGACCAAGACATACAGAAAAATGGCCTGACACAGCATTTCACAACAAAAGAAATCTACCTACCAGAATAGATTCTTTCCATTTTTCATGAATCACTTTTGCCAAATTCATATCAATGTGAACCACACAATCCTCAGCAGTTAGCGATCCTTGTGGAAGAAAGTACATCCATCAGAGCATTCTACAATATCTTATCCAAGCGTTCAAAGTACAGTAGCCTAGTACTTATTAAATGGAATTCCAGAGGTTTTGGACAAATTGTCATTAACAAAAAAAAAAAAAAAAAAAATCAACAAAAAAAAAAATCAACAAAAACACCTTCAGTAACTACCAAGTCTCTAAAAACAAAGGTACGTCATTGAATTCCTCCACACAGAGGAGGTTGCACCCACTGACATTCATTGATACTTGCTGAATATTTATCAAAGAATATATATGTGTGTGTTGAGTGGGTATGCAAGGTAGAAGCAGCCAAACCCACTAGTAAGTCAGGTAAGTAGGGTTTCACACAAAGTAAACTTTAGGATAAAAGAAGAAAAGGGACAGAAATTAAGTCATATCCCTCATGTTTTCATTCCTTCCCTTTTCTATCAGTCTATGATTTTTTGTAATCTGTTGCATGTTCAAGCTGCTTGTGGCTTTCTTCACCATAGTATCTCAACAAACTATTTTCTTCCCCCGTTTCATTTTCATTTAAGTATAGATTTATTTTATTTTCCCTCTAAACTATTCATATTCACCACTTTAGCTGATACCTAATGCCTTTTCCCCCTTGTTTTTTTCCTAACCATTTATCATGTATATCTTCCTCAATCTTTCTCTTCTCAATCTTTCTCAATATTCCCCAAAGGAATATAGATAGGTTCAAAGGCCTGTGGCTCAAAAGGCAAATAAGCCAATGTATTTTCTTAGGCTTTTAAAGTATGTGCATAAAAGGACACAATTAGAAAGTTTCACTACTGGATTTATGTCTTACACCATGCTTGGTTCAGTTTCATTTTTAGATCAACAAAAGCCAACATGAGTATCAAGGGGAATTGTGCAAATATATTCTAAAACAATCATGCACAAAGGTTAAAAAAAAATAAATAAATAAAAAAAAAATAAAAAAAAAGCACAATGAATAATAATTATGCCCATACCTGCATCAATGCCAACAGGCCCAAATATTTCTTTCAACTGGAGAGCCAGTTCAGGAGGTAATGTTAGTTCTAGGCTATTTATATCAAAGGCTGCAGACGATACTGGTGAAGGACTTTGTATCTTGGCCTTATCTTCATTCCTGCTCAAAATTCCACTTCCCTCTTTACCACTGATCTCCCCAGAACTCCCCAGATTTTCTCTATCAGACTCCAGTTCTTTATCATTCCTAGAATCTATCAGAGGTACGTTGTCCATTTCCAGTAACAAAGGCATCCCTTTGGCATTCTCTGCATTGCTTTCTGAAGAGTTACTGTCACTTTCATCACTTAATTTTGAATTGCTGGTTGTTTTAAGAGCATGAGATAAAGTTACAGGTACAGATAAATCTACATCAGCTTGCGAGACTGATAGCTTGTTCATCACTTCTTCAACAGGACTCACAGACTCCATCTTCTGCATTCCAGAAATGCACTGCTCATGGACACCTGTTGCTGAGCTGCCTGCATAGCCTTCAGGAGCTGTATCACTGGAACTTTTCGGTTCCACCAAATCATTCAACAGGACAGCAGTAAATGAGTCAGACACACCAGCATCTGTCACAACTGACTTGGTAGCTGTACTTTCCTCCGTGCTGACTGATGAGTTCTTGTCTTCTGAAGGATCAAAAACATTGCTAGCCCCAGTGATTTGCTCTGTGTGGGTGCAATTTTCAAGATTCTCATCATAGTTGATATTTTCCTTGAAATCAAAGTCTGCAACAACTGGCTCAGCTCCTTTTACTTCAAACCATTCAGTACTAACATCTTCGTGTAACTTTTCATCAGAGTCTAAGAGCAGGCCCGTGGCCCAGTTTATGTCTTTGTTACATCTTTCGTACAGATCTTTCACAGCTTCAAATGAAAATGAATCAAAGAGCTTACACAGCATATTTAGCTTTTCAGTCTCATCAATATCAATAAGTTCACTTTCTTCCACAAATGTACTTTTATCATACGTAACTCGATAAGGTATTTTTTCCTGAGAACCTGAGGCATTATTAATGTCTTTGGGTTTGAAGCCATCTAATCTTCCATGCAATACTTTGACAGTCTCAGGAAAAAGCATTTTATTTTCTAATCTCCACACGAGAGCAAAATCATGAGATTCAGTTTGTGAATGGCTACTTATCTGTTTACATGAGCATGCATCTTGTTTCTCTTCTACAGAATTAGGCACAGACAACTGTTCCTCTTCTTTGGAGTGGGGCAAATTGTTGTTTGTAAAGGTGAGGGCTAATTTGTGATGTTTCTTTGTTCTCTTATTTTGCTGGGTTTTTTTCTTAGCAACTGTCTCACTACCTACCATTTCAGTTTGGTGAAAATGCAACTCGTTCACATCCTGTTCTACAGTGTCCACCGGTGTCCCACGAAGCACATCTACAGTGTCAAGAGCACTTCTATTAACATCACCCTCAGTGTTTCTACCTTCATCAGTCTGACTTAGACTTGTCTTTCTCATTCTCCTTGACCTTTGTTGTCGCTGTTCTAGTGATACTGGCCACTGTCCTGCCATTTGCAGGTCTGGTGCAACTTTATCTGAACTAACTGAGAAACAGCTAGAGGTTGTATTTTCTTCCTCCTGGCCTTTTACAACAGTACAGGTATCAGGTAGGCCAGCATGCTCTTTACCTAATTCAGGATGCTGACCGGGAGTTTTATCTTCTTTATCACTCTTCAGGGAAGATTTTTCTAGCCTTCTATTTCTTTTGACTCTCTGTCCCATTGTTTGTTGTACAGGCCAGTCACCGAGAAAGTTCAGCAGCTCTGGTTTTCCTGAGGCCTCTATAGCTGAGCTGCTTGGTTCTACTACTTTACTTCTTTCTGCTGAATCTGACTCCATGCCTATTTCACTGTTTTGTTCAGTTCCAGTCTGAACTGTGAGAATATTGTTATTACTGTGTTTCTCAACTCCTCTATGCAAGCACACAGTTTCTTCAGTTTTGATCATATCAGTCTCATCCATTTCTGTTTCGGTCATTTCTTCCATTCGTTCTCCTTTTTCTCCTTTTTCCTCCAAGGGCAGCTCTTCCTCTACACAACTTGGCAGGTCAACATTCAAATCACCTTGAACAGTGTTTTTCTCAGTGCTGTGTTCCACTGAGTTATTTTCCATTTCTGTTTCCTCTTTCTGATAACTTTCAGGAGCACAATTACTTTCTGAAGTTAGAGAAGAACTGGAAAGAGGTTTATCATCTTCAGGTAAATTATCAGCCTCCAAATCAGAAGCAAAAGGTTTGTTTTCCTTTTTATCAGGATGTGCTTCCCTTTCTCTGAAAGACAAATTGGAATTAAGATAATCCTACTTCAATCTTTCTTCAAGCACTTGTCCACATTTTTAATTTTAGCTTTGCTACTCAATACAGTAAAAATTACAAATCGTAAGCCATCTTTCAGGACAGTTAAATCATCCAGTTGAATAATCTTGGTGAGAGGGAAACAAATTTAAGATGCCTTAAGACAAATCTCATCACTTCATTATAAAAAACAATGAGCTAAACAAAGTTGAGCTTTCTTTGCTAAGTAACCCTTTTTTAGTTCACCAAAGTGTCTAAGAATACTTTTCCAGGAATCTGTCTTCCCATTCTGATCTTCAGAATGTGCTTAGTGTTCAGCAACATCGTCCAGGCCTCGCTGCTATAAGGTTTTGTTTTTTAGCTTTTCTTTGTTTAAGCAACAAATCTAGTAAAAGAATCTAACCTATGACTTCCCTCCTGACAAGGATCTTCATTCCAAGCAGTAACTTCTGATTTTTCTGGGACAGAAGAAGCCAAGATTGAGTTAACAGTAAGGCAACGTTCATACTGCTCCAACATTCTCTTGATCTTTTCTTTAGGTACCCCATGAATATTCCGTCTGTGGATTTGAAAACAAACAAACAAAAAATAATGAGAAGGAAACATTTCATATTTGCATATCAGAATAGACTAAGAGAAGGGAATAATTTGTGATTACAGAAACACTAACTAGAGAACGCAGGGGGCCAGGTGAAATAGCAATTCTTGCCGTATTAATGTGCAAAGGCACTCAAAATGCAAAGACTCATACAAATTCCTGCTTCGCCTAACTTCTCCACACCTCACCTGGTGGCCATATTCCACAAGCAGATGTTTTGCTTAATACCATACAATTAACTTGCTGTCCACAAATAAGCATCAGAAACACATGAAATCAGATCTACATAGTGATACAAGAGATCAAACTGGGTAAGGGAGATTTCAGAATTCAGCCATCTTTCACTGACTTTTCTAAGCTAACAGCTCTGCAAATCTTGAAGTAAAGCTTGTTCACTTAAAATTGTGAACACATTCCTGGGGTCCAGCATTTTCAGCACTCTTTTAGCAGCTTGTTCTAGGTGGAATTACTGCAGAACAAGAGAGACCTGCCAAAGGTAACAAAAAGGAATTGAATGTGGAGGAGAAAATCCCAATTGATCTCTAGCACCATAAGAAGGCTGGACTTTCCTTCCCTTGACCTAACTGCATTTTATTCCAAAACAATTCCCATTTGCTCCTGCTTTCTGAAAATGAAGTTTGTAAGAACCAAGAGCCAGTATTTGTGCTGAAGGTTGCCCAGCAATCAATGGGTGTTTGGTTACTGAATGGCCAAGAGCTCCTTTCAGTTTAAGAGACACCATAGCCTTATCTAGACTTGGGATCAAGGAGCTCCTGTCCTTCAACATGACAAGATACTGCCAGTCAGCAAGGCACAGGCGGTCCTTGTCTTCTACTGAACTCACTCATGTTTAGGTTCTATTTCAGGAAAGAAGATAATGTTCTTCACCTCCTTTGAGAAGTAGTCAACATAAAGCTAAGCATGCAAATTCAGATAACAACACATATTAAAAAAATCACAGAATAATTTAAAGTGAAAGGAACCTTTGGAGGTCACATAGTTCAAACTCTTTTTCAGCCAGAATAGGCTGCAGGCTGTAATATTCTGAATGCACCCAGTAACTGAGCATCCACAAACTTTCTGGATAACCTTCAGTGACTGACCATCCCAACATCTGTTTTTCTTTTCTTAGACTTATTTTACATAAACAAAGTTTCCAAGCTCACCTTGCTTATATTTGCAATCTGATGTGAAAGTCTCCCATACATTCTTACCTTTCAAGTTCTTTCGGTTTAAACTTCCACCATGTGTCTGGCTCTCGAAATATCACTTTGTATTTGAACTGCTGAGCCTGAATAAAAGAGATTAAAAATAAAACAAAGAACATATCACCCACGTGTAAAAAAAAAAACCACACAACATGCACAGACTGCTCTTTTAAAGTTGTTTATTGTATTTTTCAAAAACAGTTAAATATCTGGGGTAGCATTTTCCTTCATAGATTCACTTCTGATTAGATATATGGAGGTTTGTTGTTTAGTTTTCTTCTTTTCAACATGCTTACTAACAGTAAAATTAGATGCGTGCCACAGTCACGTAAAAATAAATAAATATAGTTGATACTTTAAAAGTTGTACCTCCTCTGAGTCAATATTTCAGCATCTCATCTTTCCAGGCATGGTATGTGTGCATCTGCACAGATTCTTGCAGAGAAAAGCTCACTGCTTACATTCAGAGCCGGCCAGATGCAAGCCAGTTCCAAACAAGCAATTCGGTTACACTAACATAGCTATAGCATATAGACCTTCCAACATCTGGGAAACTTGAGCAGGCAGCAATAAATGGTCATTAATATGCTCTATTCTCAATAGCGCAGATTGCATTAAAAACAAACAAGCAGAAAAACTAACTTGCTGTTTCTCTGATCATATAGAAGAGGAACAGAATCAAGTTTCCCCCACAAAGTGCTCCTAAGTACAAAACACTTGGATTTGTCACTTGGAAATCAGGTCAGCTCAATATTGCAGGCACGTGCAGAAGATGATGTTGGATAATAACGTTTTGTATAACATTTCTATGACTCCAGACTTCCTTGTGAGACAACAGCTAGACTGAGATAATCTCATTTTAAAACACATGTCGATAAAAGGGTCAACAACTTCTTTTCGTATGGATCAATCACAATACTAACCAAAGTAACATAAGGCTTCATCTCCCATGCTTGTATGTTTGTGTTGTCTATGATTATAGGAGAGATTTTCATTTCAAATGCTTCTTTGGCTGAAAGACACATACGTACAAAAAAAATACCAAAACAGCGATACAGTTAATTTCATGATAATAGACTGGACTTTACACTATTCTCTAAATACATAATAATATTTGAATAGACAATCCACAATGATCAACTACTAAGTACTTCTGCACAGCTTGATTAATCTGTTCCAAGGCCCTCTTATTCAAGAAATCCCCCCCTTATTTGTACAGCTACTGAGATACAACATTATTCTTTTGAATTAATAAACATACGATAATCAAGGAATGAAAATGCAGATGTAAAATGCAGCAGGATGACTAATCAATCAGTAAATCAAACTAAAGAAAACTACATGATCACCTTAAAGTGGACTTCTTTGTTGCATACAAAATTCTTGGCTTTTTAACAGTCTTAAGATTAGTCCACTCTGTAAACTGTATAAGATATGAAAAACCAAAATAATTATTTTTTTCATACGAAGTAATAAAATATATAAAGTTACTAGAGTTGAGATACAGCACCAACTTTCTGTAGCTATGGTTGTTCAGACACACCAAGTTGTTGTCAAGTTCCACATTTCTTATTCACCCATTTTTACACAGGTCATAACTTCTGGCAGTATGGAAGTGATCATGGTTGAAATTTAGCCAACAAATCTTAGTTGTTTCTAGAGGATCTTAGTGAAGCCACTATCAAACAATATGCCAATTATGAAAAAAAAAACAGCCAGTTTCGTCTCGTTCTTTATAAATTTGTTTTAAATTTGACAGCAAATTAATGCTCAAGAGAAAAAAACAAAACAAAACAAAAAAACAGAAACAAAACAATAGGAAAGTATCTGTGTAGGTGTTATTTGTATCAACATTATCATTACTTATTGCACATGTGTCCATATTTGCTCATCTTAATCTCAGAAGAAATATTCCCAGGAGATAGCACAGGCTGCCACTCCAGAAATGGGACAGACACCAACATACATACCATTACAAGATCTGAGGACAAAACAGTCTTTTGACAAAGACATTGGTATCCTCAATTGCAAAACACACAATGGACAGATGATAACCGAGTCTGTGCTCAGACTCTTCATCCACATATAATAAAAAATAATTTTAAGATGAAGTAAATGCCAATCCTGTGACATGAGCATTACAAAACAGGCAACTTCCTAAACAGTACACAAGCTCTGAAGTGTAAACAAGCAAGCCAGTCCATTATTTATTTCTCACCTCGTTTCCTGTTCCAGTCGTGTGCCTCCCCTAAGCAATACGCATCATAATGGTATTTTCCACCTCTATAAAAGTAGTCATCAGTACTAAGAATAACTCCACCTGGGTTATCCTCCAGAATCATCCTGTGAAAGATCAAGTAGTAAGTAGTTTTCTTCCCTTCTCCTCCCCAGCCCTGCCACTTATTATTACATATACACGTAAACCACTCCTTGCCTCCGATCAGAAACAGAAGCAGCAAATTTAGGTATGGAAAAAAAAAAAAATCACCCTTTTGGCAAAGATGAACTGTAGCAATTTCCTTCCATTTTCAAAATACTGCAGGTATCTAGGGAAAACAGCTGATACACGTTCCCTACAAGTCTCCTTTAAAGAAACCGGAGATAATTTTTTCCATCTATACCTTGTGTCCATACTTTTAAATGTACAAATACGCAGTCTTAGCTGCATCAAATATTTCATATGCTAGACAGAGGAGACTAAGCGCAGCCTGGACTTTTGGAGAGCTAGAAAAGAAATAAATGTGGTTTTTTTTGTTTGGTTTTTTTTTTCCAAAATAATTTCAACAGCAGGAGAATTTCTGCCTACTGAAGAGCTTGTATATTTCCATCTTTGTTACTGGAAAAAAACACTTGAAAATGATAGGAACTGGACTAACACATTGCACTTAAATACTACCATAATAACTCTCTGTTGGCATAAAACTCCACTCCAGACCTCAGACCAGTGACAGAAGTTAAAGCTAATTCCTCCTAGTTTCCACTTGAGCTCAAGAAGCTGGAAGTAAATTTGCTCTCTCCAGTAATTATTACTCATGTTGTTGTACACACCATGTATTAAATATAACATGAGAATTAAGGTTTAATCATAGCTATTTACAAATGTCAGAAAATTGTCTTTGCCTGCACTAAATCTTTTAAACAATTAAGCAACTTCTTTCATAAGCTCACAATATAGATGTTCTACCTTGCCAAATATGATTTTCCTGATCCCGGAACACCTCTGAGAAGAACAAGTACTTGACCTATAAGGTGCATCTTTTTTCTCATCATGTGACAAACAGGTGGCTGCTGTGCTTGCGAGAGGTTCAATTTTGAGTTTCTATCTTGATTTTCCCATACCTTCAGAGAAGGGCTGCTGTCCCAGGCATTTGGAACCACTGGAGAAGAAAAAGCAAGTCCTTTTTCCAATGTCCTACAGTCTGAAACAGGTCTCCACTGTCCTGGACTGGCAGCCACTGGAGTTACAAAGCTGTGACTTTCACTGGATGGATAAAACACAGGAGCCATAGGGTTCCAATGTTGTTGAGTCCGACGTGACAGTGTAGAAATATTTAAGCTATAATCCTGCTCAGATTGCTGAAAATCCTTAAGTTTCAGTGTTTCGAGACTGGATTTTTCAAGAGAAGCGTAGGCTTCTGGAAGAGAAGCGTTGTGGCTGTAACAGGCATTCATTAACTCTCCGTGCTGTTGCAGGCACTGTGAATTAGGTTCTTCAGTGATAGCTGCTCCAAGTTCCAGAGTTCTTTGGGAAGACTCACCAGAAGTAGTAGTTAGACTTTTATTATCTGAAACAGTATGTTGTGCCTGATCAGAATTTCCACATGACGTTTCTCCACTTGATTGTTTATAGGCTGCTGAAGCTATGTCATGGTGAACATGTATTTTTGACAAATCGGAATCTCCTAATGCTTGTGCAAAAGGGTCTGACGCAGCTGGTGATGTGGGATGTTCAGCTGGTGTCTGGATGTTCAGCTGACCCACTGGTAGTTGAGAATAGCAGTTTTCTAAAACCTCATTATCTGTCTCTATTTGCTGTGGAAAAAGTAGAACATCGCGACCCAAATCTGATTCTTCCCACTCAGGAAATTCCTTAAAGCCATCGTGTTCACATACAATTTGGTCATTTGCAGAATTAGGCAATTCATCACTCAAGCTGCATCTCTGAAAAGCGCTTTCTATTAAGGAATCCAGTTCTTCAGTCAGCGGCGCATCAGGTGATAAGACCTTTTCTTTTTCTTCTTCAGAATTACAGCGTTTCACAGTACTTTCCCACATTCTTTGATCTGGAACAGATCTCCGCTGATTGACAAGGGCAAATGACGATGCCACCGATTCAAAATCTGAGACTTTTGAAGATGCTGCTCCTTCAGCATGAGTGGACAGCTCTAACAGATAATCCATAGCATTTTCTACTGTTGAATAACATTAACATAATTACCCATAGTCAACTGAAGAAATGCAGGCTGATGTGATTATAGTTTTTTTACTTCAAGAAGTATTTATCACAAATATCTCAGCTAATCACAGCTTGATTAACATGCTGCACATATGACTTACTCTCTGCCCAAACAACTCAGATGTTTTTATCCAGTATCTTACCCATTGTTTTTATTACAAGCTAATGAGCTTGGATGTAGGAGAATTTCAAAACCACAGAGCATGAGAAGAACTGGACACAGACATGAAAATGAAAGTGACAGGAGAGGCAGGTAAGTAGTTTGGCAGAATACAAGGGGAGAGACACAGTCCAAGAGAAGCTGCAGAGAATTCAACACGAAAAGCAGAATTTGTCCTGAAAAAACAAATCCTTGCTAGAAAAGACAAGATGACAGTGCAAAACAGAAAGCAAAACAAAAGCTCAATTCAAATATTTAAGGAAAAGCAAATGTTGCCAGGATCACATACTGTGTATCACTGTCTTAAAAAACAAAAAACATTATAGAAAATAGCACACCCTCCCACAGGAACAGTTTACACATCCAGCAGATACGGTACAGAAACTAATTGGAAACAGATTCCCCCCACAACTCTACCACTGCCTGCTCTGTCTCAGAACAAGCCTGTTAAACTGCATCTCTGTTTTTTAAAGCACGCTGCTACTGCACATTAGCAGCATCCCACGAACATCTCCAGACTTGGAGAATCTTGTGTGGAGAGAGCTATAAAATTTTAAAATGTTATGACTCACCTACTCATTAAAAACTAGACTCACAAATATGCTTACAACTCCCACATGAACTTGCTTGGTGTCGCCCTAGTAAAGAACCATCTGCATATGGAACAAAGTTGCAACAAATATATTGTATTTACCTTTAAAATCACATTCAGAGAGAACCATATAAACCACGCTAGGATCTAAATCAGAAAACATTTCTGACATGCTGTTGAAGAGCTCTTCCTTATTGACACGGTAGGTTGCTTGTGACACTGACAGGCTTGGGTTCCCCAGGGGTACAACAGCAGCAGCTATGGTCTTCCGTGAAGGACTCCCACCAATTTTCCTTCTCCGTGGCATTTTGTTTACCAAAATCAAGTTGCTTTTCGTTTTATTTTGTTCCCATGAGGCCAACAGCACCAAGCTCAGAAGTCACAAGAAAAGTCTCATAGCCAGGATGCACACAACAGGAATAGCAGACCTGGAAAGAAGAGAATAAAAAAAATAAATAATAAATAAAATAAAAATAAATAAAATAAATAAAATAATAATAAATAAAATAATCATTTAAAAATACAGTCACATTTCCAAGTCCCCTGTTAAGACAGACAAAACAACAGAAAGACTTAAGCATCCAGAAGGGCACTTTTCAGAAGGCTGCCCTTTTTCTTTTCAAATGGTTGACAGCAAAATAGAAATCATTCTCCAACTAACTAGCAATCCAATCTGTGCCTGGAAGAAAGCACAGTAAAGGAACCTACTTATGCAAAGCTGACAGTTTACAAGTACTCCTCTGCCAACATGTACTGATGACCAGCTAGCATTATGGAGAGTTTATATTCTGTTAAAAAATCCAGAGCCTTTTTTCCCCTCTCACAAAACTACTGGCAAACTTGCTTCTAAGTTGCTTCCAAATCTTTCAGAATTACTTCAGAGCATGACTGTTCTTTACATTTCAAATATTTTTAAGGATAAGCAGTTGAGGTTCTTCAATATTCCAGTACAAGAAAATACTGCCAAGTCAAGCTGCAGTGTCATCATCTTTGGAGATTTTCAAAACCTGCCTACACATGGCTCTGAGCAACCTACTCTAGGTGATCTGATTGCGCAGGGGCACTGAACCAGATGATGTCAAGAGATGCCTTCCATGCCTCAGAAATTTTGTGTGTATGTGTGTGTGTTTTAAAGCTTTTGAGGATTTGTGAGCCATAAAGCAAGACAAGGCTAATGTCCTACCCATGAAGCCTTTGAATACTTACAGTAAAACCTTACGGCAACAATAACAACTGCAATTACTGCCCTAATCCTCCGCAGAAGAAAGCAATTCTTAACTGAAGTAGAAGCATGGAGTGTAGTGTGATCTTAGTCTTTCCTCTGAGTCAAATAATAATAAAGCTGCTGTGTTCTAGTAAAGCCTGTAAACTCATTTATAGTTTTTATAACAAATTATTCTGTAGACTAGCAAACCTCATTACTGACATAAATTACAGCAAAGGATCACTACCCAGTGATAACAGCCATGAACAAGCCACAGAATACCTAATTCTATATCAAGATTGTTTTGCCAGCAATGACCAATTTAACACATGCAGATAAACTTGCAGATGTACTTCCTCTTTCCTCAATGGATTATTGGGGCACAAATGACAAAACTAAATCAGTGCCACCTTTGGGCAGCACCTCCTCATTACTCTCCAGCAACCTCTGCCAATAACTAAGTATTTAAAACAAGATTGTTATCTCTCAAGTTGAAAGAACCTATATAAGAAAAACAAACAGCTTCAGGATACCAGGAGTTTTTGCTATGTTTATGGACTTGAGCTACAGAAATGAGACAGACTTCTAAAACAACTGAGAAGTCACAGAATTGTGTATTTCCTTTTCCCTGTGTGCAGGAAAAAGAGACAGACTTCCAAATATAAAAGAGGCGCAACCAAGGAAGATGAATACTAGCAGACTAAGGTCAATTGCAGATGTTTTTTTGAGGTTCCTCGCTACATTCTTGATTTCTCTCTCTGATTAGCTGTCCTTACATACTAGCTATTCTTTGCTTGTTAAAAATAAATAAATAAATAAAATAAATCAAGCAAAAAAAATTTTTAAGTCATAGTTTTCAAACTTGTTTTCCTTTTTGATTAATCCTCCAGGCAGCAAAACAGGCTGAAACATACCTTCACAGAAGGTGCCAGTGCTAAAACTGGTTCAGTGAAAGAAAAGATCCTGCAAGGAGGGAAACTATTCATGCGCCTTGACATTACTGCATGCAAACAGACCAGCAGAACTCTGTTATTAGTGTTTCATCTCAAGTCCCTTGTAATTAACAGTCCATACTCTTCTGCTAGGCCTTCCCAACATATTTCCTGCATTAGGCTGCATACTATACCACATATTAAGATGTCATACTCTAGGCATCCTAACAAAGCCATATGCTTCAGTCTGCATGAATCTAAATCAGTGAATAAAATGTTTATGCTAATTAATCATACACATCTCATCATTTTCCTCATTTTCACTTGTCATTCCAGCAGCAATAATTTTTCGCCAATTAACACACAACACAGAGCAGTTTCATAGGAAGAGATTTTTGTTCGTATCAGCTGTGATCTAAACCCCTACATTTAAGGTAAGCTGTTGGTGCCATGGTCTCAGGGAATCTTGTCAATGCACTACCACAAATCCTTAATATTATTACTGTGAAATTAAAGGAATGCAAAAATAAGGTTATCTTATCACAGACATATTTTGACAGATTCTCCTTTGTGTACACCCAAATTTTCAATGTAATTCCTCAACAGACTCCTGGGCAATGCTTTCCTGTTGATAGAAGTATATAAAAAAGGATGACTGCACACATATGAAGTACATTAAATTGTATTGCATTAGACATGACATTACTACACTAAGATGAAAGGAAGAATTACTCACTTGCCGATATGAACATGCCCCGAACTTTAAGGAGGATTTCATCCAGGGACTCGCCTTTTCAGATATTCAAGTCTCTCTTTTTGAAAGCCAGTTTACTAAGAAAAGGGAAATCATTTTGAACAACTTAAGAGCTGGACTTGCAGGCCAGCTCCATTTGTTGGTTTTGGCTAACATACTACAAATCAACGTGTAGTTTGCTGTGGATGGGGGCTTATCTCCCCAAGATGAAAGTGGAGTTGTAATAACATAATTTAGGAGGGCAGGACTGCACTGAACACAGTAAAAGGGGATTTTAGAGATGAGGCAGAGGCTGCAATACACTCAGTGGTTCACTAGGCAGCTCTGGGTACCACTACTCCACACACATCCAATTAGAGCAAATAGCTCTTTCATTTCAGCACTGATGAACAACAATACTCCTGTGGCAGCCTCAGCTTCACCTTTACAAAAAGCAAAATAAGACAAAAACCCTCGAGCACCCCTGAAACCGATAGTTTTTCAGAAGCACACATCTGCTGACATTAAGCCTTTCCCACTGTAATTCAGCTATCACAAACGCGTATAAAAGCCTGGCTGTATGAAAATTACCTTCTTTATTAAGCAGCCCCATAAATGGAAGAGAGAATAAGCGTCTGTTATTTTGTACAAAACAGTATGATTTACAAAAGCATATAACCTAATCTAAAAAAGAAGATGCTATAGACCCATCAAGTCAGGGTGCTTTAGTCTTTCTAAAGAATTTATTTTTAAATCACACATTATGAGCCTGCAATGCTGCCTGTTCCAGTACTGGCTGCCCCTAAGGAGCTGAGCGGATGAATCACACAGCATCAGGAACAGAGCAACACAAGACAGAGCAGACATTACAGACAAGCCTGTAACTGCCAAAACAGGCAAGCACCAACGTCACAACACACCTTTGTCTTTTCTGTTCTACAGCTGGAACAAGAAAGCATAGAGAGGAGGCAAACCTTGCCAAGCAATGGGATGGACCAGAATCTCAAGCCTCAACCCCAGCTCTAAGTAGCAACTCTATATATTTCTTTCCAGGAAAAGGAATGAATACCAATGGTTTCTTAAACCATGTATGTTACTCCAAAAGTAATGCCTCCTGCTCATTTACACAGAAATTACAACAGATACAGGGAGCACAATAACACTCTTCAACAGAGAAAATTCTCAGCTACAAAACACTACTTCTCAACACAGCCACCACCGTTACCCAGATCATACAGGTGAGTTGATCGCAATGCTCTTCATCACACAGCATGACAGCTGTGCACGGCCACCTAAACCATGGCTTGACTTTCACGTCACCATAACTAATGCAGAAACATACCACTCACTTTGCAAAAGCAGCTGTTTAGGAGAGTGAAGAAAGGCTATTGCAAGGAAGATATCAGCTTTTCAACATGGTCAGTATTTGGTTCACAATAGCCTGCCAAGGCCAAAACATAAAATCATACAGGGACAGTTTACAGTTCAAAATGTTCATCAATTAATTTTAAATAAATTAACGGTGAATTCCAGTCAAATGGCTGCAAAGATATCTGGGAATCACAGCATTTAAACCACTTAAGACCTATAAGCACTAAGTTCCTATAATGCAGGTGAGTAAACAACCTATAGAAGGACTGACAAAACTGAAACAAAGCTTATACTGAACATTTTAGTGGCAGATTTTTAGGCAGAATAAACGCTTTAGGATGAAAGCCACAGTGCAACACAGGTAAAGCAAACTGCAACCACCATCAAATTTTAAATACAACCTGAATACAACCAAAGCTGCTAATTTGGATGTGCTTTTAAGCTTTTCTCATCAATTTAAGGATGTTAACTCCATATGTATTTAATAATGATAATAATTAAAAAATAAAGGGGTTGGTTTTAAGTTTTATATCCAAAAATATCAAACCACGTAATCTATTTATTATGTAATGCTCATTTGAATCTTCAGAATGTTTGTGTGTGTGTGTGTGTGTGTGTGTGTATACACATAAATAATATATATATATATGTGGGTTATTATAATAACCAGAAAACTGGGGAAAAAAATGTATTTGAATTCAAATAAAAAAAATACTGGCATAGAACTCACATTTTCAGTTTCATCGTGTTGCCCCATAGTGCGTCCCTTCTCATCTTTCCAAAACCACCACTGATGGTATATCTAATGCAGACTTGGAGTTCAGAAAAAAAATACACAATATACTTTTCTGTCAGGAAACCATGCTGTCAAATATGCGAGTTGGATGTCAGTAGAAGTTGGTAGAAGCAGGTGCCTCCTCCTGACAAAAGAATGATCAGAACACAAATTAAAATCAGCATTCTGCTCACAGACCATGCAACTTTAAGAAAAGTTTTAACACTGAGCAATATATACTATATATATATTTTTAATAGATTAAGTGTGGGTAACATTTTATTGAGAGAGTACACAACATGCTAAGTTGAACTCAAGTATCAGGTCTGCTAAGTTGACTTATTTCTCACCTAAAAGAATGACTTACTTCAAGTAAAGAAATAGCATAACGACAGCAGAATGAACTTGGAACAAAACTAAATTTCCTTACTCGTCATTCCATTTGGTTCTTCACCACAGTTCTTAGCCATCTTGAAAATGCTTATATACCCATGCTGGTCCAGAGAAACTTCATTCCTTCGTGTGAGGAATTAGGCAACAAAAATCTAGTACAACAAAAACAGAATACGTTACTTTCAGGCACGCCATTATTTGGTAATATCCCATCTAAACTAGAAAGACATCAGGAGGAATTTTTTCATCAAGAGGTTGGTGGGGCACTGGAACAGGCTGCCCAGAGAGACTGTGGATGCCTCATCCCTAGAGGCGTTCAAGGCCAAGTTGGATGAGGCCCTGGGCAATGTGATAATACCATCCGATTTCATGGCTGGCAATGCTGCCTATAGCAGAGAGATGGAACTAGATGATCTGTGGGGTCTCTTCCAACTCAGGTCATTCCATGATACTATTAAAACATTATGTCTACTCTTTAAAGTAGCTGAAAACTCCTAAGACACTGTGTTCCACTGAAGACATTAAGTATACTCAAAGTCTAAGTTCTACCATACATAAAAACCTAGAGATCAGTTTCCTAACAATATCTTCCAATCAATTAAAAAGAAACAAAAAAATTATATATATATAATATATAAATATGAGCATGCATATGTAGACCAGATAAGGAAATCTAAACAAATATTCTGTCATCCTCCTAATATGACAGGTTGTCCGCCCAATTATTTTTACAAGAGCCCTCTCAAGAGACTGAGAACCAGACCTCCCTCCCATTCTGCATCTGAACACATTCCACTGCTCCAAAGCAATAAGAAAACTCATCAGAAATAAAGAAGGAAGGAGACCAACACTTTAAAGGGTCTGACTGTTACAGGACACCCCCTCACACATATACATGCACTTTACTACAGCCCAAGCACCTTCATCTAGTTGTGGGCAAAGGTGCAAAGCTTGGGACATGGCAAAAACAAGGAATATTGAGGTCACAGAGGGTGCAAACATGCAGCCAGACAGGCTAAAAAACCAGTAGCAGGCAGCTGTCGTCTTGCTTAGGTTGGTTGTCTGTCTCTCAGACAATAACAACACATCTGCACAATGTCCTTCCAAATATCCAGGCTCATCCGCTTTAAGGTTAGCAACGTCCAAGACAAAGTGCAAAGCAGAAGGCTGGAACTAGTGAGACTAGTGGATATGTTGGGGCTTCCACAGTTAGCTCTACTGCTTAGGATTGCATTCCTACTCCATGTTACAAAATAGCAAGGCAGCATTTGGAAAGAGAAATGGAAACTCCTGCCAGATGGTACTGCGACTCCTTCATGTCGTGTTTCCAGAGACATTCCCACAAAGTCAGGTTGAAGGGCAGTTAATCGAGGAAACACTCTGTAAAACTACAGTTCTTCTGCAGCACTTCAGAATTTCCTCACACACATCTCCAGCTGTACTTCCATGTCTTTCCCTGAGCTAATCTTTTAGATTTTACTGGAGCTGTAATTTATAACTAAGAAGCTAAGGCAGTACAAAGCACAAAGTATTTGAGGCTAATTTAAAAGAAAAACGAAGAAAAGGAAAGGAAAGGAAAGGAAAGGAAAGGAAAAGAAAAGAAAAGAAAAGAAAAGAAAAGAAAAGAAAAGAAAAGAAAAGAAAAGAAAAGAAAAGAAAAGAAAAGAAAAGAAAAGAAAAGAAAAGAAAAGAAAAGAAAAGAAAAGGAAAAAGAAAAGGAAAAAGAAAAAGAAAAAGAAAAAGAAAAAGAAAAAGAAAAAGAAAAAGAAAAAGAAAAAGAAAAAGAAAAAAAAGAAAAAAGAAAAGAAAAGAAAAGAAAAGAAAAGAAAAGAAAAGAAAAGAAAAGAAAAGAAAAGAAAAGAAAAGAAAAGAAAAGAAAAGAAAAGAAAAGAAAAGAAAAGAAAAGAAAAGAAAAGAAAAGAAAAGAAAAAAGCTGAACAAGACTCTCCTAGTCAGGTTAACCTGAATGTTACTGTAGTCTCCTACATGACCATTTCCACTTCTCATATGGATCTTTTCGGTTTTTGCTGTGACTGAGGCCTGACCAAAGGATGGGCATTTATTTTAGCATTCAGAAAACCAAAAGGGGAGCAGCAAGGATAAAGACCAGTTCTGTAAGGATGTGATGATGTTGGAAACAGGTATTACTGAAGATCACATGTGGTACTTATTGTTATGGACATATACATACAGGTGGCAGATGGAGGAATTAAAAACAGAACATTTAAAGAATACTTATTCTTTATTTCTTATTTCTGCAGTGGCAGCAGGCAGGACTGGTAAGAAATGTAAATGCTATTCCCCCAAACTTTGACTTATTTTAGCTGCTGATGGAAAGGAAAACAGGTTTACTTTCTAAATTAGTTGCTGCTGGAATTCTAAACTGACATGAAGGAAAGCACTGAGGTTCCAGAGCACAGATCTCTAGATCTATGCAGGCACCTAACAGCTTCTGCAATGTCACCAGGTACATGGAAGCGCCAGAACCAAGGCTTCTCAGCTCCACAACTTCCCCTTGCATTTGCTACACAGAACAATTCAACGCTAGCACTGCACAGTCAACTCTCTACAGCATCCCAAGGTCATCTTAACTCCTCCAAGCCTGTGATACATTCAGCCCTGCAGTTCTGGCAAGCCCCAGGTGCCATCTCCAAGCGAGCCTACAACAGTTTCCAGTTCTGGGACTCTAAATGACACTTTGTTGCACACTGGGGCAAAGCTGAAGCATGAGAAGCTTTTAGATTTCAGAACGAGCTCAAATACAAAACACAACAAAGATACATTCAGGTCTGCAGAAAGCACAGGAAAGAATGGGCTACACATGAGATGGTGACTGCTGGAACCTCCCTCAAATCACAAAGTGTGCTGGGTTATCAGCCAGATTTTTCACCAAGCAAAATCCAGTAGCTTCAAAACAGCAGCCTAAATAAGGAAGCTGAGCAGCCAGGCTGGATAAAGACATACAGCAGTTCATGAAACTTGCTGGTGTTCCACACACAACAGCAACATGAGCACCACTCCAAGAAAAAATTCCCAAACATCAACATATTACAGTGATACATAACAGGCTCCACATTGATTACACTATGTAACTACTGGTTAAAAAAGGAAGCAAGAAACCAAACCACATCAGGAAAGCAAGAACAAGAACAGATTATTCAAGTAATAGTATTCAAAAAATTTTCAAATATTTTCCAGGGAAAAAGAAACTCAGCCCAACAGGTTCTAAGCTGGAAATTACATTACAGTAATATATTATATTACAGTAATATAATTGTACATTGCAGTACAATTATATCTACTTCTCGCATTCTAATATGCACCCAGTTGTGTAGCCACCAGGCCAACCGAACACAATGCATATGCAGCCATTACAAAGCTATTAAAAAAGATAAAAACCATTTTCAGCTTGCTGAAAACCCACAGATAGATGACTTCATCCTCATCCAGGTACATCAACAAAAAGCTTACAGCCTCTAAGTGACTATCACTACTTACTTGAGAGACTTAAACCCAGCAATTTACCCTCAGGAAGTAGTACACACAAGTTCAACTTTTATGACTGAAAAAAAAGTCAGGTCAATTTAAATAGTTGTTAATAGTCATTTGAACTAACATAGGCAATATCTGAGATTGTTATCGTGGATTGGTTACATAAATCAACCTTCTGGTAGACCTACATTCCCAGTGGAGCCATGAGAAGAAAGCTGCAAAATCTAACCTCTTCCACAAGCACCGCTGGATCCTGGAGAAAATATCAATGTATGGCTGCATTTAATCACGAGAGCCAGTTAACTGAAGACTAATTAACTCCCTACTGGCATTTTATAGTAGCAGAGACTCTGTAGAAAAGACGATGGCAGCAACTTCCTGAAACTCAATAATTTTTAAGATGTTCTCAATGCTATTGTGTTTCCTTTACAGGCTTCCCACGAGGGCACAGACTACAACAACACAAACTACTGGAACTTCAAAGTGCTGCAAACATATGACGCAGACTTGCCCTACCTTCCTAATGGTGACTGTTTCCCGGCTGAATCAGGACTATAACTGCTATTACAAATGTACGTCACCCCTGATTTCCTTCTGCAATTTGCTTCAGGCTTACAAGTAGCAGCTTGTAATGGATGGAAGGGTAACTTACATAACTTCCTTCTTCTTTACACTTACTTGAAATCTTCTCCAAAACAATTATGGAGGACTTCTGCTTAAGCTCTCTACACGAATCATTCCCACCTTTGAACTGTATGACCCTACAATAAGCTACATAGGGGATGTGAGAAGCAAACTCAATTTTGTCAAGAGTTTCTGTTAAAACATCTGTGGTGTCTCTGACTGTTCTCAGCTGTTTAGAACAAGTTTGAAGAACAGTAACGTACAGATATATTGTACTTCTTTCCTCTGTTTAAGCTGGGCTCCTCATAGGACTACATCAGAACGGAGATCACCACGCTCAAAAGGTTGCACCATCAATAACCACGCGGCCAGCAGCGTTCAGAGCAAATATCCCATTCAGTTACTACAGCGTTCGTTATTTCCTTTAGCACGGGGCAGATTCAACTCTTCACAACACCTTTAAGGCCTAAAGTCGCACCACACTCGGTCTGGCCGTGTCAGGCGGACGAAGCCCTCCCTCCACCAGCAGGCGAGGCCGGGCAGTGGCCGGCAGCGGCGGCCCGCACGCGGGGCAGGCAGAGCGGGGCCGGAGGGCCCGGAGCTGCGGCCCCAAGGCAGCGGCCCCGCCTCATCACCGCCGCCACCCCTCGCCGTGCGGCCCGGTGCCGTCCCCTTCCCCACGCAGGGGCAGCCCGCAGCGCCAGCAGCCCGTGTCCGGTCCCGATCGCGCAGCAACCGCCCCGCCGCCTCCCCTGCCTCCCCACTACGGGCGGCCCCTCACAGCGACGCTCGGCGCCACGCGGGGCGGCAGTGGGGAACCACCGCGGAACCACCGCGGCCCGACAGCGCCGGGGACGGGCCCCAGCGGCCGCGTCCTGCCGGCGATCTCCGCCATTTCAGGAGCCCTGCCCTATCGGGAGCAGGGGGGGCGAGGCTCCTCCTCGGCCTCACCGCTTCGCGCCGGACCCCAGCGGCCTTTACCTCCCGCCGCTCGGCTCGCTCGCTCCTGCCGGCCGCTGGGACGGGGAAGCTGCTCGGCGGCGGCGGGGACGGGGGAGGCTGCGCGGAGCTGGCGGCGGGGACACAGTGCGGGGACACAGTGCCGCTCTCCGTCCGGACGGGGAAGAACAGCGCCGCCCCGACACAACCCGCCGGGCCCGCAGCGCCGCCCCGCGTGTCCCAGCCGGGCTGGCACGGCCTGGAGCTGCGGGGGATGGTGCTGAGGGGCGGCCCTGCGGGGGTGAGATGAGGGATGTTCGCTCCGGGAAGAGAAAGGCAGCCCCCGCTCAGATGGACGCAGCTCTTGCGCCCGGGAGGCGGCACTTGCCGCCTTTTTCACGTGGCCGGTGATGCGGCTGGGCGTTAAACGGCTTTCGTGTCAGCCTCCGGAAAGGCCGGTTCCGAGCTCGCCAAAACACACCGAAATACGAGACCTGCGGCGCCTCCCCCACACCGCTCTGTGCCCGACCCCGCACGGGGAAGGGACCTGGGAGCCGCGCTGCGCTCCTCCCCGACAGCCGAAGCGGAGAGGCCTCTGCTGCCAAGGGCGAGAACCAGCGCTGCCCCCGAGCTGCGGGGCCGCCCGCCGGCCTACAGATCGCTCCCATTGTGATTCATCCCATTCGGAGGAGGTGGCATCCTCCAATCCCCATTTACCCTTCCCTCTGTCATTGAGGACTCCAGGAACTGCCTTTGGCAGACGTTAAAGAGCTGCTGATGGAACGCCTCATGTCACATAAAAGCACGAGAAGCCGCTCCCACCGCCCGGCGGATTCCTTAGGTAGATGCCGCTCCCGGGCCCTGCATGCCTTACAGCGGTAACTTCAACTGTAAGGTCCAGATAACAAAGCAAAAATGAAAAGATTTACAATGAAACGATCACTCATGAGGAGCCCACACGGGTCTCCTTGCAAAACCTGCAGAAGAGCTCTCAGTGATGTCTCTTCTGCTTGTAGGGATCACAGCCCCCAGCGCTGTTTGTCAGGACAGCACCTGAAAAGCTACTTTGGTTTGTTTGTTTTGCTCGTGTATATTTTGCAATACAAGTAACGTATAAAAAATAAATGGAAAAAAGCATCTTCAAAACATTTAATTCTCAGGTAATTAGATTGACTGAAGCCATTGCTAACATGCCTGTCACTTCAATGCCTGGACAAAGAAACCAAATCTTTCCTCTTTCAGGGTGTGATGCTGGTAAAGCGTTAATCACACGTTAGGAAAAATAGGTCGCATAGATTCCAGTCTAATGACTGTGTCTCCGTATTTCTAAGGTTGCCAGAAAGAGGAAGAGGAAGGCTTTCATTATCCTAAGTCCAATTGCCTCCACTCAGCTGCCATGCTGGTGGGGTGTTGCTGCTGGCACTTGCTGCATGGAACTATGTTGTTCCTTGCCAGTTGTACATATTACAGTATTTGACACCATGAAAATGCCAGACTAATTTGGGTACTGGCAGATTTCTCACTACAACAGCTAACGCTTTAAAGAGGAGCAGGGTTGGTATCTAGATAATTATCATCACTGTAACAGAGATTCTTTATCTGTGCCTTTCTTTGAGTTTTCACACAACCATTTTTCAAACTTAATCACTTATCTGCTACTGTTTGGTTGGGTTTTTTTTGTTTTATTTTTATTATTATTAATTCCTCTATTCTTATGCCTACAGTTGGCTTGTTTATACTTGGAATGGCTTGAACATACAGCGTGTAATCTGTGCTGTTTGGCACAAGCAGTCAGTCACTGAATGCTTTCACAACAGATTTTCCATTTCTGTTTCTACAATCCTGCCTTCTCAAAGTAAAAATACTATGTTCTTGCTTATGTTATAACTCACATTAAAATATTATTACTACCAGGTCTGGACCATAAAAAATATGAGAAAATGTCAGTCCCTTTGATGTTTCTGATTATACAGCCTAAATCTACTCAGCAAATTGTGATTTCCCTCTATGCTCAAATTGCCTCTGAGGGTCTACAGCTAAAGAGATTAGATTAGATTAGATTCTGATTTGCAAGAACGATTTCAAGGTAGACTTTTGGATTGAATAACATTCTGAGGTAGTGAGAAAGGCATTTAACTGTGGCAGTTTTAAAGATTCTTATTTTTCTACACGCTGACGTGCTGAATAGACTGTAATAAATACCGCAGCTGTGAAATTGGGCTGTATTAACAATTCAGATTTGCCTGCAGTAAATATGAAATCTTTTTTTCTAGGAACTTATGGCACGACTGTCATCACCATTCAGATTTTTTTTACCTGAGCTCTGATAGATACAAACAGAGCCCCAACTTACAGCGTTGTTTCCCATCTCCCAGAAAAGAGAGATGAGAAGAGCTCAGAACCAATTCCCACAGTAATAAACATAAAAGTTGATCCAGTCTCCCTGTGCTACAAGCCACTCTTTTTGCTAAGATGCCCTTCATTGCATCTTGCCATCTTTAGGTTTCACTTATGTTGGAGAGAATTTAAAGGTAGCCTTTTTTTTTTTTTCCCCAATGGATTTACCTTAATGCTGATTTAAGACGTTTACTTTGGCTTTCTGGACTGCCTGTGTCTCCACTCAGTATTACATTGTCTATGATCTTGGAGCTTGTGCTTCTACAAGAAATAACTCTTCCCTCAGCCAGAATTCAATTTCTCAAGTAGAAACTTAATTCTGTAAGGTTTAAAAAAAAAAACAACAAAAAACCCAAAAACAAAAACAAGTAGCTTTATATAAATAAATGTTTGCAGACTAAGTCACATAGTTATCTCTTCTCCTCCAGCCCTCTTGAGATTTATGTCAAATGCATAGTGAATTATAGTGTTTGATCTCTATAAAGGGACTCTACATCTAACTCCTGTACTTAAAGTCCATTGCTCTTCTGTTCCATCCAGCTATAGATTCCTCAGTTAACTGTAAAAATTACCTGTCCCGTTAGTATTACCGTAGTAACGTTAAATTATTCATGTATACATTTTTTCATTCCAAATAATATATTTTTCTGCACCTGTATTAAAGTAGCACCTTCATATTTATACAGGATTCTATGGTCAACAAGCCAACACTTTGGTTCATGTACCCTTCTGTAAACTACCAAAGGAGCAGATGAGCTTACTGCTGAAAACCAGTAATTTTATGAGTTTTTCAAGTATAGTTTGAAAAGGCATTCTAAAGGGACATATTGTTAGTATTCAGATAACGTCCTTTTACTTTAAAAAGAAACTCTATATAATATAGAGTGCAGAAAAATACACAATTTGCATATTGTAGCTGATACATTAAACATTGCAAGAAAATATAAAGGTGCTTA
This sequence comes from Coturnix japonica, assembly GCF_054131305.1. Classification (NCBI taxonomy): domain Eukaryota; kingdom Metazoa; phylum Chordata; class Aves; order Galliformes; family Phasianidae; genus Coturnix; species Coturnix japonica. The sequence goes on from NC_140666.1 coordinate 70,802,617, forward strand.
GGTGTTTGGAAAGGGAATAGGGAGAGGTAATGACAACTGCTGTAATCCAAGAAATAGAGAATTATACTTAGTTTTATCTTTTCTGCAGGCAGTGTGATCATGGCTGAAAGAAGCCTCACTGCCACAAGGACTTTCTGAACTTGGAATAAGCTCACACTTGAATTTTGATTTGTGATGAATCTCGTTCATGTATTGGACATTCTCTGCTGTGCTGTTTTCATTAATCTGATATGTCAAATTTTACAGATATCAAAAATCCATCCCAATCTGCTCAAACTGGAGAAAGGAAAAACAAGCCGTGCTGAACGTGCCTCCCTGGTGTGTGATAAAAGGTGATAAGCTGACTTTCATTGAAACTGTCATGTTTTCATCTGTTGGCTATCATTGACTTTATATTGGCAAACTACATCTTACCTATCCCATAGCAAATTTAATATCAATAATCCGAGATATCAGTTTATTTAAGACATGGCCTAAGAACAAGGCAGGGAGCAAAACTTTGTATCATTTTAAAAATCAGACACCATTTTTAACTCTACAATAGTTAGAACAAGCTGAACAGGAAGATGAAAAAAGAGATAAGATAAATGTTTGACACTTCAGCAACTTGACCATCATCAACATGTCTCAGTTTTAAAACAATAAATAAAAGCATAGGGGATCCACTTTATACCTAAGTTAGCTGAGAACACCTCTGAGCCACAACACACCAGCTGTTTACCACCACCATCCAATAACACAGAATAGGGTAACAGACTAAAGTATGCCATCTATTTGAAACTGCAGGAACTCTGTGAGCAGAGTGCTGTTATCTGAACTGGAATTTGACCAGGATGTTTACTTACTGATTTTAACAAAGCAATTGCAGTATGCTGACTGAGAACGAAGATATTTCCAAGGAACAAGAACAAAACACCCCAGAATAGAACTTCTCTTGGGATACCTTATTCAGAGTCAGGTCTCTAGTATAATCAATACCAGCAAAATCCAAATAATCCAACATTGTATTGCATCTTCCTTAAGGCAAATGGGGATAGAGGCAGAAAGGGAAAGAAGCTTGTTTCTTTCAGTGGGAAAACTGTACTAGAAGACTACAGTAATTTTATATTCCTACCTGCTTACCTTATACCAATAGCATGAAGAACATGAGAAACCTATCAACTAGCTTGCCTGTATTAGGATTTCAGTACAGTATGTTATTATGCATCACCTAGAATAACCGTTTTACTTAGAGCAAAAAAGGGGCATTTCCTCAAATACATTAAATGCAAAGTTTGCTTAATATGATCGAATCATTTTGAGATGCAGAACCAAACCCTTGGAGACATTTACTGAAAAAGTACATTTTAATTAGACTTTACTATGAAGAAAAGTTTTAAAAGCTATCAGTTAATGCTTTCTTTTGATCGTGTAATATTTCAACTAAATATAAATTACAGCATTTTAGTTATTCCAGATTTAAAAACCAAACAGACAAAAAATGACCAACTCCCACAGTTCCCATTCTCCTGGAATGCTGCAGAATGGAATTTCTAAGTAGATGTAATACTAATTATGACCCCAAATTTTACTTTCAGCAACCTATTAATACCATCTGAGCAAACAAACACTTTTACCTGTCAAGAAAGACTTACTCCATTGTCTGATCAAATCATTTCCCAGAAGTTAACAGCCTGCCAGTTACAAGTGATTTATAAATGTTTACCTCCCACTGACTGCTAACATCAGATTACAAAACGCATAAGAATCTATTTGCTTTCTTTCAGCAGTGTTTTCTTAGAGGATTTATTTCGAAATACAGACCTGCGTATTTCACAAAAAATGTCTGAGTACAAAACTCTACACTATAGAAATACATGCTACATAAGTATCTTACGTGCATCCCATGTGGTGTCGACGTTTCTCAGCCACCAGCTCTACAAAAAAACCTGTCTGGCTACAGCAACCTTCAAGCTTAACCTCAGTCATGCTGCTTGTAAAAATAAATTAGGATCCATTTTATGGTCTGAAATCACCAGCACTCATTTATGAATTCAATTCCACTAACTAGTTTCTAAACTTGAATAACTTGTGTGCTCTACACCTTACACTGAAACAAGAAGCCAAGGAGATGGGGGAAGGGATTAGGGAGCGTTGAGCACTTAAAAAGAGCATCATAGACTACATTTCTTCCTCTTTTTTTTTTCCAAGGAAATTCTTTGTTCAGTGTGTGACTTCATGTCACTGTCACATGACAGAATCTCAGTTACTTAGATAGGAAACTGGCTCCATGGTTATTTGGTCACTGATGAACAGGGAACTATTATTTTTTTTTGCCTTTCCTGCTTTTTCTTTTTTTTTCTTTTCAAAATAACCCACCTTTTACTTCCACTTTACACCATTTCACACCCTCTGTCACTGGAAGCAGGGCCACATTCTTTCCCAATGAATAACACCAGCATCAAAAGAAACTCAAATTCAGAGCACTGCAGGCAGCTAAAGACCACCGTATGGTTTCAGATACCAAACATGACAGTACCTTTTTAAGTTTCCAGTTTATTCAGGGGCTTTGTAAAAAAAAATAGGGTTAATTTGGACATGCCAAACTCATGTCAAATCCAAGTCACAAGGCCGAGGGAGTCAGATCTGTAGCTCTGCTCCACCCTTCAGATTTGTATCTGTAACCAGATTTAGCTCACACACAATTCAGGATGTCGCAATTTGGATGTGGGCCCATCTTAATAGGCAAAAAAAAAAAAAAAAGAAAAAAAAAAAAGAAACTGTTAATACAACCAGCATGTAAAAAATGTTTAAGCTTTCTTCAAATGGATCATCGGACAATGAACTCTTTGAATGATCTGATTCCTGTTGCCTACGTTCCCCAAAACCTGGAAGAAAGAACATGGCTTAAAATAACATTGAAAGAGGAGCAATTCATTTGTTCAATGCACCTCTTCCATTACTGAGGTGTGATCTCTTCTCTTGTGAAGTGGTGATGGTTAGAGAGACCAATGGGTAGCTTTAATAAGAATTACATTACATCCTTATGTCACTGTTATAAACTGGCCAATTTTTGACATTACACATTTACTTTTCAAATTCAGCATCGATTAAAGGCACCTAAAAAGCAAATCCCTATATAGATTTTGTTTAAACCTGCTATTAGAACTTAGAGAAGAGAAACAGCACTTCTTCAATTCAAGCTTTTTTAATTTACCTGTTATCTCTACATAGCCAGGTTTGCTGTTTTGTGGCCAGCAGATGGTATCATCTGGTTGTTTGACTGTTGCCACTGTTACACACGTTTTTCCCAGGATCAGCAGGACAAGGGGAAATGGTTTTAAGTTGAAAGAGGGAAGATTTAGGTTGGATGTCAAGAGGAAGTTCTTTACTAGGAGAGTGGTTAGGTCCTGGAACAGGCTGCCCAGGGAGGTTGTGGATGCCCCGTCCTTGGAGGTGTTCAAGACCAGGTTGGACGGGGCCCTGGGCAACCTGATCTAGTAAATGTGTATGTTTGGTGGCCCTGCCAGGCAGGGGTTTGGAACTACATGATCCTTGAGGTCCCTTCCAACCCGGGTCACTCTGTGATTCTGTGATTAGCAAGAAGTCATTTACTAACCTTCAGAGCACCAAAACATCAATTAGGTATGTAGAAATAAAAGTCACAAAGTATTCTGATGCAGGTCTTAAGCTGAGCTGGAACTCCCTATGTAAATGGCAAGAAAATTACAACTTTTTTTTTTTTTTTTTTTTATTTGAATATGAACAGCATGCTCTAATTTGTAAAAATCTTCCAAGTTCTTTCAGCCAGTTGCAGAAAAGATTTTTCATATCTTCCTAACATGCAGAGCAAACTAGAAAGGAATTTGGTATTAAGCAAATATCAGCGGTACGGTAACTAGTTTTATAAATATCAGGACATCGCATAGTATCGTGTGCAGAATTTGGCTTCTTCAGATCAGCTTGAATTTGGCAACGGTGTAATTACTGATCATAAGTAACGATAATTAAAATATATCTGCAGTTCACTCAGGGCTCTTTTTTTCAACTTCCATCTCTCTCTTTTTTTTACTCCTATGAAACTCTCTCATGCTCAGACAGCTCCAGATCCCCTACCATGTGCACTCATCTCAGCTCCTCCCATTTCTTCATCTCATTCATACATCTTCCTGTGTTCCCACTTCTCATATCTGGCAGTGTGTTAAGGGGGGATCCTTTTTACTAAGGAAAACAGACAACCCCCAGAGCTGGAGTTTGGTAAGGCAGACTATATATTAATGTAAGTTAGCTTGAATTCCAGAAGCTGTAAAATATTTTTGTTTTATTTGTAAACTATGTCAGCACATTTGTATTTATTTAGTCACATTTCTTCCTTGTTATATGCAGCTGATTAGGAGGCTTAAGGACCTACTGCTAATTACTACCTAATGTTTTCTCCCCCTGCTGCTCTGTTCTTGCTCCGATCTTGCTCTGTTCAAACTCCAATAGGCTTGTCAACATATTTTATCATTTAAATCTTTTTTGCTATGAAGGTCTGTGAGAGAACATACTGTTACAGTTTTTGAAGCAAGGATACGAGCCTAGCGCATCAAGGCAATGTCAGAGCTAAATGACTCTGAAAAGCAATGAAGAAACTGACTCACTCAGCTTCTTCTCCACACGCTGGATTACAGATGGCTGCTGAGCAGATCTCGAAGGAAATTTTAAAAATATTGATCATATACAGATCAATGACATCCCATAAGCAAAAGCTGGGTACACATAAAGTAGCAGCTTCAGTGTTCACATGCTGGCTGAAAAGCCTTTGTCTGCATTTTTAATCGTCTCAGATAAACGAGGTTGACAGTTTTAGCCTGTGCTTAACTGAAAACACAAAAGATTAGGCATAAATATGCAGTGTCTGGAAGATAAAAAGAACAGTACCAATATATTTAAGAAAGCAAATGTTTACGTGCTAGATACAGTGTAGTTACAGTACATTACATGGAGAACATATGAGCTGCCCTGCCAATTTCAGACAGGATATAAATAGTGTTTTAGGTGCTGGTAAAATTGTAAGTGGATACATACTAGTCCTCTTTACAAACAGCAGCCCCTCTGCTGGCATTCAGGATCATGCCCAGTGCCAGCTACCATCATGGATTTTCCTACACCCAGTCATTGCAAATCTTTGGTTCACAGTCTGGCTACTACAAATACATGTATTGTTAAGCATTCATATCTTTCTTTCTCACTTCTGTGCTTGCTCTTGCCTTATCTAACCTACTTCTGGCTTCATCTGCTCAATTTCTGGTATTCTGTCCTCTCCTTAGAAACCCATCTTTGTTAAATATCCATTTGAACACTAGCTCAAATGAACTCAGTCACCAATATTGCTGTTATTGATCACTACGCACCAACACATTTAGAAATTAGAGCTTTCCTTTTACTGCAAACATCATCTGATGTAGTTTCCTCTCTCACCTACTGCCACACAATTCCAGAATTCAAATATATTATTCTATTTTTGTAAATTCAAATTGCACTTAATAAGGTTATAAGCTTTTACATTTAAGTTCCCAAAGGGGGTAGCACCATACATGGTATAAGGTTTTAATGAACACTTCCTCAAGCTATGCACAAAACACACAGACTGAATCATCATTAGCTGCTTTTCTAGCAACATAAACCTGTATGATCAATATATTTCCTGAGTTTGTTCAAAGGCAAACTGTAAAGATTCTTTTGCTTCAAGTCATACCCAAACACTTTGATGCTTCCTCAAGTATGATAAATGAAACCCTTTTTGAAGACTCTGAATACTACATGACATATCTATCCATCATGATGAGATGACCCCATCATTACACTATAGCTCTGAGATTTGCCATCCATTCATCACATCTCCTTTCATCATAATGGTAAATTCTAGATTTATACTCATTTGTAAAGTTTTGTACCACTCTTTTCTTTATTAAAAGCAGAAGGCATGGCATCCATAAAAGAATTAGGAGCAGCAACAACACAAATATAATCAACACTTCTCCTGAAGAAGCCTTAATCAGAATTTCACTACCACACAGCCTGATTTTTAAGCAGACCATAGCACAGTTCTCATCTAATTGGGGGAAGAAGGAGACTGCTCATATCATCTTCTCCCTTGTAGGTGGCTGCCGTGGGCTACGCTTTCCAGTCTTCCCAGTGGTATTTCCTTTAAAAGCAGTCCCATAAACTTAGAAAATCCCCAAATTTGTCTTGATTTCGAGAAAATCTCAAGTAAACATAAATAGCCATATGCTGAAATTACAGTTGTCATAAATGCAGATTTCCTTATACCCTGGCTGGGAATGAATGGATGAATGAATTAATAAATATAGTTAGGGAAGGACATTTCAGAACTGAAAAGCTGTATTTGCAATGGACTCACAGGCTGATGTCTTTATGTCTTATGTCTTCACAACTCCTTCTACTATGCAGCAATAAAAGTTAGTTAAAAATACAAGCTGTTTTTGAATATGCCAGAAGTAACTATACTTAATTAATAAGAATAGAATATTATGCTTAATGGTTGGCTACAGAGACTGTTCATAAATTCAATTATCTGGGATCAAATATATCCAATCAGAATCTGTCCAATAGAAACCATAACATTTTGAACAACAGCTGTTTCAGACACAGCTTTCCTTATATAAGCCTGGAAAAGACATTTCACCTCAAACAGTAGAAAGACTTAACTGGTGAAATGCTCCATTTTTTGCTGTAGCAATTTATGAATGCAAATCCTGAGAAATTATTGATAGGGACAGGAAGAAAATGGAAGTTTTTGAGCGTGGTGCAAGTAAAGGCTCTTACATATCTCTTGTACAGAAAAAGAAGATAAACGCTCCTATTAAATGCATTACTGGACAAAAGCAGACTTAGTTGTCAGAAATGACTAGGTGTAAATGTATGAACTTTGGACACAATGGGAGTAGAGACAGAAATACCCTTGAGAATGTAGTAATGGAGTGACAGGTCTTCATCATAGAGAACTGCAAGAAGGGAGGCGCATAGAAGATTTGCACAGATTGCTACAACTTCAGTTAGAGGATGCCCCAAACTAGTAATAGATTGAGGAGTCTTCTAAACATTCTCCTAATTTTGCTTTGAACAAAACAACTTGCTTCCAAAGCCATATTTGCTGCATTTATCACATGAAGGTGAAAGACTTTTCCTCCTAGCTTTGTCCCCGTTTTCAGGACAAAACCCTACTGCACTGCATTGGGCCCCAAGCACAAGAGCTGTTGGAAAGGGTCCAAAGAAGGTGGAAGAAAAGGCTGAGAAAGCTGGGCTTGTTCAGTCTGAAAAAGGCTCTGGGAGACTTCACTGTGGCCTTCCAGTACTTAATAGGAGGGACACCAACTTTTTATACAGGCAGATAGTAATTAAAAGGACAAGTGGGAATGCTTTTAAATTAAAAGAGGAGAAACTCAGGTTAAACATTAGGAAGAAATTAATTACTCAGAGAGTGGTGAGGCACTGGAACAAGTTGCCCAGAGAAGCTGCGGATGCCCCATCCCTGGAGGCCTTCAAGGCCAGGCTGGATGGGGCCCTGGGCAGCCTCATCCAGTGGGTAGCAGCCCTGCCCATGGGAGGGGTTTGGAACTGGGTGGGCTGAAAGGTCCCTTCCAACTCAACCATTCTGAGATTCTATCAGCCCTCAGTGAGAATAATTTCACTGTGAACACCCACTGGAATGGGATACACTTTGGAGCACTTTCATTATGGCAACCCACACTAAGAAACCCACCTCAGTTGAGTGTAACCACCATTCTCCATTTACAGAAGATGTATAAAACATCATTATATAAAAACAGGTAATTAAAACAATTAGATACTTTTATGCAAAGTACATTATGCTGCAAAATGTAATTACAAACATCAAGTATTTCTCTTAAGACCTAATGCAGCAAACATACAGGTTATAATTATAACTGGAGGAGCTGTGTACAACCCCATAGGTGAAAGAATGAACTGATGGACAAAAGGTGAAGAAGATCAGAAACATGGTCTAAAATCAGAGTCAAAAAACTGAAAGAAAAACCTTTTGTGCACAGTTGAGGACAAATATATATATATAGAATATATATATATATATATATATTCTAGGGTTTGAATTCACTTTGAATTCAGAGGAACCAAAATCGATCACAGGAGAAAAACTGTATTATTGAAAAAATAAATAGCTTTTCATTAAGAAGAAAAGTTCATAACTACAAAGCAATCTGCTAGATACTGAAAACTGGCTAGATGCTGGAGCTGAAAACAACAATGCTTTTTCTCCTTTTGACCCATTTGTTTGTTACTTAAAAAATTCAGCAGTGAAGGTCCACGCTCCACCTTTGCAGAGAGGTTCTGCAAAGCAGGACCTTTCAAGAGCACAGCTATTATTAGGAAGACAAGTGCTTTGCTAACCCACCAGATAGAATTTCTTACTTGTTTGCTAAGCTGACTGACAGATATGACTTATTTTGCAGTCCATACACTGCAGGGTCTTGATAGGACTGCCTCGTTCTCGATCATTAGCACTATCTGCGCCTTCTGTGCTAACAAAGACCTGAGAACAACCATTAAGCTGTTCCTGGAAACAAGGGCACATCGCTTAACTTAACAAGAGTTAAGGAATTCCCTGTGCTTAATCACTCCATGCTCTTCTGTTACACATGAAAGCTGGGCTGTTTTGTTCTGAGAATCTTTTGCTGCATTACTTCCCCTACAAGCAAAAAAAAAGACATATTTTTTTCCCTTGTTACTTTCCTTTACACGACATAGAGAAAGAAGTGGAACAAATATGCCTCAAGAGTATGTAGCATCCTTTGTTTGACTATAAATCTGACTATAAATTATGTTTTAGATTACAAGTGTGTTAAAAACAAACAAACAAACAAACCACTCAAAACATTGGATTAAATATATTCCACGAAAAAAGAAAAAAAGAGGTGGAGGAAAGATTAAAAATCAGTAAATTCCAATAGAAATGTCCCCAGGTAGGGACTCAGCAAAATGTGAGGACCAGATCTTATTATTAGACAGAGCCATCCATTAAAACCCAAGGGATCATATGAACCTGGCTACAGCTGTAAAAGCAGCAGAGTCCAAGTCAGATCTCAGCCGCACTCTGAAATTAGAAGGGTGAAGGTCAAATAAGCAAAGGCAACAAACCAGACACTACCAGCTGCAATCATACCTGCCAGCAGATTTCAGGACTGTTCATTAACAGTACCACAGGTCAGGTTATCTGAAGTCTTTATGTTTGCACATTGAGAAAACTAGATGCATGTATTCAGACTAACAGGCAGTTAAGTGTTCATAACTCCCTTAATCGGGGCTGGTATCAGAACCTCACACTTTGTTTTTGCCCGTTAGAATTTCAGGTGGTGCAGAAGTACGTATCCTGCTGCTCCTCTTCTGCTGAGACAGGCCACTGCCTAATCAGACCGTGATTACAGCATTTGCACCTACTCCTCTCAGCAACTTAGCTGATCATCATTTGCCTAAGATTCATTTCCAAACAGTGTATATCTGATAACACTCCTGCTGTGGACTACAGTACATCAGCAAGATGCGCTTTGTGTTGATACCAGAATCTACAGTCAGGGAGAGGCAAATCTTACCAGGGACAGAAGAGCCTACTGCAGAACTTCATCTGTGTTTAGCAGCTAAGGGCAACACTGATGCTGAAGACTGGCCAAACTCCTCAAGCTGCTGGCTAATTATGTGTGTACAAGCTGAAATGTACCATAAACCTTTTCTGGAACACTCAGCTTTCTACCAACGTGTTTTGGGACTTTTTAATACTCCACATACAAAATCCTGAGAATTAAGAATCCTTAAACATGACTCCACAGTAGTGACTAACTTCACTTTTTATCTGAAGCCTGCAAAAAAGATGCAGAGATCTCGGTCCACACAGTGAAGTGTTCAGCTACATGAGCAGCTTGCTCAAGATAAAATTCCAATTAAAGAAGCAATCCTTAGCTCTGACTGAGATCTTTTACCCGTCCCATTTAACTACATATTAGTTACACAGCATGCATACCTTATAATATAAGAGTTGTATAAGAGTATAAGAGTCTTGTATTATTTTTAGTAACTTCCATTCTATTTCTATTTAAATTACAGACAGCTCATATAGGTTCTTGATATATGCTTCCCTTTTTAAGTAACCGAATAATCTTCCAGAATTTGTTTCTGATTTATTGTGTTAATATAAGTATATTAAAAATGAGGAATCTACATCAAATTGCTTACATTCATCATTTGCGTTGGAAGCAAAGTATCTAATGTAAGGATCAAAAAGTTCCTTCAAAGTAAAATAGTTTTGGCAATATGTATTTTTGCACGTTTTTGACAGGTTGGCAGCTAGTCTGAGTCCCGCTTCCAAAAATCTAATCTAAACAGCACCGATGTTTAGGAAGAAACATTAAGCAGTTGACTTCTCAATCATTTATGTTTTAAAATCAGTACAGCTTCCTTAAAGCTGACTTCTGTACCCCACTCTTAGGGTCACTTGCCTATTGTGAATTCCCTAGTCCAACTTAAGCCTGGAGGGAATCTTATTTTATTAAAACCAAGCACTTAGAACCAGATCTAAGCCCTTTGCCACTCTAGATCCCAAAAGCATTAGACTTCCTTAAGCATTTCCCACAGCTCTCAGCCATTTTCACTGCCATCCTTCAGAGCTGGTTTCCATAGGCTGCAGACACCCAAGGCTTCCAGCTCAATCCAGGAAGACACTGCAGGAAACAGAGCATGAGTCTAGAAAGTTCAGTTCCTGCCCACACGATCCAGAAGTACCTGAGAGCTCCTCATGCTCCTGCCACTCCCCATAACCTGGCAGCAGGACCCTTCCTGCAAGCGGCAGGGATCACCTCCCTTCTGTTCCACACAACTCTGGTGCCCTCAGCCAGTCCTGCAAATGAGACACAGAGCTGGTCCGTGACCATGAATTATCAGCAGGACGAGCAAATGGATGGTACTTCCTGGACACCTGTACTTGGACACACGTGGCCTATAACACTGGCCAAAAAGGGATGGATAGATCCCGCTTTGTCAGTGACTTTCCAGACATATCAGAAAGTGGAAGGAATATGGCAATACATAGTCATTTTACAGGGAAGGAATCCCTGAGGGTGGTGGCAAGGCCCCTTCAGTCTGCACCTCCAGAGGTATAAACCTTCTGCCGGAGGTTTATACACGGAAATCCCATTCTGAGAAACTCATCTGCCAGCAGCAAAGGCAAAGCACCCAGATGTCAACACACAGATGCAAACCCGGCTGGAGAAAGGCCATTCCGTGCCACAGTGCCACCATTAACCGCTTCCCCTATTCACCACGCAGGTCAGCCCGGCCACCATCCCCACTTCGGAAACGTGGGCCGAGCGGTACCTGAAGCGCAGCCACCGACATGTGTCCGCTCGGCAGCCGGGAGCGGCCGGCCCCATCCGCGAGAGCCCGCGGCCCCTGAAACCGTGGCCCCTGATCCCTCGGCCCCTGATCCCCCTGATCCCCTGATCCCCGGCCCTGCGCCGCTTTAGGCGCCAAGCGTGAGGCAGCGCCGAGGCGGCCCGTCCCGCACATCGCCCCGCGTGCGGCTCCGCAACTTACTGGCGGCCTCACCCCGCCTCGGGGCCGGGTTCGTCCCGCCTGGGCGGCGCTGCGGGTCCGGGCCCGGGCGGAGGGAGGAGGAAGGAGGGAGGGGAGAAGGAGGGGGCGGCGCGGCGCGGAGCGGAGCCTCCTCCCGGCTGTTCTTCCCCGGCCGGACGGAGAGCGGCACTGTGTCCCCGCGGCGCGCGTTCGGCGGAGCCTCCCCCTCTCCGCTGCTGCCGCCGCCGCCACCGAGCAGCTCCCCCTCCCCCTTCCGAGCAGAGCCGCCGCACCGCCGCGCAGGGAGGAGGCGGCGGGAGCGGGCGGGCAGCGGCCGGCGGGGCGGCGGCGGAGCGGCGAGGAGCGGCCGGCGTGGAGGCCGCTCCATGCTGCACCTTCCGGAGCTGCGTGAGGTAAAGGCGGCTCCGCGTCCCGCGTCCCTCCCTCCCCGCGCCCCCCTCCTCCTCCTCCTCCTCCTCCTCCTTCTCCTCGTCCTCCTCCCCGCGGCCGGGGGGAGCCGTGCTCGGGGCCGGCCCGGTGTGTGGGGGGGAATCTTTGTGGGCCCCGCGGCGGCGCGCGGTGAGGGGCGGCGGGGCGCGGCGGGGCCGGGGGGGGGCTGGGCCGTGAAGTTGCGGGAACAAACGGAAAGTGGCGAGCGGCCCGGCCCCAGCCCCGGGGGGGGCTCCCACGGCCCGGGGGGGGCCGGGCGAGGGGCCGGGGGCGGGCGGGGGGGTTTTGTTTGCGATCGCCGCCGCCGCCTCCCTCCTTTCCCCCCCCCCCCCTCTCCTGTTGGTTCCTCTGCCTCCCGATAGTTTTGAGGCCTAACTGTTTAGGCCTCGGCTCCCGGCTCCGCGCCGCCGTGCCGGCTCCTCGGCCCCCTGCGGGCCGGGCATCGCGGCCCCGCGCCCCGCCTCGGCCGCCCGCCGTCCCCGGGGGCCGGGGCATCCTTCGATCGGGGCCGAAATTTCATTGTAAAATCGGCGGCTCCCAACTATCGGTGTTGGGCTGGAGCGGCCCCGCGATGAAAGGAGGCGGCGGCGGGGAGCGGAGGGGCCGGGGCGGCGGGGGGCGGCGCGGCGGCGGGCCCGGCCTCGGGACGGCGGGATGCGGCCGGGCGGCGGCGGGGGCTCGGGCGGCGCGGCGGGGGCCGGGGCCTTCTGCGAATTGAGGGCTCGAAATGGAAAAAGAGGGTTAGAAAGTCGGTGCCATTCCGCTGAACTTTTGTTTTCTGACCGATAGAGGCCGGTAGAGGACTGTGCAGAAGGAAAGTTTCTGAGCAGCGGCGCCAGGATGGACTTCCCGGCTGCCCAACCAAAACCCGCCGCCGATGGTAAAATCATTTACTACCCGCCCGGAGTGAAGGAGATCACCGACAAAATTACCAACGATGAGGTGGTGAAACGGTTAAAGGTAGGCCGGCCTGGCCCCTCTTCTTGCAACTTTTGCTTCGCACAGTAAACGTGTCTCAGGACTGCCCGAGTTCTCCTGTCATAGCTGAAATGTCTCCCCACCCTCAGACATTCGTATGAATGCCATTTCCTTGCTTGTATCCAAAAGAGGAGGAATTGTTTTTTATTTGGTGACTTTCCTCTCGTGTTCTCTCAAAGCTGGAATCAATATGGAGAACTGCTGATTTGTACGTGAAATGCATCCACGGTGTTGGAGGGGGTTCTGAAGTGGGGTCATAATCGCTAATTTCAGGATATATTGCCAGTCTATTTGTTGATGAGCTAGGAGGTATCCCTGGGTTCCAGCAGAGTGAGATTCAGTGGGGTGGGGGGAAATGATCAGGTCTAGTTTAGGGTATTCTGGACAAAAAAGACAGCATTGCTTATAACTAGCAAAGGTGAATTTCTGGAATTCATAGGTGGAGCTTTGGAATTGATTCCTATGTAAAAATTAATCAGGTTTTGCAGTTTAATACAACTCAAGTGTCTGGTGCTTGTCAAAGTTGCTGGACTTTCATAAGCAAAAGGGATCATTGTTGTAAACACACCATTTCTGCTTGTTTGACAGCATCCTTGAGGACTGTGAGGTTTTCTTTCCTATAGATGCATGAAATACTATGATACAGTACTATTATTTCTCAACATTGTGCCAAAAACAGAGAAGATTAAGTACTGACCAAATATTAGCACAGTTCATTTGTTAGCACCATGGTCTTTGGACCAGAATATTGTTGTGCCCAGGGTGGAGATGTGGTTTTTTTGAGAACAGAAATATTCTCTTATCTGCTGATGTGTTTCCCATCACAATCATATCCCCTCAAAGACTGAAAGATAGAAATTGAGGTCTCACCCAGTCGCTCAGCACAGCGGAAAGCACCTGAACTATAAATGTGAAGAAACAGTAGGCACCGTTCTGTGCTCTTAGTGCAGCCAGGGCCTATGTCAGTTGTTTGAAAATTGAAATGAATGAAAATTGACCTTGTCCAATTACAGATGGGAAATTTGTCTGTTGAATGCAAGAGTCGAACCTGGTGTTTTCAAAACTGCGGTGGGGTATTGTTACAGAAGAACCTAGAGCTGTGTTAGGACAGAGACCTGGAATCAAAGAGCATGTGGGATGGGCAGGAGTGCAGTTTTGAAACCTTCACGATAAATGGGTATTATTATTATTCTAATGGGAGAACTTGTACTGGTGAAAACTTGTACTAGAAAACAAATAGTAGGAATTCCAAGTCATACATATGTATCTCATTGAATTTGCCTGTTTGTGTGTCAGATGTGACTTTCAGGCTAAGAGGAGCTGTTCTTTTCTCATTCTTTACCAAGTGCTGTTAAGGAATTCTGCTGACCTCAAGACTGTAGACTGATGGTAAATGGGAGCAAATAGTTTGGTAGCAGCTTCATTGTTGCTTAAGCAACAAAGAAAGATTTTCCTTCTGATGCTGGTATTGCTTAATCTGAGTTTGAAGGTTTCTTTTTAGCCATTGTTCACTTTCCCAAAACAGCAAGAAAATTGGAAGTAGAACAGTACCTTTTAGAACTAACCCAACAAATATTCTTTCTTTATTTTTGCTTAAAAGTGAGCATTAATCCTTGCATATCAATTCCGTGTTTCTTTATATCAACTTGTTTTACAGGAAGAAAATCACATTGGCACGTGGAATGTAATACAGTACTTTGATAGAAATGGATGTAAAAGTTTTGTTCAGTTTAAAGAGAGCTTCCAAAGCCTTAAATATTGATAGAAGCCAGCTTGAGCAAGATGTACAAATTCAGGCTCATTTTGATCCAATTCTTGCATCTGTAGGGTTTTTGCCTTGGCCAAGATCACCTAAAGATGCTGTGTGTGTCTTTTTTAATGTATCTTGGTGTTTTGATAGCCACCGTTCTTGGTGCATGCACATTTTTGTTCTCTGACTTACTAAAGGCACAGTCAACTTAATTGGCTGCAGATTTGTGTTGATATTAGCAACTTTGCTGATATCACATCTGTATTTTTGTGTCCAGGCTTCTACTCATAATGAAGGCTTTTCTTATTATTGGAACTTGAGACATTCTGGGCACCTGTCCCAGAGTGCCTGAGCAGCAGCTTTTGTGCCAAGGACTTCTAAAAAGAGTGTTTTCCTATCCGTTCTCTCCTTCTGCTTCGGGCTGTGGGTGATAAAATGTAGGCCAGAATCATTTGCAGTGTTTTGATATATATGTATGATAACAGCGCTGCCCCAAAGATGGAGGCATTGAATTTTCAAATCAGCATGTGCCTTCTGAGCAGCACTGAAAGGAAAAGCCTCTGGATTGCATGTGTTTGTTGCATGAAGCACCAGGAGCTCAGGTACTTCATGGTGTCAAAGATGTTTTTTAGTGTATTGGGTCAGTACCTTCTTGGTGTAGGATGGTATGCCATGCGGAATCTCAGCCATTAAAGAAGCAATTCTATCAGTACTGTGCTATGTCTGGGGACAAATGGCCTGAGCTTAACTGAATCTATTAAATGGACAAATGAGGCAGCTACCAAGTAACAGTTCTGAAACTCCCTGCAAAATACAATGGCTACAAAAAAACTGGGGGCAGATAATACTGCTCTTTACAGTGCACCAGTTCATTATATAGCAGTTGCTTTCAGAGCTATAACTCAAAATGTTTGTCACATTAGTAAGGTTTGTAGGGTGAGATAATGTATTTTATTTAATAGAATGATACAAGTGGAAAATAAATAATTCAAGTCACCCATGCCCTTTTTCAGGTCTAAAATGAAGCCAGCAACTAAATACCAGTTGAGAACTATTGTGATATCAGTGTTATATTTTTTCTTATAATGTAGTTAAAGGCAGCCTGAGACACTCAGCATCTGTCCTGTAAAACTTCTCAGTGACCTCAAAGTTAAAACAAATTATAATAATCAACTGTTGAAACTTTTTCAGGATTGAATATATGTTACTGCCTTGTCCAACTTGTATAAACCTTGCATGCTGTTGTCAGGAAAATAGCAAATTTCCTTGGTCACAAGAGAATATTTTCAAGTGATTTATATGTAGCCTTGTCATCATTAGGAGTAGGGTTAGTAGCAGTGTAATTGATTGTCACAGATACTTAAAATAACCCAATCAGTCCAAAATGCAGAGAGATTCTCACAGCCTTTAAAGGTGATGTGAGATCTGCCATTGAAAGGTGTCTGTCTTTGCTGCTTGTCTTCCTACCCATGTTCTCTATCTTCTCAACAAGTGTTTTGTTTTGCCTCGTGGTAAAATTGATGGGTAAACACTTAGTAGAAAAAAAAAAATTACTGCATCAGTTTTAGCCTGAGTCATTTTCTTGCCTGGTTCTTCCCAAGAGCTGACAAATGCTTGTGATGGCCTAGGAGAGAAGGCAGCTGATTTGGGGGGACAGTTCTGTACTGAAGAAACTTCAGATTGGATTTCAATGTTTCAAAGTCTGCGACATTCAACCGACATCTTGCTTTGTGACAGCCATGCAGAAACTTTAGTAAAGTCCCCATTTTTATCTTGCTGTTAATATTTTTTTCAGTAGAACTGTTGTGTGATGTACAAGTTCAGTACAGGTTTGTATTGATAACTACACAATTTGTTAAGTGTTTGAGAGATATGTAGGAAAAAGGGAAGTGTTTGTAGTGCAGCTCTTGGCTTTCCATATACATATCAGTCTAAGCAATCCTATTTCATCAAATACGTACAAAGTATGTTTACTTAGGCACTGAAATGCATAAGTACAAGAGCAGTTTCTGAAACTTTATGGAAGAATGGAGTGAGATATATTTCAGTGTAGAGATTGAAGGCAGTGCACGTGAAGCTCCAGTGAAATCAGGGTTCTGTGGGTTAGAATTTGTTGTGGGTTATACAGTCCTTTGTCATAGTTGAAGTTGCATTCTGGCTTTTGTTCTGGTTTTCTGGCTGGGGGTCTTCCCATAGTTCACAATGAGTCCAGCAATCTTGTCACTTTTGCATGGTAACAGTCCAGCAAGATGTTTTCTGTGAGATTTTTTTATCCCCCTGTCCTCCAGTTCCCCCCTGCTGCCCCACCCCGAGGCCCAGCATGTGATCATCTGGATTAGTGCTCCTGGTGTGCCCGGCAGACTTCCTTATCTCGTCCCTTGGCATTTCTAAATTAGCTGATATAAACAAACACTCCCAATCCTTCCCATTGTCTTTCTGTATGTTCCTTGGGTTATTAGATGTTGTCTTCTTTGTAGTTGGGCTTGTTGTGCTTTTATCTCTGGAAGATTATCCTTACATCACTAGAAATTGTTAACGCTAATAACTGATGCTAATTATTCACAGAATTTTTTTAGATATCTGTTACATAATTTTAAAATTAAGTTGGTTTTTTTTTCCCCCTCTTTTAATGTTTGGATTAAGCTGGATGTCTGTGATTAAATTAAAAGCAAAGTAAAGTAAATTAAGTAAAGACTCACCTGATAT
Organism: Coturnix japonica; assembly: GCF_054131305.1. NCBI lineage: Eukaryota > Metazoa > Chordata > Aves > Galliformes > Phasianidae > Coturnix > Coturnix japonica. The sequence goes on from NC_140666.1 coordinate 70,820,084, forward strand.
TTCTTTATATGGCCTTTGGGATTATATGGTGTGCTGGCTGGAACTTGGATCCACACATATGTTGTTATTTTGGAGGAAACTGAAAAATAAATAATAGAATGTCATCCAGGAGAAGAAAACCTGGTTCATATTGTCACATGCTGGGATTTGGTACTTTTGATGAGAAAAAAGATCCATATTACGTATGTTGGATTGCATTAACTAAGCACTATTTGCCAGTAAGAGATGACATGCGCGTTCTTGTGGCTTAGACCTCTGACTTGCATGTCCATATGTGCTTAAATGTAAGAATTATAAGTAGCTTTATAGAGGTTGCATTACTAGGTTGCAAAATGATCCACAGATAATTAATTATTCTAACACTTCTTAAATTCCATTAATTGTATTTAACTGCACACTGCAGTTAGCAACGTTCTTGAGCTATTGCTGGCCACGGAAGCCTAAAGCCAAATTTCTAATTTTAATTTGCTCATAGTTTAATCTTTTTAATTAGTTTGACTCTGGCAACAATCAAGTTTTTCATTAACTGGGACAGGCCACCAGTCAGAGAAGAAGAAATCTTGTACTGATTTTTTTTTTTTCCCTTTTCTCCAATGAAGTACTATCTCTTTACTTTGTAATTGCCCCAATTTCCTCAATCCTTGGAGAAATAGACCACATAGGTTCACTTGGATGTTATTTTATTTCAAATTGATTGATGACTAAATCCTTTTCAAAGATAATCTTATGTTATAACTACATCAGTAATTATTAGCTGCTTCATGTATATAATATTAATCTAATGGTATCCTGGCAATAAAAAATATAAATGCATTATAAGAGAAGAGCAGTCCTGGTTTGGAGATGGAGGTAGGGGTGGAAACTGAAGTTTGCTGAGTTGCAGTGAGAACATCTGATGATGAACCACTGAAATGGACAGGCTAGGCCAGAAGTCACTGCGTCCTTGTTTATTCTAATCCAAACCTCAAAGGATTATTAATAGTTCTGTGCTTAGTGGGTTGTTGTTGTTGGTTTTGTTAATTCTTTTGGTGAGGGGTTGGTATGAGCCCTAGTTGAAGAGCTGCCCCACTGAGAAGGGGTGGAGTAACAACCACAGAGTTGACTTTAGGGGTCTCATTTGGCAGGTCTGAGATGTAACTTCTGAAGTGACTGTGCATTTTGCTCATTCATACTGCATGGTTCTTTGGTTTCAGTTACAATGTGGAGTGCTTAGCACTTCTTTGAATTAAGCCTCTTCTTTCTGCCTAGGAACCCAGAAAAGGACACATTTTCTGCTAAAAGTTTTTTTGCAGACTATACAACAGGCATCCTATAGATACTTTGTAATAGGTGACAACAGAGCAGTTATAGGTTGGATGGTGCCCTGAGCAGCCTGATCTAGTATTAAATATTGTACAGCTGTAATTATACAAAGGTAAATTAGATGGATAGCCAAAGATTATATAGGAAAGACTCACCGATGTTAAGGCTCACAGTCAAGATGCTCGCCAGTGTTAAGGCTTGCTGTAGAAACTCCACACAGGAACAACCTCTAAAAAGAGCTGCTGCCATAGTGGTGGTCAGCCCTTAAATGGGATCTAGGAGAGGTGGAGTCAAGCTCCACCCTTTCTGGGAGCACAGCTGAATTACTTTCCCCTGTGCTCCTACAGATGACCGTCACTTGCCTCATATGGTTAATCAGAGGTTCAGGCTGTGATTACCAGTTTCCCATACAAATGTGGAGGTTGGTGGACCTGGCCTGTGGCCTGGGTGTTGGAGATTCGTGACCCTTGAGGTCCCTTCTAACCCATTCTGTGAGACTGTGATAGCATGATCAGTTGCCTAACAAGGCATAAAATACTTCTGCAATATTTTCCTTCATTTATTGTCTTGCAGCATCAATAAATAAGTTCAGAAGTGGCTTCAAGGCTTTGTTTGTTTGTTTTAGATGCACATAATCACGTAGCAGATACTGTATTAACATTGGGATTGAGGAAATGGTACAGAGGTGTGATATGTATAGATGTAACTTGGACAAGAGATTAATTATGGTAAAAGCATAGAAGATAATTAATGACAGATTGTAGATTAGGAATTTCTGGTTTTGCTCCCCTCTTGTGGAGGAAGAACATTAATTTAAATTGAAAGGTGAAACATAAATATTGTTTAAGATCAGCTGTTTCTCAGGGATGTACTGGAAAGCTGTGGCAAAGCAGAGCTGAACTTGGTTTGCAGCAGTGGCACGATTTAATCATGTAAATCACTTACTTTAGGTGGGTGTGCCTGGCAGTATGTGTTTTTATGGTATAAATGTGGAAAACTCCTGCTGTATTCAAACATTTTAAACTAAGTTTGGATACAAAATCCTATCCATATTGCTGCCTTCCTACAAGGAGTTGGTATGCATCAGTTTGTAAAACAGCTCAAGGCTCATAAACAAAGTGTTAACCTCACAGTAGTGCCATGAGATGAGAGAAGAAAAATTATCTCTTGGTTTGCAGACAGTAGCGTGGAGATGATTGATAGGAAGGAAAATGAAACACTGTCTGAGTTTACTCTTATTCCCCATATGCTTGAATCAATTCATGTTACTTTGTTTACTTAATGCCTACGTGCATCTTTTGCTTCCAAAACAGATAAATGAATTAGCAGATCATTAGTTCGCAATGTGTATTAGAGCCACTTTTGTATTTTAAAGGAACCAAACTTGCGTAGCTCCCATTCCGTGTTAAACATTCTTCATATATAAAGTTCCTGTACAGACTGCAGTATGTCCTTAATCCCTGTTGGTACCTGGAGATGTAAAACACATGCTTACTATCGGTGTCACTCAAAGCAGTGTGTGTTAGCCAGCTTTGCAGCTGCACTAAACTAATGAGCTGTATTCACACTGCTGTGCTGCCATCAGATTTTGGGTTATTGCAAAGGTGTCTTAAGCGTGATGAAGTACTAGAAGTAAAGAAAGATAGAAGGGGGTTACAAAGCGTGTTCCTGCTCAGAAACAAAAGTTAAAATTTTCTCTTTCCTAGATATCCTAAATGTTTTATTAATGTGTGACAGATGAGACACGCTTATCTGATAGAGGTGTCGGAACTGCAGTGGTGGGATCTGTTTTGCAGTCATGGTGGGGGGAAGTTTCATCAAAACTTACTATGAAGGGTGGTCAGCCTATTTAATGTCTTCGTTTTCCTTAGCTTGCCCATTTTCTTCTATCTGTTTGATAAAGTTACTCATCTTCATGACATTCTATTGTCATCAGTACATACAGCCTGTTACCTTTGCTGAAACGCTATTTGTTTGGGGTCATTGGGAATTTTAGGCCTTAAAGTATGTTGTTAGGGTTGCGTTTTTTAAATACCTTTTCATATGGTGGCAAAGTATGTTCGTAAGCATTAAAGGGATGCATGTTGGTTGGTTTGTTTCTATTTAAAAATACCCTTTTTGGTTGATGCAGGGAAAGAGAAGGTTTTACAAGGATTTTGGATAAATCAAAATGTTTTGCAGTGCTTTTCTTTTCCCCCCTTTCTTCTGTACTGGGTACAATACGTCCTTAAGAGGCTTACACTTATGGTAGCGGTTAGTAGTGTGAACATCGCTTTGCAGTCACTGAACAGTTCCCTTCCATCTACAATTGTAGTCTTTCCTTCTTAGTACTTTCTCTGGACATAACCTGATTAACCATCAGGGAATAGCTTCAGATGCTAATCTTGAAGCTGTTTTATTGATATATCTGATATGAGAGACCACAGAAATGCCAACTTCACTTGGGCTTACCATGAAAATCCTGTTACTGTAGTTCTTGTTGCCTGAGAATTAGCCTCACAAAAAAAAGATAAAAGCACATAGTTGAATGCAGGAGGTGCTTAATATGAAGATGATCTGAAGTTTCGGCCTTGCAATTGGATTGTTTGATGCTGCAGTGTGGGTGTGAAAACAGTACTGGAATAAATTGCTGTTCCTGAAAATAAACAAACAAAAAGTGTTTGACTGTGCTTCTGTTATCCTTCTAATGGAAGGAAAACGATGGCTGATTGTTCCCCTTCAGACTTTTATTTTATGTTCGGGTAGATGGTGTTCAAAGTAGGGTAAGTCATGTTACCTTAATGCAGCTTTGTGTTCCTGCTCTGAAATGTATGCATGTACTTAATGACCCAAAGTGCAGTAACACTCGTGTACAGTAAGCTCATCACTGAAATTTAATCAAACCAGCGTCATAATTTAGTAGGGAGTTATTTGAAATTAAATTTCAAGGAACATAGAAATTCTTCTTGTGATTTCAAATGATAAAATACAGTATTCAGTTACTTCTCTCTCACTCACTGCAGTGCCTCCCTGTGAGCTTCAGTTTGATGTCCTCTTCAGTTTGAAAGGATATGACTTTTCTAAAACACTTTGTCTGCTTGGAACAGCAAAGAGGAATCATTCAGAATTATACCCCGTTGTTTGTGCAGTGACATAATGGTATGAAAGGGTACCTGTAGGGAAGTTTTTATCTCATTGCTGGAACAGCTTAAGAATTAAATAGTCTTTTCTTAGTTTTGGTGGTAGAAACAGAATTCAGCATTCTGGGAAGAGGTGGGGAAGGTTACCCTATGGACTTTTTCTTATATTTAAACAAGTGATTCTTTCTCAGCATTGAATTGCTGGCGAGTTAACAGTCATTCACTTAAAAATTAAAGCAGAAAGAAAAGCAAGAGAATTGTAAAGGGTTTTGCTGAAAATACATTTATTGAAATACCTTACTCAGTCCTTTGCAAATGTAGATGGTACACGTCACCATTTCTGCAAAACCTCTAATCCATCTCTAAAGCTTCTCTGAACTGGAAGTACTATCTTTGCTTCTGTCTGTAAATGATAACTAGGATGATCTAGGATTCCTGATCTAGGAGTTGCCTTTGTGAGCTGTTAGTGACTTGGTTTTCTTAGCAAACATCCATGGAACATAAAGGTAGGCATAACTCTGCAGCCTAAGGAAAAATAGAAAAGCAGGAAGTAAGATGTCAGCTGTATTCTAGTTGAAACGGGTAATCCAGACAGCTTTGAAATGATGAGATTTTGGCTTGAAGATACGGATCTCTCTTTGTAGAATATGTTCATGTTGGTACAACTGGAAGTGAGTCAGCTGAAAACCTAGTAAGTTTTAAAAATATCTTTTGAACTGGGAGTGAAAAGCAGTTTAAAGTCTATATTTGTAAAACTCAGCTGGGGAAGTGAGCGCAGCACATGGCATTTTCCAAAGGTAGTCCTACCCTCCCAGCCTTTGTTTCCTGTAAAGATTAAAATGCCTTCAGTCAGATTGCAAAGTAGAAATGCTACCAGTTAATTTTGCTTAATTTTGACATTTTTACCCTGGAACTTTGTTTTGGATCTTGTGCTCAAATGTCGGAGCACTGTGATCCGAACTGGATTTGTTATGCTGATATGAAACCGTATTCATCCTCTCCATGAGTTCTGTACTGCAGCTTATCTCTTAAACTTTCTCTGTCTCTTGAGAAATGGCACAGCAGGATTGTACCCTAATTCACACTGTCTTAACCTTAAGAATCATTTCTACTTCAGTCAATATATGGGCTGTGATGAGTATAAATGTTTCTGAATGCAAACTGATTCAGTGCCTATCAATGCTTTGGTTAAAGGGCTGCAGCATGAAGTGGCTGTGTGTTGTGTATCACAGAATCACCCGGGTTGGAAGGGACCTCAAGGATCATGTAGTTCCAACCCCCCTGCCTAGCAGGGCCACCAAACATACACATTTACTAGATCAGGTTGCCCAGGGCCCCGTCCAACCTGGTCTTGAACACCTCCAAGGACGGGGCATCCACAACCTCCCTGGGCAGCCTGTTCCAGGACCTAACCACCCTTCTAGTAAAGAACTTCCCCCTAACATCCAACCTAATGGATGTGTCATCTTAGTCTGAGCTGACCTGCATAGCAGATAGTTTAATCTAGTCTAAAAGCAAGTTAGTTTATCTGAAAATACAAAATGTAAGTTCTCTTGTGTATCAGATCTTGGAAGCTGGCAGTTCTTGCATCGTTGCACCTGAGTACTTGGAGTATTCTAAGTGATGCTGCTACTGAAGGAAAGCTTTTTATCCTTATCCCTGCTGCTATTGCTATTCAGACAGTTCCAATTCAAAGTCATTTTCCTTCTTTGAGTCAGCAGTTCTCTCAAAGGTGTAGAAGTAAATCGAGTCTGTGAAGACTAAGATGAGAAAAATGAAAAACAGGTATGGAGTGAGGAAGGAAGTGTGGAGCAGTGGAAATAATGAAGTTGGAAAGGATGGAGTTGCTACACCAGTAGCTGGAGGATTACTTTAATCAAACCCTGCTGTGTTTCACTGTATTGGAATGTGTGGATGGGCAAACAACAGAGCCACACAAGTGGTCTTGCTTGCTTGTGGACCATCTATTTCCCACATGCCACTCCAGGTGTCTCTTTCACCTATCGGATACTGGAGTGTGGAGCTTATCCCATTCAAAATGTTTCTGTCACAGGTTGGTTTTCGTCTGGATCAATGCAGCTTACACAGTCATGTGCTTCCATCTCCTTGTGCTGGCAGAGTCTGTGCGGCAGTCTTGGGGTGGTACAGCTGTTACATTCAGTAACAGTTTGATCTGGGACGCTGTTCATTTGGTTCAGTGTTATTAGATCAACTTAAAGATAAACTAAACTGCACCGTGAGATTGGGCTGAAGCAGTCCTACCCTCCCCTGTGGGGCTACTTTTGTCTTGTCCTGACAATAGCACTTGTACAGCCACGTGGAAGTTTTCCAGTATTGCCACTTATCGATCCCGTGAGTGCTGACACAGTGAAGGGATAGAACTGGCAGATTTAGGTTAACTTGCATTGCAGTAAAATTGCACCCAAAGAATTGCTGCAGCATCTGCCCCCATCCCTGTTTGGTGGGACAAAATGAAGTGTATCTCTTGTTTCAGAGAGCTTCAGCTTTAAATATGAGCAGCGCACTGCAGTGGGAGTCCATGCTGTGTTCATACACTGGTGTGAATTGTGCTGGTGCTGGTAATTTCAAATTGATGTGAATGTTGTGAGATCCTGAATGAGTTTTGAAATGTTCTTAACTGATTGGCTGCTAGAATAATAGATCGTACCATTCATGCTAATATGTGACTGCTTTCAAAATAAACTGATTTTATGTTGGAGCTCTGAACTGGTGGCTGTCATATATAATGAGAGGTTATTAGCCTTCTCCTTTGCCAAGGAATGCTTGGTTTCCTCTTTCCTCCCATTATTATATTTTTCATTTGAACAAATGAAATAGAATTTGAGGCTTCAGTGTTTTTCAGGCTGCCCTATGCCTGATGGCTCACAGTTCTGAAATAGGATTGTGATTAGGAGATGTGGGCTTTGATGTTTAGTCTGGTCTTTTCCTGTTCTGCAGTCCAAACTACTGAGTCTTGTGCTGTGACTTGAACTAGAGTGGGCGGGACAGGCCAATGCTTGCAAACAGATTTGTCCTCTTGCCAGTTCTCATTCTTTTTCCCTCTCCTGATGCCTGCTGCAGTCGATTGTTCTTTAAACAAAGGCTTGTATGAACTTACATGTTCATACAGAGAAATGAACCTTCTAGATAATCACACTTTTTGTACCCCCAAGCAGATAAGCACCAGAAAGAGCTTGCTCTTTTTTCCCTGCCAAGCATGAGCTAATAAATACTAGAACCTTTTTCTGTCAACCTAAAGCCGGCATTAGTAACACTCCACAGGACTCATAGATAGACCACGAGTTTACTGTTAAGCATTCATCTCTTCCACAAATACTCATAGAAAGCAAAAACGCTTCTTAAAATGTCAGTCATTTAACTTGTATTTCTTATGCTCTCAGGTTCTGAAAAGTCTGCAGACTTTTATTAAGGACCCCTTGATTATACAAAAAAAACCTGAAACATTTCCGAGCGTAATTTTGCTTATTCTTTGAAGATGCAGCGTTAGCAGACAGCTTGTGCTTTTGTGGTGGTGTGTGCATCAGAAATCTGGAGTTGCCGAACTTCAGAATTTTGCCTTTTTTTCCCTTAGCAATATATATGTAATATATGGAAATTTCTTATGAAAATAACTGCACAGGAATGATGCCAGAAACTGTTGTATGAAGTTGTATGGGTAATTTTGATTATACAGATCTTCTCCTTGAAATTATTTGATTTCATCTCATGTTCTTGAGGGAGTTTGTGGCATGTTTTTAGTTGTTTCAATTCATATTATTATTATTATTCAGAATCTGTAACTGAAGTCCTTGTCTGATTATATAGGGAAAAACTATAAGCGACTGGTACCAGTCATGAGCAATGAATCAACTGTTCTGTGGCTTGACCAGTGCAAAGAAACTTGGATATGTTGGTAATAGATGATGATGCTGTTGCAAAAAGAACCCGTGTAAATGTTAAACTGAATTTGCATTGTCTTAATTAAAACCAGAATGCACCCACAGTGGACTTAGTGAAGGTGAAGGGGGAGAAGGTGTCCTGATTGTTACAGAATTGTAGGGGTTGGAAGTGACCTGTGGACATCATCAAGTCAAACCTCCTTGCTGAAGTGAAGCTCCCCAGAGTAGGTCATGCAGGTGGGCATCCAAGCAGGCTTTGAGTATTCCCAGAGAAAGAGATTCCACAACCTCTGCGGGCAGCCTGTTCTGTGTCACCCTCCTGTTATTATTGCTCCTGTTCATCTTCCTGGACTTCTCTGAGATTGACTACTACATATATATAGCTTAAGTGAATATTAGATTATAACTTACATGTATTATATATTCCTTGTATCTCACTTTCCTAGGAATTGCCTCTTTTCTGAAGTCTTCCTTTTGATGTGTAAAAATAGCTCCTAAGCAAATTCAAAACAGATGTTGCAGTCTCTGTGTCAGCCAGGTATGGATGGCTATGATGTGTGTTTTCACACAGCTTTACTGCTGTCAATGTAATAAGCTTGTGAGTGAGCAACCAGAGCTCTGGCAAAAGACATGCGTAAGTTGAAACTGAACAAGGCAGTGGATTCACATGGACAGCAGGAAGCTGCTTTATGAATCCTTCAGTTTCCTTTGCCAGTTGTTTCTCTGATTTTATTTTATTATTATTATTTTTAGTCTATTTATTTATAATTTTTTACTGTTCATCCAGCACTGCACTTACCACTGGTGTAGAAACACCACTAAGATTCAGATGTGGGGTAACACCTTCTGCTCTCTGTTTGATTAGGGATTTCATCCCTATCCTCATTTTGATGATTAAACATTCCCCTCAGTATAACTTGGGCCACAATTTGCCATCTTCTCTAGTAATTTCCAATGAAATAAATGGTCAAGTATTTGGTCCCAGCAATTTCTTGAAGGTGCTAAAAGGGTTTGTCTCAATGCCTGAGTTTTAGACACTGGAGATTTTGCTTGATAGCTTTGTTTCCCTGACCATAAATCTTGGCTAACAGCACGTTTACGATTCCAAATCGACTCCTGCAGTTCTTAGAGGCTGTTGTAAACCTCTGCAAACAATCTGTAGGCCAAAGTGCACTTGTAAATTCCTCATTTCTTTCAGATGCACTGCAAAATATTTAAACATTAAAAATGATCATAAAAAAAAGTAAGCAAACAAAACCAGCAAAGCAATACACTGCTGAATCTTTGTAGAACAGAAAAGTGAGAAAACACGCATAGCAAGATACTACAGTCTGCAGGCTTGGGATAAACTCTTTCAGGATGTGACCGACCGACATGCGATGATCATGAAGGTGATTTAACAAAAAATCCACAGCAACCAAAGATTATACCTATAGAACGTGAGTTAAACGACCAACGTTACCTACTACATAGGTAGCTTGTGGGCTTTAGGACCTGAAGGCAATAACTTCATAAGCTAGAATGCTGTTAGATATGAACAGCTAAATGGTGTGCTTTGGTATCGCGTGATTCATTTTAACAGTCACGTGGTCAATAAGTTAGTGTTCTCCTTTACAGTTTGTAGGTGAGAGATCAGTTGCATCCTTTTGTAGATAACTTTTCCTGTCTTCTGTTTTCACAGTCAACGTGGGGTTTCTTGTTTGATTGCTTTGTTTCTGTTTTGTTTTCTAAATTGCTTTTTGTGGACTGCTATTCTGAGATCACTGCAGCTGAGCACATGAAGTTTATTTGAATCTCTGTTCACTTTTTGAGGAAAGGAAGCAAAACAAAGATCATTTTTTAACAATGAGGCATTATTTTTGTTCTTTGCTTCAGGCTGCTGGAAGCCAGTGCACTTATGAAGTGTGTGCTTGCTCGTGTTTTCTGGGCAGCTTCTGTGTGCTGAGGCCTGTGTCTCAGTCACACGTGCAGGCATTTGTGAGATGACCCAGTCTAATGCCCATGGGTGCCAGATCTACGTTCACACTTGGGGCACAGGCCGGTATTGCTTCAGGTGTCTGAGCATACAAAGGGAATCAGCTTCATCATTCTGCCACAAATTGCTCACAAATTGCTGATTTCAGCAGCCTATTTTAGATAAACCTCGTTTTAATCTAAATTCAAAATGAATAATTGTGTAACTGTACATTTCTAAATAAATAGTCTGTGGTTTTCTTTTTAAGCAGGGAAATGTCACAAGGTCTGTGCAGTGACCTTTCAGCCTTTGTAGCTTTGGGAAGTTTGCCTGTTTTGAGTTCCTTCTTGTATAGCTACTTATAGGGAATATATCTTTGCTTGGGTAATGAAATAGTAACAGTAGTTGGAAGGCATCAAAATAAAGCAGAAGTGGACGTAGAGTTTAAAAATGAGGAAGTGTTGCCTAATGCCAACAATGCAAGCAGGCGGTAAGAATGGTCTGTGGGCTCTGGCTAGTGGGGAGTGCTGGGTGATGCCTCCATCTGACGTCTGTATTTAGGAAAGAAGGAAAATTGTTGCAGTCTCTGACTTTTTGGGATGTGAGTGATCTTCACATATTTCACTAAGAAAGTCATAACATGAGAAGGCTCTCTACTGTAACTTAGAAGGCAAAGCACTTAAAAGCGTGTTGAAATCTTTCAGCAAAAGTGAATCCTTGCAATAATGTTTTGTTTCTGATATATTGCCTGCTGCTTATCTTGGCAAAATCAGCAGCAATAAAGCTGCAATTGCATATGAGGAATGCTGAGGGACAGGTATGGCAGTTGCTGGCATATTCTAACTAGCCACGAGGCAAAACTCTAACAGAACTGATAAGCAACAGTTGCAGAACTCTTGTGGAAAAAAATGAGTTACTTGAAGTCCTCAAAACATGAGGCAAAGTTCCCAGATAAGACTTCATTAGCTTAAATTAAAATAACTGCAGAAAATAAACAGAAACATGACAGTTTTAGGAGGAAATGTACAATACTGCCCATGCAGGAGGAAGGTACAGTAGAGCTCTGTTTATTTCTATGTATTTACTAAATCAGGTGCCCTCATGTTTTTGGGAAAAGAATATTTACTGCGAGAGGAGGTGATTTTAAATTGCTTCAAGAAGCTGTTTGGTTTGAAAGTGTAATTAACATGTTCAGCAGCTCGAATCAAGTGAAAATCCAGCCTTGACTAGTGATAGGGTATAGATGTAAAATTCCAGGAAATAAAAACAAATCTGAGACAGAGACAGGAATGTGTAAGACTGGTTTGGCATTGGCTTTTTTTCCCCTCCTCTTTTCTATCCCTTTCTCTCAGTCTCCTACATTTTCCTTTTTAAGGCCATTTTGATGGTGACATTATGTAGCAGTTGGATTTCTTGTAGGCTTTCTGTACTGCATTTTTCTACCAATATAGTACTAAGGTACAGAGGCATGTTATCATCTTTTACCAGGCTTATTTCTTAGAAGGTTCATTCCTTCTTGGGAATTGTTCTGTTTCTGAGCACTATGGGTTTGACTTTTATATTTTCATATCAGCAGTGTTAATTCTTTCGATTTCCCACCCATCGATTTTTGTCTGGTTTTGGTGGAAAATTTTAAGAGGGGAAAAATTCCTTAATATCATAAAATCATAGAATTACCCAGGTTGGAAAAGACCTCAAAGATCAAGTCCAACTGCAGCCTAACCATAGTACCCCAACTCTAACAACCCTCTGCTAAATCATATCTCTGAGCACCACATCCAAATGGCTCTTAAACACATCCAGGGAGGGTGACTCAACCACCATCCTGGGAAGCCTATTCCAGTGTTTAACTACCCTTTTTGTAAAGAAGTATTTTTTTATTCTTTTTAATAAGGATTAAAAATCAGTGTTTAATACCAGGGATATATATAGCAGGATTTTCTGATAAAATGATCCTTCACTGGGGAATTGATATTTGTATGAATAGAAAACTTTGCAGTCCAGTTTGATGCATGCAGTAGCTGATAGACCCAGCAGTTGTTTGCTGATCTCTCTGGGCTGAGCGGGGGTGTCCATTCTAGGCAGTGAGTTCTGTGGAGCAGGTTCTGGTTAAGGCACCATCAGTTAGGGTTTGTTGTTGTTTCTGGTTTGCAGTATCAATTTGGATTGTCAATTAATGTTTTGCTGTTTTGTAGTGGGTTGCTTTGTTTGTTTTTACTATTTGGCAATTCTCATTTTTATCCAGTCTTTCACATGGAAATGGAAACTCACCATCTGTGTTCTAGATTATCTCCACTAATGAGAGCCTTCCACTAAGGCTCCAGGCACACAGACAGAATTCTTTGACACAGCTTTATCACCAGGCACAGGTTCATGCTGGGACACCACATCGTTGCCTCCTACAGTTCATTGAGGCTAAGCACAGTCTGCTTCTTAACAAAACCAGAACATGAATGCCACAGCTAAGGAATATTCTCTTGATGATGTTGATACTTTCATGTGCTACTGTACCTGGTGGTACTGTGTGTAATTGCCAGTCATTGAACAGGTTCTGCTAAATAACTTCTAATTTCTTTCTTCTGTTACTGTTGCAGCTGAAGTTCAAGATTACAAATATTTTGCATAATTTTTCTGTTTCAGTCAATGTTTTTCAGTTCAGCATAATTCCCAAGATTGCTGTAGAAACAAAAACTGTATATTCTTAGAAAATAATGGATTGCTTGTTTGTCTCATTTATTGGTTGTGTAGGAGTGCAAGCAGGCCCAGGCATGCCATGCCTATAACATCTTCCTTGTGGATGATTGAGTCAGGAGGACTGGATGATGCACCATGGAACACAACTGCAATGTAGTGTAGTAATGACCATGGATCCGTTCTTTGATATATCATTAGTACTGTAAGAGCAGTCTTCTAGTTGTGTTTTAAAGTACGAGTCTAAGGCTTGAATTTGTTGTGAGAATCCAGACTGAATATTTACTGCAGAATGAAGCCTTGAGTTCAGTTCACAGTGGAAACAAAAATACTTTCTTGTCCAACACCAGTCTCCTGACCTCTGGGTGAGGAAATGAATTATCATACAGCAATAAGTTGGTTATAAAGAAACCTCACTTCCACAGTTTTTATAAAAGTACTTGGGAAACTTCACATGAAAACAGAGACACCTTCACCATAGGGAATACACTTTTGAGATGTTTTTGGTCTTACCCTAACCATATACAGCACTTGCTGGTGTATCTAGGGGGAAAGGTTTAATGAAATGCCTCTGATTGTGTCTTGAATTATGATATTTAAAGAACAGTCTTTTTAGTCCCAATGCAAATACTCCTCTGCTATGTATCTGTAAATGAGGGAGTGAAGGTTCTGAGAAAGCACAATGTTTTCAGTGTTTTAATTTATGAGATGTTAACCTTCTTTGGAGTACTTCAACAATAGTTGGACTTTGGCAGGGAAAACTGGAAAGAATCTTGTTCCAAACCTTTCTAGTAATAAAGACTAGATACCGCTGCAGATTGAATTGCTTAACAAAATTAATATGGGTGCTGTGGCACCATACTAATCATAGATGTCTTCAAGGTGGTATGCCACATAAGTATGGAGAGTGTTGATTAGTATGTCCACTGTCTCTTCCTTCTCATTTTGAGAAGATGTGTACACCCATTTTAAGCTTGTGATTTGATCTGGAGAATTATAGCTTGTATCACAGCAGATTGGGCAACACGGTTTTAAAACCAGGATAACGAAATACTTGGAATAATTTGAGTTTGGTAAGGACAAACTAATAGGATTTCTCAATACCTTTTATAATTCATTATTTTAAAAGATCTTGGATTGAGTGGCCAGGTATCAAAACTGACTGCAAACAAGAAGTAGATTTAAGGAAGCAATTTTTATTAATGACAGAGTGTAGAATGAACCAAGAATATGTAACGTGCTTGATAACTTTTTTTAAGCTGTTTGGGAAATAGGAAGCATGATGAGGTGAATGGGTTTGTTTGCATTCATAGGATTCTGTGAGGATCTCTGTGAGGAGACAAAGAATTCAGAATTATCAATGATCACATCTTATACTTATGTTGGTTTCTAATGAACAGAGTTAAAGATGTGTGTAGGGGAGGCTGGTAGGATTTGAATACAGGTGCCAATTTCAGGCCTCGTGTGCTTGTCACTGCTAAGAGTCTGCATTGCGGAGAAGTGAAGAGCTTGGTTTATCAACCAGAAGGATAAATTCTTCACTCCCTGGTCTTGGCCATTGAATTGTCTTTTCCCATCTGCTGGCCTATCTATGCCTGTCAGAAAACCACCTGGGATGTTCTCTGAGGAGGTTTTCTGTATCAACTCACAGTTACCCAGCAGATGTTGGGGCCAGTGCAAAATAGGTGGTGGCACCGCATGGCCAGAAGCAGGACAGGGTGAGTAACGTGGGAGGGAGAAAAGCAGATGGTGGCAACAAGCAGTTAAACTGGCTCTCTGTGTCACATGGAATCAAAACTGTAAGTACGGGAAAGGGATTTAAACTGCACACTGCTGTGATTCCTGCTTGGCAGGCAGGTCTGAAATTCTGTCTGTGCTTCATCTTGCTGTGGTATTTCATACCCTGTCACTATGTACAGAAGTGAAGTGAAGCAGGGTGTCAGTAAAAGCTGTGCTGGGTACTGTGCTTTTCACTTGGTACCAGCTCTCGACTGAGTTCAAATCAGCAGAGCCAGTCACTGGTTGCTGAAGGTTATTTTTGCCTCTGATCAGTCAGTTCCAAGGGAAGCTCTCTTAAATTCCTGGCCGTTAACACTGGTTATTAATCTACTTTCTCCTTATTGACAAATGTTAGTACCTTCAGAACAAACAGAAGCATGATCTATTTGGATGGAGTTCTTTAACAGTTTGACAGTCTCTTTCAAAACAGGGGAGAGATGAAAAAGGTCTCGTACAATAGTCAGTATAAATGAATTTACAGGATGTTCACATAAGGATGTTACTCCTCATAAGGCCTGTGCTCCAGACCCCTCGCCAGCTTTGTTGCCCATCTTTGAACTCATTCCAGGGCTTCAGTGACTTTCTTGCAGTGAGGGGCCCAAAACTGGACACAGAACTCAAGGTGCGGCATCACCAGAGCTGAATATAGGTGGGCAATAATAATAATTGCACTGCCTCTCCCAAGTTTGTAACAGTATTTGTTTTTTTGGTTTGGTTCTGATGTGGTATGTGTGTGATGTTTATATTCATCGCGTAGTTACTTTTAAATCTTTAAGTATCAAGAAAGTTGTTTCAAATAAATGAGCTACTCAATGTATTGCTTTTCTGTAAGTAGCAGTCAATGTATTTGCTTTTTCTTAAGTCAGGTTAGTTTCTGGGGTTTTAGAAAATATTCTCATTATTGTCCTTACATCAAGCACATCTAATACAGAGCCTGCTGTTTTATGAATGTGGAGATAGCGGTAAATGACAAGACTACTTTGCTTGTGATCTGGCAGTTGGCCAAAGCTGCACAGAAATGCCCTCTGTCCCCAGGGGAGGGACAGCTGCTGAAGCAATTTGTCTGATCACAGGATCACTGCGGTGCAGGCTGCCATTGCTTTACATCTCCTAGCTGGAAACCTTTGTCATTGTAGGCTGGGGAGCAGGGAGTGAAGGAGGAAGCAAATAGTCTTCCACAGAATCACCAAGGTTGGAAAAGACCTACAAGATCATCCTGTCCAACCATCATTGCTTCAGTGTGCTTTGCATAATATTTTGTGTATTTCTTTTTTCCTTTCTGTTTCTGAGTTATTTCGAGTTGCTTAAGGGCAGTGTCAAATAGTGCAGATTATGGATAGAATTAGGAGTGGAAATCAGGCAATCAGTTTCTTCTTTTTAATGTCACTAATGACAACAGCAAAACTTCACAGAAATACATCCTTTCTAGTTCATTTTTTTCTCTGCAATCCACATATGTCCCTTGCTTAATTTGTGTATTTATTTCTGTCAAGTCAGGACCATTAAAAAGGCAATTAAATGAGTCTTTTTTTCTTAGCCTAAATAGCACTCTTATCTTTAAAGTGTGTTAAGTACTTCAGTTTCGGTGGTTGTTTTGGTGAACTAAACAGGTCACAGTCTTTTAGTTGTGTTGTCCCATTGTACAAAAAGGCCTTTTAGACCCCTTTTGCGGCCATCTTCGGTACCTTTCCCAAACTGAATTGTTGTTTTGTGTGTTGTTTTTTCATCAGTGAGGGCAATCAGACTGGAGAGGTGTGTTTCAAATTAGCATTTAGTATTAGTAGCATTTCATGAGTAGTATTACTGTTTTTGCCTTGCCTTGCCTGAAAATGCCTCTTCTGTTTGCATTTTCATTGTTTTCCTGCCATTGGCTTATAAACTCTTAATAGTTGCTTAATAAATGCCCATCTTCTGTTGTTTCCAGCTGATGAGCTCTTAGTAGCACGAGTTGTTGGTTTTAAACACTAGACACATGACTATTTACTATTAGTAGATTAATTTTTGTTATTTCTTTTCGTGCAATATCCTGTCCTATGTGCTGCTGGTCCCTAACTGTCAGTTGTCGTTATTCCTACTTCTAATGCTGCAGTTGTTTATGGGAACAGCAAACAGGGTCAATTCTAACGCCATTCTCAGCTAATAAATTCACTCAGGTCGTGTATGTCCTTTCAAGTTGACACTTAAAAAAAGTCTAAGGAGGAGTGACAATACTGAACTAAACTCCATCTCCTCCAACTTATTTCAGCACGGCTCAGTGTGATGCTCTCCCTGACACTCAGATGGCTTGTAATGGTCTCCCTTGTTTGGAAAGTTGATGGACTTAACAAAGGAAGTTTATTAGGTTAGCAAACTGATTTTGTAAATTCCTTTTTAAGTGTTATCCTGTTTTGCTAAACTTCTTTGTCTATTTAGTCTTTCAAAATTGGTTTGTATTATGAAATTCTTTTGATGTCAGCCTGGGGGTCGTGTTGCTGAATCACCTTTCCTGATAATTAGGTTAATGTTTTCTGTTTTCTGACCATGTGGTATCCTTGTTGTATAAAAAAGAAAGCAAACCAGACCTGTTGCTAAGCGTGTGATTGCAATGTGGGGTATTTATGAATTCTGAAATAGAAATCATCTGGTCCTCCTGATTTGAATGTTTAGAGGGCTTTTAGTCTTACTGCTGTCCACGCAGCAATTTCCTTGTTTCCATATTTACTGGTGGTCCAGCTGATAGGTAAGACTGTAACTGGGATGAACCAAGATCTCTCATGTGTTGCCTACATCATTACTTCTGCAACTGTTGAGAAATGTTTTTCCTAGATAAACGTGTCTGTAGATTTTACTAATGGTCTCAATCAGAGGTCATCACTTACTGTTAGTAGGTAATGCTGACGGCAATCTATGATATTGCTTAAAACATCTAAGGAAAGACATAAAAATTCTTCAATGACAAAATGGAACACTTTAGTATTTGGGTGAACTTTGATACCAGACTTTCTCTTGGCTTTTTTTCCTATGCCAGCCATACTCTTGAAGAGAAAGCTAGACTTTTAGTAAGAATTAGGCACTTCCAGGAGAAAAGTGAGCTGAGGTCTGTAGATGTCATCAGACATCTGTGCTTGGATATAGTCAGTATCTCTTCATTTCACTCCAGCAAGTGTAAGGGATAGCTCAGAGAGATTGGCTTGTGTAGTACGTGTTTTTATGTATTCAGGTAAGCACCTCCCAGAAAGCCTTAAATTCTTCTATTTTCAGTGTGTTCATAATGCATAGAGTGACTTAGCAGAGTTCTCACTAGCTGGAATGAAATGGTTTGCAGTTCTCTTACGTTATGGAAGTGAAATGCTCCAGCTATGCTTGGAGAGCCTGGGAGGGTGGAATCTTAGTGTGATCATTAGAATTTCAAGGCACTGTGGTAAAAATAGCAATAATGAAAATTTCTAGATCAGTTTTAACACTTAGTGAAGTGCCAGTATGTGATAGCTTACTTCATGGAGGTGCGTTTAATCAAGGCAGCATAGATTGAATTTAATCTTAAATGTGAACAGCTGTATTTTGTTTACCTTTGCTAGCAGTTAGTGTGGAAATTGGGTGCTTAATTGTTCAGAAAAGAGTGGATGATGTTACATTAATATATTCAAATACTGCTGTTTTGTCTCCTGATTTTTGCACTGGGGACTATTGTCTGTGGTGGAAACTATTAAGTCTGGTAGGTTTTTACATGATTGGGAATTGCTGCCCTAGCTGGGGTTGGTTCTCCTGTATGGCTGGGCGTTGATTAACCAGCAGTACTGCAGTTTGAAAGAGTGGTGAATTCCTGTTATGGCTTCATCAGTTTTAGTAGGAATGTAGTAACCATCTTAGAGAGCTTGTGAGAAAATAGGACGGATAGCTACAGAAAGGCAGGAGTGTGTCGCAAAGCAAGCTGCTGTATACTATTCTGTTAATGAATAAATGATTTAATCAAATATGCCATATTTTGTACTTCTAAAGGCTTAGGTTGCCTTCTTGAGTATGGTTAGATAACTAATTTTTCAGTTGTGCTTGAGGGCAGGAGTACCAGCCTTGTAACTGATGAAGTTTTGACTGAGTTCTTGGCTTTCTAGCAAGTGCTAAGAGCCAAGTGTATATTGTACTTAATGTCTGGGCTGTTTTTTCTCGTCTGTTTCAACAATGAATCTCTTATGTAGATGAGCAGGTGTTTGGAAGTTGTTCTAGGGTGTAATGCCTTAACCAATGCCAGTAGTTGCTTGGCTTTAGAGAGTACTCCTATGGTGTATGACTTTAGATGCAGTTAGTTACATGTAATCAAGAACTATATAGAATCGTTGAACTTTGACAGAATCAACAGACCCTGTAGGGTGTATGTAAATGCAAGTCTTCAGAAATATTAATGACATTTTCCTGGAATGCTCTACTATTAATTAGCAAGATGTACATGATGCTTTTAACTATTGCATTATCATTTGTAGTTAATTTACTTATACTAATTCTTTTTGTGTGTGTGTGGTATGTGTTTTATATACCCCATACATATGATTTCTTATTTGCCCTGTTTGGGCATCTAGGATTCTAGGTAAAGACCAAGGCGTTATTCTGTTTGGGTGTTGTGTGTGCTCCCAACAGGACATCATGCACCAAAGGCTTTGTAATAAAACAAAAGTCAATACACAAATACAACCAGATATGAGACTAAAAAGAAACAATGGACAAAACATAGATTGTGCACTGAATAACAGTTGCAACTTGCCAATGGCCCAATTACTACCCCAGTGTTGTTTGTAAAAGGAAAGAAGTATCCAGGAGCTCTTTGCAGGAAAGTAGAATGAGGCTTATGGATGTTTGCCGGCAGCTCCTGCTGAATACAAGAGAGCCATGGGAAGATCCACAGACTGTTAGTTTTCAAGCAGGTAACAGTGCTGAATACTAGTTCCATCATTTTAATCCTGGAATATTTCAACACTTTGGTACCAAGTGAGAACATTGTGCAAGTTTCTGCAGCGCTGCACTGCCTTGCCTTGCCTGGTCCTGATATCTCAGAGGAGGCACTTAGGCAAGACTTCTGTGACTTGTCATATGGTTAAAAGAACTGCACGAGTGATTTGAACCCCAAAGGGTGTTATGTTTATGGAGCTTGTGATACCTAGAAGCACAGAGGAGATATGACTTGAGAGAGAGATCTAAAGTTTGCTTGTATATGTCATCCACACTGGAAGGATTCTTAGTGGGACAAGTTTACATGGCATGGATACAGTTTATCTTTGACCTCCAAACCCGCAGGTGTTTCTGTCCTTTCTACCCTGTTCTTAAAGCCTTCAATAGTATGGTTATCTGAATCTTATACTTAACAACGGTTACAGTTACATTTTTCCTTTGTGTAATTTAGAGTATTCCATGTCCTGCCACCAGCAGACAGAGAGGTAGTTACTTTTCTTACTGAAAGAATCTGGTAGATTTTGAAGTCTAGGGTTTCCGTTTGTTTGTTTTTAAACTGGAGGACCTGAGAAGGACAGGTGGTCTGTGACACTGTAACAGAGACCTGCGCTGTCAGCTGAAAGAAGTCAAACGGGAGTTTAGTTGTAGTTGTGTTTTTGTCCTTTCAGCTAATGCTTCTAAGTGTAGCTTAAGAGTAATCTCAGGGAAACAGGATGATGTAGGTAGAATTGGGATTTTTGTGGGCAGTAGCTTTAAGGTTCTTTTTTGCTCTAGTTGGGTTTTATTCCCACCCACCCTGATTTTTGGTGTTCCTAGATGTTAGGTCATGGGGCAGTCGCAGAATCATAGGAGCTGGAAGGGACCTCCAGACATCATCGAGTCCTACCCTCCAATGATGTCCCTGTTTGAAAAGTTAAACCTGTGGCTCTTTTATTTTTTCAGACTAAATTCTTACTTTCAGTTTTGCCAATTGATTGTGTTGACATTATAAAATCCCAGTGAAATGAAACATTTCAAAATAATTTGATGGCATTTCATGGGAACTAGTTGTTTTTTACTGTGCTAGAGGAAACAAGGAAAAAACATAGTTTTTTCATTATATATAAAAGAATATAGATGCAGTTTGAAGTATGCAGAGAGAGTAGGTCTGCAGAGTTGGATGTTTTACGCGAGGGATGAAATGGTTATCTGGTACCTAGTTCATTTAATTCAGATAAAAGGACTGTTTGCATGTAAAGTAGCTGTTGGTCTCTGTGCCTTGATACAGCCATTGTAAGACTGCCTGCTTGTAGGCTGGTACAGCTGATTGCGCAGCTGCATTACCCTGCCCATATTTTAGGCCAGCTGGCTGAGATGACTTCCAGCTCCTCCTAATGAGGCAAGTCCTCACACTTAAATGTTTTAGGGCTCCAAGCTCATCAATATGTAGCATTTTGTGCTGCACCTCAGGTTCATATTGCCAAAATGAGAAGAGCCGCTGTGTGTTTTTCAGTGTCTTAGTGTAAAACATCGAGTTGACATTTAATTATCATTTAAGCATCAGAGTAATGCTTTTCTCTTTCTGATGTTTGTGCAAACAAAAAGTTGCATTACTGCAACTCAGTGGTCTAAAACGTATTGATATTGTTTCATCTCTTTAGAAAATATTAGGAATGAGACATAGTTGCTCTCTACAACTATCTGAATGGAGGTTGTGGTGAGGTGAGGATAGGCCTCTTTTCCTGCAGAACTAGTGATAGGACTGGAGGGAATGGCCTCAAATTGTGCCAGAGGAATTTCAAATTGAATATTAGAAAAATTTGTTCTTTGAAAGGGTGGTGAGGTGCAGGAATGGGCTGCCCAGGGTGATGGCTGAGTCACCATCCCTGGAAGTGTTCAAGAAACACTTAGATGTGGTACTAAGGGATGTGGTTAATGGGGAAGTGGTGAGTGGATGGTTGAATGGGATGACCTTGGAGATCTTTTCTAACCTTGGTGGTTCTATGATTCTATGAATAATAGCTGAAAGCACTCAAATGAGGTTGTTGGTTTTTTTTCCCCCTGTATTTTCCAGATGGTGGTAAAAACGTTCATGGATATGGACCAGGACTCAGAAGATGAGAAACAGCAGTATCTCCCATTAGCCTTGCACCTTGCATCTGAATTCTTCCTCAGGAATCCCAATAAAGATGTGCGCCTCCTTGTAGCATGTTGCTTGGCTGATATCTTTCGTATCTATGCTCCTGAAGCTCCATATACTTCCCATGACAAACTTAAGGTAAATAATGGCTTTTTCCCTGCCTCGTTCTCCTGTTGCAAATAAAAATTGTTCAGATGTTTTTTAATGCATTTATACTGATACTCAATTTCATTAAAGGGCTCTTGCTTTGGTCCCGTGAGTCAGTGGAGTGTTTTAAAGGCCTGAAATGCATTGTTGATAGATTTCTGTCAGTGCCTAAAATATTTTATATCATGAGCCTGTAAAAGGGAGTAGGTGTCAGTACTAACTGGTTGTATTTTCATTCTCTGCAGAATCTAACTCGTAAATGCCTTCTTGTGTTTTGACAGGACATATTCTTGTTTATTACAAGACAATTAAAAGGCTTGGAGGACACAAAGAGCCCTCAGTTTAACAGATACTTTTACTTGTTAGAGGTAACGTAATAATTGAAACTTTAAGTAGATGCTGCTTTCTCTGTGATTCTAAGAAATGTAATAGATCTTACCTGCCCGATTTACAGCTGTTTGTAGTGTAAGTGATAGCAGACAAATGTTCAATAAATTGCTTCTTTTAGCAATTAAAATTTAATAGGTATTTAATGAGTTCATGCTGCCTATAGTTGAGGTTGTGTTAAAATGATTGATATTTATCAGTGTTTAGCCTTTATCTTGCAATTTTAGGCATCGGTTTCTTTTTGTATTGTGTACCCTTAAGGTTTTATTACCTTGTAAAGAGAAAAAAATTAATTGCTGTTTAAAATGCAAATATTCTTATATTGATAGTGGGACTAGAAATGTTGGGATTTTATCAGTGTACATTTAGAAAGTGCTTTGTCTTAAAAGATTTTATTAATTAAAAAAAAAAAACAACCCAGCATCGTTTCATACCATGAATTCAAAATAAGTTTAGATATAACGTTACTGTGCTAACAGATTCTGTCAATCTGCTTTTGTACTTAAGAAATCAGATCGTTCTCTAATTTTTCTGGTGGTTGTATACTGCAAAGCCCCTTTGTGTTAAGAGCTGTATATATGCAAAGCAAATATCCAGTCTCTTTCTCCAAAGGGTTTTTTATTGTATAATATTTTTATCTGAATAGAAGAAAAAGTAACTAACATGATTATACTTAAGTGATTTGCAAAGTTTTAATATCCTGAATATCCTATTTTTGTTTTAGAATTTAGCTTGGGTTAAATCTTACAACATCTGCTTTGAGTTGGAAGATTGCAATGAAATTTTTATTCAGCTTTTTAGGACTCTTTTTTCAGTTATCAAGTAAGTTGAATCACTTCAATTTTATTAAACTGTCAAAATATCATCAGATCTGGGGATAGACTGAATCCTTACGTAGCCTACAAATGAATAGATCTGAACAGAACAAGTCTCCCTTCCTCCAAACGAGGAGATAATAGGAAAGCAAATGAGTACAAATTACTGGCAATATAGAGGCGTGTTTCTAAAAGCAGACATTTCTGACTTGTTAAAATTTCTATGTTGCAATGCTATACTTCATTCTGACTTCTGTGCATTTTTATTTCTGTGGTTGGATGTTTGCTTCTCTTGGGTTTCCCTTCTTAAAGCAAAGCTAGAGTATTCTAGGTTTTTGAATATTTCTAGAACAGAGGGAAATCTGAATAGTTGTGCTGATATTTTCAATAGTTGAAAAAGCAAGAGCTGATCTCTGTTTAGTGTTCATCCATTGCCTCTTGAAGGGCTATTAGTATTTGTCAGTTTCTGAAAACTTTGACTTGATAATATGCTTTTATCTTCTTAGTAATAGCCACAACCAGAAGGTACAAATGCATATGCTGGATTTGATGAGTTCTATCATCATGGAAGGCGATGGAGTAACTCAGGAGCTGCTGGACTCCATTTTGATTAACCTCATTCCTGCACACAAGGTCTGCAAAGTAAAACATTATAACAGTATATCATTATAACAATTTTAATTGCCTTTACCTTGCTTATATCTCTGCACACTTCAGGTTACCCATGACAGTTGTAGTTTTTCAAGCCTTGTTACAGTGGACTGAAAATTATCATTAGGATTTGTTTAGTGCTGTTTCTTTGCTGTGTCTGGATTACTCATTATTAAGAAATTCTGTACTTAAACAGGAACAAAGCACACATTTTTACTTCCAATAAATATATGTATTGGAAATGTATATTTGTTTCCATATATTTATGGATTATGCCATTTTTATGGGTGATGCCACTTTTACTTCCAATAAATACATGTATTGGAGACATAAATATATAAATATATATTTATATATAAATATGTAAATATATATTTCCCCAGGCTTCTGTGGAGACATGTTTTTTGCCTCTACTTGTCAGTCAAATTCTCTTCCACCTCCCTGTTATTTTTTTCCTGCTTCTTTCCCATCTTAAGCTTTTGTCTTAATAAATCCTATTCTTACCTAACACATGTTAGTTTTCTAGTTCAGCTAGTTGCTTTTAAGTCTCTGTACTCTTTTATGAAATCCATGTTTTCAACTTTTCTAGAATTCCACATCCCTTTAGCTGTAAGTGACCCTCCTTTTCTGTGACAGGTCATACATACATGAAGCCATGAGATGCAGTGTCGTAGTACCAGCTCCTTTCTATTGACAGCAATGTGATGTATTATTAGAATCCCTAATGGCAGGGGAGGCCTCTTAACTATGGAAGGGCTATTTGGTCACTTGTTTCTCCTTAATACCAGTTGATGAGAGCTTTGTTTTTGTCATCTTGTCAGCTAAAAGAACATGAGAGAATCGTTCTCAGTGTAGACTTGCCAAATACAATCTTTCTAATAGTCGATCATCCTTATGCTTTATCTGTGTTTTATTTGCAGTAGTTCATAATTTTCAGGGCAATCAGCTTATCCACCCTTCACTTTTTTTTTTCTTCCAGAACCTTAATAAGCAAGCATTTGATCTTGCAAAAGTCCTGCTGAAAAGGACCGTCCAGACCATTGAACCGTGCATTGCCAATGTATGTATATTAATTCACGTTTACTGCAACTAACAATTGTGCTTGTTGATGCTTTGATTTATTGGAGGTTTGTGTATTTAAAAATGATGTTTATAAAAGCCACATTTGGAAATGCAACTGGAAGAATAGCATTTTCTAAATAGGAATCATTAGCTCGCTTGTTTTTTTAATAGAAAGATGTCCCATATAAATGAAGAGGAAGTAGATTTTTTCCATCTCATTCTTAAGCATGTAGATCTAGACTGTGACAACACATTACCTGTCTTGCAATATTATCTGGCACCAAAGAATCCTGTTGCAACAAAAGGAGTTGTTAGTGCTTTTCTATCTAGCAACCAGGCATCCATTGTTAACATTAAAATGTGTTTTTTAGCAATGTTTATGTCAATGAAGGAACAGGGAAGCAGGAAAGAAGGGGACAGCAGACTCTTTAGCAGGGACTGTTGTGATATAAGACAAGGGGAAATGATTTCAAACTTAAGTAGCCTAGATTTAGGTTCAATATAAGGATGAAGTCTTTTACAATGAGGGTGATGTGGTACTGGTGTATATTGCCCAGAGAGGTGGAGGATACCCCATCCCTGGAGGCATTCAACACCAGGTTAGGTGGAGCTCTGAGCAACCTGATTGAACTGTAGGTGTCCCTGTTCATTGCAGGGGACTGGACTAGGTGGCCTTTAAAGGTCCCTTCCTACTCTTAAGTATTCTATGATTCCATGATTCTATGAAATCTGCTAAATAATAATGCTTTCATTCTAGTTTTTTAACCAGGTTCTGGTACTGGGAAAGTCTTCAGTAAGTGACTTATCAGAGCATGTATTTGACTTGATACAAGAGCTTTTTGCCATAGATCCTCACTTACTGCTGTCTGTCATGCCCCAGCTTGAATTCAAACTGAAGGTAGGTTGCAATGTAGGTTGGGTGGGACAAGTAATAAAATTCAAATGGATATTAAAGTGTGAGGTGCTGTAGATGAATAATTGTTCATTAGCATGATAGAAATTTTAGTTGTCATTTTTGTTTAATATTATATTTGTTGTTAAAATAAAGGCACCAAAGCATTAAATCAAACTGTGTACTTTCTGCGCTTACAAATGCATATTATGTGTGCACACAAAATATAAAATCATTGAAGTCATGAATCCATATGGTCTGGCATGAATGCTGTATGTTCTTAATCTTTGGATTTCACTTCAAGTTTGTGAAGTAATTGGGATGTGACTGGCTTACCTCATGGAACGGAAAGCTGCCAGCTTCCATATCAATTTGCAGTATTTCAGTTTGTGAAATAATAATGTTTTAATAATAGAGGAATTGTTTCCAAATATTTTGTCGTGTTCTTAATAATCATCCGCAATTCAGCTGACTGATTGTGAATCTTTGGAGATGGTTAATGTATCCTTTTGTTTTGTTTTTAAATTAGAAAGGTGTGTCTGGGTAAGCAGATAGTGGAAAGAATTGTGAAGCGTGTGTTTGCTCACATAGGGTTCTGACAATGAAAAATAAGGAATAGGTAACCTATGAAACTACATCAGTTTATTTTAGTATCTTTTCTTTGTGCACATCTTCTTTGAAAATCTTAGATGCTATTTATTTTTCACATGCATAGAAGTCTTAAGTGTGTTTTAAAGTGAAAATGAGACCATTTGCTGTTGAAATTGTTAGAAATACATTTTATTCAAACTGGTTTATAGGTTTGTTTGTATTCCCGAGAGGCATTTTCAAACCATAGTCTTCTAATCGATTACTAATAATTTAAACTTTGGGCTTATATACAGGTTGTGTGTGTATTTAATTATATTTCTTTAATAATCTAATTTAATTGGAGTAATTGGAGTTTATTAAAAAATATTTCGAACTTTATAGTCTAAACTATAAATACATAAGGAAACGGAAGCCATAAGCTGTTATTAAGATATCACAGGTAATGAATTGCAGTTTCTTTTTCATTTTTTGCTTTTCAGAGCAATGATGGAGAAGAACGTTTGGCTGTTGTTCGACTCTTGGCTAAACTCTTTGGCTCTAAAGATTCTGATCTGGCCACACAAAATCGTCCTCTTTGGCAGTGCTTTCTTGGGCGGTAGGAGAAATAGTGACAGAATTCTGAGTTTTCATACTTGTGCTGAATTTTCTTGATAGTGTTTTGATTTTGTGTTGTTAGGGAATGTAACTGTTTGTATTTGAACAAGTTTTTTCATTAAGTCTTTGAAGCAGAGAGTTGCATAGGGTTGCATATTGAAATAAAAAGCCTGAATGATTACTGCTATATTCCTATGAGGATATGGGTTAGATAAACAGCTACATTAGATGCATGGTATAAATTACACAGTATGAAATTCCAGACAATACTGTCATGTTTACTGCAACTATTTGTTTTATTTGGCATTTATCTTCTGAATGAGGTCATTTACTTTAAAGTAAATACAGAAATTCATCGTTAAAAAAACAAATGTTTTTAAATGATACGTGTTATATGGACATATACATACATTCTTTGTAATTTCATATATTTATATAGTATCTGTATACATACAAAATATTTACTATATAGTGATGATTGATGGTGAATGTATGACAGAGAGAAATTTGTCACTGAATGAAAACAAATGGGCCAACATTTCATGTGCAATATAGTGTGTTTATGCTTTAATTTTAGTTCTAACTTTATTTCATAAGTAGTAACAAACTTATCTGAGGTACATTATGAATAGTAGATGATCATTATGGTCCTTTTCAACCCAGGCCATTCTATGATTTTATGCTTCCCTGATTATGGAAATAAATCTGGAATGTTTGTAGTATATTATTTTGTCATCTAAAAGCATTCCAATAATTAATGGGACATACTACCAACACATGTTACTACATAGAGAATAATCTTGATTTGCAAGGCTAATTAAAAATTAACATTCATAGTCTTCTGTCTCTCTAGGTTCAATGATATCCATGTCCCTGTGAGATTAGAGAGTGTGAAATTCGCCAGTCATTGTTTAATGAACCATCCAGACTTAGCAAAAGACCTCACTGGTGAGATGCTTCTTCTGGTATTTAGAATGATTTAAGAAATGAGCAGGGTAAAATGTAATTACTTCTGTATTTAACAGTAAAGTTCTAAAATGTATCAGTCCAATGCTTGACACTGAATGGGGTAGCTTACTAATGTATAATCACTTTCCACTGAAAACAAGCCTATGAGGAAAAAGCATGCGTGAGCATGGAATGCATGACACTGTGTGGCCTTTGCAATGAATCCTCAAGAAGCTGCCCATTGCAGTTTTCAAGTATTTTCAGATTCTATAGCAAGTTTTTCTACACGAAGGCAAACATTCTGCAACGTAAAGAATTATTTTCAAAAACAGGTGGTGTGTTCCTCAGTGCTCTTTTCCATTGAGTTTAGAAAAAGTTTGTTCCTTCAGTTCCTCATCGTTCTAACTATGAGCAGAATTTCAGATGTAACCAAAAATATTGTTCTTTTTTGATACAAGCTAACCTTTAGCAACAGCCAATTCTTTATAAATTATCTTCTTTGCTTTTTAGAAATAAATCTTTATTTTATCTTTTTCTTTTCATTTCTTCCCCTTACTCATTTAAGTTTCAGTGCATTCTAAGCAGCTTTCTTTTGCATAATTGCCTGTTGCAAATAAGATTATTGTCATCATATGAATGAATATGTGCATTCAATTTGTAATTATTATTAAGTTGTGGTATATGTGCAAAAAGTCAAACTTCTCATTGTTTCTGATTGTAACAGAATATTTGAAGGTTAGGTCACATGACCCAGAGGAAGCTATTCGGCATGATGTTATTGTTACAATTATTACTGCGGGCAAGAGAGATCTTTCCTTAGTCAATGACCAGCTGCTTGGCTTCGTAAGGGAAAGAACACTAGACAAACGAGTAAGTGCTAATATTTTGTTTTCAAGAATGTCTTTGCCTTTAATGTTATTGATAAAAGTAAAAACAAGCATAAAAAACGCCACAGAAACAGAGAATCTTAAGGTTAACCATTAACTAGAATACCCTGGGGAAAATTTCATCTTAACAAAGATAGCCATATTATGGAAACACCAATCACACAATGTCAAGCAAATACAGTCATTGATTTATGATGAATACTGTAAGAACATAGGAGTTGCAACATAGATTTGGGCCAAAGGACTCTACAGCTCAGTATAATTCTCACAGTGGTCGGTTCTGGCTTACATCAATTTGTCTTGTAAGGTTTTCTTCAGTCTACTTGATCGTGTTCATCCCATCTTTCAATGGAACTGTATCCCTTGAATTCAGAAAGTTCTTCCTTTCACCTGTTTGTAGTTGTTGGTGTCCCTGGAGCTGTCATGTTTAATGCATGTGTGGGGGAAAAAGTAGTTCTTAAATTGTAGTTCTTGCATCATATGAAATAAAAATAATTTAAAAAAACCTATCCCACTTACAATTAACAAATACGTATACCTTATATTTGCTACTCCTCTGCTTTCCAAGATAAAGACTCGTGACTGACTTCCATACAGGTCATTTCATACCTCTGATCATTCTTGCCTGGTTGTTCTGCAGTCCTGGTGGAATCAAGGTACCCAGACTCAGCCTGGCATTCGAAATACGTACAATACTGTGTACATTCTTAGTGACAGAATTTTTTTCTTACTCCTTAGCATTGCTTGTCTTTTGCACTACCTCCGAGTACTGAGCTCTCAGCTTTGGAGAACTTTCATACTGACTTCAGTATCTTGCATTGTATTCTAGTGCTGTTCATGCAGTTAGTGCAGGTGGTGGGAAACCCTGATCGTAATCTGAATTTATTTTATGTTGTAATGGTTCAGTAGCATAGAATTTTTCTATAGTTACTTATCATAGCCTTAGATTTGACTGCTTCAGTTGTCCTTTATCAACCAATTTTATGTTTAATGTTCAGTATGTTTTCTAATTCTTTTCATTAAGTGACACAAATTCCCTCCTGATTCCATTTGTAGATTCCCTTCATTGTACCAGCCATTTGTTCCCACCTTTTAACTCCTATACTTTGGTTGGTAATTTCTGGGGGTCTCAAGGAGTTTTACTGCCATCCCTGTGGTCTGATATAATTAAGTTTTTGTTAGACGTAACTTCCCTTTATGTAAAGCATAATCATTAATTCTCCTAATTTCTTTTTTCTTTATTCTGCTGTCTGCACTTTATTGCTCTTACTGTTTTGTTTCAGTCTGTTTTCCCATTCAAAATCACATTTTCTGATATAGGGGCATTCTTTCTCTTGGAATCCTTTTGGGAAAAAATCATTTCACATTTGCCATATTCAATTTTTCCTGGACAATTGTTCAATCTGTTCAATGACAGATTGCTGTAATGGAATAGTTAGTATTTGATGCATCATTTCTAAATTCCTGTTGAAATCATGGTTAGGATACCATCTGGTCTTAATGATTTTGTTACTGCTTCCTAGTTAATCTGTTTTAAAACATCTTCTGATGACACTTAAATTAAGAATCCTTCTCAGACTATTCTCTTGGAATAAAATTGGGTTTCAGCCCTACAAAGGGATCTTGAGTGCTTCCTGTTTCTGGTGTCTTTGATGAACTTGTTTTAGTGTACGTGCTTACAATACCAGTTCTGAAACTGCCATGGTTTATCAAGGTTTTACATTCAACTTCACCAGGGCTTATATGTTTTCCTGTTTTCACTGTTTTGGATGTGGCTCAATAATGCTTTGGATTGTGGTATTTTAGTAATAGGCTTGACAGTACTATGTAGCAATGTCCATGTTTTTTTTGTTCCTGTTTGTTAGGTGGCATTATTTCTATATACCACACCATTCTAGATAACCCCTTTAATTCTTTTATAATGGCTTTCTGCTTTTTACATTCACATGTTTTGATGAGAATGTTGCTGTAATGGGTTTGGTGGAAAGGGATTTGTCATGTTTATACCTAATAAATCTGATTTTGGATATATTGTATTCACTATTATAAAGCAATGCTTTGTCCCTGCAGTATGACTTTACTCAGTGTTCTGGCATGATTCAGACCACTTCCTTTTTCGGCCATTAGACAATTATCCCCCTAAAAGTTACTTATGAGATCTAAAATGCTTAGGCTGACTACCACTTCTCACTGGCACTTCCAACTAGTCAGAGTAAGATGATTGTTTCCTCAGCATGAACCGACTCTTAGTTCTACCTCCTCATTTTCTGTATGTACTAAAAACCACTATGGCTGTTGTCAGCTGATATCTTTTTTGTTTTTTAATTTTGTTATAATTCTTAATTCTGTGATAGGAATAGATTAACTATTCCAAAAGGTAAGGTATTTTCATGATCAGTTTTGTAACTCAGCCTTGCAGTCTTTGGTGAGGGAGTTTTAATAGTTAACTGAGATTTTCCTTGTAGACTATTATGTGGGACGTACTATTCTCTGTTTCAATTAATGCTTCATCTGTTCTGAAATGGTTTCTTCTTGTTTCTTCGGCAAGTCAGTGTAAGAGGGCCTGTAGATCCTGTCAGAGTGTTTATTAATGGGACATTTCCCATTCACATGAATGGATGAAGTAGCAACAACCAAAAACTGGACACTGCAGACAGCTCTCTTTGTTTTTTTTCTCTCTCTTAATACTTACGGTGATTACCTCAAAGCTCTAGCAAAATGAAGCTCTCTCACTGTTGTGGAAAGTGGTCTCACAGTTGAAGCCATAGCAAGCTCAGCTAGGCCTAAAGTGCAGATTCCTAGACAAGTTTACTGTTTGATGAAAAAAAGCTGCCATCTCTGCTCAGTGCCCAACCCTGAATATATAAATCTTCCAAGCCCTGACTTAAGAGAGCACTCGTTCAGACATGCCTGTTAAGCTCTACTTATCTTTTAATACCAACAGACTCCTGTTTTTTCTTTGCTCAGTACATGGGAGCAACTGATTACTCTTTACAGATAATACCTTGCATAGAATAGAGAAGAAACAAATGGGTAATATGAAGTTTAATTTAGAAACTCTTTATTTTTCAGTGTTTGCAGAGCCTAAAAGAGAGCAGAATGTGGCCATTTTGTTTTTGGCACTTCTACATATTTATTGTATTTTGTATGCTTGATACCTACTTACCAAAACTACTTACCCCTCTCCTTCTCTTCCTTCTCAAGTGGCGAGTAAGAAAAGAAGCTATGATGGGTCTTGCCCAGCTATACAAGAAATACTGTCTTCATGCCGAGGCTGGAAAAGATGCTGCAGAGAAAGTGAGCTGGATAAAGGATAAACTTTTGCACATATATTATCAAAATAGCATTGATGACAAGTGAGTCAACCTAAGCCTTCCTAATTTCAATTGTACAGTGATAAGAGATGCTCTGAAAATGGAAATATGTGCTTATCGTGAAAAATCTGTTATATCACATTCTGTACACGTGGGTTTATGTATATTGAACTAGTAATTGCTAAGATATATTAAGACCTCCAGGATAGTTGCATTATCTCTTCATGTATCTATGTACTGATGGAACTATGTCTGCTACAATGGCAAACTGTCATTAACTAACCTCTGCATGGAAAAAAGCCATCAGATTTTGCTTTATGCTTTTATGTTTGTCTTTTATTTCTCAGAGGTTACATGTTAAAATAAACAGTCTGAGTACCGTATGTGGCACGTATGTACCACAGTGACATCTCCTTTTGTTAGACTACATAGAAATTAACCCTTTAGTCATAACAGAAACTGAAGAAATGTCACAGAGTGCTTCCGCCGTTGTCTAATTTTTCCTGTTTATCATTCAATCCCTTTAATTTTTGAAATATTGTTTTTGGCTTGGGAGAGAAGATATTTTGGCTCAGATTTTGGAAGATAGTTTTTCAGCTCTTACTTCTTTGTCTTTTCACAAGAAAAGCCAACCTGTGCAATCATGCAATGATGGAAATTGAACTTAGATTTCTAATGTAGCAGACCTGGAATCCAGCCATATCTTTATAGTGTTTTTTAGCATCTTGTGTGTACAGGCTACTACCAAAATATGTTGCATAATCGTAGTAACTTGCCCAAATGGGTAACATCTTTCTCCAATTGCCACCTATTACAGATAATTCTGTATCACAAAAGACTGCTGCAGTTGAAGCATCTTGCTTTTGTTTGTCTTCCTGATAGTAATTGTTTCTGTTACATATTTTATTAATTGTTTTCTTTAAAAAATAATAAATTGTATGCTGGGAGTCTGCTGAGGCAGAATTATCAAATAGTGGAATCAACTAGGAAATCTCTGTGTAGTTCATACAAAGCTAATTTTGTATTCGTGTTTGCATCAAATATGCTATAAATTACATGGAGAGATTTGTGTTTTTTTTCTAGCAAGTTCATAGCTCATTCAGCACACAGAGAATGAATCAAAGTTCTGTGGTGAATGTGTCAGCTATTTTTTTTTTAATTTTCCTGCTTATTGAAATAATAATAATAATAATAATAATAATCAAGTCAAGGAATTTTGAAGGACAACGACATCAAAGCTCTGTTTCTTTTTTGAGTGTGATTGTCTTCTAGAAGTCTTATTAATCCATATAAGGCAGTCTTTCGAGTGCAGTGACTGCATGCTGTTTGCTTTTTGGGTGTCCACACTGAAAAACGGGCAGCTTTGTTCTCAGTATTCTTCTAGTTTGGTCTGATACCCTGAATTTTAATTAAATTTTTGCTAATTTTTAAGGTTGGACAGTGAAATTCTTGCTCTCTCTCATTGGTTGATACCCTTATTGTGGAAGATAGGACAAGTGACAGTATTTTTAAGCTAAAGAAGGGAAGGGTTAGATTAGATGTTAGGAAGAAATTTTATACTCAGAGCATGATGAGGCACTGGTACAGGCTGCCTAGAGAAACTCTGAATACTCAGTGCTGGAGATGCTCAAGGCCAGGTGGGATGGGGCCCTGGACAGCCTTATCCAGTGGGTGGTAGTCCTGCCCGTGGCAGAGCATTCGATTTAGGTGGACTTTTAAAGTCCCTTCAAAACCAAGCTGTTATATGATTCTATGAAGTAAGTGTATTTCAGTGTTGTTATTGATAGAGTTCTAAAGGTAGTACTTTAGGCGCTAGAAGAACTGTAAAAATGTTATGATCTTAAAGGCTCAACCATTCCAGGCCTTTAAACACAAAAGTATAAGTCAAAATTGGCAACTTCTGGCCTGTATTCTTTCTGTAAGAAAGGAGGAGGATAAAAATATAATGTTGAACAGCTCTCTGTGCTTTGAAGTGATTTCCTTTATGCACATGGAATGACACCAGTTCTTTCAAAAGATAATGAGCAATACAATATCACATAGTATTTGGGCATGAGTTGGAACAAAAGAAATTCTTCTGTACATCCTTAATGCTAACGCCATCTAATATAACTATTGTTATGCTGTGCTCAAGACTGAGAACTTGTAGCTGTAAAGGTAGTTTATCGCCTCTATGTGCTAAGATTCTTAGTTCTACAACAAATACATAGGGAATGGTGCAACATAACCACTCCATAAACACTGTCCTGTTGCCAGCTCTTAACATGCTAGACAATGACTTTCTTCACAGGAGAAAAGTCAGTGTTCCATAGATACTATCTATTTGTAAATCTTTACCCTAACTGACACAGCCCAAGGAAGACAGAGTACAATGTTTACAATATTTACAGATACGTTTTCCAAAATAGATGTCAATATAGAGACATAGACCACAGCTCTACTCGGAGATTAGTGAAGTAGGTAGCTCTGATGCCTCCAGTCACCTGTTATATTAAACGGAGATTAAATGTCCCGAGATCCAAAAACCCTGTTTTTCAAGTAATGTAGTTGAAATCATCAATAGTGAAAATGTGCACCTAAAGGGAAAAAGCCAAGTTTTCTTTAATATTAATGGAACTCCATGTGATAACTGTATTCATAGTCATACTTTTATTCCTCTGCATTGACTTCATGTCCCTTTGAATTTTCTTTGCGTTGAAATAACTTATATTTAACCTGTTCTGCTTGTGTTCTTTGTACGAGGCACTCCTTGGGTACTTATCAGGAATCATAGTAAACAAAGCCTGTAAATTCAAAATATCTGCCTGTAAATATGGTGTTACGTAACTGAACGCTGTGCACAGCTCTCATGGCTAAGGATGAAATAAACATCTGAGTGTTCTTTCATTTTGGGTAGTGTTACTAGATGAACTCTACAGTCGTACAGTAGCTCGAGCTTTGTATTTTATTGAAAACTCTAGCTATGTCTACTTCTGTTTTTGTTAGGGTTTTGCTGTTGCTTTAAGAGAGATAATTGGATAAAGTTCTCGCTGGTTTGGTTTGCACTGAGTTTTCCCTATACTCCTTTTGTTGCATATGTTTTGCTGTTCTTTTTCTCTACCTTTTTCATTCCCGACTTTATTTTCTGTATTATATAATAATTTCAAATATTTAGTGTTTACCAAATACTGCTATTTTATCTTGCCCTTTCCCTCTATAGGATGCTTCAGATTTTTCCTTCCACTTAAATTTGTATATCCTCTCTTCCTTATACTGTCTGTATCTCTTTCACTTACGCATGAAAGCGAACTAAGATTCTTCCAACCTAGAGAAAAAGGAGAATCTGGATGCTGACAAAAAGTTTCATCCTCTTAAAGGTGGAATTTAACAGAAAAGCTCCTAAGAGGCAGTTCTTGTTAATCTTTCTATCAGCAATGGGAAGGGATCTGTACGGATGAAAAGAGGCCATTTGTCTTCTGTGGGGGAAAAATCTAGTTTCAGTTCTGTTTGTTTGTTTTTTTCTGTGTTTCTGGTTTTTTTTTTTCTTTCAGCTTGTCTAAAAGATATTACCAGTTTTGGAACTGTACAGATTTTCTCTGTTCTTTTCCTGCAGATTATTAGTTGAGAAGATCTTTGCTCAGTATCTTGTTCCACACAATTTGGAAACAGAAGAGCGAATGAAGTGCTTGTACTATTTGTATGCCAGCTTGGATCCAAATGCTGTCAAGTGAGTATAGTTCCAATTCAGCTAATACTTACTGTTTTTCATTTGATTCACTCAGTCAGGTGGTGTAGTTAGTAAACAAGATTATTTATTTAACATTACATCCAACATGTTCTTGTGACAAACAAATCATGTTTTTCTTTTCTGGTTTTGTGCTTTTTCAGAGCACTGAATGAGATGTGGAAGTGCCAGAACATGCTGAGGAGTCACGTACGCGAATTGCTAGACTTGCATAAGCAGCCCACAGTACGGTTTTTAAAAACTTAATACTTTATCAAATGGATTTGTTAGACTAATTTACCATTTTTCAATGCTATACTATTTGGTCACTTGACTTTTGATTTCAACATGTAGACAGAGTTCTGTTCTCATTAAGTTGCTTTCAGTAATTCTTGCCATGTGTATATGGCCTCCTTAAGTATTTTCAGAAGAAATTAAGTCAATTTTTCAAGTTTTTTGTTCATTTTTGATGGAATTCCTGATTCTCACTTTATAAATTACTTTGAGGTTTTCTAAGTGGAATATTTTGTAAATTTGTAATTGTTTATACTAGAATATTACTTTTAAAAGTATATCTTGAAACTAGCAGTGACTTTAAATGGAAGTGCATGGTTATTTTGGGGTTTTGTATGGGAGGTTACCCTTAGTGTTTTGGGTTTAATGTTGAGGGGTTTCCTTTGTTTGTTAGGAGTGGTGGTTGGGTTTTTTAGGTCTTTTTCCCATAGCACTTTTTTCCATTTGAACGTGCTGCTGCAATAGGACTGGCAGATGATCTTAAAGGTGTATTTTCATGAGGGAAACAGTACTGATGTTTTTTTGTTTGTTTCTGTTTGCTGTTGTCCCCAGTCAGAAGCAAACAGTGCTGCCATGTTTGGGAAGCTGATGACCATAGCAAGTAAGTATTAACAAGTTCTTTAAACTGCTGTTACAATGTTCTTGAAAATTAAATTTCTATGAATGTTGTTGTACTGCAGTAGCAAATTTATCTTATATTAAACTGTGTTTAATTATATAGAAAACCTTCCAGATCCTGGGAAAGCGCAAGATTTTGTGAAGAAATTCAATCAGGTTCTAGGTGATGATGAAAAGCTTCGGTCCCAGCTTGAACTGTTAATTAGCCCTACGTGTTCTTGTAAACAGGCAGATGTCTGTGTGGTAAGGAAACGGAAAAGTAAACTTTTTAATGTTTGTGCTTTAAACAGTTAAGACTTAACAGTCTATTTTGGTATCTTAAAATGATTTATATACGTTTCTCATTTTTATGAAATACCTTCTGGTTAACCTTTAGAGATTACTTATAATATAACCTTTGGCTATCATTTGCTTCCTAAAAAAACAACAAAACCACTGACTTTATTCCTTTATTCCTTCCTGGGGTTGTAAGGATCAAACGTTAAGTTTAAAAGACTAAATTTGGGTTTTTTTGTGTTTTATTTCAAGAGTCTTTTTTATGGTAAACTTATAAACTGTCTCCCAGCACTGACAAAACTTACATAAGTACCAGCACAACAACTATTGCACCATCTGCATATTATTCCTTCGTTTTTCTTCCTACAAAATTATCTTGAGATCAATCTTCGTGGTTTTTTTTCTCTCTCATGTATTTAATATCACTGCTGAGAATACACACATTAATATTGCATCAGGCTTTTCCAGAGATTTACAGTGCCAACAATTGCAGCAATTTGGTTGACAAAAATCTCGATAGAGAGCATCAGCAAACACTGGCTTCTTGGTTTTTGCCTAATGGCACTGTAATTGTCCGGGGAAGAGAACAGAATGGCCTTCAGAATTATGCTCTAACCACTAACGTACAGAATATAGCCCTTTCTAAAACAGTCAATCTTGCAATTTGGGAAAGCAGTGATGCAGTTTCAAACAGAAGACTTATTTTCTCTCCTAGAGATTCTTTATCAAAACGGTTAGGGCAAGTTCCCAGTCTGTGTAGGATCTACAGCTTCCAAACCTGAAGGAGAAGGAAGGTTGAGAAATTATTTATTTGAGACATTTTAAACTTGTGTTCAAAACAAAAATATTTTTGTATCCACCACCTCCTGCTGAGTTTGCAGCAGAATTGGGTGTTCTTGACACTTGGTGCATTCAGAGTGGGAAAAGCCTATTTTTTGATTCAAAGACATCCACAGGCGAGAACATGGAGTCTGAGCATCTATTGTAACCGAAGTGTAGTATCTGTCCACATCTGCAGCATTGTAGCTTTTATTATTGTTGCTTATGGAATCTGAAGCACGCAGCAAGGTTATCTACAGATTTATGAATTACTCTTGTTTACATTGATACTTAAATTCTGTCTGTTACACTTAGTGCTCCCTCGGTTCTGTTTTGAGTTTGGTCTGCAACTCTTTGAGAAACACCAAGGAACTGTTATTAGAAGTTTACATATATCTTGAGTTTTAATACTGTTGTAAAGCATGCCTACCTTCAGTGCAATGTGATAAAGATACAG
The DNA here is from genome assembly GCF_054131305.1 of Coturnix japonica. Lineage (NCBI taxonomy): Eukaryota > Metazoa > Chordata > Aves > Galliformes > Phasianidae > Coturnix > Coturnix japonica. Next base: position 70,858,322 of record NC_140666.1, read on the forward strand.
GGATAACAACAGTCCTCCTTTAAATACATTTTACTGACTATTTACACAATTTCTGTAGCTGAAAGAACTAATTGTATTTAACTTACTCAACATGCTTAGGGAATCATTAAAATGAGTGTAATTATTTTTTGTGATGTAACATTCTTGTAGAGAGAGATAGCCCGGAAACTTGCAAATCCTAAGCAGCCAACAAATCCTTTTCTGGAAATGGTCAAATTTCTTTTGGAAAGAATTGCTCCTGTACATATTGACTCAGAAGCCATTAGGTGAGTTTGGAAGATCATACCGGCTCATGAATGGTTGTGAAGTTAATTTAAGTAACAAAAAGAGGTATTTTCTCCGGATTTAGGTTAGTCTGCCCTATCTGTAGATGATCATTTAATAATATAAATCTTACACAAATATCTTGCATTTCTCTTTTTGTAGGGTCTTGGTTTTGGGTTTTTTTGGAGGGCCGTGGGAGGATTTTTTTCTTCTTTGCAATACTGTATCTACAAATGATTATAAAATATAGCAGTTGTTCCCTGTGAAACTGCTATTTGTGGGGTGTGAAGTGAATATGATGATCATAGTTTTCACATAGTTAACCGCAACACAGTCTTCCATGTAACGGCTGAATTAATTAATTTTTATGGGATTGAGTAAGAGAATGTTTCTATTCCTTTTGAGACTTGTCTGGCAACCTAATTATATACTGAAACACATGCAACTCTATTGATCTGAATGTTGCCAGCATGCCTTTTTCCTAAGCAATTAAATTTTGCAGCAAACGAACTCAGAAGGAAAAGGAATAATGAAATAGTTTAATTTGAGAAAAGAATTATAACAAAAACAGAACAGAATACCGTTATCCCCTAAATTATTACCAAAACCAGGTAATTTTGCTGCTTAAACTTGACATTGTGTGTTTTCAAGTTCATTTGGGGTTTTTTTTAGTTTCTGTTTTTCTGTTTCTTATTTTAGTGCACTAGTAAAATTGATGAATAAATCAATAGAGGGGACAGCTGATGATGAAGAGGAGGGTGTAAGTCCTGATACTGCAATTCGTGCAGGACTTGAACTTCTCAAGGTAACTTAGATTAAATAATCTGCATTAAAGTAACTGTGGTTTGTAAAGGAAGGAATGGCAGTGGTGTGACTAAAGAATGGATGTTATTAATAGTATTTATTTAAATATTTATTCATTATGTGGGAGCTGTTATTTAGTGAACATCTGTAATGACTGAAAGGTTTTGATTACTAATGCTTGCTTGGGAAAATAATATCAAAAATAAAATGTTTTTGGAAAAATTATATTTATTATATTTTACAAAGGACACCCAGAATAGAAGTACGCTCCTTAAAGCAGGAATTGGTTTCTTCTTTGGGAAGTCAAAGAGGAATTTAAAGACAAAGTGCAAAGAAGAGAAAAGGGCAAGCTAGGAGAGAGGCACATCTTGGTGGCTTGTACTGTGCTGTAAGAAAAGCAAACAAGGAGGAGGGAAGGTAGTGATGAGTGAGAATTGCCTGAAGGGGACAGAAGGAAGGATTTGAAATATCTGGATAGCATCTGTGACAAATTTGGCAGTTTATTTTCAATGTGTTAAAAAGAGGGCAGTCCAATAGTAAAGAAGGGCATGGAGGGGGAGTTTAGATAATTGAGGTGGGACTTTTCTCAAGTGTGAATAATTTTGGATGAGTATTAATTTTAATAGATATTTTCTAAATTCAAATAATGTTTTATCCTATAAAACGTTTGGAGGAAAAGAGTCTCTGAAGAATGAAGTGTAGATGAATTTATTTGAAAATGTCTGAATAACTTTCTCCAAAAATGGAGTCGAGTGTGATAGTCCCATGTGAGCATGTAATAGCTATTTATGTTGATGGTAAGGCTCATAAACAGCTCTAAGTTTGTTTTTCTGATGATTCACTTACCTTGGAGAAATATACCTTTATACATTCTGTTTAATATGTACCTACAGGTTCTGTCCTTTACACATCCTACCTCGTTTCACTCTGCAGAGACGTATGAGTCTCTGCTGCAGTGCCTCAGGATGGAAGATGATAAGGTAGCTGAGGCAGCCATACAGATTTTCAGAAACACGGGTCACAAAATAGAAACAGACCTGCCACAGATAAGATCGTGAGTGCCTTTCTTTACGTGCTGTTTCTCATACCCTGACTTCTGGCTCTTGGTAGTTAAAATTCAGAATGCTGCCCCTAAAGTTACATTGTAGTCTTGTGAATATGAACAGCTTATCTTCCATCATTTTGTATTCTTTCACAAAGTTTCTGACTCTTCATTTTTTCATTCCCAGTTCTCTCAGTATTTGTTTGTTTATTTAAGATGTTACCTGCCTAATAAAAGTCCTCTTACAATAGACATGTTAAAAGCAGAGTGAGGCATGTTTCCCAGGTTACAAAACAAGCAACAACAAAAATATGGTGAAGATGTAATTTCTTGGCACAATAATTTCCTTCATATGACAGTTTCTATATTTGTAAGGAATGAAAATGTAAGCCATAGTTAACAGCTCTGTTTTGAAACAAATTGAGAAACAAGTTCCAAAAGCAGGCATAAATTTCCATGAAAGAATAAATGGCTGCCTATATGTTTTCATCATACTATTCATGCTTTAACTGTTGATTAAACTACGTAATCTACTCAGTATTCACAGACTTTACAACTTGGTGACTGACATCTAAAATGTTAAAATCAGCCTTTTAACTAATCCAGGTTATAAAGCAGAGATTACAAGTTCTCATATATTGAAATACTTGCAATATTACTACTGCACAAAAAAGTGTCAGAACACAAGCAGATGTTCAAGATTTCCTGTATTCAGTGATGTTTATCGTAAATATAGAATAGCTTTGTTTCAAGTAGCCTGTTTGGGTTTTTTATTTTTTAAACCAACTGTATGCAGATTGCTTGCTGTCCTTTGGAGCAGGGTTCACCAGCAGTAGCTCAAGTTCTTCCTCATACGAGAAACAAATGGTTTTGTGCCCCAGATAATGGACAGGGAATTCCAAACAGTTCTAGAGTCTGCTGATGTAGTCACAGCTTTCAGTAGAACTGATAGACCACGTGTGAACTTGTACATGTTTACACATAAAGGTATACATTAAAATGAAGATTTACCTTGGTGTGTCTGATGATTATGCTGTCAATATTTTTTTCCTCCACCTGCTGTTGCTACTTTTGCTTATGGAGAATGTGTTAGTGAAGCCTGAGCACTAATCTGTGTACTGAATGCTGTTTTGTTAATGAGCTTTTCTAGAAACTATTTTTTTTTTTTTGGAATGTTTCTGTGTCAGGTGTTCTGTAAGCAGTTCTGTCATCTTGACTTAGTTACCAAGTGAGTTAGTGCCTTAGGTGTTGCTATCTTAGGTGACAGGCCAGTCTTCCCACACTCCAGGAGACACTGCAGTGGCTTCTGCCCTGCGCTTTCCTTCAGTGGCCAGTGATGAGAAAAAATGGATTTCAGGGGTCTCAAATACAAAAACTCAAAGCAGTTATTAATCTGTTCATATGCTGCAAATGAAGACCAAAGTTAGAGCTATAAACCCAATACTGTTGAGCAGCTGTTCCTAGGTTATATAAATTTTTTTCAGCCTTGTTGCTTCCAAGCCTGATGGGATAACAAGCCCCCACTGATGGTTTCCCCTCATGCTATAACCTTAATAACCTTATTTTGATCATTGTTTTCTTTCATGTTCAATTTTTCCCTCTGAGCTTTTTTCTGCCTGTGTGCAGTCAGATGTTCAGCAGGTAATATTAAATAAAATTTCATTTTGCTTTTCAATTTATTATGATCTTTTTTTTTTGAACAGACTTCAAAGGAACACATGATTTGTAAGACCACGTTCTGTAGAGGTGTATCTATATAGGTGAAAAGTTCTCTGTTTTGTAGGTTGCAAATTGTATTTTGAAGTATTTTATTTAATGTTTACAGAACATTAATTCCAATTTTGCATCAAAAAGCAAAAAGAGGCACACCCCATCAGGCAAAACAAGCCGTTCACTGTATACATGCCATATTTTCAAATAAAGAAGTGCAACTTGCTCAGATCTTTGAGGTATGTCTTGCTTTTTTTGTTTTTTAGATTTCTTTCTGTTCTTAGTTGAGACTAATGATTAATTCCTATTTTTAATTAACATAATTTATGAAGTCAGCCTACAAGTGTATGGTAGTTATTACTTTTGCAATAGAAAATTATTAGTATTTCTGTTTCTTGTAGTCTTTGTGATATTCTGATACATAGGGTGCTCCTTTTTCGTATATGGGAGAAGTTAGAGGAAAATAAAGTAAATGTTCTGGAATGCTCCTCACCAGATCTTACGAGAATGAGTAGATACTAAATAGAGAATAACATCATCTGCTTTCAAACCATATTGAGTTTCCATGCTCTAAGTTCTGTTTCTGTGCATTCCTTTCTCACTGAGAAAGTGCATGCAGAGTAGTACACAACTAGAGAACAACAAGTGAAGACACTAGCTTACTCCTCACTTACTACTTACTTAGTAAAATGTTAAAGCAAAAAATCACTTTGTGAAAACAAAAAATCAGAGAGATTACTTTTCACTATAGGCTCTTAAATAATACTAATATGCACTTGTAAAATACCATAGATTCTCCCCCATGGCCATCTTTGAATGTATGTATAATTCAGAGGTGTGAAAAGCTTTGAATTAAGTGTACCGAGTTTGATCTCTGCTTAGATGTACACGAGAGTGCAAGTTCATGTTCCCTTCTCTACTATCAGGTTACTGTGGAAAGGTACTGAGTGGTACAGCAACATGTACTGAGTGGTACAGCAACATTATCATAACTGTTGTCTAGAAGGAAAGTACTGATCAGCAGTGGAAACAACCAGCCCTGTTTACAGGGTTGTACAGTTGTTAGTTTGGAGGCTTTTTTTTGACCTGCCATTATTTTCTGACATTTGTGAGCTACAGTTCAGATTTTTGAAAGTCACGAAGAGCATGGAGTCAAGTTTTCTCCCACCTTTCTCATGATTTAATGTGTTTCACTGTTAAAACAGGATGAGAACATAAAAGCACATTGCTCCTATCTCATGTGAGATTTAAATTATTCTGTTAATTGGGAAATTGCATTCCTTCTCCATTCTGTTTTGCAAATGTTACTAATTCTTAGGGGAAAAACAAACAAAAAACAAACTGTAAGATCATCTGCTCAGTATTAAAATAAGCTGGTTTTTAGGTGTGGTGATTAACATATCTATAGTTCATTTTTAATATATACATACTCTTTTTTTCCTCAGCCTCTTAGTAGAAGTTTGAATGCTGATGTACCAGAACAACTTATAACTCCGTTAGTCTCACTGGGTCATATTTCTATGTTGGCACCAGACCAGTTTGCTTCTCCAATGAAATCTGTTGTTGCAAATTTCATTGTAAAAGATCTTCTAATGAATGACAGGGTAAGATTTTCTTTTTTTTTTTTGTTAAATCCTTTCAGTTCTCTTTGTTACTGGGGAACAAAGCTATTTGTTTTGCTTTGTATTTGCAAAATGGTTCAGTAAAGGAACGTTCTATAAATGACTTGTAAAGAGATGTCACATCATAGAATAATCTTCTGTGTGAAAGAAAGCTCAGTCAAAAACTGTTTTGTTTCTGTCTATGTTTTCTGTATGGGTTGAACCAGTTCTTAAACTTACATGAGTATCTGTAGTCAACAGGTGAGAAAAATGGAAAGTTGTGGTCTCCAGATGAAGAAGTTTCTCCAGAAGTACTAGCAAAGGTGAATGGTCAGCTGCCAATAATAATGTATATATTTGAGTTTAAAAACATACTAATTTGAAGTTGTGCACTGAAGAGTTTGATAAATCTCTTCAGACTGTAGTAAATCTCTTTGATTACTTTTGTATTAGCCTTTTGTTTTGTTTTTGTTTTGTTTTGTTTTTTAGAAGTACTGTTCTAGATATTTTGTCAATTATATAAATACACCACTACAAAACTGGTGGAAGCCATGTATTTTGGTGTCTTTGTTTACTGATGCTGAGTATATTGAACACTGAGAAAATTAAGACAAGCAAGAGATGTAGTTTTCCTCGTAAGAGAAGTAATGAGTCTTCACTGACTGTAAATAAAGTTGAAATAAATTGAGACTTTGAATTTTCTTCATTCTCTTTGGGCTATTTACTGTGATTCTGGTTCTGGGTGTTGTTAGAAACATTTGTCTAGTTTCTTTTATTTTTGATAGCATAGCAGGTATTGTAGAGGTACTTGTGAGAAAACACTGAATCATAGTTGATAGTTCCTTCCTCTTTCTGTAAGTATTACTGCTTCATTCTGTTCCTTTTAAAATATACCAACTCTAATAAGTAGGAGTCTTTGGAAGTTGCAGTTTGATGGAAATAATCTGTGGGACATATCAAGTCTAGGCAGTAAGTTCATTGTTTGTTTGTCCATTTTTGGTAGGTGCAAGCAATTAAACTTTTGGTACGCTGGCTGCTGGGTATGAAAAACAACCAGTCAAAATCTGCAAATTCCACACTCCGATTGTTATCAGCTATGCTTGTCAGTGAAGGAGACTTGACAGAACAGAAGCGAATCAGGTCAGATTCTGTTACTTTTAGGCTTGTAATAATATTGTTGTGGAACTGCATATTAAAAACATTAATTCTCTGAGCCCTTTAAGAATCTTAAGGTATGAAGGTAATATTGGGTAATATTGAATAACTGAAGGTGGATCTGACTGGAGATTAAAATTTAGGAGTGGAATGGTGCATATGAAAATATTCTTGATATCAGTCCTTTCTTGCAGTCTACTCATAATCTATCTTAGAACACTATATATATGGATAGATATAAGATACGTATCTATATCTTGCTAGTAAAAAACATTCCAGAGAGACCTGAAGGAGTTTCTTTGAAAACGACTGAACAATCAGATGTAATATGTTTAAAAGTTGGGGCAGTTTTGGGTGGAGCATCTTCCAAATGTGGGGTTACTTTACACCATCTCTCTATTCAGAGGGTAAGGGAAATCTGTAACAAATGAGTTGCTCTGATTTACATAGCGGTGTGCAAACAAGAGACTTGATTCTTCTAATTTCACTGTTTTACTGGAATTACATTTCTAGGGGGAAAGCAGAACACCTTATTTTCACAAATGTCATTGGGTTCATTTCACCTAGTATGAAGCTATTAAGCCGTGAGCTGATCAGACTGAGGAAAGCCTTGATTGCTCTCATTGAGTGGTCTTGTAAATAGAAAGAAACTGTGATATACAAGTAATTTAAACAGAGTTTTGGGGTTTTTCCCTCTTGTTTGTATAGTAAATCCGATATGTCTCGACTACGATTAGCTGCTGGCAGTGCAATAATGAAGCTTGCACAGGAACCATGTTACCATGAAATAATTACCCCAGAACAGTTCCAACTCTGTGCGCTTGTCATTAATGTAAGTAGCTACTTTTATATTGAAGTGATTCTTAGAGTTCAAAGTCCTTACATCTGAGCTTTTGTTGCTTCTAAATTGATTATTTAATATTGCTCATTGCTGCTTTCAAGAATTCTTGAAGCTTAAATATTTATTATATGACAGTTGTTGATGTTTTTGAAACATGGCACCCCATCATTCCAGTTGGGTGTTTTTCATTTTTGTTTTGTTTTAAACAAGGTTGTTTTGGTTGCATTCTTACGTTTTATTTTGTTACAGGATGAGTGCTACCAAGTGAGGCAGATATTTGCCCAGAAACTGCATAAAGCACTTGTGAAGTTACTGCTCCCTTTGGAATATATGGCAATCTTTGCTTTGTGTGCCAAAGATCCTGTGAAAGAGAGAAGAGCACATGCCAGACAGTGCTTGCTTAAAAACATCAGTATACGAAGAGAGTATATTAAGCAGAATCCTATGGCTAACGGTTAGTGTTTCAGTAAAATTGTGAAGAATACAATGGTTGAATGCTAAATTGGAAGAAGTAATCATTAAAAGTTAAGCAAACTGCTTTTTTGCATAAATACGAAATTTAATTTGTTTTCTCATTTTTTATATTTATCACAATCAAATCTAAATTTAGTTTAGCATTGACCATAACATACTTGTCTGCCCACTGCTGGGAAATATACACGTAAAGTACAATACTGTTATTCTGGTAGCTGTTTTGCTTGAAAAAATGTATCTATTTTTTTTATATGTTAGGATCTATGATCTGTTCTTCTGATGTGGGGCCAAATAGTTTTGAAGTAGTAGAACTCATTTATATTTAATTGATGGGGCAACCTGTTCTAATGGGAGGTGTCTGCCTATAGCAGGAGGGTCAGAACCAGGAGGTCCTAAAGGTCCCTTGCAACCCAAACTATTCTACGATTCATGGAAAGTCGAATCTGCAGGAAAAAGAATGCAGACTGAAGTTTTATGTTCTGTATTTGGAAAAATAATACTTGAAAATATTTTGTCTTGTGATGCACGTTTGTACATATGTATAACAAAGAGATTAGTTATGATTTTTGTTTCTTACTGCAGAAAAACTGCTGTCCTTGCTGCCTGAATATGTGGTACCATATATGATTCATTTACTGGCACATGATCCAGATTTCACAAAACCTCAGGATGTTGATCAGCTTCGTGATGTCAAAGAGTAAGTCCTAAATGATTCTAGGACTATTTCCTGTGCTTAGAAAAAATTATTAGGAAAATGGACTCTTGTTTTAGCGACAGCATATTGCAAAACATTAGTCTTGAAAGAAAACTTCGGAAACTGCTTAGCAGTATATTCTGAAAGACCTCATGGCAACCTTAACATTTATTAACTATTTGGGCATCCCTTGCTCCACATCACGGTTCTTTATTTTTGGTGTCTTGTTTTTCTTTTGTATTCATTTTGGATGGAGCTATAAGCTAACTTGTTTCGGTACTACAAAAGCACATATAATGACATACTACAAGATACGTATAATTAGAAAAACAATTATTTGCACAAAAATACACGTTCATATCTTAATTCTTTTTGCACCCTTATTTGTGAGAATCCCAGTCTGATTTTTTTTCTTTAGTTGAAAACCCAAATTTGTTCTGATTTCTGAATTAATTGACTCATACCTGGTCAGAACCTGGAGTTGAAAAAGATTTCTTTCCTAATAATCAAGTCTGCGTTGCTTTGGGTTTTTTTGAGGACTCCTTGTTCTTGGCAACACCAGTTAGTACTTTTGTACTTCTCTGTTTTATCCAGAATTGAACAAGTTCTGATTTGCAGTTGTTAATACTTTCTCTGAGAAGTACTTTCTAGTGCTCTTAGCTTTCCTGGACATCACTTGTGTTGCTCTCTTTTGTTGCCAGATTTCCCTCCTTCTTGTCACAGGCTGGCTGAACTAGCCAGAGAGGACTGCTCCAAAGAAAGAAATGCTACGTGCAGGAATTTTGGCAGGAATATTCTTAGAAAAATTTTCTGAGATAAATCCAAACCATTTTTCTCCTAATGTAACACAGCATTTCAAGACTTCTAAGAGTCACAGTGTTCATTTTAAAGTGTTGGCATAGATGCTTATACACTTGCCGAATCAGACTGGTGGTGTGTTTTGCAGTTGTCTCCTCAGTTCATCTTGAGTTTCATGTGGCCTAAATATAGTCAAATAAAGTAAATGCATGCTTAGTGAGTTCCTTATTCATAATTTATGATATTTACACTTACGCCATCTTTTAAGGCTGTCCTGTAGAGTTATGTTCTTGTTGTTTTTCTCTCATAAAAATGTATTTTCCCTCTGAATTCACATTCCAAAGAAATATTGAAGTGTATGCAGAAAGTGAACTTTCTTTATGTGACTGTTCTTCAATTGCATCAGCAATTCTTCCCAAAAAAGCTACTGTGTAAAAGTTGTATGTGACTATGGTTTTATGGCTTTTAGGTGCCTGTGGTTCATGCTTGAAGTTTTAATGACAAAGAATGAGAACAATAGCCATGCCTTCATGAAAAAGATGGCAGAAAACATCAAGCTTACACGAGATGCTCAGTCTCCTGATGAGCCAAAGGCCAATGAAGTAAGAAGTGCAGTTCAGATAAGTGTTTAGTGATGGGGTAAGGGTTTCACAAGCTACTTGCTGGACAGGATTTACAGGAAATTCAAAGGCCTTTGTTCAGACATTTAAATTCTTTTAGAATGTGCTAATTGCAGGCATTGTCCATATGCTACCAATCTCATTCTTTCTGACATGTGTTGGTCTTAGCCTGCACACAGTACCAGGGAAGTTATTAAGCAAAATTTGTTAAATATTCCTGTTATTCCCTAGTTCTTGTTTTAATTCCAAATGTCTATTTATTCAACATAATTATTTTCTGTTGTTGAGGAAATACTGTCAGATATGGCTGCTGTTAAGTATATTAGTTACCAGCTGAGAAGAGAAACCACTTATGGTGATTTTGATTAAGAGCTTCTATTGTACAGCTTGGGTGTCTAGTTTTATTGTGTTTTATTAAATAGTGTAAAATGAAAAACGAGGAATTCTCTGTTCTCAGAGCCAACAACATGGTTAATGATGTAATTACAAAATATGTCCTTAGGAGTGGGTTATTTCGAATACAGATTCAATTTGCTAAAGAGCTGCATTCTCTGCACAGTAAGTCATTTCTAAAGCATAGTTTTCTTTTTTTTCTTCAGAAACTTTATACAGTCTGTGATGTAGCACTGTGTGTAATCAACAGCAAAAGTGCTTTATGCAATGCAGATTCACCAAAGGACCCTGTATTGCCAACCAAATTTTTTACACAACCTGAAAAGGTAAGTTTTTGTTAATTTAATTTCCAGAGTAATAGTGAGAAATTTTTTAATTGTTACAGCTGAGATAAAGTTATGGGAAAAGGCGTGTATTTTATCCTCAACAATATAATTGGTATCACCAGCTGTATGATGAGCAAGCTGTGTCTCAGCTAACATTTGCCAGAAATGCTTGTGACCTGGTGAGATCTAGTTAGAGTGAACATCAGCATGTTGGCAGATACTGCGAGATCATGCCATTAAAGTGTTGTACATGTTCATCTGAATGTATGGGGGTATTTGTATATTCTGACTGTGTATTTACTTTATGCAAAGCAGACAAAAAAAGAAAGAAGGAACATATTTGATCTTACCTTATAGATACATCGATCAGATGTATCTATAAAAACAACAGCAAGATTGAGAGATCAGATGCAAATTAATTTTTTATTCTTTTTTTTCTTTTAAATAGGATTTTTCCAATGACCGGAATTACATTTCAGAAGAGACAAGGGTTCTTCTTTTGACAGGAAAGGTAGTGTATTCTGACAGTTTGAAGATTCTTGTGATTTTAAATGTTCTCCGTAGCTTGATAATAAATCATGAAGAGAACTGTGATACTATCAAAATTGTATAAAGAGTTTGTGTGCAGTGATTCATCATTCATTTAAGGGAATAACAAATGCTTTTAACTCCATGTACTGCTTAGTGCAGACAGAACACCAAGATAGTACAGAGGATGGAGAACACAAAGGTAACAGAGGCATAGGTTCTTGATTGTTTTTCACGTAGTTTTTTCTTTATTCAAATAACTGTGGCATAAAATTACAATTCAGATACTTAATCCATGATGTTGCTAGGATTGATTATCTTAGATTTGTCTTCTTACTACTTTCAATATAGCTGGTAAGGCTGTTAAATTTAACTATAAATGTCTGCATACTTCTGATCAGCTCATTTTAATTCAGATTTGGCTGACACTTCACGTGGGAGAGAAAATACCATGTCTTTCTAGTGGGGAGGAAAACATGAACAGTCTATTCCAGTTTTCTACCTGCCACTCTTTTTTTAAGGGGATTCTTTCTTGGGATTCCTAGTCATTTAAAGTTTGTTGGAATACTTTCTATAGTTTCTCACATAGCTAGCACATTATTTCCTTGAGCTTAGTGAAACAATGCTGGCTGACCTGTAAAAAAAGGGTATAAATTATGTCTCTAATATGAATGTCATGTTTTTGTTAATTTTCATGTTTTATGTTTGGTGAACTAAACACTGGAAAAGGCTCCCCAGGGAGGTGGTTAAGTCACCATCTCTGGATGTGTTTAAGAGCCATTTTGATGTGGTGCTCAGAGATATGATTTAGCAGAGGGTTGTTAGCGTTAGGGTACTATGGTTAGGCTGCGGTTGGACTTGATGATCTTTGAGGTCTTTTCCAACCTGGGTAATTCTGTGATTTTATGATTCTATGATTCTATTACTGCATTTGTTTCCAAAGTCTTCAATAAGAGCAGAACTAGTAGTAGTGGTTCATTTTAAGGATAGAAGCAAACAATTGCTCTGTCAATAGCCTTATCATCTGAAACTGCTGCTCCTCATGCTATTTTTTGTTCTTTACAAAAACTCCTGTTATGAGGGCAGTTCATGTGGGTGAGTTCTGCTCAGCTGGCAGAATACTGTATCTCTTCATTTTATGTTCACACTTCAGCACTAGCCTGGATGCTGCTCAGTATGCTGGTTAAGCTTGTTACACTGGCAGGAAAATAGGGACAGGGGCCATGTAAATAGTTGTGTGCTCATTTAGCAAGTGTTGGCATTGTGTTAGGAAGAGAGGAGGTAGGCAGAATGCTACCTTCTGTAAGCTATTCCTCCTTTGATAGCAGTTGGTAGTAGGCTGGTGGTTACGTGTTTATTGTTGTAATTGTTTCACTTTTGATATATTTGAATATGACTAAAGGGGAGTTTGTAGTTGGTTGTACAAATGTAGAACATTTTTCTTTTGATGAAATATTGGGCAAATAAGGCTACGAAGGTGTCTTACCATAAAATAGCAGGATTTTTTAGTTATATTTTTTCTCTTGTACACTCTTAGAATAGAGTTTTGTAGGGAATCAAGGGGGAAGAGTGTCCTGTGTCAAGTTAGTATTACTGAAGTAACTGTCAGTGTTCTGGGGAAATAAACTTTCATTCCATGCTCTAATAGAACAGATAGATGCTCATTTTTCTGTCTTACTTCCCTTTCAGAAAACACAGATGTATAAAGACACCCCATTAAATCAGTCTAGTGGCCTTTCTACTGGCCTTCTTTTATCCAGTGACCAAATTAACATGACCAGGCAGTCCTAGCCACTTTATTTTGTGTGCTTCCCAGCATTTATGATTTCTAATGCAGCGCTAGACTCTGTGTCTCTGCCTGTTGGTTTTGATATCTGTTTATGGAGCTGTTCACAAATTTGTCTGCTCTTGTTCTGAATCTATTGATGTTCTGCCTTCACAGCCTCTTGTTCACAGCCTGATTATGAAGTACTTTCATTTCTCTACTAAACATTTTCTCTCTCAAACATTTTCTCTCTCACCTGAGTTGCACCAAATGCTTCCTGTTTCCTAAAAATACCCAGTAAATTGACCAGATGAAACACGTTACAAAAATGAGTACGTATTGTGCAGTATTAGCACTAGGATGATGCATCTATTGAATAAGTCTTCAGTAACAGGATTTTTGCAGAGATGTTGCTCTTTGGTGGCCAAATGTTATCTAATATCTGTGGTATCCCTCTCTTGCCTCCTCCTTCAGTTTCTGTGCGTGGAAATAATTTTTTATTGTGAGAATTCATTAATCTCTGAGGAAATGTGAAATTACATGAAGAATGTGACATGTTAGTTGAGAGAAGTCAAAGTTTTTTTTAAGAGACAGAAAAATGTTACAGCCTGTTCATCCTGATGAAATCATTCAACAGCCATAGCAAGATATAAAATACCATCCCTGTATCAGAGTGCCACAGCATAGATGGTATATTAAGAAATTGTGACTCAACAGTGTGCCTCAGCAGCTTGAAAAGGCCAACCATACCCTCAGGTACCTGAGGCCCAGTTCTCCCAGCTATGCAAGGGAAGGGACTATCCTGCTGTACTCTGTGCTGTGCAGCCTCACCTCAAACACTGTACAAGCTTAGACATGACAGTATAGCAATTACATAAAACTCTTATGAGGGGTCCTGAAGAAGAAGGGTGTAGGAGGCAAAACATCAAGACTAAGTGGGGATCTGATAAATGTTTACAAACATCTGAAGGAAGGTAGAAGGCAAATGGATAAGGCCAGGCTCATCTCAGATATGCGTAGCAATAGAACAAGGAGTAAGGGCCCAAAACTCGAATATAGGAAGTTACATACAAACATACAGAAGAAATTCTCTACAGTAAGGATGATGGAGCACTAGAACAGGTTGCCCAGAGAGGTGGTGGAGCCTCCTTCTATGGGGATATTCAAGATGCATCTGGATGCCTACTGGTGTGACATAGTGTAGGGAACCTGCATTAGCAGGGGGGTTGGACTTGATGATCTCTTGAGGTCCCTTCCAACCTCTGTGATTCTCCAGTTCTGTGATTCTTCATCAGAGGGTTGTCAGGCACTGGCACAGTCTCCCTATGGCAGTGGTCATGCTTCCAACCTGCCAGAGTCCAAGAAGCATTTGGGTGACACCCTCAGAAGTATGGTTAGACTGCTGGGTAGTTCTGTGCTGAGCCAGGAGATGGATTCAGTGAATCTTGTGGGTGCCCTCCAACTCATGCCCTCCAACTGTGATTCTATGCACCTGCTTTCTGTGAAGTAGAAATGGATGTGTTTTCTGCTGGTGCACTGATGTAATTCTGCATTACATTTTCAAGTGCTTTTACCAAAGATGTTTTGCTTTGCAAATACGGGATATTGCTACATCCTTTTGATCATCTAGTATTATGCAACATTCAGTCTCTTGTTGACACTTTTCTAAGCACTATCACTTCAAAATAGGAAAGAGAACAATTGATGGAGTGCCATTAAATGATGAGAAATAAAAGTGTGATAGACGGGTTGTTAATCAAGGGTGAGGTCTATAGCTCTAAACTGATGGCTTTGTGAACGAGACTGTTAATTCAGAAACAATATTTTTAAATAGTCAAGAAAGTATTTTTAAAATATGTGTCTGAAATTCCTGTTTTTAAAATGAAACCATTTTATTTTAGCCAAAACCAACTGGTGTATTAGGTACAGTAAACAAACCATTATCTGCAACTGGAAGGAGACCGTATATTAGAACTACAGGATCAGAGACTGGAAGCAATATCAGTGTGAACTCCGAGCTGAGCTCTTCTGCAGGAAATAGATCAAGGTACATAAGTATGCATGACATATGCTGAAATTATCTTGATTTATTTCTTTATTTGGAACTATTTCATTTTTAAAACTTTTGTATGTTTGTATAGATTGGTTTGAGCACTGCTGGTCTTTATTTTTCCTCCATATCTTTGTTACAATTGGCTATTTCTATCTGATAGAATTTATATCTCAAGCATGAGTTAGAGTAACACTTTTAATGTTTGTGAAAATAATTACATGACACTGTGTCTGTGTTAAGGGACTTGGCCTAAAAAGTTGCAAATATTTTGTTTTCTGTTGTGCGTATCTTGGCTTTATTTTGTCTTCAATTATGATACCAGGGAACAAAGTTCAGATATATCAGAAACTGGCGTCAGTGAAAATGATGAAAATCCTGTGCGAATTATTTCGGTCACACCAGCAAAGACAGAACCTGTGAAAAATAAGGTATGTCTGGGGATTTTGTGGACTGTATCTCTGTAATTAGCTTGGAAATGGGTGTTAATTCAGTATGCATCTCTGTGGATGGTCTCAGAGGAACTGATAATGTCAGATTTCATTTAATGCAACTGTACAGTTTTCTTAGTCCAATGAAACTCCTGATTTTTCAAAACTATTATTAATTTTATCCAGAGTAATTTATAGGACTCATGCTCAGAAATATTACAGAAATTCAGAAAAGACTTCCTTCTTTTATAGAGCACCAAAAGGTACCCACCTTCATTTTATGTAACTGAAGATAATGTCTGGAGAATGTCAAGTGGTTCTCTAGAACAAACATATAACTAACTCTCTATGTTGTTTAAACTTCGAGGATTGTTAATGCCTTCTCTCTCTTCCATTAGAGAGAGATGACCAGGCCTAAATAGTAATGTTTTGTTTTTTAACTTCTAAAACATGTAACTGCATGAAGTTTATCAATAGTAAATATTAAGTCCTACACATGGAAGGTATTAAACTGAGGCAACCTACTGGGATCTGCCTAGGGTTGTAGGTCATAAGAAGGCCTTGGGGGGACTGTCTCAGTGGGAAACCAGCAGAACTTGTCAGCAATATGCTTTGGCAGTCATGAGGGCAAACCAGGCCCTGGGTTTGCACCAGTATAGCCAGCACACGAGGGATGTGAATGTTCTATCCTATTTGACCTTTTTTTTTGACGATACCTGGAATCCTGTGACCTGAGACACTGAAAAACAGGAGTCTTGCAGAGAGCCACCAATATATTTGAAGGCTTGGAGAAATTGTTATTTGAAGAAAGGTTGAAGGAATTAGGTCTCTTCAGCCTAGAAGAGAGAAGCTGTGGTGGGACTTTATCAGTCTTTAGAGAGAAGATAGAGCTTTTCTATTCTTGTTGCTTAAGGGGAAATGCCATTTGGATACAACCAAAGAAAATAAATGCATCCATTGTGAGGAAAACTAAAGACTGGGATAGGTTGCCCAGAA
The DNA here is from genome assembly GCF_054131305.1 of Coturnix japonica. Taxonomy (NCBI): domain Eukaryota; kingdom Metazoa; phylum Chordata; class Aves; order Galliformes; family Phasianidae; genus Coturnix; species Coturnix japonica. The sequence continues at coordinate 70,874,814 of NC_140666.1, forward strand.
GCAATATAGAATGTTGTTTGCTCTTCAAGGACTGGTATAAGAACAAGTAGGGTAACCCATTTCCAATAGAAGGTTGGATCAGATGGTTCCCAGAAGTCACTTCTCAGCTGGATGGGTCTGTGATTCTAAAATCAATATAGATATCTCTGATAATGTAGGGGTAGACAGATGAATCATGCTCTATATATTCTAAGAATTTATGTATCTAATGTGACTTTGAATTAGATTAAATCAGAGTAATAAAGAGATGTTTTGGATTTATATAATAAAAAGTTAAGTTTTCTGTGATCTTATCAAAGACACGTTCACAGCAATGAGCTGATGAAGAAAAGTAAAATATACATATTTTAACACCATTATGCTTCCTTTTTTTTTCTTTTTTTCTGTCTTTATTTCTTCTTTCCCAGAACAGAACTCTTCTTTGATAGATAAGAAGGAGGTATTTACAAAATAGTTCTTCAAATAGTTTTCTAGGTTCTTGAAATGTGGCTTTAATGGAAATTTTTCGGGAGTGGATGTTTGTAAAGTTAGTCTGAACAGCAACTGTGAATGTCTCCTGTGCGTCTGTCAAACAGCTATGGAGATTATGGAAACAGCAAGACTTATTTAAACATTTATAAAAATGGAAGAATATTTAATAGACAAGTCCTTGGATCAGACTTAGTGCTTTTAAATAGCAAGGGACCTTAATTAGGTGAAATTGCTGAGTCATCCTAGCCATGCTTCTTAAATCTCTTTTCTTTGCATCTCTCTACTGAGTGTTTCACAGGAAGCTCCAGCATCCTGTACAGAGGTAGTGGAAGAGCTTGTTCAGGAAGAATTGTTGCAAGCCAAAGCAGCTTGCAGTTCATTATATTGACCCCGATCTCTCTGAATTAAGACTTGGAAGGGAGTCAAGGTGTTGATTGAGCAAGTGTGTGCCTTTATTGAAAGATGGAGAGTAAGAGGAAAAATAAAAGAGGAGAGAGAGGGGAAAAAAAGGAAGGAAAAGCAAGTTACTGCGGATCTCATGATGTCCTGATGGTCCATCTTTCTCCTCCTAACCTTTCTGAGGTGGTCAAGGATGTGATGGGATGTGTGCCTCCGTCTGTGGGGCTGGCAGATCCTTTTATGCCATATGATGATCCCGTGTAATTGTGCCAGGAGCTGTTTCCAGGCAGAGCATGTTCATTAATGAATCGTGCACCATGTACATGCTGTACCAGCTGTGCTTCTCCCTACACATGGCAGTTGTGGTTGGGGGGCTACCCAAGACCACCTTCAGCAAGATGACCAACTCCTGACTTCTCCATTGTGCTGGGGCACAACATGTGCTTGTTCTGCAACTTCCACAGGGGTGTTACAGTGCAGTTTTTGTTCTGAGGCCTTCACAGGATTGTTACAATTAGGTCTAAGCCAGTGTGATTTATTTATTTCTTTAATAAGAACACCGACTTCATGAACTAATGCTTCTGCCACACAGAGGTAACGGTTTCAGTTTGACTTTGGCAGTCTTTCTTCATATTGATGATTTTTTTTCTTTCCTAGGAAATTAATTCTGATCAGGCTACGCAAGGAAACAGTACTGAACGTGGGAAAAAAAGAACAGCAACAGCATCTGGAACTGAGAATATTCATCAGAAAGCAGAAGAAAATAATGCAGATGAAACAGGACCATCGCTTGCAGCAAAAACCAGGAGAGGGCGTCCACCCAAACCTGAACCTCAGGGTACCACTGCAAAAAATGAGGAAACAAATAAGCCACCTGTCAGGGGAAGGAAAAGGGCAGCAGCCAGTCAAGAAAGTCCAGGGAGTTTAGAGGCAGGTAACGCCAAAGCACCAAAACAGCAGGACACAGCAAAAAAGCCAGCAGCAGCACAGAGGCAAATTGATCTACAAAGGTAAAAATACATTAAATTAAAAATACGTGGGTGGGCTGGGGCTTCTCTGTTTTGAGGTAGACTCTGTATTTAGAATTACAACAGAGGGCATGTTAAGGGCACAACTAAACCACAGTAATTTATAAACACCGTGGTCCAACGTAGGTTATCTTCTGTTTTTTCAGTGTACAGAGTCAGAGAATCAAAGTTGTTCTCTCACAACAGGATAATATAAATTGTGTTTCCTGTATATTGCATTCTGGTTTGCCTTACTAGCATTGCTGTGTAAAAGAACTAAGAGTTGAGGGTCTTTCAGTAGATTCATTAATGATAAGTGCACAGGAATTTGTGCATTGCTCATTGACGATAAAGGCTTAAAAGTAATCATCTTTAATGAATAATCTGTAATTCTAACCATAATTATTTTCTCATATGTTGTGCCCGATGCTTGTTTGATATAACAAACATTTTAAATAAGTCAGCAGCAGAATTTGAAACCTTAACCTGAAAAATAGATTTCTGATCATTTATTTTTCTGTCCCTTAGTATTTAAATGCATTGATTTATTTCCAATGTAAACAAATAAGCATAAATATGCTGGTTCTGATACAGAGGTAATTTTAATGAAAATATGTCAAAAGCTGTAGAGCAGTAAGGGTAAGGTCAGCAAACCAGCAGCAAAACTGGAAGAAAGCTCAATCCAAGGGAGGTGTGAATAATTGGAATAGTTTCTTTCTAGAGATTCTGTCAAACTGAAGATCTTGTAGAGAACCTTAATCAAAAAGAATTACTCTTTTCCTCACACAGGGTTCATATACTAGTAAATTGTTCAGTCTTTCAAGAGAACAGTATTTGTGTTCTGCCTTGCAATGCTTGTTTTATATGTCAGTTCTCTCTAAGTCTTCATAAATGTACTGCTCTACTGATAGTCTTAAGTAAACCACCTCTATGGAGATACCTTATTTGAAATATGCAATACCTTGTTTCTTGGAAAAAATACCAAAACAGTGTTAACGTTTTTCAGAAGCCAGGTGCTTGGAAGTGATGGAGATTCACTGTTGGAGATAGACTCAAGTCCAGGATATTCCCAGAATGCAATGGATCTTTTTAAGGCCTGTGAGAGCAGCCAGGAAGACACTGAGGATACAGAGATAGCAGAGGGAGGCTTCCTTAAGGTGTAGCAGGCATCTTATGCAGGACAATTCTGTGTTTTTTATTGCAGTTTATACAGTAGCGAATCAAAAAAATGTCTTCTTTTCCTAGAATAATGTATGTAAAACTAGCTACATGTGATAGATTTTTTTGCTCTTAAATCGAACTGTACGAGGTAGTGTAAAAATCTGAAGAACATTTGATTTGCTTCTAAGAGAAGCTACTTTTATAAACCTAGGTATTTAAATACAGTAAGTTAAAACAAGTTGTTGTTACACTGTGCTTTCAGTGAAAGCTCCGAATAAATGTATTTCTGTTTATGCTGAGAAAACATAATTTAGTTACGGAATGATCATCATTGAATATTTCCAAGTAAATCAGAAAGCTGTGATATACAATAAGGAAATTCAGTTGTACTGAGCTAATGAGATAACAGTTAAGAAGATATAAGATGGAGTTGGAAGATTCAGAGCATAAAGAAGGAGTGTACATCCTAACGCTTAGACGTTATAGATAGTGTTGGACTCAGAATGCACTGTAATTTCCTTGTCCTTAAAACTAACCTTTATTTCCTTTTCTCCCCCCACAAAAGGTAAAAAGAAAACACACTCGAAAAGGGAGGAAATGAAGGCCAAATAAAGGCATGCTCCAAGCTTCTGCAAAAACTAGGATTCAGAAATTTCCTGTACAGGAACTGAAATTACTTCAAAACACACACAGCTTTCAGCTCTGAAAACAGAAGGAAAACTATGCTTCCCTTTCACGTGAAATTAATCCTTCTCAATGGAAATGTAAAGCAGAAACTCTTGAGAAAGAGGCTAAAAGCATCTGTACTTATTTCCCCAGAGACTTTTTTTATGAAAAGTCAATAATTAAGCAAATTGCTTAACACTTGGTTCCAGTTCCTGCATTCTGGAGTTTAAAAGTGTATTTACACCATTAATTTTCATGCTGCATTTTCTTTTTCTTTTTCTTTTTTGTTTTTAAAGGAAGTCAGAGGGAGGTCCTTACACTGACACTGACAATTCACGATCCTACAGCCAGGTATTCCCGTGTTCCACAGAAAAAGTAGAAGTCTACTGAGAGGGTTTTGAGTAAGAATAGAGGAGGAAAAATAACCACAAAAAAACCAACACATGTTTTATTTTTTGCTTTCCTTTTGGAGACTGTTTTATGTATAATTCTTTCTGCCTGCCTACTTTTCTGCACAAGTAAGATGTACAGATTCCAGTTCCCTGCTATGAAAAGTCATGTGGTGGCAATTTTATAAATGTTGCTTTCTGATTTTTATCAGAGTGGGAAAGTAATCACTTAAAATTATTAATTCGCAAGTAGACATTTCATTATTTTTTTTTTAATTTTTTTCCCTCCATTTTAGTTTAATATAATTTGCAATAAATGTACATATTGATGTTTGTTTTATAAAAACATATATCACTTTTAAGTGTTTTTACTCCTGCGGTTCTGTTGGAATATTCTGAATTCTAAAGGAGTAAAGACGGTCCAGCATTTGATTTTATAATGTTTGTCACCAGATTTTTATTATTGATGTAAAGAAAAAAAAAATCAATTTTTAAACCTAGTTGGACTTTGGCAGCTTTGTAAGGAAAGTTGGAAATGTTTAGGATTGCTCTCAATTTTAAGCATCGTGCTGATTGGAAGTAAGTCTGTTTTGCATTTTGTCTTCCTGTTCAGGCTCATTTTTAATGTTTATTTTAGAAGATTGTTGCATCAATATTACGTTTCCTGGCATTGTTCAGCATAGATAAAAGTGTACACTTTTATGTACACATGATCATATTTAAGTTTGTTGCATAAAATAAACGCTTCTAGGTGTCATGTGTCAGTCTTTCTTTTTCATCCTCCCCTCCCCTTTTCATTTTCTTTTTAATTTCTCTCCCCAGAATCCTGTATCTGTGCACGGTCTTTAGGCGTTCACAGAAATAAGACATTGAGCGTATGAGCTGCAAAGCAGACAACTTCATGCAGTGGATAACTGCTAATGTTGTGTGGTCAGGCTTTAATCAGTTCAGTTGTCAAGTCGCCCAATGAATGCTCAGAGCATTTCAGGCTCGGAAGTGTTTGTGGAGGTTAAATGGTTCGGTGCTGTGCTCGGAGATGGGCTTTTTTTTAATTCAGTTGTCTTTTTAGACTTAGAATTTCTTCCATTTTCTCTAAATAGATGTTTGAGTTACTTCTTACTACCAGTAGAGCTGAAGAAAATGAGTACCTCCATGCTGCAAACGAGGCTGTGCAGAAATGCATACCAACTATAGGAAAAGGTCCTCTGCTTTGTTGTCACCACAGACCAGGTTACACGCAGAGTTTCTCTGCCTGACACATACGCATCATTAATCTTTTCAGCACATGCTAAGTAACAGCAAAAAACCCTTTCTTTCCTAAAACGTTTTTCCAGCCAGTAGATGCTCAGCACACATTAATGGACCAAGTTCAACACTAGTTAATGTGAAACTCAATAGCCGGTCTGATAGCTCTCATAGCTGGACTGTCTCATATAAAGTTCCAAAAAGATTTGGGTTCACTAAATCAGTACCCAAGAAACTCATTTATTTAAAAAATCAACTGCATGTGTGCTCCGTGGTTGTTATTGGCAGTAATGAGTTTGTTTGTTTGTGTGCAGAAATCAAGACATAAATCAGTGCTCGAGGAAATAGCCCAAACCAAAGAAGCTGGACTATAAAGTCTGCTTGCAAGCCAGGCTCCAGGTGTGCAGAGCTGATAACTAAACATCATTCAGAGTAGCTGGTCTCAGCGCGAGGAATTGCCTTGGTACAACAACAGGTATGCATAGAGAATAGCAAGGTGTAGAACAGCAGGAAGTTCTGTACAGCAGCATCAGAAACACAACCCATCCTTCCCTCAGTAGCTGGCCTTATTTTCTGTGGTTCCAAAGGAGCTAAAGAAGTTTTAGGCAACCGTAGCAGCTTGTAAAGAAATAAGTGATCCAGTGGGGCTGCAGGAAGAGCTCAGTTCAGTCTGTTTGAGTTCAAACCCTTTGCTCAGGTTACAGAAGCCAAAGCATGCACACACTCCATTACCTGGTAGAAGCAGCTACACCTGAGCTCAGAGATGTCTCACCTGCCTAAAGACAAACAATGTGATCATGTTCCTCAGCACTTTGGTGTCACATGGATGTTTGACACAAGCTGTACTTATGCTACAAAGTTATACTGTCTGCACCAAGCGGTATATACTTATTGTAATACTGCCCTGGGAGAAACCTTCCTATTTTACCTGATGGAAAGGTCTTTGTAGCCCACAGCAGTGTATCTGCTCTGCTTCTGCTTTGCAAGTGTAATGACAAACTTTTATCAGGGGATAGCAGGACTGTGCAGTGGCTGGGTGTTGTCAGCCAAGAGGAAGAGTCAGGACTTGCTGTGCCCCTTTAAGTTTGACAATACGCATTCAGCCCGGTGGGTTTACCACCAGCTGCACAGTTAGACCCGTGGTCAGTGGAGCTGAGACAGCTGTGGGCAGCACAGATGGTTGGTGCGGTTGGGTCCTTGTGGCATGGTCTGCTCTTCAGAGGAAGCACAGGGTTATTGGAGCTGATTTGTAACTTGCTGAGAAGTCATGCTGGTGATGGGGTAGTCAACAGCAAGTCAGCTGAGGTAAGAAGCATGACCAGGTAGCTCTGCATACATTCAGTGTCCCACACCCACGACAAGACTATCATTTGAACAGCCACAAGAGCTCAGATGTGTGTTATAGCCACAGGAGTTCAGAAGTGTGTTCATACAGCTGCAAGGCAGGCAAGCTCTAGAACAAGAAATACACGCTTTACTCTTTAAGTTCAGTCATTTAATTCATCTCTGTTTGCCCTGGAAGCTGAAGTTGATGTATGTTGACCCTGATTCACCAAAGCCTGGGAAGCAAAATCTGGCCTATCATTATTGCAGACCCAGACATGAGCTGATTTGCTTTGGTGTTAGGTCTGAGCGCTCCACAGCAGGTAGATTATCACCATCTGTTCTAGAATAATTTGAGTTCTTTCTTTTGTGCAGCACAGTTGTAGCAACCACTGTATTTTTCTTATTTATCAAGCACCGTATTTTATCCAGGTCTTTCAAGCATTCCCTTTTCTTTTGTGCCTAATATCACTGTTATGAGCAAATTCTCTGGTGCTTCAGTCACTTAAAAAGGTGTTTTTCCTACGCACCTGAAAATCTGATGGATAAATCTGCTTTTATTGTGAAACTATAATGCAGATTTGAGCCATTTTGATACAAATATTCGCTTTAATTTGTCACACCAGTGGTTTCCACACGCTTAATTGGATGTTGCCTGGACATGCTTCATTTCACTTGGTAATATTCCTAGTCCGAGCTGGGGGCTTGGAGGCTGATCTTAAGATTTAATCTAGGCTGGTGGTGATACTTCCTCATGGCACAGCGCCATTCACAATGGATCTCTAAGCTGTTTTTCCCCAAACCAGAGGTGAGGTGGCATTTATGTGACAGGTTTTGCTTGAGTTAAGCTGGAAAAGTGCAAGTAAAGCTGAAGCTCCAAACTGCACGTGTTCCTCCCAGCTGCGAGGAGGGCCTTCTGTCCTTTGCTGCCATTTGGAGCATGAATCCATCCCAGCTGAAGCAGACAGTTCTGATGCTCTTTGAGAACTGCAAGTACCCCATGGCTCTGGGGATCCATCCATCTCTGGGTATAAATCCATGTTGTTCTGACTGCACACCTCCAAGCAGGTGCCCTTCTCTTTTCCTGCTGCTCCTGTTTGGTTGTTTTTGCTCATAACAGGAGCTCGTAATTTCACTCATTTTCACTCCCATTGAGCACAATGTGCGGCAGTAACGTCAGGGGCTTTTTCATATAATCTCCTTCAACCTTCAGGCACCAACCGTTCAAATGCACTGACACAGCAGATAGCAAAATCCTTCTGAGCAGGATAAGGGAGGTGGCTTTGACCTACTTTGAAACATATATGTATGTACGTATGTATGAAAACAATCTGTTTATTGCAGCTCAGATTCATGGCAGCTTTCTGGGTGTCCAAACAGTTGCAAGTGCTGGGACTGCCAGAGCTGGGGGAGCGGAGCAGAACTGGGATGGTGCCCCCAGCACGTCCTGCTGCTGACCCTCCCTCTGTGCAGCACTCTGGGCTTCTCCCTGCTGTGCAGTCACAGCTGAGGGCTGCTCCCAGGTGAGAGGACAAGTGATCAGAGAACAGCACTTTCCTTGTTGGCTCTTAGGAGCCGTTTGGCTTTTTGTACCTGTGCACCATCTGACGTGGTGAACTGCTGGCACTTACTTTGTTCAGACATGTCTGCTTCCATGCAGCGCTCCCTTCCAACCAGCGTGGCCTGCAGACAGTTTGCTCTGGGTGCTTTGATGTGGTTCAGGCCAGTTAAGGACTTGAATGTGGGAGATTGCTATGAGGGGCAATGTGCAGGACAAGCAGCAGCACATCCCTCCCGCAGGCCCAGGGTCTCTGGAACATTCACACACACGCTTCATTTCACAGACTTCATCCCTTTAATGGTGAAAGCCATAAACAAGTCTTCGTTCCATTGAAACTATTAAGTTTCAGCATCATCCTCCTGCTGCCCTGCTGTAAGTGGATTGCACTGTGAGCCACTTCTCCCCCTCCACCACCACAGCTCTCATCTTTCCCTCACAGTTCCAGCTGTGTTTGTTCTTCACTGGACTAAATCCCACCTGAGAACCTGGTGTGCTTCACCACGCAGCAGCCATCAGCTCCCTGCGGAGCAGCGCTGCAGCTCACACAGCACACCCTGCTTTTAACCACACCACCAGGATCAGCAGCACTGGAAAACAAAGCCTTCCCAGGGAAAAAGAATAAAATAAAATCAACATCTTTTCAAATGTGTTTATTTAAAAAATCATTTGTGTACAAAAGTGGCCGTGTCGCTTTTATTTTTCAAGACAGAAAACA